>NC_089881.1:26601663-27256245 GCF_040182565.1 Anser cygnoides
TGCTTCTCACATCCCATTGTAAGGGTAGCTTTGAGCAGACTTTCTGATGATGGATTTAATGCCAAATAGTACTGTCCAGATCATGGACATTCACACGCACAAGCTACATTTGAAGATTATCCTGGGAAACCATCAGGAAACGTTCTTTGTTCATTCTTCTCACATCTCTAAAGGACCCAAATAGTAATGGCACAGTGTAGTTGATCCACATAAACAAAAATCCAGACAACGTACCCACCTTCACAGATATGGCCGTTTTTTTCTTTGTCAGTAGAGAAGAAGGTAGTATACTTTTTGACAGAGACTGAAAGGAAGAGAAAGAGGCAACAGCAAACGTGATTAACTAACTCGGATGATAAGTGGAAATGAGGAAGGAAACAACACATCACCACCAGCAGAAAAAGTTTCTTCATTCTACACATTTCCCCATTCTTAATACTTTGCTTGAGGCTTCTGTCAGCAGAGGAACAGCAGATGAAGTGGAGATAGCCAAAGACCCCTCTCAAAACAGCTGCTGCCAAGTTTGCTCAGGTACTTGCACTATTGGAGCGCTCATCTGGTATGACGGGGCACTTGGGCATCTGGCTTTCAGATATAAGAGGCTGATAACCAGCGGTGTGCATCTTATTCTCAAAAACATTATTTAAATATGCGCTGAGAAAGGAAAAACGGTACATGCTTGGTACGAAACACCAGAATTCACCTTCCCAGAGGCACCTTGGTTATCAGCCACAACTATAAAATTTGTATTCAATGTTAAAATACGTGCCTACATAAAGACAAATGGTTCTCTAGGCATTGTGCTGTTATACCTTGCTATTATGTTATCTTAGGCCTCTATAATGATTATATACCATTTCAACTTTTCATTAGACATTAGTCTGTAAACCACTTAAACTTAAAGGTTTAGATTTAATATCAGCCAGTCTGTTTAATGCATGTTCCAGAGTTTTTGTGTAAATTGTATAAACCTGCTAATCACTGCCAGGAACATGTCATCTTGAATACAAACTGTTATGCTGTATGTTTTCTCTCTCCTTTTCACTCAAGTCTATTCTGGAAAATGGAAGACTTTGCGAACGAGAGTACCACCAGTAACTCCAGCGGAGCACCCTTCTCCACCCCATGCCACCGAGACACCAGAGTTACCCACGTGGTCTTCCCAGTACTCTATACACTCGTCTTCCTCCTGGGACTTGTACTGAACAGCCTGGCTCTTTGGGCTTTCTTCTATATTCCAAGCACATCAACTTTCATTGTCTACCTGAAAAACACCTTAGTATCTGATTTTATAATGACACTGATGCTTCCTCTGAAAATCCTGACTGACTCTGGCCTGGGACCATGGCAACTCAAAGCCTTTGTCTGTCGCTTTTCAGCCGTAGTATTTTATGACACCATGTATATTAGCATAGTGCTCCTTGGTCTCATTGCTTTTGACAGGTTTCTCAAGATCGTGAGACCCTTTGGGAAGTTCTGGGTGCAGCATGTGACCTCAGCAAAGATCCTCGCAGGTCTGGTCTGGCTCTTCTTCCTTGTTCTCTCTCTACCAAACATGATCTTATCAAACAAGAAAGCGACACCGCAGTCCGTAAAGAAGTGTGCCTCGCTGAAGAGCTACTTTGGACTCAAATGGCATGAAGCCGTCAATTACATCTGTCAGTTCGTCTTCTGGACTGTTCTCATTCTTATGTTTCTATTTTATGTAATTATTGCCAAAAAGGTATATGAGTCTTACATGAAAACACAGAAGAAAGAAAACAAAAGGGAAAAAAAGGTCAAGGGGAAAGTATTCATCATTTTTACTGTGTTCTTTTTATGCTTTGCCCCCTTTCATTTCAGCAGGGTTCCCTATACCCTGAGTCAAACGACAACCCGAATGGAATGCCGTCTGCAGAACCAGCTCTTTGTCGCTAAAGAAAGCACTCTTTGGCTGGCTGCCACAAACATCTGCATGGACCCTTTGATATACATGTTCTTGTGCAAACCATTTGTAGAGAAGATATTATGCAGGAGAGTAGACACACTTCAGAAAACAGTTCATACAAACCCCAAATCCGAACTGGACACACGAACATCGGCAACTGAACCTTGATTCTGTAGCTCATATTCATATGCGGATATTTGTAGAGAAGTTAAAAAATAATGTTTTACTTCTGCTGTAGAAAATTAAAGGGCAGTGGTACTGTAATACTACTACTAAATAAAAGTGGCACACTGGATTTCCATATTTATGCTCACAGCTTAGCTTTGATAGGCGAAAAGCTGTCACTCACATCGCCGCCCCAGATCTAACACTGATCTTCCCCCAGGCTCTGCCCTCTCATTGGGATCACCGCCACTAATCAAAGCTGGGGAAGCCCGACTGCGTCTTGGTTGTGCCTGCCCGGCCACAGTTCGGCTGCACTCGCACCACAGAGATCCGTACCACCTCAGTCAGACACTAATGCGACTTCACAGCTGTAACCACACCAGTCTGAATAAAAAAAACTGCATTGGTGATGCATAAAACTAACAGTGATCAGCTTGTAGTCTTGCATTGCTGTGCTGGCTCTGCAAAGTTAACAAGAACTAAAATGCCTTCGCTTGAGAACGAGATACCGAATAATTCTATGTGCTTTAAGCAAACAAACAAAAACCCTTTCTTATTAACACTTGAACATCTTACTGACTATAGATGCTTCTAATGATAATTTAGCTTTATTTGGGAATAAATCGCAGAGCTCTTGATTTTGTATGTCTGTAACTTTCCCCCTGGGTGCCAGCTCAGCTGGCAGGCTGTAGGGCAGGGAGGAGGAGCCGTACCTGACAGAGGGACATGCCCCATTCCCATCCCTCCCCGCCTCTCATACACATAATTACTTTCCTGCCACCTAACCCTGTTTCCTCATCCTTCCTCTCCACCTCTGAGGAGATGTTTGGGGAGGACACGGTTCTGCAATACCTCAGCCCCCAGGCACATGCCATGGCTGGTCGGCAGAGGACCCAAAACTGCTCCCCGCAAAAACCCTGAGCCGTGCAGCACGCACCCTACCTCACTGCTCACCAGCAGGGAGTGCCGAGGAGCGTCCCCTCGGTCGCATGTTCACCCTTCCCAGTGCTGAGTGGTGAAGAAAAGGCAGCAAGCAGCGCTGTCGCCCCACTCAAAAATCCAGCTCCAGCTGGCTCATGGTGCTACTCACCTCTCCATTAGCCATCCCACCAGGGGAGTCCAAATCTACCGTGCCTAAAGAGAAACTGCTTGTAACCCAAAACCCTGACATTTATTCCACTGGTACTTGTCCCTGACATACCCACCACCCCAGGGGCCACCTCTTCATCATGCGCTGCCCAGGCGATGTGGCATTGCAGAAGGGGCCTCAGGGAAAGCACCACAACTTGCTCTCTTCCATCACCCCTACAGCTTCTTGTAACCGCCTTCACCCCGCCTGCCCCACTGCACTGTGCCTGGACGCTCACCTCCTGTGGCCCTTCTGCTTGGTGACACTGTGGGACAGAGATGGCAGAGTCCCCAGCACCTGGCTGAGAAACCGTCTCGGACGTTACCAACAAACTTCACTTCTTCTTAAGCTCTCTTGCTAGCTTTGTGTCGTTTTCACGTGTGCCAGATGCTTTGATTACTACCTGTTCGCTATTTCTATAACTTTAAATATTTACAAAAGCCTAATGCAATCACGTAGGTTGCTCCATACACCCTGATTTTTTCAAAGCTGTGTTTAGACTACTGTGTATTAATTACATCTGCCTTTAGGTTTCCCCAGCCTCTACCACACAGGTAGATGTGTTATTTAGCAATTTCAACTCTGTATCTTCTCTACTAGGCACGTTACATACTTTCCGTAAGTATAAGACCCTTTCACAACTGGAAACTGGAAAGCCCCGGTCAGCTTCCAACTGGTTCTGAACTTCTCTATAAATCAGCGTTCTCTCAAACAGTGTCTTCCTCTCAGGATTAAATACTACTCAGGAATTAAATCTTCTCTCCCACACACATTCAGTGTTTAACAGGATTAATCTGGCTACTTTAGCTAAAGCAAATATGTTAAATTTTAGTTGTTAAAATACTCACTACTGTAGCAACTGCATAAAGAAAAGTACAGAGGAGTCTGAAAATGTTCCACTAAGCCTGTTGACACACACGGCAATTGATGCTGTGGCTGAAGCTCAGCACTGGGGGAAGACAGCTTTTAAATCAGCTGCGATACTCAAGCAAGCAACCTCCCGAGGAAATCTGCGTTCCTGAGCTTTGGGCACACTAGGGCAGAACTTAGCACAAAACTTGTCGTTTCTACTGCTCGGAACACAACATTCCTATTTCACGCTGTGCACAAACCCATCCTGGCAGCACACGCAGTTAAGCACCAAGAGCCTGTATGTAAGGGTGGGTGTAACCACAAAATGGGATGAGGTGCTCCTTAAATACGGGGTGTGCCAAAGGTTTCAGAGGAGTCTTAATCATCTGTTTCTCAGCGGCGGCTTCTTAGGTAAAGGGGAGACAGATTTACCAAAATCTGCCACAGAGAAATGCCAGCTGACTGCAAGGATATCGCTTTCAGGAAAAGTCCCCTAAATTCTAACATTTGGGATCTTGCACTTCTTTTCCGTCAGTTTTTAGACCCCTGACTCCAGACAGAAGTAAGAATTGTAACAGTTAAAATATCTCAACGTTTAGGTCTCTCCTTTTTTCAGGTTCAAAAAAGGCTAACACAATATTTTAAATCTTACACAAACAGAGATATTTCAGGAAGAGGCTTGTCTCGGAGATGAGGAAGCCAGCAGGCTGGACCACCGCAGCGAGTACCAGTAGCGCGGCACAGGAAGCTGCTTGGCCGGGCTCTCCAGAGTTCCTCAGTGCCCCTGAGGAATTTGTGTGATTCCATTTAGTCTACCAGCAAATTCAATGGTAGTCACCATTTTTCAAAATCTGATTTTTCTCCCAACATAATTTGGAAAGACTGGTACTGACACTCACGCCCCTGGAGCCGCTGAGAAACCTGTGCTTCTAGGTTCAGCAATTGTACAAGCCAGAGCAAACACGTGACATTTCAACCTTAAACATGCTTACTGCAGTCCGTCATCGTCATGATGCAGCAGTGAGGCTTTTCCCTTCCACTTCCAAGTTTTCATTTACTTGGCTTGTTTGTGCTCCAGACTACAAACAACACACAACCTAGAAACTAGAAAGCTGGCAGCAGGCCTAAAACTTGTTCAGACAAATGAACTTTATTCCAGGCTCCCAAGCTCCTGGCTTCATGTGAAAACTATCGATGCTTATTCTACATTTTTCTACAGGTTGATGGGTTACCAAAAGGGGAACTACAGGGCACCAGGCAGTCAAGTTTTGTAGGAAATCAATCTTATTTGGGTCCACAAAGGCCAACTGTACTTATTATTTTACTTGCTTTTAAGAAAAATAAAATATGTTATACCTTTGCCTAATATATCCACCATTTTAGCCCTTTAGGTTTTGCATCAGGCTGCCTCTTCTCAGAGGGACAATAAACACCTGAACACCTAAAGACAAATGTTGCGCTTCATTCGTGCCCTGGCTCTCTGGCACCACAATACAACCCTCTCCAACAATGCTCATATGACTCTGAGCATCGAGAAAACTCTCACAGCAAACACCACTACCTCAGTTAATTAGAAATGCAAAAAAACAATTTGCATCATGAATAAGAACTGGGAAGCCAAGCCAAGCAACCAAGATATTACCCATACGACTACACACAATCACACAGGGCCAGCAGGGTGCATGTGAAGACTAAAGGCTCTAGAACTGCCTTACACCTACAGAAAGGATCCGCCAGCCACGGCGTGCACCTTCAGGTAATCTGTCAACACAATGTGAGGAGCTCGAGGATGAAGGAAGAAGAAATGAGCTTTATAAAAGTGAATCCTTTAGTTAGTTCCCTTCTTCTATTTTTATTTATTAAATAAAAAAGCTAGTTTCATGCATTATCCAGGTGGCTAATCTGCTTTAAAAATAAACCCATAGCTTGTACCGCCAAATGTGATAGTAAAGGAGTTTTAGAATAAAGCAACACAGTAATTGCTGTAATAAAGTTGTTCTGGCTCTTATGTAATCTGAGAGTTGCTCTGTAATCACCAGAATACAAAAAGGGACATCCAGCCTTTGAATAATGTGAACAATAGCAAAGTTACAGGTTAGCGCTCAGCATTTCTTCACACCACAGCTTCACATTTCTGCGGTGCTGCTTTTACGACAAGCTCTGTAGCATTTCCTTTTTATGTGCTGGCTAGTCCAGACCTGCTCGCGTCCGAGGGCTGCCAAAAAACACATCTGAGTTAAAAGCCTGCTACGGGATGCTATGACAGTGCTTTCTAATCCATTAAGTTCCGCTGATATATCAAAATACAGAGATCTTAAAGGAAAGTTAATGTTCCACTGCATCATATTGAAAAAGAAAAATACAGGGCACCGCCTATTAAACTATTGGATCTCTACGAGAAATTGTTTTAAACTTTTTTATTTTCCCTTCTACTCTCTTCCCTTCTTCCCCATGACATATCCCTCAGAGCTGTTTAAGACCCCAGAGACAACCCCACTGTTAGAGACACCTGAAGAAGAGCACAAATCATGCAGACGGGAGCGTATCGTTCCCCGCAGCTGCAGTGCATGCTGCCAGGCAGGCTGCACAAACGCTGCAAGCAAGACCAACACAGCAAGACCAACACATTTTGTTCAGTGCCCAAACTAAGAGGTCCTCAGAGGAGCAGAGACTTCAGATCCTGGAATTTTGGGTTGTCCAAGCATCCCAAGTAGGACCATCTATTGCAAGAAATCCCAACGGAAACAAGAGGCAGATTTCTCCTGCAACATCTGCCACGTTCCTCACAAATGTCACACTGACAGCATTTCTCTTCAAGAAAATTGAAGGACCACGTGGCCTGCAACAGGTAGGTGTCCACGTCAGCATCTGGGTGAGCGGTCAGACATAGCTCGAGAGCCAGGTTCCTGAAAGATGGGTATTTTGAAGAGGCTAATCCTAGCCAATTTTCCAGGTGTGGAAATGAGGATGCAATATTGTGCCTGAGACCAGCGAACAGCTGAGCAAGCTGGTGAAGTCCTAGATTGTGAGAAGCCAGCACGAGGACTCAGCTTCACCCAGCTCTCCCTTGTGGAGAATTGTCCGGAGAGCGGACACAGCTTGGCAGACCAGGACTGTGAGTATGAACCTCACTCGTGTGCCTTGTCTCCAGGACCCATGCACCTGCCAACAGCAACCCACTTACATGCTAGCCTGCTCTCCAAGCAGCTTTTTGAAAGGATGCACTACCTGCAGTGCCAAGTGGACAACATCGCGTAGGAAATTGACCTGAGACATCCTGAAGATAATCTGCGCACAGAACAGCAGTCACAGACCATGACATTACTCAGCTGCAATCCTTTGCACAACCAGGCCCCATAAGGTACAGACTAAAAATCACCACTGGTAATACCTGAGGGAAAAGACTGAGAAATCACCTTGTTAGAGCTTAAACTCAGAGGCACTAACAGGTCTAAGCTGCAACAAGGCTACTTTATAGGTCCTTTGGACACTGACAAAGGCAGAGGAAACCACAGCGGTGAAAAAGTGGTGCCAGGGTAAGATGCAAATCTGAGTCTAATCAGAGCTGACTCCAGCATCACCAGTTAGTACTGAGGAAGAGATCTGAGAAATCCCCAAGAGAGCTAAGAAACAAAGAAACTTATTCAAATTAAATCCCCCAAATTCTCAAAAGGAAGGAGACAAGGCCATCCCCAAAATCAGCACAAAACTTGCACATTACCTGCCCTCAAGTAAACCAGAATGTGCTGGAAGCCAACCAGAGAGCTTGACGTACAACACTCATCCAGAGCATGGTAAACCAAGGCAGGTGCTCTCAGAGCTCTGGAGCCTCCCACTTACCGTTCAGCCACAGGGAAAAGGGCAAGAAACACAAACTGCCTTGTCTGCTCCCCAGCAGAGCACCGTCCCCACTTAGCAGAGCGTGAAGGCAGTGGTTTACAGAGACAGGAGAGGGAACCTCAGAGGAGATCTAATACTGAGAAATGAAGCTGTTTGCGTGGACATGCAGCGAGCTGTACTGTACCTGAGTTGCACTGACGATAGCACTTACCAGCACGTCCTGGGGTGGCTGCCACAGCCTTCTCTGCTGGAGAACTTCTCAGCTGGAGGGAGCAGCATGCCAGGCCATCAGTCAGGAACACGCTCCTGTTTCACACTAGCTCCACTGAGGAGAAAGACCTAGATCTGAACACCTAACGTTAAGAGTGGAAAATGACTGAAAGCCAGTGAGGAGGTGAACCACATACGGAAAGAAAACAGAAGGCACCATTGGTCTAGAAACCCAAAAGCAGTTGAGAGAGGAAAAAAAATCACACATGGAGCTGCTAAGCTGTGGAACACAAGGCAGAGTTGAAAGAAGGTGAAATGGTGGCAGGCACACCGTTCTACTTAGCCATGTGCTAGGTCTGAGAGAGGCAGAAATCTAGGCAAGTCTCCTCTACCTAACTGCAGAAAAAGCCTTCTTCATCCTCCACTGACGTGATACAGGCACTCCACCGTGTGCATGTAATAGCGACTATCGCTTAACGTTAGAACTTCCATCTCCTGAGATCAGTTTTGCAACTTCTAGTAATAAATCTAAAAACATATGATAAACATAACACATGTTCCTGCTGGCTTCATTTGCATCATCTGTTTTGCCTTGCAAAAGCTGGTCTTCAAAGATGAGCCATGTCAGAAGTCTCCTAAGATCAGGGACTGTATCTGATTGAAGGGAGAGGTCCTGAGGCAAGAGGGAATTTTACGGTTTGCCTGCTAGTGAGCAGAGAGCAGAAACGTGAAAGTTATCACAGGATTCCCCCTGGACACGCAGTCTGGAAGCAGTTCACCAGCATGGGGACACCAACTGGTAAGTCTGGCTCCTGCTCCGTCTCCAGCTCCTCCCAGGCCTCTAAGCAGCTGTCAAAGGGACCTATGCGGAAGACCTCCTCCAGTGTTAGAAGAGCAGCGCTGGGGATTCAATTACTCAGAGCTTCGAGGAAAAAAAAGAAAACAAAAAGTGTATGGACAAATGTAGGCAGAACAGACAGAAGTCCAATAAACGTGACTTGGCAGCCACTGCTTTAATAGTGGGAAGATTATTTTTATTCCTGTCGATTTAATGGAGAGAGGGTATTGTTTATAACTGTTTTCTATTCAAGAAGGCTGCAGAAATGGGAAATTAACAACTTCGTCCTCTACTGACACACAGCAAAATTTTGTCCTGATGTAACTACTTCTGGGGTTACTTCAGTGTTCTTAAGGCACTAAGATATCTTCCTCTAAACGTGTGTACACCCACGACCGGTGGCAGTAGGACTGCAGGAGGCAGCGGGCCCGCAGTCAGAGTCTCAAAGAACACCGTGACAGCACAAAGTATGAAGTAAACAGACAGTCTAGTCATTTTAGCTGGAATATTTAGTTACAGACTTAACATTTCACTTTCATCCTACGTGCTATTTAGAAGAGAGAATCTGTTCAAAGTACAACATTAAAGATGTCTAAATATAGTTAAATTAATAATTGACATGATAATCTTCATTAGCAGATATTTGCATCTACCCAGCACAAGAGTTTTCAGTTTACACACATCACATCACACACATCGCATTGAATTCACATTCACCCTGCAGACAGAACAGCACTAACCGAAAGGCACAGGCACGGCTGCACAGGTTGCAGTACAACGTGATTTCAGACTGCTCGCAACGTCTCCCTGCAGGACGGCTGCTGCCTTGAGCAGGCACCAACCCACCTCTCAGGTGAATCACTGTCTGCGTCCTGGGCGCTCGAGCTGCTCTGGAGCCAGGAAGTGAGCGGGGAGCGCGCGCTCGCCTACCCTGGCATGTGAGTCATTCCCGGGAATGAGAGAGCCAGTTGCTCCAGTTGCTCCTGGCCAGGGGAATTTTGCCTCTCTGATCAGGTACCACAAAAAAAAGCAATTGGAAGCAAAGAAGCCTACTTCCAGATATGGTTTATTTAAGTACCTTATCGCGAGAAATACTCTCATGACTATTTTAGTTTCAAGATGCACTCTGGAGGAGTCTAAGGCACTTTCGAGATGCAGCTAAGAGGCAAATGGAAGGCGACAATGGTGACAGGTAAGTGATTTTTGATGGTCTGAAAAGCATTTGATAAGTTGTTCTCTAAATCTTCTTGCTCTTAATCACCCTTAACTGAAAAGAAAGCGGGAATTAAGATGCAGTTGCTGAAAACTGGACATGGAACCATAAACGGAATATCAGATCCATTAAAAATGTGAAAAGGTCTCAAACAGTGAGACTTAACTAATCTTTTATTCATTCAATGGCAAACGTCACTTGTTATCTTTTTCCCAACGGCAAAAATTTATATATATTTCTCTTAGTTATTCCTTCTAACATACTATTCAAAGTGCAGTAAGGTTCACGGTTTTAATAGTTTATGTCTTGACAGGGCTTAAAGTCATATCAAGTAAGATTCAGTAAATATAACATCTGAATTTGATGTGAAATGTTTGTATTCTATCCTTTTTGCCTCTTTCAGTAAAGGAAAGCATACGTGAATTCTCTTAATTACATTATACAGAATGAAGGTTTCTCTTCCTTCATACTTCACTCCGATCATGTTAAAACTTGTCAGGTTCACTGGAAAAACCACATAGCTCTGAACTAGCAACTCAAACTACGCGTCTGATTAGTCTCAAAGTTAGGGAAATATATGGGGTACTTTCAAAAAACTATGTCATTTAACAAGTATTTTAGATTGAAGTGATTATTCTTAGCTACGAACAACTGAAAACAGCAGTGCAATTGAAGGTTTAAAAGAGTTTATATTTTATATTTCAAAAAATGGCTTGGTGTTTGTGCTCTATGGGGACTGCAGACATCCGTTTGTCTTCTCATTGCATAGGCTTGGTCTTGCTCTGATAGAGCTTCACACTTTTTTCCATCTTTTTAAACACTTTGCAATCTCCCTGTTAAAAAAACCAGGAAACACTCAGCCGAGGTCACTACCTCACTTCCAGAAGCGCAGGCCCTGTCCGCATGGAAGCTGCCGGCCGTTCTCTGGCCGGGAGCCGTCCGGCATTTCCCCGTACCCCGCTCTCACTCCCCTGCACCACCAGGCCTCCCCCTGCAGGGCCGCCATGCTGCCGGCTGCAGCCCGCGCGGGAGGACCTCCAGCCCGGGGACAACCCCACGGTGGGGAACGACAAGGATCAGCTCTCGCACGAGAGAGAAGCTGAAGGGCGTAAAGGGATTTTAGAGGCAGAAAGCATCTGTTTGCATTAGGGGCGTGTGAGAAAGAAGCAGCCCATTTTCAGCAGCACCGAGCCGGCCGCCGGTTCCTGCCTGCCCGCCTGCGGAGGGTTTATTTCCCAGCACGGCCCTGCTGTCTCACCCTCCGCGCCCTCCCTGGCTGCCGGGGCCTCCCCAGGGCAGGGCGGGGAGGAGCGGGGAGACCAGCTCGCCCGGCACCCGCGCCCGCAGCCCGGCCTGCGCCGGCACGCACCCGCGCCGGCTGCTCTGGGCAGGCGCCCGGGCCCACACCGAGCACCGGGCGGCGGCTGCGTGGCGACGGCTGGCGTTTGCCAAGGCGGCCCTTCGCTGGCCCAGTGCTCGTCTCAGACGGGAAACCTGCCACACTTGCTGCACGTAGCCTGGGATGAGAGAGACCCGGACAACAGCGGCAGTAACAGACGGGAGAGTCCTCCTCCTTTTACGAGGAGTCGCAGCTCAGCTTTGCACAGCAGAGTTCGGAAGGGCCTCCTCTCCTCCTCTTCAGCCACATGAGTGCCAGGGAAAACCAGTCCAGGCACCTGCGGTAAGACTGCAGCAGGAAACTCAAGGCATGAAATACTTATTAAAATTCTGGAACCAAGTGAAAACGTGCCTGACGTACACCAGTGGCTACTGATCACCACACTGCCATCACACGCCAGTGCTCCACCAAGCTGCCAGAGACACTAACCCAGGCGCTGCCAAGAAAGTACTAGAGGAAGTGAGCAAAGTCCCACATTTCAGCTGTCTTAACCCTTCCCAACATTAAATACCCCAGTACCTTCTTTAAAAACAAACAAACAACCAACCAGGCCCTGCATTACCAAAAGCAGGTTTCCACATTTGACCAACACCAAACCTCAAGAGATACAAGTTATCACAGTATGCTACAAGTTCTTGGTTTTACTGGGGAAAATGTTGCTGACACAAGGAAGTGACAACTGATAAGGAGCATTATAAATCGGCCTTGTATCACCTTCTGTGCAGCAGCGGCTTCTGCCACTACAAGGAATGGCTGGGAGCTGGCAAAGCAGCTGGGCCAGACGACGAAGAAAAGCCCTCTGGGTCCCACATGCTGAAACCATGCCCGGGATTTGCAGTCTGTCGATTTCTGAGAATGGCAGGCAGGCTGAGAACACTTCATGAAAAATCAGGGTTGCAACAGGCTGAACTTCTCCCAGTCATACCCAAAAATCCCCACGTCCTTTTCCTTCCTTTTTGAACTACTGGTCTTGCTGCAAGTAGCCAGCATGGTTAGTCCCATGTCACAGCAATATATACTAAAGCACAGAAAAACCCAGCTGACTACAGTAAATGAGAATTTTTTGCCCTTTTTGCAATGCGAACTAGAATTGCATATTAAAAAATACTAGAAATTGTTTCAATGCAAAGTAAAATACCTAAAAGTGAGGCCAGAATTGCATAAAAATAATTGACATTACCTACACACATGTACCAGCACTTTTATTTTTAACTACAAGATTTTTCACAGCATCCCCTGTACACCTGAGAGACAAGACAAGTGTACAATAGCCAGAGCTATAACAGATGAAGGTACAATGCAATCAATCACACATCCTCATTCTTGTTTCTAGACCTAGACATCATCTTGACTGTTTTTAAAGTTTCAAGTTTCTCAGCTTACTGTTTTGTTGCACAAAGCCAACAACCACACTCACAGCCTAGCGTGCAAGAAGCTCCAGCACAGCAGCCCCAAGTCGGTCTCCACCTGGAAGAGGCAGAGGCCGCCTGCCCAGCCCGGCAGCAGCTCCCCACGCCGGCTGCCTGCTCCTCGGGAGGCAGCTCAAGGCCACGCAAACACCAACTGCTGAAACTTCATCACCAGACTGCTTACTGCCTCAGCTGCTGTGTTTATAAAACGTTTTTAACTTTTAAAAGACTGACTTCAGGATAATAAAGTATATAGGACAAGTAAGGAACAGCCCATGGAATTAAAGGAAATTAACTGACAAAAATTTCCAGGCTGCCTATTGTGCCAAGAACAGAGCCCGCAAAAACACAAGCAGAACAGGAATAGAAAGGCTGGGGGAGAGTCTTGTGAAGAGATTAAAAGAGGGAAAAGTTTAAGTTATTCTGGGCAAGTACATGTAAACGTGAACCTGCTTCTGGCCTCCCCCTTAGAAGGGAAGACTAGAAACGTGACCTGGCAAGGGACTAAAAACCGCATCTTCCAAGCAGCGAAAGAACGGCAATCCAGTTGGATGGAAAGGGGACAAAGTTTGCAGGTGACCAGACTGGGAGGACCGGCTGATACACCAGAGGGATGTGCTGCCATGCAGCAGGACCAGGACAGGCTGGAGCATTGGGCTGACAAGAACCTCTTGCAGTTCAAAGGGAAATGCAAAGTCCTGCCCCTGAGGAACAGCCCCAGGCACTGGGACATGCTGGGGCACCCAGCTGGGCAGAGAACGACCTGGTGGACAAGCTGAACCTGAGCCAGCAAAGTGCCCTTGCAGCAAAACAGGCCAAGAGCCTCCCGGGCTGTGTTAGGTGAAGCACTGCCGGCAGGTGGAGGTGACCCCCCCTCTGCTCAGAGCTGCTGAGGCCACGCCTGGAGGATGGGGCTGAGCTCTGGGCTCCCCAGCACAGGAGAGGCATGGAGCTACTGGAGAGAGACCAGCAAAGGGCCACAAAGGTAATTAAGAAACTGAAGCATTCTTCCCTATGAGGGGAGGCTGAGAGAGCTGGGACTGCTCACCGCAGAGAAAGAGGCTCACGGGGAGCTCAGTCGTGTCCAGAAATACCTGCAGGGAGGTACAAGAGGACACAGCCAGGCTCTGTGCAGCGGTGCCCAGGGACAGGGCAGGTGAAACACAGTAAATCTGTCTGAACCTTCCCCCCCCACCCCTCCAACCGTGACGGTGGGAAGGCCCTGGCACAGGTTGACTAGAGAGGCTTTCGACCACCTCCCACCAACTGGACGTGGGCCTGGGTATCTGGCTGCAGCTGATGCTGTTCTGAGCAGGGAGCTGGATTAGACAACCAATCTCCAGGCCTGCTTTCCGACCTCACCTATTCTGTGACTGTGTAAAGGGGGCCCTTCTCTTACCCCATCACAAATGAAACGAGAGAAGTTAATAGAGAGGGGGAGGAAAAAAAAAAAAAAAAGATTTCCACAGCTATCAGCACAACGGTCATGGATTCCCAGGAAGGACAGTTGAAAGGAAAAGCACGTACAAGCTGCTGACAGGAAGGGAAAGGATGAAACTGTCTCCAGCTTCATACTCATCACTGGCATCCAGATGCTGACATGATGTGAGAGATCAGCTAAGACGTGTGGTGTGGTGAGGGGAAGGATCCAAGACACCCGGCACAAGGACAAAGACACTGAGAGAGCCAAAACAAATGGGTTGGCGTTTTAAGGAGCTGAAAAGCAATTGCCAGACAAACAAAGGAGACTGTGACAGGGACCAGGAGAAGAGATGGAGAGGCAGAGGGCGACCCAGTGGTGGTGCTGGGGGAGAGGCTGGGACTGCGCTGCTCAGCTTCAGAACTGCCTCCTCACCAAGCCTTGCTCAGAGCGCAGCCAGTGGAAGCTGCATCTTGCATGGCAGATTCTTAACAGGGGTTCAGAGAAAGCAGTTTAACAGGGCTACAATACAGCTTCTACTATCGGCAGGTTTTGCGCAACCAGAAACAGCCATCAGCAGCATCTTCTCGACAGAAACAAAGGAAACATTCCAGAGTTAATCCTTTCCTCCTTCCTAATTAGAGGCTGCCATACTGAAAAAAAAACATTAATTATCCCAACTTGCCAACCACTGCATTGTCCTCTCTTCATTTTCACATAAAAATAATAATAATAGTAATAATTGCAACACTTAACTCCTCTGCCACCAACAGCCATTTACCTGCTGCCCAGTGGGGTGCCTTTGTTGGCAGTTCTCTCCTAAACCTTCGTGTAAAGCAACTTCAGCCTGAGAAACAAAATTTAGCACTACGCTTCATATTATGCTGCTTTAGAAATGGCATTCAAAGTGCTGGCCACCAAAGAACCGATGCCTAGAATCTTGTCACTCTCCCCCCCACTTTTTGAGTGTAGCAGATTAAAAATTTCAAGAGAAGCGTAATTGGCCTGAGTGCCCGCAGCCCTCTATGCGCCCGGCAGCCCGTATCCTGCAGAGCTGGGGACATCTGCTTCACAAAGTTACACTGACCAAAACCAAAGAAAATGTATCTCTCAGTATTTGAGATTTGCACCTGCAAGGCTTAGAATCAGAACTTTGTTTCTGTTTGGCACAAGATTGCCCTCTGCTACAGAAACTGGCTGGACACAGGTATGGTACTTTTACCTTCACGTACAAAGGCTTAAGAAGCACTAAAACCCAAACTTGAGTAAGTGATTGCACGTGGGAAGCTCTGCAGTTTACAAGAATAGCTGACAGAGAATTTTTCTCACGGCCAGCTCTTGAGCTAAACGACCGTGGAGAAGGAAGTCCCCGTTAGCCGTGTGAGGGGACGGCTTCCCCCGGAGCAGGTGTCGGCACAGCGCTGGGCACAGCCTTCCACGGGACAGCTCCGCTCCCGAACCATTACTGCCGCTTGTCTTTTATTGAAGACCGATGGATAGGGCAGGACAGGGGGTCAGCCAGACACAGCTCTGCCACGAGCTGAAGGCAGAAGGGCAGCGAGTTTCACCACAGCACGTCTGGGGACGGGATGTGCTGCTGTTCAGAGACGCGTGAGAGAGAAGTCTGGGATGGAGGGGGAAGTGCAAGGAGGAACCTGAAAACCAAGAAGGGGGTTTTGTATTAGATACTGAGGCAGACAAGCAGCTTTCTGAGCCAAGGCACTGGTTCCTGTTTGTGGGTATGACTAAGCAGATGGCACAGCTGAAGACGGTTGTACCTTCTTATTGCCTCTTTGCAATCCAGCTGGTTAGGTGCAGCAGCGTTTCTGCTTTACAGAGAACCAGCAGACACGGCTGGCATGCCTCTCTGCCAGCAGGCCCCCAGGGAGGCGGGCAGGGGGAGCAGAGGGCACGAAACCCCAACGAGGGCTCCCCGAGGAGGGCTGCTTTCAACCTCCTCCCAGCCAGCCCACACTGAAGCAGTCCCCAGGCTGCAGCGGCCGGCATGAGAGCCGGCCCAGCCGGACAGGCAGGCAGCTGGCAGGCAGCACCCCTTGGCTCGCTCAGCCCTTGGCCGGCAGGCAGCAGCGAGCAACCCAGCTCGCTATCGCCGAGTTAGAAACCAGCCGAGGTGGGCCCCCAGGGACCCCGGGGCTGGCCCTGCTCAGGTAGGGGCAGCTGCACCCACTGCTGGGCACCTTCCTCCACCTCTTCTCCGTGCAACCTGTGCCGGTGTCTGACCGCCCTCACTGCAGAACGGCGACTCCTTATGCCCAGGTGCGGCCTCGTGCTTCAGCTTGCGCCCGGTGCCTCCTGCCCACGCAGCGGGCACCGCCGAGCAGTGCCATGGGCAGCAGCAGGCTGCCCGGCGCGTGCCCTGGCACCACGCGAGCTCCATCAGCGCTCACGCTGATGCCAGTAGCACGGCAGAAGAGAATACCAGAGAAACACCAGAGAAGAGAAGAGATAACATTAAGGCTTGCCCAAGCGATGCAGGAAAGGAGTGGCTGGAAACACCGAAGAGAGCATGTACACAGGCTCCGCACCTGCCACTTGTCAGCTTGCAGAAGCAGTGTGCGCAAGTACACTGCAGCCTGCACTAGTGTCTTTTTTCCACAAATCTTTACAATTAACTGTCAGTGATTTGGTTCTGATGGGCAACAGAAAAGAGCATAATTGCAGCCAGCCAAGTACAAATTGAATAAACTGCCCCACATTTCTAATGCTTGCTTTAATTCTGCCATTTACCAGACTTTATGCTGACAAATGCAGACTGACTGGCAAGGAGTGACACCAAGAAGTTAGGTGCTTAAATAAACAAACATCACTTAACTCCACAGGCCTATGAGCTAGAATATTCGTTCAAGTTCACAAAGAGAATTTTCTAATTTTTGAGAAGTGGCAAATAAGAGACGAAAGAAGAATAATTAGATTTGAGGGTACAGAATTTCTTTCAATAGTGAGGCAACTCAAAGCCTTAGTCATCAGCAAAACCATGCAGTCATCCTGTACCCGTATGACACTGAAATATGCCATTCAGCCTATTACTTCATTTCTCATCTGAGGCTCTATCAGTCATGCATATAAACCAGTCTATCAACATTAGCAGTACAGGATTACCTCATCTGTAAAACAGCATGTAATTAACCTGCATTTGCTGCAACTGACAGCCTTTAGGGGAATGATAGAGAAAACAACCAACCAAATGTATAAACGACAAGAAGTATTCTGGTTTAAAAAGCTACCTGAATAAAGGAGCAGCTTCTAAGGATCCAAGCAGAACACATTTGTATGGAAGTGTGAGGCAGGACGTTGGAGAAACATGGTTAGGATGAAACTGGTCAGAAGAAATGTGTAAAGAACTGGAAAAAGAGTTAAAAACCAACCTTATCCGGCACAGAAATACCACATTCAAACAAGTGAAAAAGTCTCTGTTGGAGTGCATAATCAGTGAACGATTACAAAATACCTTAAAATGTTCTTTGAAGAGAAGACAGTCTTCATTCACCGTTCCAAGAGAACATTTTATTCTGGAGAAGAGGAGGCTCAGGGGAGACCTCATTGCTCTCTACAGTTACCTGAAACGAGGTTGTGGGGAGCTGGGGGTCAGCCTCTTCTCACAGGTAACTAGTGATAGGACTAGAGGGAATGGCCCCAAGTTGCAGCAGGGGAGGTTCAGGTTGGAAATGAGGAGACATTTCTTCTCAGAAAGAGCAGTCAGGCACTGGGACGGGTTGCCCAGGGAGGTGGTGGAGTCATCCCTGGGGATGTTCAGGGAAAGGTTGGGCGTGGTGCTTGGGGACATGGGTTAGTGGGTGACATTGGTGGTAGGGGGACTGTTGGACCAGATGACCTTGGAGATCTTTTCCAACTTTTATGGTTCTACGTGAAAAACTGTGAACTCTCCATAGGTGATAACCTTCATCTAGTTCCTCAAGTCTACAATACAGTGGTCTTTATCAGAAAAACCAGAGCTCTCAGAGCCTAGGGATACACCAGGTTTGACTCTGTTGAGCCTTGATCTCTCACCCTACCAGCGTAAATAACAAAGCCGTGCCACTTAATGTGCTCTATCACAGTACTCCTTAGCTTGATAGACTCTGATGGGAAACCGAACACCTTTGGACTTCTGAGACTAAAGCAGGATTGTTTCTGTGCATCCAGAAATTTGGTCACACAACCAATTCTGTGCAGCAAGGACCATCATGCCTGCACCTCTCTGCTGCCCTGCACAAACCTGTTTGAAATATTAAAGCTTCAGAGCTACAATAGCGTAAGGGAAAGTCTGTAACACATAATTAGGGCAGCCAATAGTAGGTGTCTTCTCTAACCTCCACCCCATGCACGCACGGAGGCCTCTCTGTGAGCTCAGCTGTGCTGGCAAGGCAGGATACACGGTGCTGCTAACATGGGCTAGCTGTCACAGTTTGTGAACAGTTCACTTGCTTTTTCCAGCCCATGCTTTACTGGGAATTTTTTGGAATATGTTTTAACATGAAAACCATCAGGAGTAAGATGATGCAGAGACATCCATTCAGGGGCTAATTGGTCTGCAAGAAGAAGGAGCAAGCTCCCACTATGGTTTCAAGGTGACCTGTACTTCCCTGGGCAATCTAACTGTTCTCACACCTTCAGCAGCCAGGAAGATGCACGTGGCAGGGACTTCTCACGGCCAGCGCTCTGGTCAGGAATCAGCAAGCCCATACGGGATCTGCTAAAAGAAGTGCTGACTTGAAAAGCTTAAGAGAAGGGCTGCTGCTGCTTCTGCTGTCCTTGCTGCACCTGGAAGGGGAACAGAGCACGGGGACCGAGTGGCTGGGCTGCTTCAGCAAGCAGAGGTTTTGCATGGACTGGGGAGATAAGCAAACTGCACCCGAGCAGACCTGTTACAGGGCAAGCACGGGAGCCGCGCTGATACCATCAAACCTGACAGGCACAGCTGGGCCCATCAGGGACTGGGGACTGTATTTCATGCCCCAGAGTGGTAAGATACATGCCTGTCTGGGGAGAGCCTTCTGTGGCACTGATTTACACATCACTGGTCCAAGTGATTGCAGTCAGTCCCATGCAGCAACGTTCAGCTATAAAATTACGGACTAAACCCCAGCACTCAGACTAGTGCCTTCAAAACACAGTACATACGAAACAGAATGCTGTCCGCAGTGAGGAAGGAAACCAGGAAGGTCCACAAAGAGCAGGGGCTTTAAAGTCTTAAGCTGCTGTGGATGCCCCATCTCTGCTGACAGTAAACCCCAGGATACAGATGGGAAAGTGAATGGTGCAAGCTAAAAGGAGAGCCCAGAGAAAGCAAGGCTGAGATCACATGCAGCAAGGGAGCTTTGTCATCAGTGTCAGAAAACATCTTTTGGGATTATTTCTTTTTTGGATGCAAGTCAGGAGACAGAACCTTTGGAGAGCGTTGGGGCTGTTTCTGTACAAAAATGTGTTGACCTGTTGTCAGACTTGTGCAGTCTCTTAGTGACAACATCCGCCTAAAAGGACAGAGGCAGAGGCGCAAACGGGCACAAGCCTCTTTTAACAGAACTTAGAGCAATTTCCTTTGGGACCTGGAGTAACTGACGGCCCACGAGAAGCTTGTTTAGCACAGATCTGATCTTCAGCCCCATCGAATCCTACAGCGTTTCCCAGGGTTACTCCGGGAACACCGGAGCCATCCGTCACCCTGCTCTCAGGCAACACAACTGGCGTTTCACCAACTCCTCCATGCCGAGGATCTGGGAATGCACTTGCCTGAAGAGCCTAGAGCAGGGAGCTTTCCAGGGACTGGGACCAGGAATTACACAGACTTAAAAGGAACTCTGAAATGCAGGGAAATAGGCTTCTATTTGCATAAGATAGAGAGATATGCATCTTTTCATAAAATCACTTGTCCTTTTGATCTCAGTGCCTCCTGGGTAAAAAGGGATAGCTGTGAATTACAAACAACAGCACGAGTGATAGAGATTTTTCTTATTCCCTAGGAAGAAGGCTACTGCTTCTCAGCACATCCCTCAATAGAAGACAAAATACCTAAAATACCCAACAGTCCCATTAGGGACCCCAATTTTTATCAGAACAAATATTTATCAATAACAAATAATGCCATACCAAAAGAAGTCAGACTGAGAAAAAGCCTAAAATACCAATCACATTTTTTACTGAGGCTTTAAGATGTAACGATTTGCTTTACTGCCATCTAGTGACTGTTTAAAACTTTTTCACTCCCTCTCCCTAATACAGTGATAATCACGTAAAACAATTTAGATCTGCAAAAAGACATCAGTAATTTTATCCTCTGTTCACAACCATAGGAGAAGCAGTCAGGTCCTGCTGCGGTGTGAACTATTTAGCTCTAGTTTTCTTATCAAAACTGGTAATCAGAAAGTGAAACAAGGAAAAATCGTTGCACTCAAATAATACAAGAATAAACAAATCATCTGGGATGTTGCCTTATAAATTGATACTGTCAAATTTACTTTATGAAGCTTTTTAACTTCAAGAAATGAGAAGCTCAAAAATAAAGTCTATAAAAAGAAAATAAGCTACTGTCAGGAATCAGGCACTGAAATGTCCAAGATAAAACAAACAAACGGGACATCCAGACATGAATTGTCAGGAATAAGGCCAAGCCTTTATCACAGAGTAAGGAACCAGCGGTAGTGGCAGACCAAAGGCACGAAGTCCTCCAGCCAGCACATTCCGGTAGTTGGGAGACAAGCTTTGCCTGCTGCAGGAACGGGGGCTGCATGTTTGCATCTCCTTGTACACTACGCGATTTTTAAAGCCTAAAAGTGTGGTGTAGAGATACGCACCTGCTCAGTACCAAAGCCAGGACCAATTCATGGCCAGGTCATTAGAGGCTCATTAGTCAGACTACATTTTCCTGTACAACTTTTTGAAAAAAAAAAGAAAGAAAGAAAGAAAGAAAACAGGCTTTAAGAAGTTGAATACAACATATTTTCACAGAAGTTAACAAACTTTAAATGAAGTTTTCTTGGACAAACTCCACAAGATCATGAGGCTGAGGACAATGCAAGTTTGCTACCCACTGGCACCAACTGCTGGGAAGCAGAGGGGACAAAGCGTGGCAGAGCTGACCCCAGTGTGGCCGCTAGCCACTTGCCTGGTGCAGACATAAGGAGGGAGTGAGGAAGTGAAACCCCAGAAAATATTACCTGAGGTGTTTCAGCAGTGATAAGGAACCAAACCACCATGAAACAAGCTTTTATTAAACCTCATTTGCAAAACAGCGAACAATATCTGTCAATGGGGTTCAAGGAAAATCATCTTAACTGAAGCAGATGCAGAGAAGGACTGGTACCTTCAAGTCTTAAAAAAAAAAAAAAAAAAAAAGAGAGAAGAGTTGGGATCGCTTAAACACAATAAATGAAGTCTCAGTAAATACAGAAATGTCCCTCTATAAACAGAGGGACAAGTATCAGAGGCGGGGAAGGTTTCATTAAATGAAAGGCATTGGTGCAGGAATAAAGGAGATAGAAAGTGGCCACAGAGATCCCCAGCTTAGAAGCTAGAGTAATGTTTCTAAGTATTACAGCAATAAAGCTCCAGCACAGCTGTGCTAGTGAGGAAGAAAAAGGGAAATAGCTTTACAGTGAATGCATGGGCTTACAAAAACTAAGCTGGCAGGACTGCCTGCAGCGATGCAGCAGATGCCCAGCCCCAAGCGAGCAGCGGTAGGGAAGACCCTAACAGCAGGGCAGCTGCGCAGCCCGCCGAGGCCAGCCATCAGCTCCACCTCAGTCCCTTCCTAGGGAATTCTGGCCAATACTTGCTTCCCAGAGCTCTCCATGCTGCAGAGAGAAAGACGGGAACTTCTGGTTTGCTTTAACTTCAGTCTTTTTCCCCA
The DNA here is from genome assembly GCF_040182565.1 of Anser cygnoides. Classification (NCBI taxonomy): domain Eukaryota; kingdom Metazoa; phylum Chordata; class Aves; order Anseriformes; family Anatidae; genus Anser; species Anser cygnoides. Next base: position 26,623,933 of record NC_089881.1, read on the forward strand.
GAATGCGGAGCTGACGCAGCCCCTGCTGACTCCAGGACCTGCGGCCGCCAGTGGGACTCCTGAGAGGCGTTCCAGCTGACGACCTACAGCACCGCAAATAATGGGGTACAATTTGTCCTATGGAAAACTGCCAGGTAAAATAATGTTGGAAACTGAAGTGCCTGAGAAGCGTTTACTGTATTACTACCAGTTCCTACCAACGTTTTAAAGAAATAAGTCATTTCAGAAAAGGTTGTCTGAATGCTGCCATGTGCTGCCCCCGTGGGTTGCAGTCCCAGTTCGCCATGCAAGTTCACAGCACAAATAATTTCTTGATGGGGAAAAAAAAAAAAAAAAAAAAACTAAACAGAAAATTTATAACAATCTGAAGTTTGCTCACAAATATTTATATGTGAAACCTTAAAATCCCCAGAGGCTGTGCTTTTTAAATACATTTAAGTAAATTAAGTTTTAAATTATCATTTTAATAGGCCCAAAGAGACTCTCCAGAGTCCCGTTTCTTGACAAACACCAACCGAGCTCAAACGTTGTCTTCTGCCAAGACAACCAAGAGTGCACACCCCGCTCTTGCATTAATTCTCCTTGCACTGCTACACAACATTCACACCCAGGTGTCAGTAACGTCCTACGGCCTACTCAGGGATATCGTACAGCAGGGATAACCCCGCTGCCAGCACCCTCCCTGTGCCGGCACCTCGGCGCGGAGAGGCAGCAGCACAGGCCTACAAAATGAACGCACATGCCCTGCTTCGTTCCCTGATTAGGTGACCTAGCGCAGGATTTTATAAAGTCACTGCAAACGCCCATTATCCTCACATTTATCAAGCTCATTTATCAAGTTTCTTGTATGAAAACACCTCTCCTGAAAACTTTGGTAATGTACAGAAGAAAGAATTATTCCTGAACTGTTAGGAAAACAAAACCGGAGCAGGCGTGGTAAGAAGGGATGAAAGCATTAAGCATTTACAACTTTAACTTACGACTATCTTCATACAAAATAGCATGGTACAAAGCACGAAAGCGGCATATTAAGTTCACTGAATCCTTTTAAAGGGCAGGAGGGGTGCTTATGAGTATCACAAGAACTGCTCAAAACGGACATTCATTTACTCACTGCATTTTTCTCCTGTTGTAGTATTGGCAGAGGCACCTTTGTGCTCCAGCAGGAAGCAGCAGCCATTGTGCTCAGAGGCTAAAAAGCCACAGATGCATTTACTTTAACACATGCAATACTCAGGACTGCTGTTTCAAGTTCAGGTTTTCTGAGCAGGTTGACCTGAGCAGCCTCCGGGATTGCCCAGAGAAGTGACATTTTCTAGAGGACAGTTCTAAAACTGCTCCATTTATAAAACACTAAAAACATACTTCAAAATTGTTCTTTTCCGCAGCTCCTATAGACGACCATCTGAGCCAAGACAACAATACCGCATCGAATCACACGACAGGCTTCCTTGGGAACTCCACGCAGAACGAATTCACGACCATTGTTCTGCCTGTGCTTTACCTCGTCATTTTCTTGGCAAGCATCCTGCTGAACGGCCTAGCAGTATGGATTTTCTTCCACATCAGAAATAAAACAAGTTTTATATTTTACCTCAAAAACATCGTGGTTGCAGACCTCCTCATGACACTGACGTTCCCATTTAAGATAATTCAGGACTCCCAGCTGGGACCATGGCACTTCAACTCGTTCCTATGCCGATACACCACGGTTTTATTTTACGCCAACATGTACACCACAATTGTGTTCCTCGGACTCATCAGTATTGACAGGTACCTGAAAGTAGTGAAGCCCTTCGGAGACTCCAGGATGTACAGCATCACCTTCACTAAGATCTTATCTGCCTGTGTGTGGGTAGTTATGGCTTTCCTAGCTTTGCCAAACCTGATTCTTACAAACGGCTACCCGACAAAGAAAAACATAGACGACTGCATAAAACTTAAATCACCCCTGGGAGTCAAATGGCATACAGCTGTCATTTACATCAATACCTGCATGTTTGTAGTGGTCCTGATAGTACTAATAGGATGTTATATTGCAATCTCCAGGTACATTTATAAATCAAGCAAGCAATTCATTAGCTCATCAAGCAGAAAGCGAAAGCATAATCAAAGTATAAGGGTTGTAGTGGCTGTATTTTTCACTTGTTTTCTGCCGTACCATTTGTGCAGAATACCCTTTACTTTTAGTCATCTAGACAAGCTGCTAGATGACTCTGCACATAAAATCCTGTATTATTGTAAGGAAATGACGCTGTTCCTCTCTGCATGCAATGTTTGTCTGGATCCAATAATTTACTTTTTCATGTGTAGATCATTTTCCCGAAGGCTGTTCAGAAAATCAAACATGAGAACCAGGAGCGAGAGCATTAGGTCACTTCAGAGCGTCAGACGGTCAGAAGTGCGCATATATCATGAATACACCGATGTCTGAAGTCACCCACACAGAGACTTTTGCTAATTTCTGAGAGTATTTGTATAGCATGTAAATAAAATGTATCTTTGAGTATCTGACCATGGATGTTCATTAAGAAATGTGCAGACATGTACAGCTTTTTCATTTCAGCTTACTAACATCTATCTTAAATGTCCAAAGCCTGGATTCACACAGAGATCAGGTTCACTTCAGAGGGATTTGGGTTTTTTTATTATTTTTTTTAAATTTGTTTTGTTTTCTTAAGGTCAACAGAAACTAAAGAAATCCAATGTCAATATCTTGTAATTTAAAGAATGTTCTCATTAACCAAGAGAAGCTCTTTTCCCTTATGGCTCAAATTCCAATAATTACTTCACTCTAGTAATGCTCCTTTATTTTCATTTCATTTTTAATGCATTTTTCACTCTTATTGATATTATACCAGTTCTTCCTTTCTACTTTCTAGCAGAAATACTTTAGACAGTAAAATTGATATTTTCACCTAAAATAGTTACTGAGAATGTGAGAACGGCAAAAAATTTGCTTAACAAATAAAAAATGCATGGGTTGTACTGGCGATGCCAGACACTGAAGCCAGACAAGAGGCATCATGTGCAGTTACAGAGGAGGAGGAAGAGGGTGACCACTGAAGGTGCAGGCCACGCCAACCTGTGCACACATCTGTTCCAGAGATGGGGACAGGGAAGTACTCATACCCAAGGGTGGTTTCACCACTGGCAAGCCCAAACCACAGCACCGCTCTTGACATGGACCACGGTTGGTGAAACAATGTACAGGGTTTGTTTTTAAACACAGACAATGTCAAATGTCAGAGAAAACGTTATCAGAATGAAGCTGCTTTTGCTTGCCTGGTGGCACTAACGTCCCAACATGAAAGGCTCTGGAGCCCCACGCCTCCCACGCCTTCTCCCCGAGCCCGAGGGCCCCGACAAGACACAAGGACGTGATGGACAGCGATGCGGAGCTGCAGGCAGGTCCAGCAGAGCTGGGCGTGCTCTCGCCTTGGAGCAGGGTCTCAGGGGGCTGCTGCCAGGGGACAGGAGAGCTGCAGGGCTGCTCCTGTGCAGCGGCGCTCAGCTACCTGCCGACAGCTCCTCGGCTTCTCCGCTCCGCTGCCTGCGGCGGCAGCGGCAGCCTCCTTTCCACAGGTCAAGCCTGCTGCAGCGCTTCCCATCCCTTTTCAAAATATCAACATGAGAAATTCAAATACTATCCTAGTTTAGGTCTTTTCTCAAAAAACAAAACAAAAAACATTACTTCTTTAGATTCTCACTTCCCTCATGCTAAGGGAGGGCACAACAGAAAACATTCGTTAACTGACTCGCGTGTGACAGAACCGAGCAATAGACACGAAGCTGAAAACTCAGTTTCGCAGCACTTTCTGTGCCTGCTTAATAAAGCATGAATAAAACTTAAGGTACTAGGAAATTTTGTTCAAAATTATTTATGTTGGCTGCTTGCAAATCTAAAAAAATCAAAAAAAACTAACAGGGTGTCCGATAAGCAGGTGAAATCCTCTTTCGGACAGTTCAGGCAGCACCTCTGGGCTGTTATTTCACGCTGTGGGACACACAACCCGACCGGAGGAAATATTAAAGGAGAGCTTCCAAAGCCAAGGCAAGAAGAAAGGAGTAATAAAGGACCAACGCAGAATCTGCTGCGTGAGAAAGAGTTGACTAAGGACTAAACTACTCAAGGGAAGAAAAAAGTCCTGAAGAGTCCCCACCAGAGCTCACGCTGACTGGGACACTGCAAGTGATCTCCCCCGGGCCCGGGGGCCTCCACCACGCAAGCAGCCGACAGCGTTCGGGAGGAGCAGCCGGCAGTCAGGAGCTCGCAGCGGGCTGTGCCAGCATCCCCGTGCTCACCACCATCAGCTCGTCCCGCCGGTGGCACGGGGTCGGGCAGGCTGCGGGGCACACCCTGGGAGCCAGGTGGACCGGGGCTGAGCGAGGTCCACAAGGCTGCAACAGCAGCTCCTCCGCCCCGGGAAGCGCGCGCGCCTTGCCGCACGGCGCAGAGCTGCAAGCACGAGTTCCTGCTCCCCTGACAGCTGCGTTTTACGAAGACGGGCTGCTCTCACTGAACGGCGCCGGCGCACACCCCACGTGCCTCCTTGCCCCAGGAAGCCCCAGGAGGAGCTGGAGCTGACGGCAGCCAGCACGGAGTGCTGCGGGTTCAGAGCACGCCGAGGCAGAGCTGGGCGGCTGTGGGCGCACCCCCGTGAGCGCCACCCGCAGCTCGGCGGCGCCCGGCACCCCGCGGGCAGGACCCCACCGCGAGGCTTCTGCTCGTGCCGCGCAGCCCCCGACAGCCAGCACGGGGAGACCTGCAGGGAGAACGCATTTGGCCTTTCAAGGCCACGAGGGTGTGTTTGAATTTAGGGCGGTCAACCGAGCAATGCTTACATGAAACGTTTTGTCCTGTTATTTCACTGGGGATTAAATCGGATTTGCTCAGAGTAAAAGCTCCTTGTAAACTAAACGAACGGCCAACTCAAAAAATGTAGATTGCAAGGAGCTGACGGGTGTTTTGAGCAATGTATTTTTGATATGCATCTTATGCAACGTAGTGAAATTGCACAAACAGAAGATGGCAATAGTCCATCATCAAGTGCTTTATTCATATAAGGACTTGCCCTTTAGGATAGAAAAAAAATGAAAATGCAGCTTTCAAATAAGAAAGATATTCCACGAAAATACCTCTGATGAAGTATTATACAGAAATGAGTGTTTCTTTCTTTTTTTAAACAACAATTAGTTTAGTTTTATATTCTATTTTATGCACAGTGAAAAAGCTGAAGTGTAAGTACTATAGATAATATTTGGATTACATAGCTGAATTAAAACAAGTATTATAAAAATACTTATATTGTTGAGGGGGGATCACTTCTTGAAAGGAGGGATGCTTCGGATATTTATCCTACTTAAAGTACAAATACTGTAAATAGCCAAAATACCACAGAATAAGCCCTATTTTCCAATCGCTCTGTAGAAAACTAAGTTTGCACACAGAATATCAAAGGCTAGTTCTGGGACTGAATTTGCTATTTTGTACTCTTATGGGTTTATGCATATACAAAACTATATTAAGAAAACCATTTTGGGGACTGGGTTGCATAGTTCAAATTCTCTTAAGCTCCAAATTAAGTGGAACTGCATACTACTGGCTTGGTTTTGTGAAACAGTAATATTTAGGACTGCAAGGTCAGTATGTACACTAAGACACTAATAATCAAAGACCTTCTTATTAGGTCTTACATGGTTAAAGAAAGTGATGACCGAGTTCTTCTGGTCTCCCTTTCACGACACAGGTAATAGGGAATCACAGAAGGGTTTATGGCTTGTTAAACTGCACCAGACAATTACTCCGAGAAACGCACGCACACCCCTCCCCGGGCTCTGCTTTGCACCTTTCGTCACTGCTGCATCGTCTGCATAGCTACAGGAAGCAGCAGGTACAGACAGCTCGTCTTCTGCTTTAATGGAGATTGCTAGACAAATCCTTCCAGTAACAAGATCACTCACTATGAGGCTGCAACAGCTTCGTGTCCCCCCTCGTGCCACGCTCACCACGTGCCGCTTACCACCCAAGGCTAAGGCAGGCAGCTCACGCTATGGCAGGTTCCCAGATCTTCCCATGGCCTAGCATGCAAACAAGTGGCTATCATCACACGTGTACTTTCCTGTAGCCTTCTCCAGCATTAATCTTTTGAGATGAACTGTTCTGCCTACCATAAAGGCTATCCCGATTTACCCCAAACCACTGTCTGCCTTGCACCATAGAGATACGTATACATACAGAGCAAGAAAGCTTGAGCCCCTGTCTGTATTCTACATGGAATTTTGGTGCTTCAAAGCACTTTTCTCCTGATCGTAGCACCGGTTTATTAATGTCCACTGCTGAAACAAACTTTTTCTCGGCTATTGGTAGAAACCTGGGTAACGATCACCATTCAACGAGCACGGCCTGAGGACTTCGCTTTCAGATACATCCTCTGCTTTGTTCTCTGTTCTGAACTTTCAATCCTCTCTATGTCTATTACTTGCTTAGGTTATTTAAAATTGCTAGATTTTTAATTAAAGCTCCATTTAGAACCAAAAAAAAAAATTAAAAACAGCACTAAGGTTAAAAGAGTCAAGTGATAATGCACTGAAAACTCCTGTTGCTGCTTTCCCCCCAGACCAGTCCGCTTTTGACACACGGCCGTACTTCAGCACGCACGCTACTTCTTGCTCCCGCGATACAAGTTTTACTGGCCTGACACTATTCCCCCTCACAGCCCCCCCAGGGCCTTGCATGACTCACTGCCCACTCCTTCAGTTGTACTTCTGGGGTTCCTTATTTTCTGTACTGCCCAAGTTGAAATAAAAAGGTGCAAGGCAGTTCACAGGAAGTCTCAGATCTTGATCTCTAGCTGTTATTCCAGAGAAACAGGTCAGGACAGAAGCATGCCCCAAGTTTTGATCATGAAGCTTAAATTCCTTTTTTTTTTTTTTAAACAGGACACTACACATGTGCAAGGTGTTTTTTCAGGTGGAGACATGACAGCAAATCAGACCCAAGAAAGCAAGGAGCGCACAATTCATGAACAACGGTGGAAGTTTTCACTTCAGAAACTCTGCATTACGCTGTAATTGAGTAACCCTGCCAGAAGTCTCCACGCCACGGGGCTACCGTGGAAGAAAAGTTACTTGAACACGTACTTAGAGACGGCTCTAGGCCAAGACCCACACAAGGCTTTTGTCGCTACATGTAATACGCCCTTTGGTTTCGAGGTTTTTCCAGCAGTTACCTTTACCAGGGCTTTCCAGTGCAGCTTCCTAAACATCTTAAAAAAGGAAAGTAAACCCCCCAAAGGTTCTAGAAGTGCCTTGGTACGGACACACACAGAATCTCGTGAGTTGTGCAGCTGTCGCTGTGCAGCGAGAGCACCCAGACGGGGCTCACTGCGACGTGCGCCAGCTCCCACCTCGCACAGCCTCAGCTCTGCCCGCTGGGCCGCCCCGAACGCCCCCCGTGGGCATGGCGAGCCACAGCGGTGCCGCGCGGGTATGGCCAGCGGTCTGCCAGCTCAGCCTGAGACAGATCACCGTCAGGTCTCCGAAGCCTACCCAACAATGATGTAGAGGCATCTCCCAGTCGGCAAAACAAAACTAGGCAGAAAATATTTGCTGGCAAGCTTTGATAAGCTGAAAACTAAACCCGTAAGTCCTGCAGTGCTTTTGTAATTAGCGTGCCTTGGAGCGGGATTATTCTACACAAACATTTATCTTGTTCATCCTGCTTTAATTAATTCACGGCGCTTGGCCACAGATATAATACAATCTGCGTGGTTTCACATTTAGTAGGGCTGGAAGCACTGACTACTTCATTAGAAGGTTTTGATAATGAGGCACAAACCTCTGATAAGTCTGGTAGACAGAGACATTGCTTATATATGGCAATAGTTTGGTGGGGTAAGACATATTTAGAAAAAAAAAAAAATCTGAACCTGTCAGCCCCATTCCTGTTCGCAAAGGTGTGAGAGCTACCAGCCCAGCTTTCGCTGCTGCCAGCAGCCTCATCAGACATGAACTACATCACCACCACCACCAGCAGAGCCCTTTCAGTGAGCAATGTGCCCCGATATGCTGTCAGTGTTCTCCCGTCTCTGTGAGCACGTATTCTCTGGTTCTGATGTAGAAGTTAATCAGCAGGACTATAAAATGGTTTCCTTTCACAGGCACTGAGCTCAAACAAAAACTTCAAATGACTTTTTTTAATAAAGAAAAAAACTAGACTAGGAGATGTGTGATTTGGGGAAAGAAAAAGGCTTATATGGCTAAGGGTAAAATACATTATCAGTTGTTCTTAAGACACCAAAAGCATACGACATACAGCAGAAGTCTTTCTGGCAATCAAGCTCACCGCTTTCTTTCCAACGCCTTGGACACAGCAGCCGTATCTGTAGATCCCTATATACTAAAACTGGCTGGTATTTTGGAAAAACATCCATGTTTGCATAACAAAGCGACCCTTCAGTTTGCCCTGATGTCTAGAATCATTCCAGCGGGGTGAAACTGCACACAGAGCCGAGACTTCCTACCCACCCTCGGAGCTCTTAATCCCCTGCCCCTGGACAACTGGTTACTTCTCTGAAGCATGCAAAAAGCTCTCTGTGCCGCAACATTTAATCCGTCACAGAATTGCAACTTGCACTCGAAAGCACTGCATTTCTTGTTCGTTTGGGACCTCACACAGTCATGTGGAGCTGCAGACTTCAGACCAGCACTGAAGGCAGCATTTTGACCGACGTACTTCGGTAGCTTTAGTTTAACAACTCTGGCAAGCTTTAACCAAGAATGACACTGCAAACCAAAAAGTACAGCCATACCTTTAAGCAATCCTACAATGACATAATTTCATAATATAACATACAACACAAAAAAGTCATCCCCACAGTTGCTCACCCCTGGATTCTGCTACCTTCCAGCATATTACCACGTTTTAAAATAATTTCATACTATGAAGTTTGAGCTGCATCATGAGACCAGCACAGCTTCAGGGAAACTACCAAGCACCCACACATCCTAGCACTTCAGCTGGTGTCTGAGCTGACTTTGCCTACTTAGAATTGCCTTCCCTTTCCAGTAAGTGCTGGCTCCCTGCGATCTTCAGAGAGGAAGACCGCTAACATTTCACTTCTGGTTTCCTGGCAAATCATGTTCTGCTTCTACTGTTCTCCTAACAATAAAGATGGAAAAAATGATACACAAGATGAAGTAAGAGGGAGAAAAGAGATATCCCTAACAGTCCGAAAACAAGATGGCTATTTAAAGCTGCAGGAACAGCTTTGAACATTTAGCATGAAAAAGCCCCTTTTTAGGGGTTGTTTATAAGCTTTTCCTCCTTCACCTCAATACTTCAAACACATAGGCAAAATCATGTTCCTCACTCGTTACTAAAGGCAAACACCATCGTCTTTATTTCCTTCTGGGCAATAAAGTTCGTGACTGACAGTATTAGACTGCAAGCCTGAGCAGCAAGGTCACGCTGCCCATCCAAAATTCCCACTCAGTTTATTTTAAAATACTTTGGGTGCAACTCCCAGAAATATTTGGCAAAGTACAGAAAACAACCCTTGACTTTGCAAGAAATAAGTGGCAACATTCAATCTAAAAAAAAAAAAAAATCCCTCTATAAAAATGAGATTAAGCTTCCACTCCAAGGCAGATTGCATTTAACAACCTTTGCATACCTCATTCTGGGAATTTTGCTCAATTGCATTACATTAGTAGAGCCAAACAAAAACGGTTATGAAAATATCTTGTTAAGTTTCAGCAGACGTTGTTCTGAGAAGTCATGGAAGTAGGAACAGTCATCAAGGATTAACACGAAGGCTGCCGGTGCGGAGAACAAGCATGCTGCATTCCTTGGAGTATTGTGCTGTGGTCTTCGCTATGTCACAAAGAAGCAAACGAGATTTTTTAAAGAAAGCCTGGACCCCCAGTAATGCAAATGGTGGAAATCAACTGCAGTATCAGTTTGCTTACACTGTTACTCTGAGGTATTCAGTCTAAATCAGCAGGTTTACATAAATATGGTGCTAGTGTTGTTTTCTTCAGAGAAATAGTCTCTCTCTGCAGAACTACAGTTCGTTAAACATTCACTCACTCAACATCAAAGCTGAAAGTGCTCACTTCCAGAACCCTATTATGCAAAGTTAAAAAAAAAAAAAAAGTCCTGCCAGCACTCATTTGCAATGCACGCGTTGTTCAATGTATCCTTACACTCAGCTGAAAAGCAACAGCCATCTCCACCATATGCACATTACACAAGACAGCTTTCCTTTAATGTTATCAGGGTTGACAAGAACAAGATGCTTCACTTTCTGTTTCAAAGCATTCTTTTCCTTTTTTCTTTCAGGGGGGCAGCAGTGGGGAAAAGGATGGGAAAAGATAGCCAAATGACAACGAACCAATCTAAGGAATAGAAGTACTTCACAACATCGAAGTTCCATTCCTAGGCTGCATAAGGGCAACTCAGGATTTGATAGGAGACACAAGGAAAGGAACCAAATTCTAGAAAGCACAGAGAACCTCTTTTATGCAGGCAGGAATTTTTCAAGGCGGACTCTCGATTCAAATCAAGCCTTTCAAATAGAGAACAACCTGTAATCAAAACCCAAATATGCAAAAACCATGCATCCAAAAGTGCCCTAGAATTTGTCCTGTATTGGAAATCAACAACTTCAGATCGGCATCTACTTTACAGATGCCTGCCCTGGCACCTTTGTGTATTATAAGCACATTCGATCCATGTGCTTTCATTAAAAGCCAGAGGTGCCTAAACCACAAATTCTATCCCACTGACAAATGCACATCTGACAGATTTACACCATTCCTATCTAGAGATGGCACCTGTGTCTTCTCTGTGTACTTTCTGCTTTAGTTCCTGCAGGACTGGCATATCTTTTAAGCAGTTCCTATTTACCGCTTTGCAGTCCTGGAGCCTGGTCTTGATACCACTGCAATGATTTCTTGCTTACCTACACTCCTACCTGACGCAATGCCAAGAACTAAGGGTACCATGGATAAAAATCAGCAGGTTTCTCCCTGAAGCAACTCCTTTCTTGGAAGAGTAAGACACACAGACACACACACCCCGCAGTGGCTTTTCAGCCCTGTGCAGACTTAGAGGCTTACAGGATCAGCTGATCAGCACGGCAGATGGCAGGGAACATGACACTGCACTGCTGAGATGATTGCCAGATGTGATGCTTCCAGGAAACCTCTGGTATGTAAGGAGAATTAAACTTTAAAACCTAGCAGGCCAATCCCCCAGTGCCCCAAGACATTTAATGGGCAACAACTTTGAGTGCAAACAGATAATTTCATGGGCTTTCTGATTAAGACAATGTAGAGCACAGAATCTGGGTATTTGGATTTTATGACTCTAAAAAAGGAAGTTTTCAGGCCAACCATCGAAATTAACTGTTCTTAACTTATAATAAAAGAACAACAGATTCACATGACTTAAAGTTTTCATAGCTATCTTCACTGAAAAAGGAAAGTCAGTATGCACCTATGTACAAGACTCAAATGTGACCATTTCCTAATGTTTATTTGGTTATTACCTTGAGGAGTACTTATTGACCAACGGCATCCCAGAGAAAGCTAAGATCTTCTCTCTTACATGCATCAGATTAAGAAGTAAGTGTGACGCATTTCTCCCTGTAACCACAGCACAAGATTGCTCAGACGAGCAGTCCCAGGACAGGACGAAGCTGAGGAAAAGGGCAGTTCCTGCCCTGCAGGACCACCGTGCTCAGCTGCTGCAGGATGGGACGGCTGGGTCTCAGCCCTGGCTTTACCAAGGCAGGAGTACTGCACGGTCAGCACACACGCAGTCCTGACAATTCGCCTGTGTTCACATCCATCTCAGTTAGCTAGGAAAGGTCTACTTTATAGATTGAAAAATAACAAATTACTGAGCCGCTCAGGGATGGAGGCCTGTGATCGCACTGCAGTTCAGCTAACTAGCTCAAGAAGAAACATTATGCTTCAGAAAAACATAAAAGAAAATGCTATACACTGTACAGAAAAGCTAGCTCCAGCTCAAGCTTCCTGCATCCAGGAGCAGATGAGGAATTTATGGGCAATTTTGCTTTGCTCCTCTTAAGCAGTTAAGCTCCTCTTATCCTTATTTTATGTTTCCCTTTCAAACTTGCTTGTTTTTGCAGACTACACTTTTCTTCCTCCTCTGCGAGGATTTCTTCCGGACACAAACAGACGATTGCTTACTGCAATTTTAGGTTTAGATGAGGAAGCTATTGGAAAAAGTTTGTTGTGAGTCACAATGTGAAAGTTGATCCTGGTCCCAAAAGGGATATTGAGGTTTCTGCTGCTGCTGCTTCTGGGAAAGAAAAAAAGGGGGGGGGGGGGGGGGGGGGGGGGAAGGACACGACCAAACAACAGCAAAAAAATAAAACAGAAAAACAAAGAAAGGTTTTTACAGAAGGAATTACAAAGCCTGCCTGCCTCAGAGAACTACAGGCTTGTAAAGCTCTTCTGATCAGCCAAAGCCTTATCTGACCCTCTCCTCTTTTCCTTGCTCCAAAAATAACATGACAATAGGGTAGATGGAAAGAGATGAGAAGTTTGATCGTGTGCCTTCTGGGGACGATCTGAAAAGCCCTTTGCATCATCCTGCCTGATCCTTGCCCTGGTGCAGAAGACCGCCGGCCAGAGGAGGAGCAAGCAGGGCAGGACCTGCCCTGAGGCCCTGGGGCGAGCTGCCTCGGCCGGGCCCCGCGGCTGCAGCGGGGCTGCCCGGGCTGTGCGGCTGCCGGCCCGCAGACCCGTAGGACGGGCAGCCTCGGCGCCTCGCAGGAGTCTCCCGAGGAGACGGCGGCACCCTGGCACCCTTGTCCATCGGGAGCCAGGGCTGGGCACGTGCCAAGCGCAGGCAAGGAGCTGGAGTGCTTCCCAGCAGCACACCCCTGATTGCCTTCGCAGAGCTGATGGCCTGGTCTCCTGCCAAGCCCGGACAGAACTCGGGACCACATCACGGACCACAGACCCGGCTGCAAGAAGGAACAGCGTGTGCTGCCAGTAAGTGCTGTCCTGCTCACCGTAGGAAACCCGGCTGCCGACTCACAGACCTGTGTGATGCCTCTCAAGCTCTATTTCTGCTTTCTGAACAATCAAAGAGAATCCGTACCTTCCTGAAGCGTGCTTCAGCTGAAACAAAGTGCTATCCCACGACCACCAGGCTTCGAGGACCCCAGCCCTGCCTGAGATGCTCACCGACACTGGAGCCCTGGTAAGGGGACGCGCCCCGGTGACACCGTGTCAGCACCGCCCGCCACCCCCTGCGAACTGCCCCCGGGTCTGGCAAAGTACCCGGGACAACGCCGCTCCCCCCGGCTGCTCGCAGCCCATGTCTGCAGCGCGTGACACCCGCGTAGAGCAGGGAAGCAGGAAAATGGGCCCCTTCAAACCCCAGCAGAGAGGGGAGAGGGCCTGAGCGGGACACAGGACTGCGAGGACGCTGGACGAGCAGGGAAGCAGCTGGCACAGGGAACAAAACGGGCCAGGCCGTGCAGGGCAGGTGTGCGGAACGGTCACGCTCGTGACACGGCACGGGGCGGCAGGACAGAGTAAAAGGACACAGCAGCCACTCCTCTGAGCACCACGGGCCGCCGGGTTCACTGCAGCAGCCATGCAGGCAGACGGGGTCTGCTCCCTGCTGCAGGGCTGTGCCCCAGGCTGCGCGAGTCAGAGCAGGGTTAAAACCTGCAACCTCTGGCACTCACCGCTTCTTCCTGAGCTACCAGCTTAACCCTCTTTTCTCCCGAGACATCTGAAGAGCAATGACTCTTTAGGTCAGACGGATTTCCTTCAGTTTGCCTGGAAGATGGAAGCCTGATGACTTGAGACAGGACACGCAAAGTCCGCAGGACAGGAATGCTAAAGCTGCCGCCCACCAGCACACGGGGTATTTCACACGACAGAACCTGTGAGAACGGTCCCAGTGAAGCATGCTGCTACCAGCAAATCCCCGCAGGAGCCACAGGCGAAAGAGCCAGAGGTGTGGTAGTGCAGCAGGGACTGCGAGGAGAGGAGGGCGCCCAGCTGCAGGCTGCTGAAGGAGGTCGGCTGCGCCCTGCCTCTGACACCCGGACCCTCCGCAGTCCCCAGGCGGCCAAACCCCCACGGCTCGGCAGCTGCCCACCGGGCCTGCACTCAGACTCGCAGAGAAGCTGAATGCTCAAAGCTCAGCCGAGACAAAATATAAGGCACTATAAGAACGCTAAATGAAATGAACCTCCAAATGCATCGCCTGAAAGCAATGATTAATTGACCGTTACGGCTTCAACCAGGGAGTCTCAGAAATAAAAGAGGGATAAGAACACTCACGATAATGAAAGGCAATTTTGTTAAGGTCTCTGAAGATATCACCTTATTTCACTGAGAGAGATTCAATGCAATTAAGGAGACTACTAATTCAAGATAACAAGCCTTGGCTCTGAGTACAGGACGCGTACACTGCAGCAAAGCCTTAGCAGGCCACACTTGGGCCCCTTCTAGTAAGGTGATGCACGCTCACAGCAGGAAAGTCCCTGAGGAAATCGTGTGTTCAAAGGCAGGCTTGGGTCGTGCACTGTGAAGCAAAGATTAAGTCATGTACTGCATGTTTATTAACATTACTGTATACCATTTACAAATTTTACTTTAATATAAACTTCAATGTGTTCCCAGATTAATAAGAGATTATATTTGATTATCCTTTACCATATATTTCAGCTAATTTTGTGCCTGGCTTTGAAGCCTCCCAGAAAAAATATGGGAAGAACAGGAAGGAAGGAAGACAGACGGACATGTGGCTAGGTTAAAAAAAATATATAATAATAATAATTTGAAAAAAGAAAGAAAATAGCCATACACCAGGGATTTATCACTTGCCCCAAGAATAAATCTCTCGGCATTTGAGCACGCCCCGAGCAAACACGACGTAACCCCATGAACTCCTGTTCAGGACACTCCCATTAACTAAAACAGAAGCTATCGGGGTAGCAAGCTTTATAGAAAAGGTCACAGCAAGGCCTGGGAACAGCTTGGGGAAAGAAAACAGCAACCCTTAAGCCTACTGCTTGGCTAACTGCACAAATGTGTCTTTTTTGAAACCAATTCAAAGCTGATCTTCGTGGAAGTACGTATAAGTACACTAAAATAGCACCGACCATCTGTAGCACTTGACATTTCGACCACATTTGGTGAAGCGGCTCACCAACTTTTTGCTTGTGGAGATCAAGCTCGATTCTGAAACTTCATCACTATCAACATAGATAATGAAGATAATATTTCAAAGCATTCACTGAAAGAACTGACAGACTACCCAGCTGCAAAGGAATAACCCAATGGGTAAAGCAGAAAAAACAGGAGACTTCACTCTAACCAGTAAGTAACGACCTGCTGCAGCTTATAGCGTTCCTACAGTGATTCATATTGTAAGGCAATGGTAAAGGGTGCATTCTGTAAATTTATTTGATAGCTGAAAAGTCTTTCCAGGTGAAAGATCATGCCTCTTCATTACACATTTCTCTATGTTATTAACATTCTTGAACATTTTTTTGAAACTTGTAAATAACTATTCTTTTTTTAAATTACAGCAGTAATAGACAAACAAGGGTCAACAGGGAATCATTCAGGTGCTATACAAGCCACAAACAAATTACTTAAAACACAATTGAACTGTAAATAAATACAACAGACAAGGCAAAAGCCTATTAGTCTGAGACATGGAGCAGACTAAAGCTGCTGCACCTAAGGCTGCCGATCTGTACAGACAAGGACTGCTCTGGATTTATGTAAACAGTTGAGGTGTAATCAGTAAAAGATATTCTTCTTAAGCAACTATTTTTGTTTTAATTTTTGATCAAGGAAACATAACTAATATAAAACATCAGAAATGGCACTAAAAAGCAAACGTTCTATTAATAAAAAATATTAAAGGGAACAATTTTTTGAGACATTTGTCTCCTTTCAAA
This sequence comes from Anser cygnoides, assembly GCF_040182565.1. Taxonomy (NCBI): domain Eukaryota; kingdom Metazoa; phylum Chordata; class Aves; order Anseriformes; family Anatidae; genus Anser; species Anser cygnoides. Next base: position 26,639,904 of record NC_089881.1, read on the forward strand.
TACCCAGTTTTAGGACAAGAAAACTATCAGTCATTAAAATATTTCACTGACACAGTTGTACAGGAATAATTCCAAATTTGACAGATCCATTGCTACTAAAAGCTGGTCTCTTTAGTCCTCTAATCAAATCACCAACAGACCGTTCCTAGTACCACAGTCCTAACTTTTGGAATCATTGCTGCTTAATTCAAATATTTAACTGATGGGAGACAGGAAGGATTTGGAGATTTTTTTGTAAGGCTTAATTAAAAAGCCTGGAATATTTGGGTTAGATCTGAAAATGATTCCATGTACAAAACAGCTCAAAGCATTGGCCAGGTTTCAGTGTGAATATCAGGGACCAGACACCGATGTAGGCTCTAATCTTTCAAAGATAAAAGACTGTTTTCAGAATAGTTTAGAGCCTCGTCTAAAAATCAGAAATGAAAACAGAATGAAAATTTCAACTTCTCATCAGGAAAATGAGGCTGTTAAATTTCATACATAAAAAGTAGCACAGGGACCCCTGGACAGTAAGAAGAAATGAAACAATTACTGGTGGTTTTTGCAAGACCAAAATTCTCCCCTCGAGTGTCCTCACCCTGCAACCAAACGAGCTCACGCTGCCCTTCAAAAGCTTGCTATTTTAACAAGAAAATAAACGATCTTATCTACAACGGCTCTTTATACCAGTTGGCTCTCCTCACTGGCTTTGTCCTTCAGGACACCAGAAATTAATCATAAATGCTGAGAGAACATAACATATGATCTAATTGTCTGAAGAAATTTTGGTCAGGAAAACCTGATGTCAAATGATGTCAATGCCAAATGCTGTCTGCATGAAAGGAACCATTTTAGTGGTGCACCATCTCCTGAGCCGTTAACAGCAGCAAGTTCTTTGCTGAAGCCGTTTCCGAGCTCCCCAGAAGCCACCCGTGGGAGGCAGCGCAGGGAGCACGGCTCAGGCAGCTGGAACGCCGGGGTCTTCGGGGGCGCTGAGCCCCAGAGCCAAGCCCAGCCGCAGGGCAGGGTGCTCAGCGCGCTCAGCGCCTCCGCGAGTCCCCCGGTCACGTAACTCATCCCCACTGCCCTCTTTCCAGGCTGGTGCAGCAGACTAAGTTGCTTTGATCTAACCTGGAAATAACAAGTTGCTTTATTTTCCTCATCACTAGGTCACCTGAAAATGTCAGCCCGCTTCTTTTTTTTCTTTTTTTTTTCTAAATGGTGAGCAGATGGGGAGGAAAAGAAGGAAGGGAGGAATAAACTGAACAAATGCTCAGTACTCAGTTCTGTGTCAGGTTTAGAAACAGATGTTTTACATCCATCTTGAAATGACAATTCACTTACAACTGTAACAAAAAAAAAAAAAAAAGTCAAGACTTTCTACTGCAACACTGAGTACTCTGAAGGATGCTAATGGGACTCCTCTCTGCCCAGTCACTGGCAGGAAATGTTGGGAATGCACTGAACGTACAAACTTGGGGATTGTTTTTGCAGACACAAGGAATGAGAAACACAGACACAGAATCATAAATTCGTAAGGTTTTATGTACATCGTGTTACACGAATAAGTTAAATTCTATTTATTCTTTCTTCCCCACAAGAATTATATAGCCAACCAAAAGAATACACGCCGCCAGGAGCAATATAATCCTAAAAAAGAGATGTCACTAAAGATGTCGTGGCTTTATTCCACGTGTGGTTTTTTTTTTGTTGAAATAACATTTGACTGGCTACAAGATACTGCCAGTTTCTCTCAATCTGAGCTGCTTGGCTGCTCTCTTCAGGTAGAAATGAGGAGGAAAAAAAGTCCAGGCTAGGACTGCTGCTGTCCTGTGCAAAGCAAAGGGCTGCAGACAGAGCTGGTGGCTAAGGGTCAGGGTGAGATCCTGTCCACCAGGTCAGTCAAGGGACTACGGTGCTTGGCGATGCTAAGCAGGGACGCTGACGGAAGGGGTGACTGTGTAGGGCTTGGGGATGAGATGCATACAGGAGGAAAAAGCAGACAGCACTTGGGACGGACAGTATAGAAGCCCTGGCAGTAACATCGGGACTGGCATGTCATGTGTCTCAAGAAAACCCCAAAGGACTTGCTGATTTGGAGGAACGCACCAGTTCAGTGACCTCCTGCGGCAGGAGATGGCATCCCATGGACCCACCGTGTGCCCGGCAGCTCCGGTCCTCTGGGGAGCACAGCCAGGTGCCTTCAGAGAGCACGCAGGGACAAGGGCTTTCACAAAGAGCTACGTGTCTGACCGGGTGACAACAAGGGCAGATACGTTTTATCATGAACACAAACGACATGATGCACGTGAGAGGGACAAGAGGCCCCGATCTTACCCACACAGCGGTGGGCTCCAGGTTGAACACGGCTGCTGTCCCTAACAAATGGTGAAGTCCTGCTGAAAGAGCCAGGACTCCCCCGCAGTACTTACCCCAGGTGGGCTAAACAGGAGTGGCACTGGGGAAGCCCCCAGCACCCCAGGGTTACGCTGTCCCACCTGGCAGCACACACAGCTCTAACCACCGTCTCGTCCTGTTTCACACAGCTCACCCAGCAAGAGGAGAGGCTCTGTGCCTGAGAATGGAAGGCTCTCTAGACCCTTAATACCTTAACGAAAACCACCACAGCAGTGAAATCAAGAAAGGTAAGGATACGTCATTGATACTGAAAGATTTACAAAGTCTGCCTTGGCCTTTTTTTTTCAACCATGGACAGTTGACAAATGTGCTGGCACCAGAATTGAAATTTGTCTAGGGTTTCCTCCATGCTGCTAGAGACAGTGCACTTACACAGTTGTAATTACCACATCTTTAATCGCACACTCTTGAAATTATCCTTTGTAGTATGATGCCTCAGTGCAAGTAATAATTCATGGACTTCCCAAGACATTTAATGTCTGCTACCACCAGGTCCAAGCATAAAACAGCCCACCTCCATGTACTTCGTTTAGGAAGCCCTACAGATCAGGGAGAAGGTCTGAGCACACCACATGCAGAGAAGGTCCTGCTTGGGCAGCCTTACAGGACAAACAGCACACACACACCGCACGCAGCAGTGGGAAGAGAACAGCTTTCAAATACAGTATGTTAACACCTTAACTAAAAGTGCCATTTGTTACTGGTGCTTTCCAGCTGACTGAGGACACAGAGGGAGAAGCAGAGATCCTCCTACTTCCAGCAGTATCACCCCAAACCTTACCCATTATTATCTCATAATCCTACACACCTGTTCACCTGGCAGTTTTATTCCACCACCCACTGACCACGCCATCTTTTCCCGTTAAAAACCCAACCAAACAGAAGCAAATGCCACAACAACTAGAGCTTAAACTGAAAGATAGGACTGTAGGTCTCCTTACAGGAGAACAACCAGGTAGAGATTAACTGAAGGCTCTGGGTGTGAATAATGTTAATTCATGCTCCATTATTCCACTTGGAAAGCAAGTTCCAAACCAGCAACTAAGCTTGTCAGCCTTTATAGCACCTTCAAACGAGATATACAAAACAAAATACCAAATGAAACAATTTTACCTATGTGAAACAGAGTTCCCATTTCCGGTTACTGCAAAGTTGAATTCAGGTTCCGACCTGCTACACAGAGGCAACAGCCACTGACTGTGAATTGTGGCAACACGGAAAACACTTACTTTCTAACAGGCAGGCTGGGCTTTTCCCTCCCCCTTTTTTCTTTTTCCATCCAGCTCTGCGGCATGTGGTTTCCAGTTGCCTTAGTTTTCATTTGCCAATGAAGCAGCAATATATCTGTATTTGTTCAGCCTTTCCTACAGAGGGTCATCCATCCCCCTAAGCCTTCTGTCGAAGAAAAGCAGACAGCAGATTTGATTTCTCAGAGCCTTCATGGGGATCATCTAAAATTTAAGTCTGAATGACTTGGGAGCACAGTTCTAGCTTTTATTTCATGCTGATACACAGACTCCTGTATGTTGTGCTACTAAAAGTAAAACTTTAAAGCAAACTGTGCTAGCTGCACATAAGGCTTTCCTTCAAGTGAGCATCAGAAAACATTGGCATATACTACTTATTCCCAGTCTCGGCTAACAGAAGCATGTTTACCATGACTGTATACAAAACAGAACACTTGTACAAGGAATATTTATATCCCTCACATGTTTCCTGGTTAAACCAGTGCTAAAAATACATGCTGGTCCTTAAGGTTTAATGTGATGCACTTAGAGTCACTAAACCATTGTGGCTCAGTCCCATTTCTAGTTCCTCACACACAGAAAAGAAGGGTATAGGACTCGAAGACAACGGACTCAAGTCCAATCTAAAAACAAACGGATTTTCAGAACAGCAGCATGCCCTTGTATATCATCCAAAAGTGAGACTGAATCACTTGGAAAACACTTACTATGCATCGCCCTTGGAAATGAAAATGTGATTTCTCAGAAGTATGCCAAGTTTACTTTGAAACAAGAGTAGAAATCTCATACTAATTAATGGAAAGCACATCACGGTTTTATCTTACTGAGATAATCTTTCCTCTGCTTCTAGGAACAAAGATATTGTAAGATGTTCAACTCCAGCACAAACTCCTCGGGAAACAACTGCAGTTACGACACTGTAATAACTAAGACAGTCATTCCCCTGGTCTACTGTTTAATTTTCATAGTAGGATTCCTGCTGAACAGTGTGGCAGCATGGATCTTTCTATACGTTTCTAGCGAGAAGAGTTTTATTGTCTATCTCAAAAACATTGTTGTTGCTGATCTCCTAATGAGCTTGACGTTTCCTTTCAAAATTCTTGCTGATTCAGAAATTGCACATCCACAGCTCAACATGTTTGTGTGCAGATACTCTGCAGTTGTTTTCTATACAAACATGTATATTGGAATAACATTTTTTGGCCTCATAGGTTTTGACAGATACTATAAAATTGTAAAGCCTTTATTCACCTCCTTTGTTCACACGGTTAACTACAGTAAGGTTATCTCTATAATCATATGGTTATTGTTTATGTTCATATCCCTTCCAAATATGATTTTAACTACTGAAGTCTCTAAAGCAAATTATTCCAGAAAATGTATTGGTCTTAAAAGTGAGCTTGGCAGACAGTGGCACGAGGTGTCAAGTTACATTTGCACGGGCATTTTCTGGATTGTTTTTCTTCTACTAATCATTTTTTACACTTCAATATCAAAAAAAATATATAGCTCCTATAAAAAATTCAGAAGGAACTCAGACATTACCAAGAGAAAAACCAGTCGTAATATATTCAGTATCATGTTTGTATTTGTCATTTGCTTTGTACCATATCACTTCTGCAGAATACCATACACTTTAAGTCAAACTAGCTCACAGTTCAACTGCCAGTCACAAACAACTCTGTTCTACGCAAAGGAGTTTACTCTTGTGTTGTCTGCTGCAAACGTGTGCCTTGATCCCATTATTTATTTTTTCCTCTGCCTACCTTTTAGAGAAAAGCTGTATCAAAAACTGCACCTCAAGCTGAAAACTTCACGTGAGGTTGACATTTCTAAATCTAGAAGATCAAATACACTTCAGGAAAGTGTGAATATTCTGTAAGTTTAGGTCTGTGAAATAACGCATGCTTGAAAGTTACTCAAGAACGCAATGTCTCAGAAAGAAACTGAACAGATGAGAAACAGCAATAAAACAGAAAAAAATGTTTCTGAGTAAAATACCAAGTGGCATTTCTCTCTATAAAAAGATTTTTGCATGCTATCAGTATATTTACTATGTGCTATTTCAGCTGATGCTATGATTGCATCATGGTGTGATATGACCTGTCTGGATCTCAAAAAAAGAGAGGAATAACTGGAACAAAACATTCTGGGTCTCCAGTCCGCAGTTCTCTGAAACGATTATCCAACATCCTAACCATCAAATTGATCTTCTGTTTCTCGTGAAGCCAGGCACGACACACATGCGTAGCAGGAAAACAGCCTGAAGGGCCTGGGAACGACTGATTGTCCCACCTCGACTGGAGCAGACTGCTCCAAAGCAACACGAAAAGCTGAGCATAACCCCCCCCGACTTGGCCGCTACCAGCCAGCGGAAGAGTACCGAGATCCTGAGGGGAAGTTCTGTGGGTGTTCACCAGCTCACAGAGCAAAGCTATGGTACCTTCCAACAACTGCCAAGGAAAAAAAAAAAAAAAAAACAACACTTTTTGCTGTTGTTGTTGTTTTAAATACAGTGATCAAATCCTCAACAATCTCCACAGAGCCTGAAAAAAAACTGTTAAAATTTATAAAACTATGCTGACTTTCTTAGGGGAAGCATTCTATAAATCTAGTGAATTAAACAACATGACTAGTTGTCACTCCTAGACATCAAGAAGTCAGAGAACTTCTCTAAAAGGCAATGTTCAGTACAAGAAGGTGTTTAAGAAGTATTCCTTCTATAAACTAGCAAGCACAGCTACACTGTACCATATTCTTTAGGGCTTTTTTGAAATAACATGGTGTACACCAAAAGTGTTCATATGCCCAATTGACTTAGATTTTAGTAATTGACTGAGATTTTAGTAACTCCCCCCTGTGCTGCTGCAGGAGGTAAGAGCAGTTAAGGAGCAGTTTGAAAACACACACGTACAGCCACCTAGGAACTGTAAGGCAGCACATTTAAATCCAGAAAGAATGGTGGCTGTTTACCATAGTGCCATAAACATAGGAAAAAACACTCCTCTCTGTACAAAGGTAAGAGCTGAAAGCCCCCAACCTTCTATGTATAACTGTAATCTCATTTTTAACGGTATTTTTCAGCCCAGCCACTTGTGTTGATTGATTTTATCATCATACAGGAAAAACACAGCAATGCTGGAAATATCCACAAAAGGCAATGGCTCCAGAAGCTGGATGCTCTCATTTTGCTTAACAAAGAAGTTATAGGAACAAAAATAGCATGTGCTACACCCTTCTGCCTCTATGTTTCATTTTAGTCCTAACAGGTAATGTCTCAGGGTGATGCACGAGCACGTCCCCCTGCAGGGGCCTGCAGCAAGCCACAGCCTGAACTGGGGCTTAGGGACTACAGAAGAGGGCTGTCTGGTTTTTTTTGTTTGTTGTTTTCTTTAAAGAAAATACATAAAAGATTATCTATATGGTTCCTTTAGAGCTCCCTGATACACATCAAACTAAATCTTGGCAGGCTCTTCCCTCCAAGCAAGGAAAATAGCCTGCAAGGGAAGGGAATCGTTTGATTTGCGGGTGATTTTTTGTTATTTATTGCAAAAATATTTGGCTTTATGTGCCTACATAAAATCTAAATAATTATGTCTGAGAAAGTACTGTGGCATACAGAGATGAAAACCATGTCCACAATACATATTTGTATAAACATTTTTATTACTTTCGAAACTTTGAAAAAAATAATTTATACTGGGGAATTTTCTCCTCAGCCCACCAGTTTACTGATACCAGAATGACAAAAATTTGCATACAGGAATCCAGGTGAAAGTATGCTGACCAATACATCTTTTCAAAAGCGATACTAAATTTCAAGCTTTTGATTCATTTGAAAAACAAAACAAAAACCCCTCCCTCCAATAACTGCACTAGTCAGAAAACACTTCTGTGACCGCTGATCCTACCGTAACCCAACACCTTGTGAGTAACAACTCAAAGTGACTCTTTTTAACAGACACTGAACTTCCAAAACTGTAATTGTTGTTAAAAAGATAAGATCATCTTTTATGGGGTTGGCCTCTTCTCACAGGTAACTCACGATAGGACTAGGGGGAATGGCCTCCAGTTGCGCCAGGGGAGGTTCAGGTTGGACATGAGGAGACATTTCTTCTCAGAAAGAGCAGTCAGGCACTGGGACGGGTTGCCCAGGGAGGTGGGGGAGTCACCGCTGGGGATGTTCAGGGAAAGGCTGGACATGGAACACGGGGACATGGGTTAGTGGGTGACATTGGTGGCAGGGTGATGGTTGGACCAGATGACCTTGAAGGTCTTTTCCAACCTTAATGATTCTATGATAGTATGTTTATTAGATGTGCTAATGATCATCACTTCAGGGCACTGCATGTTTGTAAAGCTCTGTTCAAACAGAACTAAATCACGCTAATTGACAGAAGGCTAAACGGAGGCTATGGAGCTACTTGACATTTCATAGCACCTGTGTCTTCGTGGCTGCTGCTGAAGTTCATCCCCAGGACATTTGGAGGTACTGCTTGTGGTTGTCTACCCCTAATACCTGGAGGTCACACAACGCCGCGTGCCGAACAATGCTCTGATGCCCATAGGGATCCGTGACACACTACACGGAACAGATCTTTGTGCATTTAAATAAAAACACAATTTTTTTTCTTAATCAGAAATAGGTATTTCTGCTCAGAATTAAAGATCAGTTATATTTTCATACACAACACAGACATTGCAATGGAATAAAAATTTCTAATCTGCCAGAGAAAGCCATGAAAAACTGTAAGAGAATATGCTGGACTTGCCCGTTTGTACAACCACTTCTCCTGGTTTCAAAGCCTCAGATGTCCGAGCGATTCACAAACGCTAATGCGAAGCACCGCGGAGAAGCGCGGCGGCAGGTGAGTCTCAGCAAGGAGCCAGCTGTAGCCACCCCCGCTGCCCACCGCACGGGGAGGAGGAAGCGCGGGGCAGCATCTCCTGGCGGACCACCAGGGGAACCAACCCGAGCCAGCCCTCGGGAAAGGGATGCCACACGAGGTGCTGCGGCCTGGCTGGGCGCGGTGTTTGTCAGCGCCTCACCACGCAGCCCTGGCACAGTGCTGGCGACACAGTATTATACAGTCAAAAAAACCAAGCCTGGTGAAGGCAGAAGGGCTCAGGGGTACGTTCAGACTCATTCCCCATCCGCCCCAGCTACTCTCGTATCCTTCCCTTTCTCGCAGCCTCTCTCCACCCCGTGCGTCGGCCAGCAGGCCCGCTCCTTGAGGAGCTAGCCCGAGCCCTTCAGAGGCACCTCCACCGGTCTCCCTCCATCGCTCCCGTAACCATGCTTCCCAGACCACGCCGAGGTCTTTAGACGCCTTTCTCCAGCACTGCCCCTCTGACCAGGAGCGGGCTCTTCCCTCGCGCCTGTCCCTGCCGCACAGCCTCAGAAGACAGCGAGACGCAGCCACCCACGGCGCGGACCAGCCGAGGGACCCACGCTGCCCGGCTCCCCGCAGAGGCAGGCACACGGCCCGGCCGCACGTGCAGCGGTGTGTGCTCAGGAGAGAAAATAGCAGCTATTGCAGCTGAGCCCCAGAAAGCCTCCAAAAAAGTCTTCCGTAGCTGAGTACACAGAAGGTGGAGACGTGTCAGAAGTAATCCCGACGCCAGGATCACTCACGTAAGTGCGTCCAGTTCGAAACACAAGGCACCTCATGCTTTTATAGGTCACCGGATTTTTTTGATTTTTTTCCATGTTTAGATGTTATTTTTCCTTTTTCCTCAGAACTGATTAACCATTTTGGCAGAGATCCCGCTCACACCAGCGCCCCATCCTTTCTTTGCACCACCCTTCCAATCCCTAGGGGTCAGCCTAAGCATTCATCATGGAAGATTTCAAACCCAATTAAGCCCGTTTTTTCTGACTTATGATGAGAAGTGCTCAGCAACCTTAATTACAGCAAAATCTACCACCTGCATCCGTAATTTACAAACTACAATGGCCTTCTACATTAGATATATAGACAGGGGGACAGGATGAAACAATTAGCAGTATAAACAATTACAACTCGGTAGTCTCATGTTCTCATGTTTCCTCTCCTCTTGAAACACTTGTGTTGGAAGTGTAGACCATTTTTGAGTGATGTTTGACCTGATTAAAAAAAAAAAAGATTGAATCCTGCATTTCAAGTTAAAAATAAATAAAACTATGCAAAGATTGGCTTTGCATGGTGAGCATAACACCATAAAATTAGTTCACGTTTGCTCAAAACTGAATATAGGATCATTCCAGATTATGAAGCTTTGCAAACATCTCAACAAATATGGTCTGAACTTTCATCTTATGACTAAACCTAAAACCAGACATTCTTAACTTGTTTTTTCACAAGGCTATGGTACATGACTTGTAAATTCCTGTGGATTCTCAGCTACAACAGACTGCTAATGTTGCTTTTTCAGTATTGTTGTCAGTACCTCAGCCCTCCTAGCTTGGTTTAAAGAAAAGAAAAAAGGGAAGGAAGGGAGTAAATTACAAGCATTTTCCCTATATATCCCCGCTGTGCTATTTTTATTTTATTTATTTTAATTGTGTCTGGCAAATGTCCAAAAGTTCAGAATTTTAATTTTTAACAGAAATAATCCTTACGTACTGTTAAATCTGTAAATTAGGTTACAACTCTAGAAAAAACACGCATGAGATTTCCAAAGCTTGGATTTTCATTCAAGGAAATAATGAATAAGGACCAATGACACTGCAAAATCCATATGCTTCTATCCGTGATTGCCCATAGAATTTAAGTCTAAGACTTATATATTAGAAGGAAAGAGATGCTTTTATTGCTTTGTAAAGAAAAGATGGAGTCCATAGGGTGTCACGCATCTAAAGTCCCAGTTCAAGAACCTGGGACCGATCTGTACCCTGAGGCAGTTTTAAGGACTACAGGAAAGAGTCCACATGCTGAGGCAGACCCAACCGTAAATGTCTCGTCACCCGTACATAGAGCGAACACACAGACATTTAAAGTTTCAGGCTTGAAGTTAGCAGAAGAGTGAAAATTTCACTGCCTTCAGGTCTGCAGACATCAACAACTTTAAGGGACTATTCGCCATCCGTATCAGCTCTCTGATGCAGACAGAGAAAGCAACTGTGACCGTCCTCCTTACACTCCAAAAGCCGCAGAAGCACACTCCGACCTGCGGCTCTCCGCACCCCCGGTCACACCGCCGCGCCTGCCCGGCTCCTCCCGCAGCACCCTTCTGCCACCGCTCCCGGCACAGCACCCGGTCACGGCCCCGGGCCGGGGAGCTGCCGCCTGCTGCCGGCGTGAGCCCAGCCTCCGACGCCTGCGCTAGAGAAAGGAAGCAACAAAGGCACCCGCGGGTAGTTCCACGAACACTTACGTCTTTCTGGCACCTCTCTTCTAGGTAACTTCCACGTGGTTTAGCTATTTGAATGCTGGTTTTAATTGCGTCAATCAGCACATTTAAAAACCACAGACGCATTCAAAAAACACCAGTAGAGGCAGCGAGGGGAAAAGATTAACATGCTATTGGACTATGAGCAAACAGTCGCAGAGAGACACCGAGCATTAATAGCCTGATGCCCCGGAGACCCCAGAGAGCAGTAAGACAGGTACGTGCTTTCAGTCTTTGTTCCAGTCTCCCTAGGTCTATGTGAATATACAGCTTGGTATCAACTGTGCCAAACGCATCGAAAGTCAGGTTCGAGCAGAGCTCTCCAGCCTGTGCCCCACCTGCAGGCAGCGTTACTGGGCAGCGGCCATGCCGTACGCCTGCAGGCTCAAATTCCAGCCCCGTTTCGGGGTTCAGCCCGCTGGGCTGCCCGTCGGCAGGCGCGATGCCACCCCCGAGCCTGGCGGAGGCCGCACCACGAGCACGGGCGCACAGCAGCAAGCCCAGCGGGCCAGAGAGCGCTGCCTGCCCCTCTCCCACGCTGCGCACACCAGAACTTCACACGATTCTGTTACGGGTTTTAGGACAATAGAGGTCACCTGCGGAAAGCTAACTACAAGACACAAACTACTTTTTTCCTGCATTTTAAACCACTGCAGTATTTGTAATCATTTGCATTTATGTGAACTGTAACAGAAATTACCATACATCTGGATACGTATATTACAGCAGAAAATAAATATGCAGATGCAGTAGTTCACTTGTATATTAATATCTGAAACAATACAGTGAAATAAAAAGTGTTGCAGTTTTAGGCTATGTAAGACATAAATGAGTTGTTCTTCGTTCCAGGAAATTCTAACAAACATACCTCCATCCCAGCTGACATTCTGTGCAGCACTCAGACGGCAGAGCAAATCAAAACAAAACTTGGCTGGGGACTAGTAGATTTAGTTTAAAAAAAATACCACCATAATTTTCTACTTTTCTTCCCAATAATTTCTACTGAGCCTAAAAATGAGGTTGATAAAATTATTTAGTAGCTGCTTCCTTCTAATAAGCTTTACTAAAGGTCTCATTAAAATATGCAATTAATTTATCCTCTGTTCAAGTAGGAAGAGGGACAGTAATTGGCAAAAACTTAGAACTGATGAGAACAGTTTGGTCATCTGGCTGACACCTCTGCATATCGGTTTGACAGTACGTTAACTTCAAAACTCCTGATACACTTGTTTTTTTTAGTGAGACTGCTACAAACATTACTAGTTTTAGATGTAGTTTAAACTGTTCCAGAGTTACAAAGGTTACAGCAATGATTATTAATTAGATGCATAAACAGATTAGAAACTTTCTTTTTGTATTTTTTTGAACTAAGCATACAACCTGAAAGACTGCTCTTGTGAAAATGTTTCTCAAAAGTCTATATGCTGTCATGAACAAATCCTCATACATTTCTAGACATTTCCAACGAGAACAAAGCTCTCTTAAACATCTGTGAAGTAGCATGAATAGTGAGAAAAATATCTCTTCTTGGTTGCATTTTTTTTCATGAAATTATTCAAGCAAAATTCTCAGGTAACTACTACTGTTGGTCAGGAAAAGTTGACGTCTTCTTGGTTTTTCTGTAGGTTCTTGATATCTCCTGACAGCAAAACCAACGCGCACAAGAAGTTTACCATGTCAAACGTTTCACAATGCTATATCAAGACAGAAATGGAACCTTTTACCTATTTTTACTACTTAATTTTTCTAATGGGTTTTCTGGGGAGTTGTTTTGCACTATGGGCATTCACACAAAAAGGTCAAAAACAGAAGTGTATGAGCATCTACTTAACTAACCTCTTAACGGCAGACTTTCTGTTGACTTTGGCGTTGCCAGTGAAGATAATTGTTGACCTAGGAGTTGCATCCTGGAAACTGAGAATATTCCACTGTCAAGTTACAGCCTGTTTCATCTACCTGAACATGTATTTATCAATTATATTCTTGGGATTTGTAAGCATGGATCGTTGCCTTCAGCTAATGCACAGTTGTAAGATCTACCGCATTCAAGAGCCTGGATTTGCCAAGATGTTGTCTGCAGTTGTATGGACAATGGTTCTCCTTATAACAGTGCCTAACATGGCTATTCCAATCAAAACCATTGAAGAAAGGCCTAATGCAGGGTGCATTGATTTCAAAACAAAATTTGGAAGAGACTGGCACGTTTTTACAAATTTTGTATGTACAGCAATATTCCTGAACTTTTCAGCTGTGATACTGATTTCCAATTTCCTTGTTGTTAGACAACTCTACAGAAACAAATACAGTGAGAGTTACGCGAATGTGAAGAAGGCCCTGATCAACATATTGCTTGTAACAGCAGGCTACATACTGTGTTTTGTTCCATACCACATCGTCCGCATTCCCTACACTTTGAGCCAGAATGATGCCATAACCAACTGCTCTCTGAAGCAAACACTCTTTCAAGCAAAAGAATCTACCTTGCTGTTTGCAGTATCAAACCTCTGTTTTGACCCTATTCTGTATTATCACCTTTCCAATTCATTCAAATTGAAAGTTACTGAGACTTTCATAGCACCCAAAGAGACAAAGGCTTTCACAGATGAAGAGCCAGAACACAGAAACAAACAGCAGGTGCAGACATACGAATTCTGAACTACATGGAAACTGTGTGCAAATACAGGATATAAACAGCGATTGTGCAATAAGAAGCATGGCTACTAGGGTCAGCAACATTATTGTTGAATCATAAGCCCAAGCAGAAGGAAAAAACTTGAATGACAGTACTAATTGCTTTGTTATACATTCACATGGTAGGTCTGAACTAGCAGAACATTTGACACTGCTTTTCAGAAATATTTCAATGTACCAGTGACAACCTATGAAGAATCAGCAACACTTCAGAATATTTTTTTTCATACTCAAATATACATTCTAATTATTTACAGTAAACACCTGAACTCACCCTACGTAAAATATTGTATACTATATTAAATGACTTGGTGCAATGAAGTAAAGATTTTTTTAAAAAGGAGTTCATTACCTGCACAGCTCTTCATAGATAAAATTAACCTAAAAGCATTTTAAAGAGTATTACTTATTCTAGAAAGCAATTTTAAGCTGAACTGTTTAGAAAATACTGTATTCGCTTAAATTTCACCTGCAATTTTCATAAATAAAGTTCTTGTTCTTATCAACTTCCACTGCCTTCCTTTGCTCCTACTCCAATGAATATGAAAAAAAGCTAACAACGCATTATTACAGAAAATTCAAGGAAATTTTAAAATGAAGATAAAAAGTAAGTATAAATATACAGTGCTCTCTTAGCTTGTTGTATTTATAAAAATGTATAAAGCAGCAACTAAGTGTATTAATAATGTATTTTACAAACACTTTCAAAAAAAACTCATATATAAAATAGTCAATAATTAAAGTCAAAAATCAATTTACATAGGCAAAGCATAACTACCTGGATTAGCTTCATCTGTAAACCAAAAATATTTCAGAAACAAAAACAATCAATTTACATTTTTCAAATCCTTAAAATGTGCAAAATATAAATTAAACTTTAAGGCCGGTTTTGAGTGCTTGCTTAACAGAAACATCTCATTCAATATTCTCCTAACAACAATTTATCTTCAATAAGTCAGAACCCAAACTCTGTAGAGGAGGAAAATTAGAGCAAAGAAAACTGTGGTTATCATATCATACACTCAGCTGACACTTCCTTTACTGGTAGGATTTAATACTGTTAAAAAGTTATCGTTGTTTCAAAATAATCATCATCATCATCACCAAACAGATACACTCTAGATCCAGGCTTCTTCAGTATTTGGGCCCTTTTTCCAGCGGAGTAGAAAATATGACAAAAATCAAAAAATGAATAAATAAAAAACAACCAAATAAGGGTTTGGTATCTGGAATGTTAATCACGGGGCTTCCTTCAGTTCCCAACAGCTCACAAACAGGATAACAGCAGCAGACAAAAATCCATACTGCAAACAACAGGGAGTGGGTGGGAGGAAATAACACCATTCCACCCCTCACACTGCAGAACTACTCCTTTCAGATACGTTGCTATTCATCCATTTGTCCAACTATCAAATTTCCTTTTTAGCAAACTTTCATTAAACCCTGGCACATGGCGTTTGCAATGTGGTACTTGTCTCCTTACTCTAGTAAGTCAGCATATATTATTATGCCTCTTACGCATTTTTCCAGTTAACGTCCTCTGGATAAAATAAAGATGCCTGTATGCCGTACTACAGCCACCCCGCAGCATACAACTTGTGCACACAGGCAGAAATAGCCTCACGTGAGCCAGCTGGGCGCCTTCAGACAAAGGTCACTCAGCTCTCTACGCAGTGAGTTCTTCTTTCTTTAAACGCTTTGCCATCACATCAGGCAGTACCGTTGCACGCACAAAGAGAATACACTCACCAGTGGTATAGGGAAATGCGTTGCGTATTGCAAATGGCGAAGGAGGTCATAATTGGATGGAAAAATCAGTTCTCTGAGTCTTTCCCTCTTCACTGACTTCTCACTGGTAACTGAAATTCTTCTGTCTAAAGAAGAGTTCATATTCTCACAAGACTCCCCAGGCATCGGAGAAAAAATCTAAGTCATGTAAAACAAACATTTAAGATAAGTGTAACCTCTAACTTTCAAAATTCATCAATTCCAGAGATACAATTTTGTTCTCATTTACTTTACTTTACAAATATCTGACTGTTTTTTCAAAGACAGACAAAGAAAGGGAAACAGTATTCTAGCCTGAAATGTAATCAGATACATATATGTTATATCTCTATGCATATCT
Source organism: Anser cygnoides (assembly GCF_040182565.1). Taxonomy (NCBI): domain Eukaryota; kingdom Metazoa; phylum Chordata; class Aves; order Anseriformes; family Anatidae; genus Anser; species Anser cygnoides. The sequence goes on from NC_089881.1 coordinate 26,655,741, forward strand.
CATTGCTGCTAGACAAGTTTTAAACTAGCAGTATTCAGTCAGGAAAAGAAAGCATTACAATTCAGAGCAATTTCCACGCTTATGCTGTTGTGACATGAAAAATGCGATGAGACAGTCCAGTGATCGAGGGAACGTAATGAGAAGGGTGAAGTGGGAGGTGACAGAAGACAAGAGACATTGTAGGCAGGCATGGATATGCTTGAAGCCATCAATATGACAGATGTCAGGCAGAAACAGGGGTCCCAATATCCTGCAAGTGGATCTGCATCAATAGGTCTGGGCACAGGAGTCCATGCGATGCAGAACGAGGACCAGTCCAAAGGAAGAAACTAGGAGATTCAAGAGTAATCCAGAATCAGGCTAACAGTTAGGAAAAGAAGAGGGGGAAACAGACTTGGAAGACAGAGCAAAGACAGAATAGTCACTTGAAAAGCAAAAGGTATCAATTGGGGCCCCTCAATGTTAAAGAAGAGGGTATATCTGCATATTTGTTCATGCTTAACTGTACCACATAGCACTCTGAGTATGCTGGGGGCAGAGGAAAGCAAAGAAGAGAGGAGAGTGTGTGCGCACGTGTGTGTTTACGTGCACACATGCGTGCACATGGACAGCTAGGGGATGCACAGCAAAGCAACGCAGTTGTCACACAGCAGAGATGTACAGACAGAAGGTCATGCACCGACAGAATGCATCAGGCACCGGCTCCAAATGACACTGGCTGTTGATGGAAGAAGCGAGGAGGTGCTAGGGGCACAGAGAGGCATTCTTAGTGACAACAGCAAGCAGCAGACACAGGCAGCAAAGGCATGCAGAAAGTTGAAAGTTAAACCTACTGGAAATTCCGAACCAAAATCTGCCTTAAAGTCACTCTTGTCTACATCATCAAAAATACTAGTGGTTCCTGAGTCAATGCCCATATGTTCCATAATACTATGATCCTAATAATTGTCGGAGAGAAAAACAAGCATCAGTTACATTTTACTGAAGACCTATTCAACTGATCACAGGTAAACGCAAGCATTCCACCTATTTAAGAATCAAGGAAAAAGGACTGATGGTAGGAAGATTTCAGGTAACTACTTGTAAATATTTATGAAAACCTTAATTCACAAAAGTGAATTTCAATCTCAAGCCTAAATCCACAAAGGGATAGAAAAGAGCAGGAGCTGAAGGGGAGAACAAAACTTCACAGTACACCCCCACGTGCAGTTCTGCTCCCAGGGATACCTACAGAACAGGAGGTGGACTCCTGTACCTGCCCCGAATTTATTTGCTATTTTGTTGTAATATGAAAAGCAACTTGGAGAAACCCCCTACATCTTAGCACAAATTTGGCCATGAGACCTACATAAGAGATGTACACACGAAATGAAAAATAAATGAGAGAACACTTTAGCTGGCCACAAGCTCCACAAGGACTGTGCAGCAGAACAACAGGCTGCATCTTATCATACAAGTACAAACGTGGTCCGTGGACTGGATTTTAAAGTCACCTTCCTCTTCGACTCATTTTAGAAAAGATTAAGAACTGCTCGGCTGATGGAAGACTCAGGATTACACATGGACTGTGCACGTTGGAGTCATGAGGTTTCACTTTATGATCGTCAGTTCATGGCTGTTCAGCACACAGCACGCTCCCGATATCTGCAAGTAGACTTCCAGGCTGTGAACTGTTCATAGCTGCGCTGTGCCATCACATCCCACGCGACACAGGGCAGTGGGGCTTACCCCAGGCTTACTGCTGACTCCACCTGCTTAAAGCTCTCTCTACTCTTCATTAAAGCATACCTGCAAATAAGTTTTTCCACTGGTAAGTTCAGAAGCCTACATTACACCTTTTTGTTTCTCCTGAGTTATTCTGATCACCAGAGAACCGATGGCTCAGCACATCAGCACCAAAACTGCAATACTTAAGTTACACACAAAAGTGAAGCCAACAAATCACTTTCAGTCTTCTCACAGTGAGAAAGAGATAAAGAGATAGGTTAAAAAAAACAGTAAAGAAAGAAAAAAACACCAAAAACTCACATCTGAAATACTAATGCTTTAGTGAAAAACCTACATTTTATGAAACTGAGTATCAAACATGGGGGGAAATAACATGAAGCATTACCTCCATTTTCATGTCATGATCCTTAGAATAGTGTTCATCCACAGTTTCCCCATTAGGTGAACGTGATCTAGCAGTTGCAGTGACTGACAAGTCTCCACGTGATATTAAAGTGCACATGTACGCATCATGGGAGAAAACATCATGTCGAGTGAATTCAGAAAACAGCAGCACCAAATTCACAAACTCTGTCTTCTCATGATCACTATTTGGGTCAGCTATTCCAAAACCAAAAAAAAACGGACTGTAATTTCAACATATAAATATCTGTTTCTCAGCTACCCAACTCACAAACCCCAGCAAATTCATTTTAAAGTTCTAGAGGCCTGATAAAAATGTCTCAGGGATCCTGGACAGATTTATCTTTGCCTCCGCAGAATAAATCACTTCCCATCTAGTGACACACAACCTGCACGTTTGCTCAAGACAACGACGGACTTCAGACAGCAGCGGATGCCAGAACATCCTACACCATCCACATACTGCAGCTGGGCATGTCCGCAGTTAAGCACAATGTTCTGCTATTTATTTATTTGATTTGCCTTTGAAGTAAGTGAAAAGAAAAAGGGGGGAAAGAGGGCAAGGATGTTCCTTGTGCGCAGAAAAATTAAGTTTACTGTGAAGCTTTGGATTATAACAGACAACCCAGTGACTGTACTTCTTCTCCAAAATGTTATTACGAGGGTAAATATTACTGTCTTGTCTACAGTGCTTTGTATACCTAATACAAACGTTTTTAAAGTATTTTCAAAGAATTTATTCTGTGTACTTTATTTTAACTAATAAGTGTGTTCACACATCAGGAAAAGGCTTGTTAAAAGAACTGCATGTTATTTTGCCAATGACAAAGCAAAGTCTAGAGAAATATAATTTTTAAATTAAGTTTGTCACAGCTATATTTAATTTTACTAGTTCCATAACAAAGGAAGGTTTGCAATATTGCAGTTAACAGAAAATAGCTCTATACCACAACTCTATTTAGCAATAAAAACCTCCAGCTACAAAACTACCAAATCTAAATCATCAACATATACTTACAGCAAATTATGAAATACAAGCTCAAATTAATTCAATATATAACAATTTCTATTTAGAATTGTCATTTGTTGTCAAACTAACAGGCAGTTTACAGATAAACAATAAGACCTACATTAGTCTTTCCCCCACGTACAGTAAACGGAGACATTCTTTTGATTTTCACCCTAACACACTTTCTTCTCATGTTTGTTGAAACCCTCGTTACACTGCAGTACAGAAGTTGCAACAGTGAGCCCAAGAATACACCAGTTCTAAGTTAGAACTCTTCTCTGCAAACCTTACCCATCCTGAGCTGCCCACCGAGACACACGTGCTGGATGCGACACGGAAAGGCACAACAGAGAGCATCATACAAACACACCCGCACACTGAGTGATTTGCCCTCAGTCAAAATATAGCAGCCACATGCTTTTCATTTTTGGAGACAAAGAATCTCAACCACCATAAAAACGGTATCACACAACAAAACTATTCCAGTCCTCTAAAATAACAAGGAATATTTCAAGCAAGGAAAACATTCCCCAGCTATTCTCCCTACACTGTCTCGCAGAGCTACCCACGTGAAGAAAGATGATACCATATTTGAAACAAGGAAATCAGAAACACAAGTCTAAATAACACAAATAGTTTGGATGGTTTAGTAAAACTTGGGTCACCAATGACACGAAAATAGAGCAACACCAATACTCCAGAGTCTGCAACAGATTTTTAAGAATTTTCTCCTTTTTCGGATGTTGAGAGTTTTCAATATCATGTTTCAAACCACTTAAAATCCCCCTCAATTTACGGGCACCAAAAAAAAAAAAAAGCACTAACTTCCAGTACTTTCAGATACCAGAAACATGAGGTACAATATCAGGCGGTTTTGTTAGACCAATACATTTCTTAGAGCAACCTACAATGGACAAAGATTCTTTTTTTTTCAGCCCACCTATCTGCCACCTAACAGCTTTTGGTTTCAACACTTGTGCACAATATTCAAGTCAGTCACTTTGAATGTGGATTTGTCAACAAGAGGCAAGTGTTTGGTCTTAACTATGCATGTAGTGCATGTAATTTCCCGATATCTTTTACAGTCTGAACAGAAATAAACATTGTTTCTTCCAATTTTCCTTTTGTGGAAGAAAAAAAAAATCACAGAAAAATCCTATAACAAGGCAGGAAATTTCAAAAATAAATACATAAGGAAGTCAAGCAGGTCATCATGGAAACTGCGAAACACCTGCTATAACAGAACAATGACTTCAGCAGCCAGAGAGCAGACCAGTCGTTTCTGACCTACTTTGGAATACAAGTTAGTTAATACTCACATAACGAGGGAGCCTGTGTGTCTAAAAACCTCAGCAGGACATTCTGAAAAACAGGAAGACTGGAACCTGTCAAGGAGGCTGAAGACAGAGATTCCTTTTCATCTAGGACTTCAGATTCACCACATCTCTGCACAGTTAAATACATAAAACAGCATGTATCCGCACACAAACACATCCAGTATTCCCACAATTTGCCAATGAGGCACCTATATGTGGGATTGTTTCCTACCTCTCCATAAAATGCAGACTTGCTCTAGAATGACAGTTTTCTCCCATTACCCCAGGTAGGTTATTACTGAAGCGTTTTATTCACTTTGGATTACTTATTGAGAAGGAATACCTCTCACGGGTACCATCATCTGCAATGGCACAATTTCATATAAAAACAGCAACAAAATTAAAGATCCAGAACTTCCACGACCGAAGTGAAGACGAAAGGTAACTCCTCCCGTTCGTGTAAGTGACAAGGAGCGTAGCAACAGCCAGGGCGAACACCTCGGCCCTGAGTGGGTGCCGGGGAGGGAGGCAGCAGCACGCCAGCTCCCTTCCCCCCGGCAGCGGTTTGTGGCGAGGCGAGGACGACGTGAAAGCCTCGCACGGCCCGGCTGCAGAGGCTGCACCGCGCGGGGCTGCGGGGTGCTGCAAGCCCAGGGACCTGCAGCAAGGCTGCGGCTAACACACCGCCCCGTGCACGCCGAAGCGCAGCGCTGGAACGTCAGGGAAGCATCGTCAGCTTCTGCAAGCTGCAACAGGACCACTACAGACAGGCAGTTGCTTACATTAAAGACACCACTGTCGTGTTTTGCCTCTCCAGCGAAACATTATCATTTCCCCTGAAAACGAATGCAGTTCTACAGAACGCAAGATGAAAATTACACTCGAGTTTTGCCTCAAAATGGTCTTTGTTTTGGAGCCGTCCCCAAGTCCTCCAAGCAGGAGTACGCCCGCCTGCGTGCAGGGGAGATGTACGCCCCACTTTTCAAGGAACTCCAGGTACTGTGGCATCCATTTATTTGGACAAGTAGCTCACAGAAGTAAAACAGTTCAAACAAAAAGGCATAAAAACACTCTCAGGTTGTAATTCCTTACCTAAGTAGACAGCTCTGTCATTTTATCTAGAATACAAAAACTGTAAATGATAACGAAATCTCCCGTGCTCCAAGTGCAATCAAACTTAGTGTTGCAAAGAGTAGAGATTAAAGTGATTTTTTCTTTAGAAATATCTTTATTTTTAAGCATACTGCTTATGCTATTCTAGAAGTAGAAAGAACTTACTTCTGCTTCAATTTCTGCTTGTCTCTTCTCCAGGAGTTTGGCTACAGCCATGGCCCTGTGCTTACCAGACCTTTTACAGCTTACAGCCCATTCACAGAGTAGAGTTACCACAGCTTCATCGTTTGGGGCTACCTGTTCAGTGCAAGAACAAAAAGAAAACCATTTCACCTACACGTCCAACAGGCTTCTTTATGAGCAAGCAGCTTTCAGCAAGGGGTGTTCTGAGGGAAGGAAAAAGAAGCTGGGTTTTTTTCTTTACTACTAATGGATGCACAGGTTGTTTCGTTCATATTTTCTAATTAAACATAACCTAGAAGCAAAAGAGGGAAGTTCCAATTTTCACACTGCTGATACTCAAATCAAAACTGTCTTTTATCATAATGTTGCTTCACAAAACAGTAAAGGGCAAAATAGGAAAAGCATATCCCACAAAGCCTCTCAACCAAAATAACCACACAGAATTTGTCTTCTTTATAACAATTCTTCCAAACCTCCTCCACGTTTCCAGACCATGAATAGCACACCACCAACTCATACCAAAAAAACAAAAAAAACAAAACCAAACCCACCAACTCTGGAGGTGTGAGGATCAAACAACCAAGGTCAAAAAACTCCCAACCAAAAAGCTCAGCTTACTTCTGACCTGTACATGCCTAACAGGCCTTTTAAGAACAGTCTTTAAAAAAATCCATCCTTACCAAGTAAGAGCTATGCTATACATTATGTTTGTATCTACTGAGTGTTTATCAAATCCCTGTTTCCACTAACTACCTACATTTTGGAAGTATTTTCCTAGGGTGCTACTGAACTGGATCTGCTGAACTTCCTCACTCCTGCCCAAGCTCGCTACTACGTCTGAACATCGAACATAAGAAAGACCTGCATAATAAGTAGATGCGATTTCTCCCCTCCTCCGTGATTCATGGAAACTACATTTACAGATAAACATTAGAAGGGCTAGAGCTAAACGTAGCTTCCCCAGAAAGCAGAAACTTTTTCTATAGTGATTAAGAATTACAGGCTCCTAAGAATGAAAGTTACTGCAGTAATATGCCAAATAACAACTAGAGTATACATGTATATATGTACACACATCATACACACACACGTTTCCTGAAATGCATTTCAATGGGCCATCAGGAGACGCTAAATGACGAGGGCGGGGGAAATGGAGGGAATAAGGGGAATGCTTCTCTCCAACCCGAGCGAAGCCACGCCACAATGCCACCTCTGCTGTGGTTAGATGCAGTCGGCTGACAACCGAAGTATGGATACTGTGCATTTTCAAAAGGTCTGATCTCCACACTGACTTCTTTCCCTTTCTGCCAACAACAGAAGCGCTTCTGTGCCTCAGGCAGACACCACCTGGGAGGGCTGCCCGCTCCCTGAGGCTGCGCCTGCGCTGCATCGCACCCTGCGGCACCCCAAGGAGGGCAGCACAGGACCTGCCTCCTTCCTCACGGGGGACTGCACTTGGAAATGGCAGAGAAGCTTATCTTCTTGAGTGAGGAGCAGGTGATGCTCCTGGGACCAAGTCTGTTCAGAAAAGTAGGCGAGGAAAGCCTTCGAGAGCTGAGGGAATGGGGTAGGGGCACAAATGCTGCAGGTCAGAGCTCACTGGGCTGGAGCAACACAGAAGGGGACAAAAGATCCAAAGGGAGGCTTACACGGGGTTCTGTTGAAGGTAAAATGGCTGTAGCAGTGATCCTACACGTTTTTGTTCTGGCCTAAAAAAATGACTTGAGTTGCTTGGTGAAACGTCAAATCCTAGCAGAGGAAAGCCATCAGTTATTTTCCATTTGAGAGAAACAAGGGTGCTGTTCCTCCAAGGAATACACATGCAGCACAAACACTGCCAACACACAGCCAGTAAAGCACACGTACCTGTGCACACACCAGTATTTCCTTCAGACGCTGTGTCCGTGGGTCACGAGTGCCGCTCTGTTGCCCAGCTAACCTCACTGCCGCACCCAGCTGCATTTAGCGCTGCAAGGCGAAGCCACCAGGGCTGGGGCTGGGTGAGCTAACCGCCCCCATGCTGCCGGCTCCCGCTGCACGAGGGAGCGCCTCGCTTACAGCTAAGCCCGACAACAAGCCTAACAATAACCCAAGCGAAACCCCAGACACCGTAGGCAAGGACACACACAAACACCATTCAAACCAAACGGCCCCAGCAAGCACCACACGACGTGGGGCCGTGCCGCCTGCCTGCCACCACCACGGCACAGCGCTCAGCCGCCACCACGCGGGCCATCGCCGACGGCCGTCCCTTTGTGCAGCGCACCACGAGCACCAGCCCCGAGCGGGTGAGCCCGCACAGCGGGCGACTCGGAGCAGCATGTCCCCAGAGGGACCTCACGGCGAGCACCGCGCCCACCGCGCTCAATTGTCCATTTAGTCTTAGGTATTAAGCCAGCAACAGTTGCATTCTTATTTAATTTTAAAAAAAATAATAATTAAATTAAAAAAAGGCTAAACATTGTATAATTGACTTATCTGACACCCCAAACACAAGAAACCACGGGACAAGCTGACCCTTTCGTGGTAAAGCTGGAAGTTAGTTCAATTTTTTCAAGAAATGCTATGAACTCTTACTTTTGCATAATACTGCAATGTGTCTGTATTAAAATTATATTAAAAGGAATTAATAAAGGATGGATGTTTGTGCACTTCACAAGAAAATCGCGTGAAATTACTCTGGTCATGACAGCACTGAGGTCTACGTAAATTAAGTACAGATTAATTCCTTGTCTGTTCTATCTGAACATCAGATTTTGCTGAATGACTGACCTGTTTCAAATGACAAACTGATTTCTTTCCCAAACAAGAGACAGACAGCCCTACAGTTCAGAAAATACAGTCAATTTGTTCTAAGTGAGTCATCTGCTAACACTGATATTTATTAGCACAAGAATATAAAAATGAATCCCTAATTCTATGCCTGTAAAAAGCAGAACTCCATTTTTTCAGAGATGCAGAGTCCAACACTGCTACAAGTTAGACAGCTAGAAGTGATTATTCACATTAAAAAAAAATCACGGTGCGGATTCTCAAGTTTCATGTATACGGAGAATACATGGAGGTGTTTATCCATCTAAGAATTTCAACCACACAACTTTTAAGTACCTAAAAACAGTAGGTTTGGTTCTCAAGAACTGACAGGAGCAGCAATAAAAAAGGCTATCGGAGTACAAGTAACTATTTCAACCCAGTCAGACTTTGTTTGGGCAGTATACCGTCACCAGAACTATTCACACACATCAAGCTCTCAGAACACGGGACAAGTGCAGCAGCTGAGAAAAGTGAAGTTGAAGTGTCTAACCATCAAACACTTCATTCTGCTCTTCAATGAAAATAACAAATATATTTTACAGCTATATCGAGTCCCTGCAATGTAAAGAATTATCCAAGAAACCTCACAGTAAGCAAGCCTCTCACACACAGGCCGTGGTGAAGACTTTTCTAAGCAGCCCTCAGCTCAGCTGCATCAAAAAGGAAAACGTCGGAATGTCCAGTGCTGGAAACTGCGTTGGGTGCTCGCTGCTTTGCTGAGCACAGATCGTGGTTTGCTGCTCCTAGGAGCCGGGGACGCAGCAGCCTGTGACGCTGCTGAGCACGCATGGGGAGCTCTCGCTTCCTGCCCCACTGTGCGGCGGCTTCACTGCTCGGCTTCCTTCCTCCTGATGCTGCCTCACGATAGCTTACCTCACGATTTCCTCCCCTCTGATGCTGTAAATGTTTATTTACACACGCCAAGAATGCAAGTGAGTAACACCTCTTAATAACAACCAGGTTCTGGATTCATCTTATTTGGATTTTGTATCTGCAGATGTTCCAGCCTGGAAAAGCGCAGACCACATTTCAGAAGGGCTCAAACTGTTGCCTTGAAGAGCAGCAATGAGATCACACTTGTACCCTTAAAGTTTCAGGGGCAGGAAAGCCGTAAGATCAGTTCACATGTTGCTTGATGACTACGGTTTTTGTAGGGAGGACACAAGATGATGTGACAGCACAGAACAGACGCGGGCAGGTGAGACCTGGAACTCCGAGCTGCAGGAGGGAACTCTCCCGCAGACAAGGCCCTTTCTTCAAAATTCCCAAACCTCTCACCATTCCTAGTGAGACAAAAACACTGTAAGGTGGCATCAGACGGCAGAGATTAACTACGTCTGGCAGCACGCACCTTCCAAGCACGATTTCAACAAGTTCAGACACCTCACTCACAACCTGGGCAACCTGCCCAACAGAAGTCCACGTGAGAGGATTTAAAGCATTGCCTGTATTCCCGTAGCCTTTTTATTGCTGCAAATGTCAGTTCCTGAGAACCATACCCACTGTTTTAGGCACATAGAAGCTGTGTGGTTGAAAACATCTCACTCACAAATTTGTTATTTAGCTATTCCGGGTCTTATAGTTACGACTTAAAATAGCTGTAACTTTCTGAAAGTCATTAGTCAAGCCCTTTCACAGAAAACCAAAGGTCTCACCTCCACCAGTTTATAAGTAGAGCAGAAGGTGGGCGAGGATGAGCAGAGTCACTTGTTTCATTAAAAAAAAAGAGAAAAGAAGAAGCACAACTACTAATAAAGGGAAGCACTGAAAGTATTAAACATGGTTGTTTCTGGTACACTTGGAGATAGAGAGCCAAAAGTATTATTAAAACTGCTTTTTATAACACTGAGCTCTTTTCCCACTGGCCCCTGCTTTTACTATTAACTCAAAAGTTGCTACTAAAGGCAAAGTTTGACTTTACTCAAGCTAAGGCCACCGCTGAGGTACTCAGACTGCAGAATTTCTTTTTGTGACGGAGGCAGAAAGCGTGACGTCGCGTTCGCTAACTAGCTCAAATCACTGAGCGGGAGGAAACCCCCATCCCCTCTCACTTCTTTTAAACCCCTCGAGAAGGGGAGCAGGTGCGTGACTCACTGCCGCTGGGAAATGCCGGCGTCGTTTGTGGTAACCGCTCCTGCGCGATGTCACGCCTGCAGCGCTGCGCCACCGCGCCGGGAGCCCCTTACGGGAAGCGGCCAGCACTGCCCTGCGGGCACAGCGCCCTGCGCCGGGCACAGCGCCCTGCCTCGCGCTGGAAGGAGGCAACAGCGCGTAGCGGAGCTGCTCTGCCGCGCCTCGGGGGTGCCTGAGGAGGACACGGGTGAGATACGCTGTATAGACCTAAGTGTATATATACAGCATACATACTTATAAGGAAATTTCTATTATTTTCAAAACGTTTTGAAAATGTCTTCAAACAAATCTTTCCACAAAAAGCATATGCTTTTTGCAAGTCACGTCCGCGTCCGATGGAGCCAGCGTGCCCTTAAATCATGAAGAAGGTTAACAAAACAACAACGAACGTGAGTGCCTCCTCGGACAATACAGTTCAGTTTCAAAATGAGCTTTTTTGTTTCAAATGTAGCAGAATTATCATTTAAAAATACTAACCAGGCTTTTTTTTTTTTTAAGCAAGTCTACATAATAAATTTGGAATCACAATTCCAGTTAGCATTTTCAAATGAAAAAGACCGGTATTTTTAAACTCCAAATTTGTTTTCTGAGACGACACTAAATGGTTTCCAGAAGCCTTTTTTTTTGAAGGCTGTTTTTAGATCAAAAGAGAAAACAAAGAAGGGGAACGACACGGCAACATTTATTACTACAGCCTGCCTCCCTAACCTGCAAATCCCAGACCACCACCTTCCTGAAGGAGCCGAGCTCCCTGCGGGGCAGCCAGCTGCCCGCGGCGCCCCTTCTCCCCCGGCGGGCAGGCAGCTCCTCACGCTCATTCCGCCCGGTCTCTTCCTCACCCAGCTGCATATCCTTAACAAGGGAGCTCTCAAGGTGTAGTCGCTGTGGAAAAACTGCCCTTTAAAGGTTTGGGGTTTTTAAACCAACTAAATGCACCGACCTCAGCAGTACGGGCTATGTGGCACATAAAGAAACACCTCTGACCGCAGCCCAAGAGGGACAAAGCCCTGACAGCGTTGCAGGCAAGCTTTATTTTATACCACAGCACTATCAACAGCTCAAAGACAAACCTTTCTACTGAAGTACAATTTATGTGACCAGGTTCAACAAAATATTAACCACTTCTCTGTAGTTGTCTTATGTAAAAAGAAAAAACAAATTCTGTGTTCTTATTAAGGACTCTGCCAGTTATTTATGTCACAGAATATTTTTTCCCTCTCAGACAAGTTTTGTACTAACTCCCTTAATACCTAGGTGAGCAGGAATATTATGTTGAATTTTCTGAAATAATGAAGGGTGAAAACACCTGCACAGACAAGTTTCAGATAAATAAGCAATTCATGCAACTGAACTAATGCTAACTGCATTATTAAAAACACTGCAAGAATGTTCAGAACATGCTCTATTTTCTCAGTGTTTGTGGAAACAGATTCTGATTCTACAGATATTTAAATTCATTTTATTTTGCTCATCCTGTTTCTCTTACCCGTCATGCATCCCAACATACTCAGATTCAGGTCCCCCAGACAGCATCAAACTAACTGTTAAATTCTAGCTTAAGGAACTAAAACAGCATCATTATACCTCCTTTCCCACAGACACAGGGGGTGGTGGGTTGTTTTTTTTTTTGGTTGTTTGTTTCATTTCCAGCAAAGTGATCTCAGAAAGGCAAATATTAACTCTACATTTGTAGCAAACCCATTCGTGAGAACCAAGATTAAAAGCATGAGTTTTTCACTCTAAAATGAAAAAAACTTTTGGCATCATAAGAATTCAGTTGGACTTCATGCAGTCAGACTGTTGCAGACAACACAAAACCTAAATATGATTTCAGAGACCTGAACTTTAAAATCAATCCAAGTGCACAAATATCCATGAAACTTTAGGCTTTTACATAATGATACCCGCACAATAACATCCTCATTGCTAATCCCCAACGCACAAGAGATATTCCATGTCGAGGGGATGTCAGATGGAAAATACCCACAGCTATAATTAAGACCAATAGTATTTTCTACAATACCGTCAAATGAAAGTGAATTTACTGCCTTATGCCATGTCACTGATTTCTAGATTTCAAATCCACCTACCCAGCTTAATCTACTGAGAAACTCTATGCAAGTCAGTAAAACTGAATTGGAAATGAAAGGTCTTTTGTATGTACTACTTTTGTTTTGTAGTCTTTTGAGTACTTTTGTACTCACTATGTTCACAATGTAATATCATTCTTACCATATTAATTGTGAAATTTTACTTTTATTGGCTGCCAAACATTCACAGCAAAAGAAGTTGTTATCAGTTGGACTTCGTGAATGAAAAGCTGAGCATCTCACAGATGCCTGCACCACTTTCTGGTCTGCACACAGAGCCTGGTGATCACCCTGCACTGGTAAGAAATCCTCCTGTAAGAGCAAACCCAGGCTGGGATCTACGGTTAAGGTTCAAACCAAGCTACTCATGTGTGATTATGCAGGGACCATCACTCTTAGATCACAGGGACAGTCTGCAAGAAACTGCAACATAATTCTTATCTCCTCTTTGGAGTCCACTTAATAATGCAGCATCAAGTCACTGGAGAAGCACTAGATTCTTCTATCACTTCTATGGCCTCTCTCAAGCAGGTCAAGACCAGAAGGTTTGTCCCAGGTCTGGTCAAAATGTGGATTTAACATCACATCTCACATAGTTTCAGTGTGCCACCTTCATCATCCGCTACACGATGCTCGAAGCCTGAGCTTTGTTCAATGTACTCTGTCCTGTTTGTCCCACTTAAACTCAATGTACAGCCACAGCTCAGCCCCTCACACCACATTCTTCCTCCATTTTGGTCTCCCTGCCCCATCACCAGTGTTACCAGGTCCTATCCTTCACCATCATTCCTCCACATCTCCCCATGGGATGAAAAGCAATCCTTACTCCTCCAGGGCCTAGGACACGTGGCCTTGCAGCTAACCTACACCCACCTACCCTCCTTCGCTCCAGCCACTTCCCCCAAGTCTTCTTTTGCTCCAACACTTGGAAGTAATCGGCTGTATATTAAAATGATTCTGAAGAAATCAGCAGCACATATAAAAGCAGCATCTGAAGTACATTTGTGTGTGTTTAGACCCACTCAGAACCTAAGCACTTTGTAGCAGGAGTCACTCTCCTTCTATTCCAGTACTTCAGAGCACCACTGATACATGCAAGCACTGGCATCATTTGCAGTCTTCACAACAAAATTTAGCAATCCAGCAGGAAAAAACAGACAGGAAAAAAGTTCCAAACACATTCCAGTGGATTCCCATCACAACAGGCGATAGTAGATAGCTGTCCTTCAAACTATGTTGTGCTTTAGATAATTACGTCAGTAGGCAGACATCCCTGAGATAGCTATCTTATTCACACAGCAGACGTCCTTTCAGGCTTACACGAGTTGCCATCTGAAATCAGAACATACAAGACCTCTTGACTTATGACCTTTTCTGCCTAGGAAAAACAGCCTAAGTTTATTAAGTGGGGAGGAAATAGAGAGACAAAAAGAGACAAACAGCTTTTCATGTGGGAACATCCTCATGCGCTTCAACTTGCAGAGCGTGAGCCAGGCCCCAGGCCCACGGGACACCAAACCGCCACCTAGCGGCCCCGCAGCCCGCTGGAGAAAGCAGGCAAGCCCCAGAAGCATCCGAGAGGACTTGGCCACGGGCACTCAGTCTGCCCATGAGGTAAGCAGCTAACAAAACTAGTAAACGTGAATGTAACGGTAAAAGTTCAAATGTAAAAACACACAGCAAGGACTATAAATCAGATATTCAGCAACATGAGGCAACCTCACTTGGCTGCCAAAAGTTAAGCCTGAGGCAAGCAACAACAGTCTTGAAAACTCCAGAGGACTTTAGAAGCTATAGATTATCTAAATGTTGAATTTCATACCAGCTCCAAACCCGGTAAGGTACAACTGAAACTTTCAAGGTCAAGTTTTCTTCTCTCAGAAAGACATTAAAAACCTCTTCGTCTGCTTTCCCTACAATATCCCGTGACAACTGTGCAAACACAGGTACGTCATCGCTTTTGTATGACAATGCTTTCTTACTACTCATCATCCTTCATCTCAGAGTAAAATCATTATGCCATTAAAAGATAGGCAGCCCTGCAAATTAGCCAGACAGACCTTGATAAAGATGTTTGGTACCAGAGGCGGGGAACACATCTTTAAGAGAGCTGTTCAGGAGCCAAAACAGACGTATTTTCAAGGCAACCCAACCTCAGGTCGTAAAGTAACACTTAACAAACATAATAATAGCAGACAACCCGCAACAAGAACAGAACAGAATAATTACCTTGCCTTCAGAACACTCACTACCAACACTGCCTCTTGAAACACAAAAAAATGGTTTGTAAATACAATTGTAACTGGAAGTTAGAAAAACCTTTCGAAACGTAGGAAGGGGAAAAGTATATATATAAAAACAAATGTAGAAGGGCAACAACACAGAACTACATCAGCTGACCCCAAAAACAGATGCAAACAAAAAGCTAGCACTTAAAACATATTAAACCCTATCCATTAAAAAAAAGACACGTGTGTGTTAAAAATCCTGACTGCATCCAAGAGTCAATGTCATGAACTTTCAGCAACTTCACCTGTCTGATATAACAGCTCTCCTTTATCTATTTCTTCACCACCCTTAAATTTTACCTTTGCAGATGCTTTGTGCATTTGTCTTAGGCCCCTGAAAGGCTACAATCCATCTAATCACCTGCCTCTCAAAAGGCATAAAGCATTTCAAAATGCACAGAGTGGTAATCCTCATCCTGCTGTTCTGAATGCCAGCTGTCCAACACAACAGACCTCTGTATGAAGACAAGAACTGGAATTCAACAGTTGGAAGGAGTGCCAGAACACGGTCTATTGAACACCAATTTTCATTTCAAGACCACAGGACAAATCTTACCAGGGTATGAACTGGCAAAGGGATAAAAAATTCAATGTAGAAATCATGCAAGTTAACCTTTCTTCCACATGAGATCAGAAAAAAAGCTTGAATGAACCCAGATTTAATCTGAGCTATACAAAAATTTTAGCAATTATTATTTCAATACAGTTAATATATTTCAAATTGAAGCCAAATTTTTAACATGAGTTATGATGAAATGTATATTACATAACAAAGAAGCTAACATTATAATATATATATATGTACATAGCAATTTCACAGCTATATGAGATGCATAATACTGCAAGTACCACATAACTAAAGATTTCTAATGCTTTGAGCTGGACTGCATAAGACTAAACTTGAGAAAATGTAGAAACTCTGCAATCAAGAAAGGCTCATCCCAGATGATTCAAAACACAACCATTGTTGCTGGCATGAGACACCTGTATTTTTTCCTCTCATGATCACAATAATGTGCCTGAAATACAAAGCCAACTCTGGCAAGTCTTTCATTCCTACCTACCAGTTCTGAGCTTCACATGCAGAGTTGGTTGGCAGGTATATCTGTATGGAAATATTTCCAAAGAGATCTTATCTCCCCACCAACATATTCTGTTCATTTATTGCAAAAGTCATTATAATACTGAATGACTATTACTATGCAGTGTTTCTGTGCAGTATAGGGCCTTGCATTATGAATATCAACCACTAAGAACATGAAGTTATAAAGAAAAAAAAAGGTATATTAGAAAAACAAACCACTTTGCAAAAAACGTTTTTACAACATTAACATAAGCAGCTATGACAGATTCACTGCTATTTTCCACTTGAAATTTTACTTTGTAAGTGTATTGTTAAAGCTGGTTATTCTTTTCCCCAAACACCTTCCAAGGAAGCTCAAGAGTCTGACATTACACATAGGCCCAATGATGCTGTCATCTGCATTGTGCAAAAAAAAAAAAAAAAAAGTAAAATGTCGAAGACTTCCGATAATGATTTTTATGATCTCTAAAAATGGTTTTAGTAGCACAGGTAAAAATATCAAAAAAACAAAGTACGTGATTTTAGAATATTTTAATATATTTAATAAGCCATTAATGTAAAACTTTCTACAATAGATGTAAAAGTGTAAAAAAAAAAAAAAAGACAATACCCAATTCACGACCCAAAAGATGATCCAAAAAAACATGTATTCTCCTAAATGAGTTTTACAGTATATTACACTGAAGTTATAAGAGCAAAGAGCTGTTTACTCCTAATAAACCAGATGTTGAATAATAATTTTAAAAAAAAAAAAAGCTTTTGTATCAAGTCTATACTTACACACACACACATAAACAATTCTCAAAAGTAAAAATAAAATCCACTGTCTACAGATTACACAGTGAGAAGAGTGGTCATTACCTCTTGGTTATCTTTATTCTGGTTTGCCCAAAAAATCTTATGATAAAGCGTCTCCATTGAATTGCTGGAATCTGATCTGTCAAAACAATGTCGATCCAACACTTCTAAGGTGTGCAAAACTCGGCTGATGGTTACCCCTAGATATGGGAGTTAGAGGAGAAAAAAAAGTCTAAACAGGAAGATGTTGTGGGATTTAAGGCATTATCAGTCACAACCATTACAAGCAGCAGGACAGCACAGGATCCTGTATGAGTCAGCAGAAGCAGGAACCATCCACTTGCCACCAACACGGAATCCACTTCTCAGTGACTGCAGTGGAGGGCCGTCACTACTGCTGGCAGGTTTACCTGTAAGCATTTATGTTGCTGCCATCCTCTAGTAGAGGAAAAAGCTGACACGCTGGACTCCTAATGGTTTAAATCACAAGCAATTCAGCTGCAAAAGGCAAATCTGAGCCACAGTACCACACTGAAGTTCAGAGGCCCTCAAAACATCTGTGAGAATGACCACCAATAAGTTTAGGCTGAGAGACTTCCCTAACACACATGTGGATGGTAACATCTGTTGATCAACAGATGAGCAAGTTAAACAAACAAAACCCCTACACTAAGAATAGCGCTAGTACGCCAAAGTTCTCCAAGCACAGAATGACCAGAAACAGACAGCAGCCTAAAAGCCCATACAAATCTTTATTTGATGTTTATCTCATTGTTAGGTGGCTGCTTGTACTCTCCATAGCCTGATTTCTACAGATAACTTATTTTTTTTGGTCACGGAAAAGAAAGCTCAAGTACAAGCTTCAAAGAGTAAATGTATATTTTCTAATTTTGTATGTTTTACAAACATATTTCAAGCAAGAATCTCTGTCCTACTTAACCCTACCTAAGCTGTAAACAAGCTCTTTCAGACACATTTCTCACCTAGGTACCCAGCTCGTCCAGGAGCTGCAAGTACCCAAGCCCAAACCTGATTTTTTTTAGCTTTTACCCAACACTTCCACATTAGTGTTATATTACAAGTACAAAACCTGAGGACTTTGTGGAGAAATGCTGGCTGGCTGTTACATTACATCCATCTGCCAACTCTAATACTAGAATTAAGCACGGTGCACCAGGTTCATACTCAAAGAAGGAGAACAGATGCAAACCCTAAGACTCCCAGCATTTTCTTCATTTTGACTTGTCTTACCTGCAGTTGATTCTTGGCACTTGTCAAAAGACCATCGCACCTCCACAGCGCGACCTCTTTGTTTTATCTGCTGTTCTACTTCATAAATCTTTGCCCGAACCTGTTAAAAAAAAAAAAAAGGTAGTTGCTAATTAGCTAGTCGTAGGAAGTCTCAATTTTCACTTCAAGTTTGTGACAGGTTTCTCACCAGCAGCAAGGTACCCTATGGCATTCCCCAGCACTTCCTACATTTGGGAACAACAAACTAAAGTATGTTCTGTTCAAATGCTTTCATCACTTAAGAATCATTTTGTACAATAAAATATCTTTTCATGTAAGCTCCTTAGATTCAACCCAATGGAAGTTAACTTTCAATGTGTCTGAAAAGTCACATCTCAGAAATGGTATGACAAGCTTCCTCTTATTTGCCATTTTACATCTTAAAGTAACTGAAAAACATCTGAATGTAAATAAAATCCCAGATATTTTCACAAAATCGGTACCTGACTGAAGAAACTAAGGTCATCAAACACTAGCACATCAGCAGAACTACTGAAATATATAAATTTAGGTATAGTCCTCGTGAATGCAAATCACTTTTGGGGATATAAAATACATCTTAGTAAACTGAAAATTAAAAAGAGCTTACCTGTTGATTAAATGATGAATTTCCACCTGGCATAGGTAAACTAGATGGAGCAACTTGAAGTAAATCCAGAGGCGAGCCTGGATTAATGTTCTTATTTTCATTTGTGGAATAATTCCACACCAAGGCACTTGGGCAACAAAGAGTTACAGTCTGTAAGCAATAGGATAAAACAGAAGTAGTACATGATAGACAAGACCAACAATACCAATAACAAGAGTCCATGAGACTAGAACCATTTTTGGCCTGTTACAGTGAAAGAAACAAATGACAATCCTATTCACAATCACTTTAAAACATCCATTTGAAGAAATTAAATTACTATGTTATTTTCCTTCTTCATTATTAAAACTTGTATTTAAATACATGCATGTTCAATTCCCATTTGTATTGCTTTTATAATGCCACCGAAAAACATCACCAAAGGTGAATTTCAGTCAGATCCCCTCTGTGACACATGAATGGGCTTCAGAAAAAAAGGACTTTTGGTGTTTAGCTTTCAGAAAGAAGCTACGTATGAAAAATTTAAATTTAAGAAATTAATTAAAATGAATTCTTCTCTCAAGATTCTAAAACCCACAAGTCACTGAAATGCACCAGTAACTTAACATTTACCTCAAAAGAAAGATTTTGCGTTGACAGGCTTCAAAACAATCATTTTACAACAGCTTGAAGGCAGATACCTATTACTCTTTAGCATCTAGTAATGTACAGAGCAAAAGCAGAAAGCTTTGATGTTTTGTGGTCAGACATTAAATATCATCTAAAGTGATGGCAGTTGGTTCATCTTATGGATTATTATTTTTGAAACTGCTGGATTACTTGTTGGGATGTTCTCCCAGTCCAAACTGCAAAGTAGTAATTTAGCAAAAAGGTTGCCTAGAGAAACGGTCCTTTGAAGAACCAAAGATCTTATCTGAAACAGAGCTGTCCTCTGGACCCACTTGGTAGCACAAGAAAAAGGGGTGAAAAAAAACCACAAAGAGCACACACACAAAAGAAAAAAATAAAACGAATAGTACAGGAAGAGCAGAATGATCACCCACTGTGTTGTTAGTAGAGAAAAGCTGTAAAGCTGCCAAATGAATACACAATATAGCCCATGATGGAGACAAACGCTGATGCTCCTGTGACAGATCTACGTTCAATAGGAAAAGAAGTTACAGAATGCTTAGAGTCAGGCAGGATCTAACTTTCTGCACTCGTACACCCGTGGCGGGGGGCGGAGAAGCTGTGCTCCCCACCTACATGCTTCAGATAGCACTGGCTGAGCCTTCCCTGCGTGCAGCTCAGCCTCCAGGCTCTAACCTCCGGGTGGTGCTACGGCTGTGAGAAAGCAGCAGCCCTGCGAGGAGGAGCTGCCTGTCACAAGAAAACATTTTTATTTTTTTAAACTGTGGCAGCAGTTAAACACTGGAAGAGGATGCTCAGAGAAGTGGTAGAGGTATTCAGAACCCGACTGGACATGGTCCTGGACAGGCTGCTCTCGCTCACTGTGCCTAAGCAAAGGGATGGGCTACGTGATCTCCATGGGTCCCTGCCAACCTCACCCACGCTGCGATCTTGTGATCCCACAATCATCAGCACACTCCTGGTAGCACAACTAGGAGAGCTCTGTACAATCCCCAGAGGCAGACACTGAGCAGGCAACAGCAGGAGGGTTTGAGGAAGTCTCCGCAGGAAGGCTAACAGCAGCAGCAGACCATCACACAAACCCTTTTTAGGAAAGAACTACTCCTGACAATCCTAGCATCACTGACCAATAAGCACAAATGAAGTTTCTTCTGCCCCACTGTCCTAAAAACTGCAAAAGTTGGTAAGGCAACAAACCGTCTGTAACCCTGACAAAGTCTGAACAGTCGGCATAGGCACCAAGCACCCACAACAAGCTGGAGGAAGCAAGGAAATCCTCAAAGGTTAGGGCTTGCAGGAGTCAGTATGGTGCTGTCTTCTGTCCAGCTGCGCTCAGCAAAGACAAACTGGGTCTGGCATAAATGAGCAGGTTCACTGGTGATGAAAAGAAGCTGCACAGAGCTTGCTGCAACCAGAAACTCCATCGCAGAGCGGAGGCCTGGCCGCTCCTGCCAGCAGAGCTGCTCCCTCTCGTGGCAGAGGTGCAGACAGACACACAGACAGCCCGAGTCTGCAGGCGGTTCTGCCACCGCTCCTCACACAGCGTTAAGAATCCACCCTCCAGCTCCCTCCAGATCCGCTCAGTCCTCTCAGGTTACCTGATGCAGCTGCATTTCAGACCACGATCACCACACCTTGTCAAACCCAGGAGCACGCTGTTTTCCAACAAACTGAATGGTTACAGCCTTACAAACAAGGAGCAACAAAGCACCGGCTCACCTGCAGCATACAACTAAGTCCATACACCAGAGGACGATGTTGTGGGCAGGAGAGGAAATCTGAGCAGGCTAGCTGTACCGGGCTCACCGCAGGACCAGGTGCGGTCGGACTTGGGGCTGCCAAAGGAGGGTTACTTGGTCCAATTATCATATGAGGAGAATGTGCAGCTACAAGGTTAGGACCATCGCTTAACAATAACGACAGGCGTCTGGCACAAAAGTAAGCAAGGCGACGGGATAGGTAAGCTGATTGAACAAACTCTTCTGAATACTGAAATTAAAAAAAAATGAGTTTACTACTCCACATACTCATTTTTCATTAACAATCTAACACATAACATGCATAAACTACAAGGGACTACAAAGGAGTATCCTAAATGCAAATCTGTAGTTCAGTCTCTTTAAAAATTTCATCTGTCCTGCAGGACCAGCTACAGAAAAAGAAACCTCCTATCAATTCAAGTTGAGAAGGATTATAAAGTTTAAAGGTGTTTATATATTCCAAACATGCACCACGCAATGTATTTCCCCAACTGTCTTACGTAAAAATCCCTACACAGATTTTAACACCACAAATATTACAATCATTTAACATGTATAAGTCATGCTTACATTGATTCTATAAATCACATGGCTTTAAACCACGCACATACCTGCAACATTAGCGGCAGCAACAGCTTAAGAAGATCATCATCAGTAGGTCTGATTTTTTCCAAAACATCCAGTATCCATGTCAAATACTCATGTCTCTCGAGCATTCCTTCCTTAAAGGATTTTAATAAATGCATCACTCGTTAACTGGGAGCACTAAACAAGAAGGTGTGTAATTACAAGTTTAATTTCATTTCTGGTTTAACTCTCATTAGCCATGGCAGCTACCAGGACGCTCATACATCACTGTACATGCAAGAAACAACCACCATCACAGCATCCGCATGGATAAGGGGCCGTGACCGGGATTCAGAGTTATTTCTACTCCAGGAACAAAGCAGCATTCTTCCTTGGAGGCTTCTACCACCGTCACTGCTCGAGCTCAGATGACCTTGGGTCAGTGTCTAGCAGGACTTCTGCTTACACTAAGCCACAACATGTCTTCAGCTGAAGGCTGTGTGACTGGGGACCCCAGGTGTCCCAGCTCCCTGGCCCGTGCAGCCTGCAAAGGTGGGCATGGGCTAGAACAACATGGAACTGAACAGCCAGGTCGCCACTCGAACACCCAAGGCTTCGTGCTCCACAGCGACCGCAGCCTGACTCACAATCATTAAACACACCCTTAAAAGATGGGATAACATAGGAAGAGAAAGAATAATTGAGTACATTGCTGCAATCACAATCAAGGACAATAAGCAAATCAAAGTTTCTTCAGCTAGCAGATCTCTAAAATGAATTAGCATTTAAAATTTATTCAAGCCTTATGACAGAAACTACCAGTAATATCTAAAATTCAACTTTCCAAGAACAGTGACCTCAAAAAAAAATCCAGTCACTTCTTAAAGTATTACCTGAAACATGTAAAATGACAATTTTTCATTATATTCCCACTGCTTCAAGGCCTGTTCCATCTCTTGAGGCATCACCACAGAGCCGTTGCCTTGGCTGGATGTCACATGGTAGAACTCTGCAACCTTTGCCAGCTGCTCCCGAAGGTATCTGGTTATAATTTGAGTCCATTCTACAGAATAAGTTCACAATTAGAACACTTCAGATGACAAAAGGTTTCTTTCACAGTGAGAATTGAAACAAATTCATGTTGAAAAATATTTCTCCAAAGCATTAACACATGGTTGCATAATGCAGCACCCAGTGTGAATTAATGGGCTTTTTATGTGCCTCTCCTTTGCGCTGTTCCCAAAGCACATATATATACTGTCAGGCACGCAAGCAGCCTGCTAGCTTAGCGTGACGTAAAAAGCGCAGATACGAGCTATGCCTTCAGGGAATCACCTGTCTCTTTCATCAGAGTTCAGCATTCAACCACTAAACAGCTTTGAAACAGATCAAATAAATATACTTCATTACTTGCTTCCATACGGAGGTTTATTCCCCTCTTCCCTCCCCCTCCAAATACAGCCACCAGAACACTAAACAGCGCTTTGCAGGAGCAATGGGATGTAAGATTGTTCTTTCTGCAATCACTGAAACAGACAACTCCTCCGGATTTTTCCTCTGATGAGAATGCAGAAGTTCAGAGGCAGCTCCTCAGGTCAAACTGACCTGCACAGTGCGGAGGTTTGCAATTAAGACTGATTCGCTTTTCTTTGTGATACATAAGATAGTAGGTACCGTTCACCAAATACACAAACCTACCCAGAACTATCAGCTTTTCTCTATGCTCCAGCAGTGATTCTATACTTAGTATAACTGCGAGAAATTAGTAAACTAAAGTAAATTGCTTGATCGTACACAGAAAGCTTTGGGAAAATAGGAATTGTAAAGAAGGCATACTCTGAACAGTGTAACTGGGACGACCAAGGATAGCTGTTACTATCTCACAAACATCTGACAGAGTTGCATGTGATCAACATGCAGCGTATTTTGGAAGAGCACACTTTCACGAATGCGTAATGCAATTGCTTTGACAACCTAAGCCTGTTCACTGCCAGAGTTACAGGAACTAGGGCTCAAACACAACTATTCTTACTGTTTGCTACCCACCTCAGATTTCAGCTAGTGCTTTCCTTCTATGTTTTTTTTCCCCTTTGAATTTCTAACTGACAGTTCTGTTAACTGAATATTCTGTCATAGAATATTCGTTGAATGCTTTTCTAACCAAACCTGAAATTTCTCTATGAAGCTAGTGGGTTTCAGTGTTTTCATATAGGTACTAACTAGATTTACCTCCAACATTCACTCACTTTTGGAAAAACAATTCCAAATCCACTATATCACGCTTGTTTTCATGTCACGGTATGAAAGAATAATTTTCCCAAAGCAATTACCAAAATCTCTGTGCTACTGAGTTAGAACAACACAACCACCTTTCTGTTACCTAGGGGACAGATCCAGAACATTTTGGGGAATGTCAAAGACTACATAGTAATACACATCAAATTACTTCCCCCAAAAATTCCAAGTAACCTAACAATTTGGACAGACGACATAATATTCAGCATCACTTTTGGCACAGTTACAGTGGAAATCTGCCTCAGAACACTCGCTGATAAAAATCACAGGCCCCTCAGCCCACCAGTACTCCCTGGCCTCACCCGTTCTCCTTGTGAAGCAGATGCCACCGTCAGGCCAGCCAAAAGCAGAGCCGGAGCAGGAGTCCCTGTGCCCCCCTCCACCACACACCACCACCTTTCACTGTCCGAGGAAGAAAAGAGCTACAGCTCAGAGGAGAGCAAACCAGATGACCTAGTACCTACCGCAACGGAGTGGGCAAACCTAGCTTGCCTTACCTGCTTGCTTTGCTTTCTCCCCCACTCCAAGACAACCAGGAAAGAGAGTGTTTAACGACACCATTAATGAGCATGCAACCAAAGCAAAGCAACATCACCAGTCTTCCTACCCAGCAGCACCATTTCTGTCCCCCAGCACAGTCAGAGGCGCTCTCTCACCCTTAGCAGTGCTACTCACGACAGATTAGGAAAGCAATCCACCTGCTCTCACCACCTGTTAAGTTTTCTACTAGGGTCTACCCCAAAAAATGCTCACGTGAATCAACAGAAAAGGAAGACAACCTAGGAGGTTAAAGAGAACAGAAGGGAAAAAAACAAAGGCAAGAGGACAGAGTTTAGGGCATGCCTAATGCCACTTGCTGAACTGCAGGCCGATACACCCAAGCCAGCCAGGACTATCCCTAAAGGACAGCAGCTCACAGGCCACACCAGCAGCACGGTACAGGCTTGCACAAAGATCCTCCAGACCAAGTCCTTGAGAGAGAGAGAAACAGAACCAGCAGGTATCAGCCTCCCTGTCCACTGCGCCACACAGGACTGCCCAGCTACAGGCACGCACCAGACTGAATCCACGAGGCTCTCTGACTCCCTCCTGTCCCAAAGCAGGGCAAGGTCAGAAGCAAACTTCACACAAGGGAAGCCAAAAGATGCTCATAGGGAAGCCTGTCAGTACTGCAGCCGCCCCCGTATAACTGAGCAAGGGATAAATACATCATATTCAGCAAGTACTTCAGAAGACCGTGCCACAAGGACCCCACATCTGTAACTATAAGGAAAAAATAGGTGTAAAATGTTCGCTGGGAAATGCTTTTTGGGCTTTAATTAGAAATTCAAAGTGAAAATGAATGCTTCAAGCCTAAAAATAAAAACAAACAAACAAGAAGAAGCAAAGTGAAAGAAACAACAAAATGAGTTGGTAGAAACATGTAAAAATTTCTCACAGCAGTATGGAGATGCTGCTAAACAACAGCATCTGATCACAGATGCTTTAAGGACAATGAAGGAAAAAGTTCATACCACGTAGTGGAAGAGTTGCAGCTATTGCATACAAACTGAGAGTAGAACTACAACTTTGCTAATAGTTACCATACCTTGGATCTCTAAAAGGTGCTCACTGTTCGGTCTACTGGCTTGGTGCCAGACAGTGTCATTTAACATTAATACTTAAAATAAATACATTACCACCTATGTTTTAACACATACACTTGCAAATTCATTTTGTTCCAGGCTTTCTAAATCAGCAGCTCAGTTTGCTCCTTGGTAACGTTTATCTTAGCACAGCCTTTGCCACTCCTGGCAACCCCACAGAGACTGGCACCAGTGGTTAAGACACAGCGCAGTCGGCTCCTCAGATACCGTGCATGGAGATTTAAGGAGAAACCAGCCGGGAGGAAAACAAGCTAACAGGGCTGTATTTATGCCGCATGGCTTTTTGTACTCTTTGACATACAATTCTAAGCAAAAACAATTAAAAAGACTTTTTATTCCCCTTCCCACAACACAGATTCATCTCCGGACATTCAGTAACACAAAAGCCACAACCAGGAATAGCAGGTCCTTTCAGCTATTACTATTCATTTGGACATTAAAGTTGTTTATTTACCTATATTTGGATCAGTGGCCTGGCGTTTCTTGATTTTAGCTTCAGAAATAGCAGCATAGTAGGCACACGTCATTTTGATCAGCCATGCCGCTCGTAGCAGTGGCACAGAATATTTTGCTAAGTAAGCAAAAACATCTTCTTTTTTACTGAGAATTGGAACCTGAAATAAAACAGGAAGCAAGTTATAGCACACAGTCCAAACAGCAGCTAGCACCTGCGGGTTAAGCCCAGGCCTCCTCTCCTCAACCCCTAACTAGCGGGACAGTGGCAGACCTCTTCAGCAACCTGGGAAACCACTAAGCTGACAAAGCCTCGTGTTTAGGCACACACAAAGAGGCACAACAAAAGAAAGGTACTGCCCCACACTTTCCCCAGGTTACACCAGGAGCATCCTTCCCCATCTTTGAGGTGCCTACAGGGCCACTAACAAACCTGCCAATACAGCCAAAGACATACGAAGTGCAGAAAGGGTCCTGCAAGGTGATCCTCAGAACTTCTGGAAAATAAGCACGTACTGAGATTTTGGTTATGCGTTCGGTTACACAGGTGCTGTCAGTACCCTGGGTGCCCCTGGCTCAGAGCCCAAAATAATGGAGTGCACCAGGGAAACAAGGTGGCCGGCTGCGACACGTGTCTGTGCCCAGCACAGAACAGGGCTGCTCCCACAAAACTTCCCGTGAAGAGCCACTCTGTTCCGTCACAGCAATCCTTAAGCCCTTCTGCATAAAGGTCGCATAACTTTTTAATGTATTTTTAAAGCAACATACATGAGTAAAAGACATTTCGCACCCAGTGGAGATAGAAGGGAGTGGAGGCACAAATACTACGCTTGCTGTCCGCCTACGAAAAATACTAATTACTCCTTCAAGAGTCTTCAACCTTTCTAAGGGAGTGCCTGGAGAACAGAAGCACATCAATGCAGAAAAGCACAGCAAACCAAACACAGATGATTTTCGGTAATGCTCTTTTGTAGTCATTCTAAGGTCTAGTCTACCCAATTAGTTTCAAAGGGCTCTTAACACGCTTATGTATGTCCATAAGCCCCTTTTTATTATTTTTTTTAAATCATAAATATCAAAAGAAATCTCTCTGGTGCTTTTATTCAGAAAGTTAACCTCTAATAAAGTTATAGGGAAACTTAAGAGTTGGTGGTATGCTTGCCTCTCCTCCTCTTTGTTGAGAAATTGCAGAATGCAAAAGCAGGAAATAGAATTTAAGATCTTACTACTATTTCTTTTGCAGTCAGCAGCAAAATCTCATTATTTCATAGGAACTCTTATTAATTACCCATTACCCTAATCTCAGTAAAAAAGGTACATCCCCAATAGCCACATTTCTTTTATAGAGTTGCCGATTTGTATCCATGTGCCTTTCATCCCACTTCTGATTTTCAAGAAGCTACTTCTAGTGTTAAATAAAACACAAAATAATAAAACATCTTTTTAAAAACAGATATAGCTTAAGCTCTAACCTTTTAACTTATTTTATGAATATCGCCTTGTCCTTACAGACCAATTCAGTGCAACCCAATATCCAAGAAATAGGGGAAGGAGTATTTTTATACCTTTTTTGCTAAAATAGTCAGTGGTTTACTTCCTGCTAAGTCTGTGAACCAGTTGTGAATTGCACTCTGAGACCGAGCAGTAACCAGCCAGTAGTTATCTTTGGCATTTACTTGTGGTTTCTTCTTTCCTGTGTCCTGGAACGTGTTAAGTTTTAGCTTTTCTGCTAATATGCTGCTAAAGTAAGCGCCAATCTGGTGGGGAAAAAAGGGAGGGAAAAAAAGAAGAAAATAACACATATGACAACCCAGTTAGCAAGCATCTATTGTACATTAATGCACATAAAGTCTTTATCTGAATAGATGCAGTCATCACTCTAGTCCAGGCTATCAGCCTAATAAGATTACACTTTAAAGCCCTGCAGCTAACAGATAGAGATCCCTGATATTAAAGCAACTGTGCAACGCTTTTGCAATATTGTTATAAAAGCTGCAGGCCAGCAAAACCAAGCCAAAGAAGACCAGGCCTCAAAGACAACAGAAATGCAGCCACCACTTACAATGACTTCACTGTAAATCACCAGAGGCACCTCACTCCAGGAGTTGAGTATCTCAGACTTAGGACCTGACACAGCATATTCTACAAGTGTCAGCATTTTATCATGCCATAAAGTGTATATACCAGTTGTTCACTTCTAATAAGAACAAACTACACTGCCACAAGAACTGTATCAATTGCCTTTGCATTGTCAGTTACAGCAGGCAAAACTTCAAAGATTTGCATAAGCTAGTAAGTTTCCTGACTTCTATTCAAAATGCCTCCACTTCCACTCACTACCTTCAGAATGAAAACATGGTAAGATTTCCTTACAGAGCACTTTCAATACCAAAACAGCGGGGGGGGAAGCGCCCAAAAGAGGTTTTAGTTACTGTGTTAGGCTATTTACATACCAAAATCACTATAATACAAATTAAATTTTAATTAATTTTTAAACCTGTCAGTAAGAATCGGGTGTTTGACTTTCAAATAAATACATTCATAGTTGGGTAATTTTAAAACCTATGAAAAGTTTTTAATGAGATACTGAACTTATTTTGGTAATTCTACACTTACATCTTCCAAACATCTATAAGCAATTCCTTATGAATTTGGTTTACTTTTCAGTTATGTTCAATAGTCAAAACAAGACTAATTAAAAAGTACCTGCAGGTGGAAATTCTAGCAAACAAAGTACGTAACAGAAAAACCTTTAACATTTCAACAATAACAACCTTGTCATTTACTTGTATCACTCCTTCTCATTTCAGATTTATGCTCTGCTAAAATAAAAGAGCATCACTGTAATAAGTAAATTCAAATGTTCCAATAAGCCATAAAACATCATATATTTTAAAAGTCTCTTTGTTGGAAAAGATTTTTTTAAGCTTCTTGATAAATTTCTCATTCAAAATTGTTTCTTTGTGTTTTTCCAACAGAAAAAAAAAAAGAGTATACAAATCTGGATAGCTTACTCCTTACTCCTTTTTTTTTTTCCTAAAGAGTTATAACTTTCAGTTTGGAAGATAATAGCTAATATTTTAGTGATTTTCATTGCTCTTTTGTATCTCAGATATCTTCAACTCTCAAAAAAACATAGGAGAGCTAGGTTAAGTGAGGAGAGCTAGGTTAAGTTTCACTAAACACTCCGAGAATATAATAGAAAACAGTCTGATGAAACTCATACAAGACCAAAGCAAGGTAATGGTTTGTAAACACTAGGAACTTCCAGGGACAGAGTCACTAACGGCTTTGTAAGTGAAGCAAATAAAAGAACAGGAGCAAAAATTAACATGTCTTCTACAACGAAGTGCAATAGCTATGTGTTGCTCTCAGTATGCGTGTCCTCCTCTGAAGACTGGTAACACCAGGTAGCAGGACCACAGCTCAGTGTTCCTGTATTAGTTCGGTAATTAACTTTAACATGAAGACTTCCAGCTAGAAAGCAAAGAAGTCGAGAACCAAGTATAACCATTGTCAGCTTGGTAGCAAGCTAAATAAATATACTCCAGGTAAAAAGCCAGGCCTTACCTTTGAGGCATTAATGACGATATTTCTAGCAGACCCATGCTCATCTCCAGAGAAGGCAGGTTGATTACTGAAGCCTTGCTTTACGTTCACTGCAGTAAGTTCATCCTGCAAAGAGTGTTTTAAGGATGAAAAAATGAAATGACAATTTCAGAAGCCGCATCATTCTGAGAAGCATGTTTTTACAAAGAAGTGTTATCTGTACGCTAGTCCATCACACTTGACTAACCCTTGAAATGCTTTGTACGTGCAGGATTCCAGCGAAGGGAAATGCAGCGCCTCTCCTATTCTCCGGTCCCCATTAAGTGTTCTCCTAACTACAGACTTCAAGGCCATAACTTGATAAGGATGGCAACCGTCCTGCTGAAGGAGGGGTGCTGCCCACAGAAAGGGTAGCAGAAAACAAGGCTCATCCTCCTTGGAAGTGAATCATCTCTGGCTTATCCGGAGGCACCGTCGCGGCTGCACACGTGGCCGGCACGAGGGCCTTGGAGCCGGGGCAGCCAGCAGCACCGGGCCGAGCACAGCACCCGCACGCATCCCGCCCCGCGAGGCCTCGCGGGAGCCCTCAGCGAGCACGGGTCAGAGCTGCACAGGCCGGAGAGCTTGCTTTGGTTCGTCCTTGGTCTATTCCCGAAGAGAAGGCAGAAAACTCCCTCGGCAAATCAGCCACCTGCCACCGAGCGTACTTTCATCAAGCCCAGCCTGCAGTCCGCGGACCACCTCTAGCAGACGAGATGTAAAAACCGTCCCCGAGATGACTATGAAACGACCCATGAAAACAAAGAGCAACTGAAAGGCAACCGAGCAAACAAACAAAATAAAAGAGGAGGAAAAAGAAGAAGAATGTAGTAACTTTATTAGAAGATTTGATTACTGGTTTTGGGCACCTTGTCCCCAAAAATAATGACCCAGAAACTTCCACTGAGTTTATTCTCTTGTGCTTTGCAATGCATTTCGCTTTTTAGTATTTTCTCAAAGTTTGTGAGTAACGCAGAAGACAGCACTGTATTTAGAAGAAATCTTAGCTCTCTAGGGTTTATGAAGTTAGCAAGCCTCATCTAAATTTTAAATGAAATCAACAAGAAGTGCTGGAGCACTCCTCCACCCACACTATCCCCAAGACAGCCTTGAAAACACAGATGAAGGCAGAGATGAAAGTGATCAAAGGGATTATAAGTAAATAAATAAAAGGTAAATGGCAAACAGATGGAGATATATGTTACTATTAGAGCCATTTCCACAGATGACCCCAGCTCTGTTATCTTTAAATTCTTCCTCTTCTGAAAAAAATCTGTCTAGATATAGCTACACTGAGAATAACTGAGAACTGTATGTGGCACTGCTGTAGCTACCGTTACTGTACGAGCAAGCTGGGGATGGACTGACAACACAAACACAGCAGTATTTTGGTTTTGTCTGGCTCAGATTTCTCCCTGCCTCCAGCCGTAGTTCAGAAATTTTAAACATGGAACACAGGACAGTTGCATAACCAAACACCAACTACAAATTAAATTAATAGACATGCCACCCATGAACACAACACGCAGAGATACAAACAAATCAACAATAAAAGTTCAGCCGAATGTTCGCAGGAGTTCTCATTACGTCTGACGCCAGCCCCACTAATGGCTCAGGGTTGTTTTCCACGAGCACAGCTGTTCTAGCAGGGGAACATTTCCTAGACGAAGCAGCAGGGACACCAGCACAGCTAAGCTGTGCAGCGCTGAACGCAGGAGGGTTAGGCATGCTTTCACTCGGCTCGATCCGCAAGCCCCTTCCTAACGACAAGCAGAGGAGCACGGCACGCTGCTGTCGCTGAGCGATCTGCGCTGGACCCGCCGCGCTCCTGCGGGGATTCACAGATTCACAGATTTCTCTAGGTTGGAAGAGACCTCAAGATCATCGAGTCCAACCTCCGACCTAACACTAAGTACTCCACTAAACCATATCCCTAAGCTCTACATCTAAACGTCTTTTAAAGACCTCCAGGGATGGTGACTCCACCACCTCCCTGGGCAGCCCGTTCCAATGCTTAATAACCCTTTCGGTAAAGAAGTACTTCCTAACATCCAACCTAAACCTCCCCTGTCGCAACTTTCGCCCATTCCCCCTCGTCCTGTCACCAGGCACGTGGGAGAATAGACCAACCCCCACCTCTCTACAGCCTCCTTTCAGGTAACTGTAGAGAGCGATGAGGTCGCCCCTGAGCCTCCTCTTCTCCAGGCTGAACAAGCCCAGCTCCCTCAGCCGCTCCTCGTAAGACTTGTTCTCCAGACCCCTCACAAGCTTGGTCGCCCTTCTCTGGACTCGCTCGAGCACGTCCATGTCCTTCCTGTAGCGAGGGGCCCAAAACTGAACACAGTACTCGAGGTGCGGCCTCACCAGAGCCGAGTACAGGGGCACAATCACTTCCCTCGACCTGCTGGCCACACTGCTTCTTATGCAGGCCAGGATGCCGTTGGCCCTCTTGGCCACCTGAGCACACTGCTGGCTCATATTCAGCCGACTATCCACCAATACTCCCAGGTCCTTCTCGGCCAGGCAGCTTTCCAGCCACTCATCTCCCAGCCTGTAGCTCTGCTTGGGGTTGTTGCAGCCCAGGTGCAGGACCCGGCACTTGGCCTTGTTGAACTTCATGCAGTTGACCCCAGCCCATCGCTCCAGCCTATCCAGATCCTCCTGCAGAGCCTTCCTGCCCTCGAGCAGATCGACACACGCACTTAGCTTGGTGTCATCTGCAAATGGATGTCGAGCTTTCTTTCCAAACGTCAAGCAGGGCCCCAAGCGAGCCCAATCAAGACTTTAAATGGTTTTGAAGTTTAAATAGCCAAATGAACACCCAGGCCCAAATTGTATTAATTTCCTTTGGAAAGCATTTTAATTGTTTCCCGTGGAATGCTTAAAAGCTACCTATATATTTGCAGCACTTCCTTTGCTGAGCATTTATGAACCCAACACGCACAACCCTTACAGAAACAAAGCCTAACAAGTTCAGACCAATGTTCACGGGCACGGAGCACCAGCAACTCCACAGGAAGTCAGACCCCAAACTAAACCCGCACACGTTACTTCCCCGCATCGCAGCAGCGAGCCCTGCAAAGCCTGTTCGAGGAGGCGACCCGCAGCACGCAGCAGCCCGGCGTGCTTAGGGCACTCACACCTACACCAGCGAAGCTGCCACAACGATCAAGCACCGAGGCATTATCGCTGCGTGTTCTGGACTGTGTAATTCTGATTAATCTGCTTTTAACAAATGAGCTCCGGCAACTTAAACGTTTTCCTACCTCCTTATTACTTGTTTATTACTTATAACGCTTGTTTATTGCAGCCAGTAGGTGAAAAATGGAAAGCTATTTTTGAAAAACTAGGAACTGGCCAGTTTACTCTGACATCTAAACCGAGCAGACAATGTACAGAGCTACACTACCACAATTTTACAGTCAAAACGAGGAATATTTGAAATACATTCTTTTTCTCCCTAACCTCAAAACTTTCCTTCAGAAGAGAAACTTAAAAGAAGTTCATGAACTCATGAAAGGAACAAAACTGATCTTAACTTAGTCATTCCTTTCAGATCCTCTCACAAGCTCCAGCTTTTGCTTTGTGTCTCCTTATTACAAGAGGGCATCCACTTTCAGCGGCTTGGAGCTACACCAGCGTTGGTTTGGAGGCCTAAAGCCTGTGCAGGAAGGTCCAGCCTTCTACCCTGTGCTGTAACCGCTGTGCCAAAAACCCTGCACTCAGGGTAGGCTTACACCACTGAACGGTGCGTGCCTTCTGAACGGTGAGATCAAAAAGTAGCTCCCTAAAAGAGACTGGTGTACAACAAATACTGTGCCAGTTACAGATTAGCAAGCACCCTGGGATTCGTTAGGATGAGGAAGAACATCGCCGCGCTCAGAGGAGCACTGTCCCCTCGGCACCCGCAGCTCAGGAACCACAAACAAGGACGAGCCGTACCGAGCAGCCGAGCGCACGGGCAAGTTTCTGCACTGCCTAGGAGGATGACATACTGGCCACGCTATGAACGGATAGCGAGAGCTCAAAGGAACACCCTTCTCTTATAATACTGAAGGGCCTAGAAAGACAGATACATTCCCAACCAGCGTAAGGAATACTGGAGAGGCCACTGAAATATCCAGAAATTTCAACCGTTTTACCACGGCCCAGGTGAGAAGGCGGTCCGTGATGGTAGGTGTTGGTGAGCTGAGCTGTGGGAGGCTGCAACGCTGTACACCACGCGTGGAGAAGGCCATGAAATTCCTTACCTGAAGGCTATTTCTCAACATAAAATGATGTGGTTTGTGCTTTCTCATGTTTTGAATCTAAATTAAATTGAAGTTAAAAGGATTACTCATGAGTAAAATTATCAGGATCTGGCCCTGATGATATGGTATATTCAGTATTTATATCTTTGTCTTTAAATAAACACGATTTCCATTATATTTTATCCAGTTCGGGAGTCAATAACTATTTATAGTATAGGAAGCGCTAGAAAAAAAATAAATAAATTCTAATAGTTGCCTACAAATGCTCCTGTCATGATTTCCAAACCTACTCCAAATCAAGAGCAGGCATCACTGATTATACAGAGAAATTACACGCAAAGCACTGTCCAACGTTCAATGAAAACACATTACAGAAAGAGAAGGAAAGCTAACTCCTCCTGATCTGTCTCTTTTAGAGCAGTGTCAGGTGTTAGAAGCAACCCCAGCAGGTACCCTGCATCCAAGAACAAGTGACGTGCTATGCAATTCAAAGATTTCTCTTCGGCTACCCCCTTGTTTTTGCAGAGAACATTTCAAACACGTGGCACATGCCAGTACTCAGCGGCAACGTGTTACCTCCAAGCTTTTCATGAGGGGACCTAGCAAAGGACCCAGATTTCCACCTGCAGCTCACCTGGACAGGCTCTGGAGCTGGCCTACTCTTGCAGAAGGAGCTCACCAGGTCGCTGGAGGTGCTGGCTCCTAGCAGAGCAGGGATCTGGAGAGGCACAGGGCAGCAGTCTGCCACACCAGCATCACCAGACAGCCCGTTCCTACCTCTGCTAGGACTGGCAGCTATGGGTTTGTCTCCTTTTTCAAATGATAGGCAGACTTCGCCAAAAAAAAAAGCCAGAAACAACATATATTCTGTAAATGCTCGATGCAATACATACTAATTCCACACGTACATGTGAAATAAAGACTCTTTCCCAAAACCATCTTTCAATCAATTATGTTACAGGAAAAAAACAATAAGCCTGTTGCAGTTATTTTATCCTCACTGACACACCCATGCAACCCATTTTAAATATTAACCACCTGGGCACTTGCCACTTCCATTCGTATTGTAAGTGACCATGATTATAAACGTGTCTACAAGAACCGATCTGCCACCTGACTAAAAACACGAAACAGTCCAGAGCTGAAAACCAATCTCCATGCACTGCCGTAGCTCAGTTCAGAAGCAGTTCTGCAAGCCTGGTCAAGATCAGGCATGAAAAATACACGCTACACAAGTATTTCTAAGTGCTGTAACTGTCAACTTTATTATAGTACAACAAGAACAGCGGCATAAGGGTGAAAAAGGCAGAAAGATGCTTGAGGTCAAAAAAAAAAATCAGAGATGGCTCGAAAGATTAGCAATGGACTAAAAGACACACATCTCATTGCACGTTACTCCAAGCCCCTCTCTATGGCACTGACCAAGTCGCCCTCTGATGAGCACCGGCTGGCCAACGCAAACTAGACGATAATTCTCATAAACAGCTAACAATTAGCCTCAATCGGCCTACCTTCTGGAAGTCTCAACACTCAGACAGCCAAGCACAAAGCACACTGCGCTGCGCCCTGCTGCCTTTCGCCCTGGAGCTGGAGGTGACCCCCGAGCCCGGCCTGCTGGTGTCTTCGGCGCGCACCGCACCCGGCGGGACGGAAGTCGGCCAGGACAGGCACAGCAGGAGCGCGGGCCGCCCGAAGCCCCCCGGGAGGCCGCGTGCGAGGCACGAGGCACCGCAGCCCCGCGTGCGAGGCACGAGGGCGCACCCCAGGGACCCCCACGGGCTTTCTGGAGCCTTCCTCCCGGCGCCTGCGGAGCGCGGAGCGGGCGGCCTGGCTGCGGCCACCCCACGGCCTCGCCGCCGCCCCGCTCCCGGCCCTGGTCCCCGCCGGGAGCCGTGGCGGGGCGCTGCTCTCGCGCCGGGCCGTGGCTGCCCAAGCCTCGGCCCTCCGATTGCGGGGACGTTCCCGACCTCCGAAGCCCTGCGGCCCGGCCCTCCCCTCCCCTCCGCCGCAGGGAGGGCGGCTCGGCAGCCGGCGGCGCCCCCCGGGGGGGCTCTCCTCAGGGCGGCCGGACCCCTCGCCCCGGGCCGGGCGGTGCCCCCGGCGGGACGGCCCCCGACGCGGCCCGGCCCCTCAGGACCGCCCGTGCCCGCACCGCCCGCAGCCGCTGCCCCGCACCGCCCGGCCGGCCTCAGGGGGCGAGCCGGGAGCCGGCCGGGCCGCGCCGCCGCCCCGCAGGGCGGGTGCGGGTCAGCGGGTGCGGGTCAGCGGGTGCCGCCAGCACCGCCCCGCCGCGGCCGGCCCGGCCCGGCCCTGCCCTGCCCGTGCCCTGCCCAGCCCGTGCCCTGCCCTGCCCGCCCGCGGGCCGCCGCCGCAGGCATCCCGGCCCCGGCCCGCCCCCGCCTCGCCGCAGAAAATGCAAGTCAGCGGGCGGCTCCGCGGCCGCCCGGCGCCGCTCAAAAGTTTCGGGGGAGGCGCCGGGCCGGGAGGCGAGGGCGGCGGCCCGCCGGGGGCTGGGGGGCCGGGCACGGCACGGCCGGGCTCACCTCCTTCTGGCGCGGGTCCTGCGGGTAGACGTCGGGCGGCCCCAGGCGCGGCCGCTTGAGCGGTCTCTGCTCATAGCTGAGGAGCCCGAAGGCGGCCATGATCGCTCATGTTCGCCGCCGCGGCGGGCGGGCGGGCGCTGGAGCGGGCTCCGAGCGCCAGGGAGCAGCACTCGGCGGCTCGCCCCCCGCCTCAGCCCCCGCCGCGCCGGGGGCGGGCTGCGCGCCGCCGCCACGGCCGGGCACGGGCACGGGCACGGGGCGGGGGCGGCTCGGCCCGGCGCGCCTCGCCCGCTGCCTCCCGCGGCGGCCGGTAGCGGCGCAGGGCGGCGCGGTGCCGCCCCCGGCCCCCCGGCGCTGCCCGCCGCAGCGGGGTGCCAAGCGCCGGCCGCAGCCCCGCGCTCGTGCACGGAGCCGGCTTCCCCTTGGTAGCATCGTTACTTGTAGCGCACGGGTAATCGGCCAAGGACGAGAAGTCGTCGCCCAGACGAGGCAGATGTGGCCGCCTCCCGGCTCCGAGCAGGGCTCCACGCAGACGGCGGGCTCCGGCCACCCCTGCCGCCCCGGGGCAGCCCTCAAAAGCCAGGCCAGGCGCTGCGCAGCCCCTCCGCAGCATCCCTGCAGTGACTCCAAGGGGGCGAGGGGTCTCCGGCCTCTGCAGGAGGAGCTGGAGGGCCCCCGGACACCAGCTGGCGCCTGAGGAGGGTGCAGAGCCCCCAGCTGCCGCCCCCTCTCCTGCCGCTCCTGGCCCGCGCCCGACGGAGCGAGGCCCAGGGCCGCAGGCCCCGCTCCCTCCCGCTCCCCTGCCTGGTGCCTCCCGGGATCCCGGTCCCGCTCCCGGAGGTACCAGGTGGCAGCGGGGGCACCGTGCCCTCCGCCCGCAGTCACCCTGTCCACGCTCGGGCTGTAGCACGGGATGGCCCTCGGGTCATGGCTCAGCACCGCGGTCTCCTTCCAGCTGCCACCAGCAGCAGAGGCACACGGCGCTAAGTCCCGAAGGCTCCTGCCATCCTGGCAAGGAGGGTGGTCATTTCCAACACTGAAAACAGTGAGAAAACGGTAACGGAATTGGTGTCATCTCACACAAACGGGATGCAAGCCAGGCAGGACTTGAACGGGACAAGTAAGCTTAAGAAGGCAGCCCTTTTCCAGTGCAAGGGAGGGGACCATCGGGGGGGACCTGAGGCCGCCGCACAGCCTGCAGAACAGTTCGTGGTGCTGCGAGATGCGTTGCCTCAGGGAGGAGCATCCAGGCAGTCAGGCCAGCTGCTAGTTATCATCCCTTGCCCCTGTGCCAACCAGCCACAGCAGCGCTTTTACAATATTCCTTGGTTACTTCTGTTTGTTTTTTAACCTTGGCCTCGAACAGTGACTCCCTTAATTCTTGTTCCAGTGTGACATTAACAGAAAGCCTGGAATCTAGTGCCTAGTGCCTCTGAGGAAAAAGCAACAAAAAACAAAACCAAATATTTTTGTTTCCCCTTTTTATCTTTCACTTGTTGCATCTTCTTTGGTTTTGTCATATATTCAATGTAGTATTCACTGTGGTGGAGCATGCAGCATTTGCAATAAAATATTTTCTGTGATCATCAGATACCTCAGCTTCACTTTTTTCAGTTAAATACCTGAGGGATAAAATAACCAATTATTTCCTTTGTGTGTTCTAGAAGAGGGAAGATGTTACAAAAACCTGTCAAAACATTTATTGAAAGAGACCTTCCTTTTCTGCCAGTCTAACATGAAAGCATGTGAATTTCCTTTCCTGTATTTGTTTGATAAACAAAGCATCCCAGGTACCAGGGAATATCATTTTAGCCATGGAGAAAGCAACATTGTTTTACTGTGCAAATACGAAGAAACAGATCCTGTAAATATCTCCTTAGTGTTCAATCCGGAATTCAGCAGCTAGATGTGGAAAGTGATTTGTACTGTCTACCAAGATACGTATCAAAGGGTTTTTGAACAAGTCTGTAAGAATCCGTAACTGATAATGAAAGTTCCTGTGACAAGTTGCTCCAAAGCAAACTCCAGGACCACTCTCAAGTTCAGTTTCCAGCTTGTCTGTGCACAAAGTTCTCTCCAGCCCACGCCCCTGCTGCCCTCACGCCACCCGCCACTGCCGAGGGCAAAGCCCTAGGAAGGGAAGAAGGTGGGAAGAAGGCTGTTGCATGTACATGCATACGTTCAAGTCTTGCTTTCACTGCTACCATGTGGTGATGGTTATGCTGAAATGCTACACTTCTTCAGGGAATAAGTGCATTCTGTGTAGGTGCTCAAAATCATCTTTAAAAATAAGCGTATTTCCAAACCTACTGCTCAACATCATGCACTGTGCAAGCTCAGAGGGGCCAGATTCCAGTGACAGTGCCATCTTTTGGTTACATGTCATGATCATGCATGAGGCAGTTTTATTTAAGCTTTAGCTTAGAAAAAGCCACGTCTGTACCCAGCCTTGCTTCATTTTAATTCTAAGCTTGTCTAAAAACATATGTAGTTAAAGCAGACTTAGTCACCTTTAAGCTTAATTGATATGATACTCTTAAAACATCTGAAGAGTATTCCCTCCACAGACATGCATCCAGATAACAAAGTACTTAGCTGAATTGGTTTGGAAAATAGAGAAAAACCCTTGTGTTGCCTAGAAACTGCCAGCAGCCAGTAAATCGATGCTGCCGGCCACACGGCTGACCCCAGGTGATGCCCCGGTGAGGCAGCATGCCAGGGCAGCCCCAGGAGCAGCAGCAGCAGGGACCCAGCCATGGGCACCCCACCTGCGTGGCCTGGAAAACCAGGTGGAAGAGTTTGCCGAAGCATCCTGCTGCATGCAGCAGCCAGGGCGGGAGCAGATCCAGCAGACAGCACCGTGCCAGGGCAGAGCAAACACCCAGAAACAGGCGGGTGTCGCAGGGGGGGCTGCCCGGCCCAGCCCGGGCACCACACACTGCCTCCCCGCTGCGTTAGGAGCGCCCATAATGGGAGAGAGAGCTGCTCAACACTGCTGGCTCTAGAAGAATTCCTGGAAAAATAAAGCCCTCTAAAAACTTTACTTTTGGATGGGGGATAACCAGACAAGCAGCCAAGCCCGGTCCTGAAATCCTTGGGTCAGCCAGGCAGACAAGGGAGGAACAGAGCACTCCTCGAATTACAGAGGTTCCTTCTGTCATCTTAAACCATTATCAAGTGACACAGGATGCACTGAAACACTCTGCAAACTGCTTTTTTCCAGGCTGGAGCGTGCAAACTGGAGTTATACAGTAGACAGAAGGGGATAAGGAAAACACAGACGTCCCCAGCACCTGGCAGGGCAGCGCGCCCTGCGGTGCCTCACTGCCGAAGCCCCTGAGGAGGGGGCTCTGAGGAGGGGGCTGCCGGCAGGAGCGTGGCTGGGCTGGGCACCCAGCGCCTGCCCGCCAGGGCGATGGAGAGCTCCTCGCTGCCTGGCTGAGGCTGCATCGCCCCAAGGACTTCGCGTGCCACCATGCCAGCCCAGCAGAAGAGAATCATCTTTTGCCTAGCTGGGGTGTTCAGCTTCGCCTGTGCCCTGGGGACTGCAGCAGCCATCGGCACTCAGCTGTGGATTAGAGGAACGATCCTCTGCCAGACCGGAGCCCTGCTCGTCAACGCCACCGGGCAGGAGCTGGAGAAGTTTATCGGGGAAATCCAGTACGGGCTTTTCTATGGCGAGCGAGTGAGACAGTGCGGGCTCGGGGGGAGACCTTTTCAGTTTTCATGTGAGTAAGAAAGGCGCTTGAATTATTTAGCACTGTGCTGCTCACTGCTAAGGGAACCAGGAGATAACTGCCCTGGTACCCCCTTGTTTGTACGCAGACCTTAACAGGCATGAAATTTTCTAAAGCCTAATGCTACCCTTACAGCATTTCAATCTTCGGGTTTAAATTACTCTTTTCTGATACTAGCAAAGCCAGACTAATGTTTTCAGCAGTTTGTGTTTTAATTACACAGATATCTACATTTCAAAAGATATATTTTTTAAAAGTAATTGCATATATTGTTTGTCAATTAATCTCTATCATCTTCCTGCACGTGTCAACATTACATCCTCTACTCTGTCATGAAAGAAAAATAAACTAGCAGGAGTCTCATGAAAGAAATAGGGGTGTGGAAGCATTTTGCTGCTGCTGAGAAACAAAGCAGACAGAAATTAGTAATTTGCTGTATTAATTGGAAAAATATCTGGTTGATACTAGCTGACATTCAGACAATTGATCTGTAAATTTAACTTAGTAACCAACATTCAATATCTTATGGAAGACTGTTAGCAGTGGTTTTGCTTTACATGTAATATTCATAACCTGTTCATCTTCAAGGATAAGAAGATCAATGAAGTGATCAAGCAAAGACATTTTGCATGTAGCAACACTAAACAGATGATAAACAGTCATTTCTTATACATACTGTATGCCACCTGAAATTATTACAAAACAAAATTTGGAAGCAATCTGCTAAAGCAGCACTGGCAAATTGCTTACATGAGTCATCTAAGGCAAAGTAAGGTTACCAGATTAGGCATCATAAATGGTCTACTACATAATATTTTTTTCAAAGCAGTAGACTAGACTCGTTTAATACAATATGAAGACTTACCTTCTCTAATTAAATTCCATTACTAATCTATTTAGCTAGCTGGAAGCTCTCGGTACCGCTGCATGCTGTGGCTGTGAAGAAAGCTGCGCTGCCCTGCAGGTATAGGCTGCAGAAAGTTTTCAGAGCAGTCCACGGAGCCCCAAGGAACTCGTTTCCTACCGTGGGTCGAGCTGTCCCTTCCCGTGAGCAGTTGCCAGCCCTGTGGCCGAGACCTGCTGGGGCCCCTGGCCAGCGCTGACAGGACCATGGGGCTCTCGCCTGCCTCAGACAGGGGCCCTGCCCTGGTGCTGCTGAGTGGCCACCCGGGCATCCCATCCTGCGGGGAAAGCCACCCCGAGCCAGGGGCAGGCAGCTGGCTTCTGCTCCTTATCCGCTGCTGAGACTCCCGGACCTTGAAAACATTTCCTTGCCTTGCTCAAGCTCCTGTCCGTACACTTCTGCTTTCTTAAGTTCATCGCGTTATGGCTAAAACATGTTAATGTACTGCTAGGGTGATTCTACCAATAGTTTCTCTGAAAACAGACAGGCATTCAAAGCTTTCAGGAATTCCATAAAGAAAAAATGGAAGAGTAATTCACTCAACATCAGTAAATGTCTTTTTTTTTTTTTACATGGAGAAATGAGGTTTGAAGCAGGTGCTTTAATGCCTGTTCTCAGAATCTGAACCTAATGCTGGATTTAATCTCATGCCTGAGACCCCCCAGGCCAGAAGAGAAGCTGTGGTACACCTGTGGTAGGGCAGCATCCCCCCCTAGAGAGAGCAGGCTGCCTTCCAGGTGCCCGGTGGCCCAGCCCACCACCGACAGCAGATCATCACCCAGGGCAGCAGCGAGAGCAGGTCTGAGCGGAGCCTAAGAGCCTCGGCAGACCCAAAGCAGCCTGCCCAGCCTGCGCAAGGGCACTCTTTTACCTTTTAATTTCCTTTCATGCAAGTCAAGCATTAGTAGTGAAATACTTCAGTAAGCCCCACGCAATGTTACGAGCACGTTGTAGGTTGTTTATCTGCCCTGGAATCCTTTATGTAGCACATGCTGAAGAGGTAATGCTGCAAGGCCATCTCCGGCAGCGCGTGCACCCGAACCGTTGCCCAGTCACAGCCTGAACAGCTCCGTCCGCGAGCCCAGCAGCAGGTCCCGGCTTCACCTCCCTGCTTTCACCGACAACTGACAGCAAGCATTGATGTCCTCTTCACAAATTGTTCTCAGATCTTTCAGATTAAAAAGCAAATGCAACAGTTATTTTAATAGAATTAATATTTAGAAAACAATGGTTGGGTGGCTTAGCGAAGTATGCGTCTACCAAAAGCATTCACCTTAGAGACCAGACACAGAGGCCGGTTCACACTCCCTGAGGCTATAGGAAACCCATTCAGCCTGAGCCAGAACTCCCTGGGAGCGTCCCAGAAAGCAGAACCACCACGTACAATATACACGTCTGTCGTTTAATGCACTGAAGTGCACTTCAGCATGTCTAAGAAGAAAAGACATGGAAAATAGGCTAAATGATTTAGTTCTATGTTTGTTCCCATTAAACGCTCCCCTCTGACCACTGTATCTCTTAATTGTAAAATGAATTCGCTCTGCCAGCAAGCCCTGTTAGGCTGGGGAAAGCCTTCTGCCTCATTTACTCTTGCTGACTCTCATCTGTTTCTAGGTCAGCAGTTCATTTTCTAAAGGTCACTGGCATGCATACTAAAACACTATTTCATTCATTACAGTGAAGGAATGTTTTTCTTTCAAGACAACATTGTTACTGGAATTAATTTTTCCCAATATGTCGCTTATAAAATTTTAATGACAAAAACTATAAATGCAGGTGCCAAGGGAAAGATTCAGCACAATGCAGTAGCATACTTGCTTAAAATAAACAAAAATCTGTACTATTATGTAAGTTCTTCATGTTCTCCCAAAGGATTAGGTAGTGTTGCATGAAATAATGCTATCCCTTGCTATTCCTTGCACAAATTCTGCACAAGCAAGGACTCCTCAGCCTTTTGCTGGCTATTTTGAATAGTACAAGAGTAAAATTGTACTTTATAGCATACTAGCAGTACAGCTGTTCCTTACACTTGTAAATACATAGCATTTGTAACTTTTTGGAGTATTTTGCAGTCCAGCAGACACAAGGTCTAGTTTCCAAAACCTGCTTTGTTTTACTAGGATGATATAAGCAATTTAGCCATCAGCAACAACTGGACAATACATGGCCGTCAGCAGCAGCTGCCTTCCACGCATGGAGATTCTCCCTGCACACCAGGCAAACCTGCCCAGTCAGTAACGGGGCAGCCGAGGGCGAGCACCGCACTGCAGCGTGCCCACAGGGCTGTGCATGCACCGCAGGCCCCGCAGTGCCCCTCTCTGCTCTCAGCAGATATTGGCAGCACAAAGTGGCAGTCAACACAGCTTCGGGAGCAATGCACAAACATTTGTGCCATTAATTTCCCTTTTGTTCAGTCAGGCAATAAATTGGCTTGACACCACATTACCTGCTTCTCTGTATTTACTGCATTGCAGGCTACAAAATGTTTGCTGGTAAACATTTTGCAAGGTAGGTTAATTTACATGAGGCTTATTCCTCCCAGCACATTGCAGCTGCAGTGAGGCAGCTCCAAGGTGTTATTACCCTGCTTTAATCATGCCCCTGTGGATCAGCAGCAGCTAAGTGTGTTTGATGATTACTTCTGAAATATCCATTGTCGCTAAACAAACATGAATGATTACAGATTACTCTTATACCAAGGCTGATCAACTGTCCCATGCCCCAGCCAAGCAGGATCACGCTCTGAAATAATAGC
Source organism: Anser cygnoides (assembly GCF_040182565.1). Classification (NCBI taxonomy): domain Eukaryota; kingdom Metazoa; phylum Chordata; class Aves; order Anseriformes; family Anatidae; genus Anser; species Anser cygnoides. Next base: position 26,699,706 of record NC_089881.1, read on the forward strand.
TAAAAAACTGCATGAAAAAAATATTTGAAATGATTCCTAACATTTGGCCTATGATGGTCACACAGGCCATTACACGGCTGAACCTCAGCACAGCCTCTGGTAGATCAGGCAGCAGTAATTAACTGTAAATGCCAAATCACACACAGCATGGCTGCTGTTTCCCCCTGTGAGGGTCTCCTTGTGCTGCATGGGCTCCCGAGGGTGGGCTGCTGGGGCAAGCGACATAGCAGCAAATGCAACCAGTGCTAACACAGGCTTTGGAAACAATTATATAGCACAGAGCAAGCCCGTTGCAGGGACTGCCTAACAGGCACTGCTCACACATAACCAACAATGTTTTTCCTCTTGACCCTGCAGAGCAAAGCTCTGATGCAAAAGCAGCAGCATCTTGCCAGCCAGCAGGAGAACCAGCACAGACCTGAGCAACACTGGGTTTCATAGCCACACACTTCAATATTTGACACCTTGTTTTATCTTGGTATCCTACTGTCTTATTGTAGGACTTCTCCACTTCTCATTAATTCATCATCTTTTTGGCCATATGCTTCCAGAAAAAAACATCCCTCAAATCTTTCACCTGTGGAAATACACGGGAAAAAACTTTGATCACACAAAACACTGCATCTTTCAAAGTTTCATTCGGAGTTTGTGGCACGTACTCCTATGACATAACCTTTATGAACAACTTCTATTTTAAAACAGTGAAATAAGATACTACTTTAAGAGATTAAGGTAAGTACAGGAATATACCCTTTAATAAAAAAATAAAAACAGAAAAACATCAAGTGATAGGAAACCTATCCTTTTAGGTGTCTTCAAATCAAATCTTTGGCATTGTTAATGGATTTTCACAGGGAGTTTCCATTATTTCCATACTGTAAACATCCACACACATTACCTTCCCCCAAATATCATTCATTCTTGCAGCTTTTAATGTCACCCAGAAACAGATCACACTGCAGTCCACCTGTATGTCAGTACCACAGGTTTACTAATGTTTTCTTTTTCATTGTTAAATGTGGACCTTTAAATTAACATATTTATAGCTTAAGATTTTCAGTTAAAAAAAGCATTTAGCCAAAATTCTTCGTGTATAAGCTTAACAAAACAGCAGTGAATATTTTGCACGAGTCAAAGAGGTGGAATCACTGCTTTCAGATGTAATAGAAACCAACATTACGGCTGGGAGCAGTTCTTTGCTTTCCTAGCAGACAAAGCAGCCAAAGCCTCACATTTCTACGCTTCAGACAGACGGATAGCACGTGGCATTCCAGACCCAGTGAATACCCAAGGCACAGCAGAACCTGCCACACACCCGCCCAACAATCACCTCGCATGCCTGCAGGGTTAGGACCACGGCATTCCTTGGGGCTTTGTCACTCCCACGCCCCACACCAGGCTTGCACCAGCAGGACACCAGCAGGACACCAGCAGGACACCAGCAGAGCCTGGCCTCGCCCTGGCCCCCCTGCAGGACGGGGCCCACTGGTGCTCCGGGCACAGCTCAGAGCGCACCTGTGAGAGTGACAGCGCTCAGCAAGGTGCTTCTTGTCCTGCGTCGCAGTAAGCAATGTCATCTCATTCTGTCTGCGTGTGTGTTCTGGAAAACAAACTGCACTGGCCAGAACAATCCAGTCCGAGAGACATGTTTTGTATGAATTGCTGATCACTCCAGACAAGATCAGACACACAAGTGACACTCGCATCAATCGTAACTAAGTTTGGATGCTAATAAGGGTCTGGGCAAAGCAATAAATACAAATGACATTCCAGTCAGTGAATGAGCTAAGGAAATATAATTTACCCCTCAGTAAGACTGCATGAGCATAAATGCAGGGAGTTTACTTCTGGATTTGCTGTCCACCTCCCTGAAAGACAAATCTTTGGCCAAGCCTCTGAGAGACTTGAGACTAGATCTGCTGCATTTGGAAAAGCACAGTTTAAGTAATTTGCACAAATTAGCAGCAAATTGTTTATATTTTTATTATGTATTTATTATTGCTTATAATTTTTAGTTTTTCCAGATCTGCTCAAAATTATCCCTGCAAGTATCCATGTGAGTGTCATTCTCTTCTGCACGGTGCTGATTGTCTTTGCTCTGCTGGGAACAGGCTTCTTCATGTACAATGCTTTTGGCAGCCCCTATGAAACCCTGCATGGCCCTGTAGGGTTGTACCTCTGGACCTTCATTGCATGTAAGTACCATTCCACATTACCTGAATTTGGGATTATTTTTTTTGGCTGATTTATCAGCACTGGAGACTAGTAAGGACTACGGCTGCATTGACTCCAAAGTGACAAACTAAATCTAGGAGAGAGGTGGATAATTTTGCTGTATTAACACCTGGCTTTCCTCCAAATTGGAGTCAGGAGACAAATGCTGAAGTTCCCCACAGCAGTGGGTGGCGGGACAGGCCAGCAGGTAGCAGAGAGATGGGGCAGGCTGCCCTGTCCCCTGTCAGGAACATGGGGACCCCAGCACAGCCAGTGGGCAGTGAGCCCCCGGCACAGGGAGACAGGTGGGGAGGTCTGCTTGTGACACACAGCCTGGGGTTGGGGTCTAGAAATAAGCTCCCAGTAAAAATTAAGTCATGATGGCCATAATAACACCATCAATACTGCATTTCGTTGTGATGGATGTAATATAGCCTTGCTGCCAGGGTTTCTGATGTGGCGAGCATCTCTCATGCTCTTTCAGGTTCCTGCGGTTGTCTCATCCTGATTCTCTTCTCCTCAGAGGTGAAGATCCACCACCTTTCAGAAAAAATTGCTAATTTTAAAGAGGGAAGTTTTACATTTAAGACTCACAGTGAACAGTTTGCAGATTCCTTCTGGATCATCCTAGGCTGCTCCTTGGTGCACTTCATGAACGCCCTCTTGATCCGCTTTGCTGGATTTGAATTTCCTTTTTCAAAATCGAAGGATTCAGCGACAACCACTGGAGCAGTTGACTTGATGTATTAGATTTACATAATTTATTAACATTTAAAGCAAAGAGGTTTATCACTGCTATCTTCAACAACCACCAAGCGTACTAACTTTTAAATGATTAGCTCTAAAGAAATTAAAAACAAGAGAAGGTTTTAGATAAATGTCAATGTGACATATACAGTAAACAAAAGATAACTTGCTATTTGGCAGTATCTAAATCAAAATACTTTTTCTTTCTTGGAGTAAAGCCTTATCAAGATATCTACTTTTCCTTCCTCCAGGAACTTATTTTAGAATTAGGTGGTATGAACAAAATTAATCAATAGCATTGAACTGAATCTAGATAGTAAAATAAGTAGTCAACCATGTAAGAGGTTGCTATCACCAGCAGCACAGTTTTCACCTCTACCTGTTGTAAGAGCCGCGATGCAACCATCACAACATCAGGGCAGCAGACCACAAGGGGAAAGAGCAGCAGGGCCAAGAGGAGAAAGCCCTCGGGCTTTGTGCCTCAGGCAGCAGGCACTGCCCCAGAAACCCCGCTAGAGGGGAAGACATGGCTATGGCAAGGGCTCACAGACAAAACCCAAGCACCTGAACCCACCACTAGCACTTTAAGCTTGCGTCATTTGTGGCAATGCCATTATTTCTGTCCATAGACCTCTCTTGAGTTTTTAATTTTAAAAGCCCAAACTACAAAAGCCCAAACTATAATTCATTGATCCTGAATTCCCCAGTGCAATCACTGCAGCTGCAGGTATGACATGCCTTTGGTTAATTGGTTAAAGGCCTACACAAGCAAACTGTTGTTTTTTAACCCAGCCGGCAGCTCAGCACCACACAGACATTTGCTCGCCGCCCCTCCCTCCCCTCAGGATTGTGGAGAGAATCAGAAAAAAAGTAAAAAGTTTATGGGTTGAGATAAAGACAGATTATTAGGACAGAAAATTAATAATAACACGCACAAAGCAAGTGATGGACAATGCAGTTGCTCACCACCCACTGACCAATGCCCATCCCATCCCTGGGCAGCACCCCAGCCAGCCCCTCCATATTAATTGCTCAGCATGACGCCAGATGGTATGGAATACCCCTTTGGCCACTTTGGGTCAGCTGTCCTGGGCCTGTCCCCCCAGCTCCTGCAGCACCCCCAGCCTGCCCACTGGCAGGACAGAGCAAGAAGCCGAAAAGTCCTTGGCTTCGTGTAAGCACTGCTCTGCAGCAATTAAAACATCAGTGGGACATCAACATTATTCTCATCCTAAATCCCAAACACAGCACCCTACCAGCTACTAGGAGGAAAATTGACTATCCTAGCCAAAAATCAGGACATAAATATAAGATGTAGAGGAGATGCAGAGTACTCCCTCCTGCTCACATGAGGCAGGAAGCCTGACCGAGCACTGCTGAACAGCCACTCTGCAACACAGCAAGGCAAAGAGCACAGCCAGGAGCACAGCAACATAGCTCCAAACCAGGCACCTTTCGCACTGTGCTACATCCACACAAAGCCTCATTGTCACAATTACAAAGAGCTCTGCCCAGAAAACAGCCAGTAAGTGCTCTCTCATCAAGCAGTGCAAATAAACAAAAGTCAAAGTTCTTGGCAAACAGCAGCAATGGAAAGAGGCATCGGACACACTCACACGGCACGCTGCAGCTCAGCAGAGGCTGATGGGGAAACACCTGAGGCTCTCCAACTCAAGACACACAGGAAGCCAGAGGGGATGAATGCATCGGCCCCTGTGTCCCTGAACCTCTGCAGGTCGGGTAAAGCAACCAGGCCACTCACCCCAGCTACAGCTACGTCAGCCCAGTTACTTACAGGCAGGTCAAAAGAGCTTCAGCTCAGCAAACACCACCTCCGTGGAGACGAGGCTCCCCTTGCATGGCACAGAACTGCTCTTCCAAGCTAACAGCAGAGGAGGTGCCCTAGGGGAGGGGGGGCTGCACCAGCTGCCCACTTATCTGCCGAAGTTGCTGCCCGCTTCAGGTGCAGCTGCAAGCAATGAGCAATCCCACTCATCACCCCTGGAGTCACCTTGTGTCTCTGCCAGCCTTGTGCCTCGAGCTGCAGCATCTTACAAGATGGCCTTGCTGACATTTAGGCCAGTTTTTATACTTCTGCTATGAGTGGCAGAACAACCATGCTGACTGCTGGTTATTTTTGTGAAAGGTGTGTCATCTACGTTCCTGCTCCACCGAGCCTTGTACAGAACAACCCTGCCTCCCAAGCTGTATCATATACGCCTAGTTTCTAACAATGCGTAAGCACTACTGCAAGTTTCCATGACCACCAACATTTTTTTCATAATTTTCTTCTGAGTTAATGTGTCTTCTTGTTAATTAATATTAATGTATCTTCTAATACATAGTTTGCATTACATTTTGTTGTATTACTTACCATAGAGCAAGTAATGAGAAGTAAAGTTTTGTCCTCGTTCCTGGTGTTTTATGAAACCAGTCTGCTTTCAGCTCTGCTGCCCCGCTGGCGGCCGGTAGCTCAGGGGTGAGAGGTACTGGCTGCCCTCAGCGCTGCGTCTGCCCTGTGACCCTGGCCAGCTCCGAAGAAGGAGCAAGCCTGTATTTGTAAGGCAAAGAACTGCACGGACCTGCCTCAATGCAGAAGATCAACCTTCTCACCATGTTTGCTGTGCAGAGGAGAGGGGCCCTGCTTCTGGGGAGCCGCTTCACAGAGAGCTCCTCTCCATCCCACCCCATCCCCTCCCAGCCCACTCTCAAGTAGGAGGCCAGCTGTTCAAGCCATGCTTGTCCATTTCCCAAGGCAAACATAATAACTTCTTACTAGCAAAATACAATCTCGACAACATTTACGTTGGACCAGCTGAAAGCAACAGTTGCAGTGAGCATGAGGTGCTCGGCTCATGCTCCTGGATCAACACCAGCATGTACCAGATCACTTTTAATCCATGAGCATCAACTAAAGTTTTGCTCTGCATCATTTCGAGACTACTAGGTTTCACAATTAAAAAATACATATATACAGTTAGGAGAAATATGTAAATATATTTTGAAGGTTCTTGAAAATTCAGATTTTTTTCTATCACAATAAAAAAAATACTACGCATGTGTGTCTGTGTGTGTGTGCATGCAGTGAGCATACATATAAACACAAGCATGTGCACTACATGTTACACAGGGTGTGTATGAGGCTTATACCGCTGACCCAGCAATGCCGACCCAGAGGTGCTGCAGACGCGGGTGCTCCGCGCCTGGTGACCCCACGCTTCAGTGCACGGCTGTGAGGGGAGCCAGGGCTGCACCGGTGCCTCTGCTGGCGGACTCTTTTGAAACAGGTCCACTTTTACTTTTTTTGTTGTTGAAGGTACTACGCCAAGCAGATGATTTATCATGCAGCACCCGCTTAAAGAGTAAATGCAGTCAGCTTCTGTGCTGTGGCACCGGCAGCATATCCAAACTGAAACCTACTTGCAGAAACTTTTCTAAAGAGCACAGCCAGGAAATTACACGTGTCTGCAGATGCTGGGGCGTGGAGCAATGAAGGTGTTGGTGCAGTGGGAGAGGTGCCAGAGGAGACCCCTGCAGGGGCGGCTGGTGCCCTGGCGGGGTGCTGAGGCCTCCGGGTCCCTGCAGGCAGCATCGCCATGGGGGGGGGGGGTGCTGCTGCTGCCCCCGCTGGGGTCCTTCTGCCCCCAGCAGTTGTGGAGCTGGAGCCATGCGATAGAAGGTGTTAATGGAAGCGTGCAGCTGCCCCTCCAGCATCTCGCAGCATGTCCTGCACCACGGAGAAGCCGGCGGGGCCGAACCCAGAGCCCCGCTGCTGTGGGTGTGGGATTCCCCCGGGGCCGAGGCGGAGGCAGCTGCCAGAAGGAAATTCTCCAGCATTTGGTGGGCGCCTCATGCGCAGCTGGCCTGGATAGCTTCAGCGTTAACAAACCAAGCTGCAATCCGAGTTATTTCAGATGATCCTGCGGAGAACACAGTGAAGTTGGAGCCAGTCTGGGGCCAGAACCGGGCAGCGCCCCCCGGTCAGGCCCGCACCAGCCCCGGGATGCTGCCAGCGGGGCTCCGCTGCCCGCGCTCCCCCAGCGGCTTCCCCCGCGCTCCCCTCAGCTCGTTCACGTGAGCTCAGCCGCATGTTTTTCCACCAAAATTCAGAGGGATAGCCCTGGTCTACAGGTTACCACAAACCGAAACAGAAGGAAACTAACGAAATGTCCCTGACCGCAGCGGCGTGAAACCAGTGAGTTTCCCACAGCTCCGTCAGGCAGAGCCGCTGACCCTGGGAACACAGGCCTTCTGGCCAGCCGGCAGGCACCGACCAACATCCCCCTTCCTGCAGCTCGCCCGTCCCCAGCCGGGCTCCCCGTGAGCCGGTGGCTGCGAGGTGCCTGCGGAGCCGGCTCGTGCCCGGCCCCACACCGCGGCCCCAGCCCTCGCAGCCCGGCTGGGCCCCGCTGCGTCCCCCCGCTGGGCCCCCGCGGGCACCCGGCTGCAGCCAGCAGCGTCTCGGGTGAAGCGCCAGGGCCGTCAGCAGTGAGCAGGAGAACAGACCGCGACCAGCACTAATGAAAGTTTAATCACGACGTGGCAGCGGGAGGTGACGGTGAGCCTGGGGCCACGGCTCCGATGGGCGAGCGGGGAGCCGGGCACCCCGGGCACCCCGGGGCGCAGGCAGCGCTGGACGAGATCTGCAACAAAATTTCGGATCTGAACAAATGGAGAGAAATCTTTCATTTCCGTGGGTAAGGTTTTTGTCCCCCTTCATTATCACATATTTTAAATTCCAGACTTTTTGTAACATTAAGTTATATTTCATCACAAGACTTATGTGAATGCGGAAAAGGTCTTCAGGTGCTTAGTAACGTGAGTGCAACAGCTTTTCCTCCTCTTCTCTTCTGGCGTTCTTCTCCAGCTAGTCTCCTGTTTCTTAATGCATTAACAATGCTTCTAATTTATTTTTTGATTTATATTTTATTTTTCAGTTTGGAAATCAGTACTACTACTCATCAGGTAAGCATTTCTCTAAAAGATAACATTTTGTACTTGTCTACCAGTTTTTGCAATTGTTTTGCTACATTATCCTATTGCAGAAATTACTCATCCGAGTGTGCAGTACAACAAACAGCCTTCATAGAGACTTATTTCTTGTGCTCCTTTTCTAAGAAACATGCATTTTCTTCAGGTATTTAAAGGGATGTTTTCTGGATCTGAATCAAAATAGCAAAGTATTTCAACATAAATTGACCTTTTTGTCTAAACATAACAGTTTTCATGGTCAATGGTCAATTTTAGAAGACAGGGAAGAAAAAAAAAAAGATAGTGAGTGAAGAACATAAAATACAAGTATTTGGAGAACCTATTCCATCCTTAGGTTGACAAGCACTGAAGCTTATTTCCTGAAATTCGGACAACCACGACATTCTTCTTCTACACTATAATCATTTGCTTGTGTGGGAGTTATTTTTAACAATTAGTTAAAGTTAGTTGGAAGTGAAATATACAAATGCACATTTATCTATCTAACAGAAATATATCTAAGCCTCACACCCTCACCAGTTTATACATAGTATAACAACTTAGGAGCATAAAATTGATATTTGAGAGTAAATATCATGCACCTTTAAAACAAACAATTTGTAACTAAAAATTGACCGTGTTTACCCAGGCCTGACTTAAGCAGAAATATCCCCGGTTGCTGTTAGCCTGCTAGTGTTGAAGGGGGCTGTAAAGGAAAACCCGGCTGCGCAGGGCCCATCCCCACAGCCAGCAGTGGAGTGCGGTGGAGGCAGAGCCGAAAGCAGCGCGCTGCGGCGGTGGCGGGGAAGGAGGCGAGCAGGGCACACGGGGCACGGGTGGTGCGGGGACTGGCGGGGTGAGGGGACGAAGCTGCTGCCACCAGGCACCATGGGCAGTCCTGCTGCTGCCCCTCGGCCCCGTGTGCCATCATCTGTGCTTGTGCTGGGGGCTGGAGACCCTGGGAGCGCGCCAGGAGCCAGCCGTCTCCGAGCACCTGCCCCTCTCTCCCTTCCTCCAGGGACGCCCGGGCTGCGGGACGGACGGAGGGCACGGACCAGGTGGTGCCGGAGGGACCCCGCAGCCTCGCTGCCCGCCCGCGGTGCCCCGGCCTCCCCCGGCCTCCCCCAGGCGGGGCGGCCAGCCCCTCTCGCTGGGCATGGCGACGGTGAGCAGGGCTGCCGAGCCGGGCACGGGCCGGCCTTCGTCCCCCTGACACAGGGCGCGGGAGCCTCGTCCAGAGCTGGTCTCGCCGGGCCGAGGGCTGCAGCCTGCGGCTATCGGTTACAGAAGCACGTCATCGTAGTTACTTATTTATGGGACTTTTAAAGAACACGGCTGTAACACAACCTCAAAACCAACATACTATACTTCACGTTAGATAATAGGTCCAATGGCAAGGCACACAATGTCCCTGCTTCTTGGTGCGTTCCTAGGGAATAGCCTCAGAACAGAAGGCAGAAATTCAGGAGAGCAGGAGGATGTTTTTCTGCTTGCCCACATGGCTGGTCTGCAGAGCATCAGTGCTTGGTGCCGGCCGTCCCTGGGCTTTTACCAAGGGGCTTTACCAAAAGCTCGGCGGGTTTTCTGCAGGGGAAAGGCAGAGGGGTCCCCAGTGCCGACCTTGCCACCTGTGCCCTCCAATACAAAACCCATCACCTGTCACTGTGACACAAACATAATAAAAAGCTCAAGAGCTTGAAAAGCCTGAAGAGGGCTGCCGGGCTGAGCACACCTCCAAAAAAGGTCCCGTCCTGAAGAGATGTGGGCACAGAACCGCCCTTAGGGTCAGCTTCACGGGATTCCACCTGCTCCATGAGGGGCCCCCACTCACAAATCACGTGGATCAGGGCAAACAACTTGCATGCTCAGGGATATGTGCCTAGTGTTTTTGCTCCGAGGCTGCGGATCCTGCAGGAGCTGCACCCGGCACCTTTCCATCCCCAGGGGCTGCGGAAGGTGCTGTTCGGAGACGCGTCCCGCGTCTTCAGCCGTGACTGGGCACAAGCGCACTTCAGGTTTCGCGAGCCGCACTCCGACCTGGCCTACGCTCTGGAGGCAGACAAGGTAATGCTCCAGTGCCGCGTCTTCGCCCCGGGTCAGCCCACGGGATGTGGCAGCCAGAGGTGCGCACGCGCACACCCGTATACCTGCAGACCTGCACACACCCCTCCCGCACCCGCTCTGGTGACACACGGTGGAAACACTGGAGCAGATTTCAGTGGAACAGCTATTCTGATCCAGCAGCGTGCTGCAGACACAATCTCAAAATACCGCAGCACTACATGCATCCAGGGACAAGCAGAGGGTTGCTGAGGGTGGGCACGTACAGGCGTACTCGCCCATTTATTTGGGGCAATAGTCAGCCACTACTTACTGCCCCACCTGGAAGTGAAATAGGTGAATTTATCTGCATTTTATCTTACTAAAATAGGGTGGTTCTATTCTTCCTTATTTGCCATCATAATACTACCCCCCAAAGAAGCAGCAGACCAAGATACACATTTAAAATTGCAAATACTCTTGACCTGCCAGGAGGTTAAAATGCTTTTCACAAAGGCAGGTGAGGCTCCCTGAGGTCCAAGGACACTTGAGTGCAGCGAAGAAGGCAGATCTGCCTTGGGCAGCAGGCAGGGCCCTGCATGCGGCCCCCCCTCAGCTGGAGCCGTGCTCCTGCCAGCCCCTGGTCCCTTTGCCACGAGGCGGAGGAGAGGAGGCAGAGCCCATGGTGCTGACCCTGGCCTCTTCTCTGGGGCTGGGACCCCCGCCTCGCCAGGATGCACACGGGCATCCTCCCTGCATGAACAGAGCGACAGAGCCGCCACAGGCTCTTCTTGCATAGAGACTTCTTATTTTTAGGCACATAACATCTTTTTCAACTTACTTTTCTATTTATCTCAGAAGTCAGCAGCCATCCTGAATTACCAGGGAGAAAAGAAACACTACTGCCCTTGATGCTGGCAGCAGGATGGCTCAGACGGTCAGAAGGCTGCAATTTCCAGAAGACCTGCACGGCTCAGCTTGTTTGGGCTCATTAGCACTGGCAAGTGTTTGCTTTCTGTTTCTAGGGGGGAACGAGAGCCATTCTGATGGCTGTACAAGGGAACATCATTAAATATCTGCTCTTCGTAAGAAACACAGAATATACTCACCTGGAAAGGTAAGCAGATGAGCCTTCCTGGGGAAACACAAAAACTGTTTCCTTGCATTATTAGAACTTATACAACTAGCACCTGCCTCCAAGTTTTACCAGATGAGAACTAACTTCAGGGCTGCAGCTACAGATGGGGACTTGCACCCTGCCGGAACGCCGTACCGGGCTCCCAGGCAAGGATTTTCCCACCAAACCGTCGCTGCTGCAGGAGTGGTGCTTGTTTCCTCGGCACAACCTCCGGTGCTGTGGTCGCAGCGGGGCACCCCGCAGCACTCGGACGGTCCCTGTGCCGCTGGAAGCGCCGGGGGCGATGGGCACAGCTGCAGGCACGGCTCCCCTCCTGAATGCCCTGCTGCCTTTACAGGTCCGCTCCTTAGAGCAGCGTGGGCCTGACTCAGGATATTCAGGCAGGACAGGGCCTCTGGGGGCTTGGCTGTGAGCGGGACCACTCCAACCTGAGGGTGTGGGGACTCTGCATGTTCTCGAGGACGGGCACACAGCCAGCAGGCAGCTGCAGGGGACATGGGGCGATGGGGACACAGACCCCCTGCTGCCACTGCCCCCGCCTGCCTGCCGCACTCTGCTCTGCCCTGCTCTGCAGATTGTGCAAAATAAGCCAAAAGGAGCAAGGAGAGGCCCTGGCTGCAGCCCTGGCAGACAGCCTCTGGGCAGCAGGAGAAGGTCGGGAAGCCACCGTCTGCCTTATCTCAGCAGCCTCCCACTTCGTCCCTACCGCAGACTACAAAGCAGACAACTTCACTGAACGGGTGAGTATGAAAACACATTCTGTAAACAATTTTTTTTAAAGATATTTGGCCTGAAGATTTTAGAAAAAAAAAATCTCATAAACCTGTTCCCTAACTTACGACGCATCACAAATTATAAGCACACAGGCCCCACATCCCAGCTGGAGCTTGGAAGATGTTTCTGTCACCTTGTGAAGGCTTTAGGTGAATCCAGGGGCTGTAATTCTTTTTCATTAAAGACTGATCTTTCTTCTGGAAGAAAAAAAAAAGAGTTGACTTAAAGCCTTTCCTTTGCTATTTGCAAAAACCTGAACTCCACAGTTGAGGAGTGGTCAGAGTAGTTTCTTGTGTTAGTCTTCCATTTGTCTGAAGGAAACACTGAATTAAAAAGCTCTGCTTCTTGACATAATGTCTCCTTTTTGGTTTCTCACCTTATGCTTTTGCCCTACAGATTCAGCTGTTTAACTTTTTTGAGAAAGCAGCAGCTCAGAAATTTATCTTCGACCACATAAATTGTGTACGTATGGAATATTTGCTTTATTCTGAGTTATTTTTTGCTTGCACCTGATCTCTCACGCAGAAGTGGACCTTGCAGAGCTCAATAGCAGGGCCTTCAGCAGGACGGCCAGGCTGTTAGCCCCAGTTGTTCAGGGAGTTCCGTGTTTGTTTTTTTTTTTACTATGGGAAACGATCCCACTGCCACTGCAGTCACTGGAACCTCACCACAGATGCCAGGCAAACAGCGCAACATTTTGTACGTTATTCAAATTGGTTTCTTGCACCTTTAGAAGAAAAAAAAAAAAAACAAACAAACAGAAAAACACAAAACACGTACAAAAATAGGTTAGTCAAGAAATTGAGGTTTTTTTTTGTTTGTTTTGTTTTTTTTGCTTGGTCCTATTCAACAGAATTAGTAGCAAAGCCAAAGCCTCCCCACATTAATACCATAGTCATTTGGCTCATTATATTTATCTAGGGTCGTTTTAAGCTGAGGAATTGTTTTAATTAAGCATCACATACGTGCCATAATTCCTTCCCTGTGATTACTTTTTTCTTTTTCCAGTTCAAAAGCGAAGGAAGTAAGGGACTGATCCTGTTTTTATACAGTTTACTTTTCTCTAGGACACTGGAAAGGTATGTTTCATTTTTTTAATAATTTTCTTCTAGTTTAGTTATATTTTATGAAATAGTCTTTTTCTTATTTTAGTTAAATGCCCACTCTTAGACTAATGAGGACAAGCAACAGTCAGAGGAATGTAGAGCTACTGGCTGAATTTTGAGGAAAGAGGCTGATATTGTACGTTAATGTGTGTCCTTCTCGTGCCTACACGTCCAGGAGCAGGCAGGAGGGAGCAGCAGAGAGGCGATGTGCCTGGCTGCACACACAGGAAGAACAATGCACTGTACCAAATCAGGAGTTATTCTACCGATAATCGTAATCAGAGTTACAGCTGATTAAACTTAAACACGAAAATAACAAGAAGTTTATTTAAACACAGGAAAAATACATCAGCATAACTTTATTAGCAAAGGAAGCTGATACAGTCTTTCTACAACCAATGTAATTGCATTTGTGTAAAGATGCTATAGAGAGATACAGAGGCACAGTTGCACCAGTGATTCATACCAACGTGACACTGATGGCTAGTTAGCAAAAAAATTGCAGTGCTACTTCAAATAGTTATATCCAGGTTAAACTTGGGTGGAACTGAGGCACTGACTGAAATCTCTGTTCCATTCTGCAGAAGGTTTGAGTCCGACCCTCGCTTTGAATTTTAACAGAAATAGGCCTGAAATGCGAGAGCTCAGGAGGAGCATAAAATTACTGTAGTAGGACACTACTGCTGTGCTCAAAAAAGAAAAATAAATGATTCTGTGAAATTTCTTTCTGTTTTCCTTGTTAGTCAGACATGATGTATAAAGCTCCAGTCACTGACCTGGACATTACAGCGATATTTTGTGTCTGGTTGCACAGGGTCCAAAAAGATTTAGGTGGCACGACAGCTCATCTGTTAGAATTCAGTTGTGGAACTGTCATCTGCACACAGGTAAGGTCAGCCTAACTTTCCAAGTGTTTTTGTCATTGTTATTCCTCCTATGTTTGATTTTCGAAAACACCCCCACCTGTTAATCACCTAAAAAAATCGTAAGGCGACATTTGCTGTAGGCGTTACCTGTGACCTGCCGGCGGTGCCATCGGAAGGCCGGTGGGCAGGCAGGGGTCCCGCGGCCGCCCCGCGCTGTGCGGGGCCAGGGCCCGGGGCCGGGCTCCCAGCGCCTGCCCTCGCGCTGCTCCAGCCTGACCGCGGCCCCCTCCTGCAGCCACTGCTCCAGGTCGTGCTGGCGGGCAGCGCGTGCCCCGGCCGCCGCTGCGAGGTGGGCTTCCTGTGCTGGAGCCGGGAGGAGGCCGGGCACCGCCTGCCCCCGGTGAGCCCTGTGCACCCCATCCCCAAAACCGCTCCCAAAACCGCTCCCATCCCCAAACCTGCTCCCATCCCCAAACCCTGTTCCCATCCCCAAACCCTGCTCCCATCCCCAAAACCGCTCCCATCCCCAAACCTGCTCCCATCCCCAAACCCTGCTCCCATCCCCAATCCCACTCCCATCCCCAAACCCGCTCCCATTCCCAAACCCCGGCCAGCTCAGGGGGCCTGCAGCTGGGCAACAAGGGCTGCCTTGGCTCCTGCTCATCCTGCATGGCAATGAGGACGAGCAGGCAGCAGCGCTGCAAGGCAATCCATACCCAGAGCAGTGTAACTGAGCTCCCGGGGAGCTCTGACGATGCTGAGCACCGGCTGACAGTGAAGGCAGACCTGAACTGCCCGTTCCACCCCTAGGTTGGGAGCGTGCTGAAAACCCCTAAATTTCCTATCTGGCTGTGCAGCATCAATGGGATGCACAGCGTCCTCTTCAGCACCAACAGGCTGCTCCTGTCCGACTGGAAGATGGAGCACGTTTTTCATCTGTACTTCTACAACGGGCAGCGAGGGCAGACGAGAACAGCCCACCTCACAGTAGGTGAGCACTCAGCCTGACCCCGGGGGGCACCGAGCTGCAGGTGTCACGTACAGGCGTGCGTGGAGCTGCGTATGCACAGCGCTGCGTGTATCTGCCTACATACACAACCCAACGGAGCAGTGTACGTGCACTGATACAGACACATGCATACAGCACGTGTTTGCGTTTCCCTGCCCAAGAGCAAGGTGCTGCCAGGCGCCCCTGAAGCCTCACACGCCCCAGGCAGTGCGGGTTGCTCCGAGCGGCGCGCTCAGGAAGGGCGTTCCGTGCTCCCCACGCACTGCGCAGTCACCTCCACTTCCTGAACACCCAGCCCTCGGCTCTCCTTTCACCATGGCATTTAAAAACAAGAAACTTGAAAAACATCACACTGAAGGCTGAGCCTGCAGGAAAGAGGGGTGAAGCGAGATTCGCTGTCACAGTACGCAGCATGGCCGCAGACGGCTGCGTGCACCTGTGCAGAACTGTGACCTGCAAACACGCTGCAGGGCAGCGCTTCCGCAGCCCCCCCCCACCAGGTGGGCAGCCCACCTGCAGCAGCTCAGCTCTTTTGCTTTTAACCTTTAAATTTTTTTTTTTGGGGGGGGGGGGGGGGGGAGGGGATGACCGTGTGGGTTAGGTGTTTTTTAACTGCATTTCCTTTCCAGACACTCACTCCCATCACTGGGAAGAGGGCCGCTGTGCAGACACAAGCAGCCCAGGGAAGAGGTCTCCGTCTCTAGAGATGGCAATCAGGACCAGGTGGCCAGGCGCGGCTGTCAGCTGGAACGGGACGGATCCCTTCTTCTGAGGCATGCCAGCGTCTCCCCCTCCTGCCACAGAGCACTGCGGTCTGAGGGGGAAAGGGCGCTGCCACCGGCAAAACCAGGCGCGGACGCCGAGCGGATGCCCTGCTGCGCGGGGCGTCACACCTGCTCTGAAAGCCTGCACCAGTGGTGCGCAATCACTGGCGACGACACCTCCTTGCACACGATTTTTGGGTGGTGGGATGCAGTCTGCTTCTCACTAAAGTTGGCAGAGGAAAGAAAAGAGCATGGCAACACAATTTCCTTCCAGGCGGAGATGTTAAAAAAAAAAAAAAAAAGAAAAAAAGGAAGTGCTGTGAATGTGCTGAACACAGTGAAAGTGAAAACAATATTGAGTGTTGACAATACTGTGTGCATCAAATTTATTTAATCCAGCGTAGGTAACTAGTTTATCTGGCTGCAACAAGAAAGGTTTTTCCCCAGCTCTCCCAGCTGTGACTTGTGTGTGTGGCTCCCTCTCTTCTGCTCTCGGTAGCAGGCGGAGCCCAGACCCCCTGCAGCACTCGCGGGGTCCTGGCACCCCGAGGCAGCCCGGCCGAGGCGGGCAGGGCGCACCGCTGCTCGCACGCACTGACTGCCTTCCACTTCCTTTTTTAGACGTTGCCCAAAAAAAGATCTGTTAGTCATACCAAAATGTGTGTTGCTAATCACAACTGTACTGAGAACAATAAACCTTTCTGCAAGTGATCCCGAAACTTGGACTCTTAGCTGACAAAAGAGAAGAGGAAAAAAAATAGAGAGAGAGAGGGTCCATAATGAGCCAGAAGCGCCTCTGGGACGGGAGAGGAGCCTGCTGGTTAGCAAGCTAACGTGGGATCCGCACTTGTCCTTGCTCCCTTCACAGAACCACAGAAACACAGAATGGCTCGGGTTGGAAGGGATTAAAGCCCCTTTAGTTCCAACCCCCTGCCAACAGCACCTGGAGCAGTTTGCCAGGGCGATGAAGCAGAGCCTGCGGCCGCCTTGCTCCCAGCACCCCGAGGTGACCGTCGCTGCCTGGCGCAGCCTGCGCGCTCCCGCTCCAGAGGTAAGCCGGGTCTGCGCGGCCCCTCGCCGTGAGCGTGCTGGGGGATGCTGGGCACGGGCCGGGACGTGGGGCATCACGAGCAGGTCCTGGCCCCAGCCTCTGCCCCCCGCCCCCACAGCGCCGCGTCCTGTGCACGCAGGAACACAGGTGCAGAAATGCATGCGTGATTTCTAAAGAAAGGAAAAAAAAAAGCAGAAGCCGTGCTTCACCAGACTGATGAAACACACTCGCTGCCTCCCTCGGGCTTTCATCCTTCTTCCCCCACATTTCTATGTCTTTTTATAACTGCAGTGCAAGGCTAAATTCAACGTGCTAATTCCCCTCAATGAGAACTAAGTTCTTGCTCATTTCTATTAGTTAAACTTGGCTGGAAAAAAAAATTGGTGAGGGACGGGGGAATTCAGCAGCTCTGACACCTCAGAAAGCTCTGTACTTGTGACAGCGAGCACAACTACAGATTTTTGTTTCTAGTCCAGAAATTTATTTGCAGAAGACAAATAAACCCCTCTCACACCCCACATGCTCAGGAGCGTTGTCACGCACTGAAACAAGGAGTATTTGGGGGGGCAGGGGCTACCTGAGAAACTGCTTAACACATTGGCAAGAAATGCAGGACACAAATCCAGACATGCAGATGAAACTCATGCCACAATTTGGCACCTTGCATGAGTCAATCTCAAAGAGGCAAGAAATATGGGAGCCCCTGAAAGCTCACGGACAAGGGGCAGGACTTTGCCTCCAAGAGACCAGGACACGGAGGGGAAATGGGATTACTTGTGTGAAATGGCTCCCGAGTGCCACACAGGGCCTCCCGAGGGACCCTTTCTTTCGTTTTTTTTCTTTTTCAGAGTGCTTAGAGCCTGACTGTACATGAGGCGCAGATTTTTTAAATTGAAATTGAAAAGCCGGTAACCTACACGTGAAATAAGAAATGCGTGTCCACATCCGCAGAGATGCTGCTGCAGCAACGCGGTGCGGCCACCTCCACCCCATGCAGCACCCTGCCCCTGGGCCGCCCCACTGCCCCATCCTCATCAGGGGCTCCTTTCTCCATTTGTCCTGGCTTTATAAAGCATCGTTTTGCTGGAAACAGTCACTGCAAGGGCTTAGACACAGCATCCTGCTGCGCCAGTGGATGCCTTGTACTTTTCTGGCACTTGCCCTGTCAGCTCAGCCGACATGCGCCTTCCCACCCGCCCCAAGCAGAAGAACAGACTCTGTTCAGGGTATATTTAAACCAGACAACCATCTTCTCAAAGATGTTTTGTACATTATTTATTTAACAGGAGGCTTTGGAGTGCTAAAAATAAAAATAAAAGTGGAAAAGCCACATTCTAACGTGTAAATATACATATACAAAAATAATGTATTTTAAAATTACTCAGTATTGGGGAAAAAAATCTTTGTATAAACATCCACACCATTCCAGTCTATTTGTGAAAAGGCTCTTAGTTTTTCTCTTCCCTGTGCCACAGAATACACAACAAACCACAAAACAAGCAAGAGGATTCTTCCCCCAAGACCGTAGGAATATCCTCGCCTTGTTTTCACCCCCGGCTGTGGAATCAATTTCCTCGATAATACTTCTGCTGCAGCCAGCCAAGCCGTGGGCTGCGGGAGCCTGGAGGAACTCTCCAAAGCCAGTTCCAGCTCCCACAGTGCCGCTGAAAGACCACGGTATTTCCATGAGATAAACTGGTCACGGGCAAGTGGTGGCAGAATCTGTGCCACAAAAGTACTCCAGAAATCTACAGATCTACTAAAATTTAATCCAGTGAACAAATTAAAACGCAAGCACGGAGCATCAGCGCGGTGCACAGGAGCACCATGCAGCACAGACAGTGCCTAAATTAACTCACAGAGGCCACTGTAAAATTATTCTGCAGTGGTCTTATGTATTTGGGGACTTCCAAACAGCACGCTTCAGACAGACTTTTACCATTACTTATTGAGCCAGGCCTACCCCTCCTTCTGCTCCACCGCTGATCGGCGGCGGCGCGGCGGGACCGGCCGCAAGCGGGCTGGCAGCAGCTGGGCGCTTCCAGCACGCCGCAGCCGCCCCTCGCACCGCTGCTGGGAGCTGCCAGCCGCGTTTGGGGGTTAAACTCGGTGGCTTTGATTACGGAAGCATCTTAATAGCAATGCAAATGGACCTTAAATAGCATCGTCCAGGTTCTGAGTAACACGCACGTTACGTACATGTGCTCTTGAACTAACACACATGAAAATGTAACCCAATGGCTTTTTTTTTTTTTTAATAGACTGCTTCATGAAACATGGCCCTATTCAAAGCCAAATGCAACCATAAACAAACCGGTAAATTCAGTGCACTCGGAAGAAAATCTACAATAAAGATCCGCTTCGTGCAGGATTGTGAAAGGGTTCTTATAAGGGCCTAGGTCCAAAGCAAAATGAAGCACACCTTTCTGATGAGATGAGAGGCAATCTGCCAGTCTTAAACACTGTTAAAATGCACAAACGTTCCCCAGAGGGAACCGGGGCACCCAGGCAGCTCCGCGGACAGGCGGAGGGGCGAGGCGAGCCGCAGCGCGGCCGCGTGCTCGGGGTGCGCAGCACGCGCAGGCCCCCAGAGCACACGGTCTTCACCGGGCTGGCTCGAGGGGAGAGGAACGCTGCTCTCCTCACGCTGGCCCCAGCTGCTCCTCTCTTACAGCTGTTACAGGAACCAGTGGCAGCAGAGAAGGTGCCCGTCTCGCGGTGCTGCGGGCAGTACCTCTCGGGGGAAGGACACCCGGGATCTGCAGAGACCCACGTATGCCTTGTGGTGGCTCCAGAAGCCCCCAGCCCCAAATAAACTAAAAATAAACTGAAGCCAAGGATAGAAGAATGGGGTCTTGCTTAATCTCATTGATGATTTCTAAATAAAACAATCGTTATTATTAAAGCCAGGAATGGAAGAATGGGGGCTTGCTTTATCGCATTAAAAGTAGATATTGCTGTGTCTTTGCTTACTACTGTGCAAATTAACCGAAACAAGGAGTCTCGGGGCCCCTCACAGAGGATGTTTCCTGACAAAAATGGGGAACCTGTCTCAAAAACCAGCTGAGACCGACCTTGTGGCTTGGACAAGAGCCAAGGAGCAGCTGAGTCTGTACAAAGGCAGGGGGTCAATTAGTGGTGATGAAGAGTTATCAGCCTTCATCCCCACGACCCCCTGACGACCACCACCAGAAGGCACTGCGCAAGCGCAGATGGGAGGAGTTTATGGAAATGACTTCTTGGAGCTAATTTTAATTCAAACTGGGGATAGGTTACGCATATGTATAGGAGTACTGGGAAACTTCATGCATAGGTAACTCTTAACTGCATAAAACGAAGGCAAGTTGCCGCGTTGGGGTGTGCATGCCTTTGGGAGCTATCCCGCATGCGCCCAGCGCCGAAATAAACCACATAGCTACTTTATAACTCATTTGCTTTGAGCTGTAGAGTTCTTCCACAAATCAAAACCACGTCATGCTTTCACTGTGCTCTAGATGAGATTTCCAGAGGTTTTCTGCCAAGGAGATAGTTCAGTTCCTGACCTTGTGATTTCTTGAGATAAACTTTCCCCTAAATCTCTGTAAGAGGTGCCAGGTTTAACGCCTCTCATCTTTGTGTAAGACAGGAGGGAGCAGGAAACAGCACATCCACACAATCTGCTCTGCCAGACCTCACCACAGCACCAGAGGCTGGCAGCCTTTAAGAGGAAAAACAGCTTTGTGTTTTTTCACTCAGAAAAGAAAACCCCTTGGGTTTATCCAACTGACAACCACCTCCAGGTCTTCCAAACTGGATGCTGAACCCAAAGTGCTACGCAGGCCAGGGAAGCACACGCACAGCAGCGGGTCACGAAATTCTCGCCTGTGACCTCCTCTGCTCGTGGCGCCCAGCCTCCTGCCCAACGCTTCCCGCTCCCGTCACCGCGACTCCTCAGTCCTCTTGGCTGATGACATTTTTCACCTTTGTCCTGTGGTGACCCTCCAGCCTGATGCGATTTCTGTAATTATCTAAATGCTCCCAGTGTTTGGACAGGGTTTCCTAAATACTGCAAGAGTGATTGGATTTGAGGTCACCCACACCTGTAGCAGTATCACGCACACGGCCACTCTCCGCCTATGTCCGTGTGTTGCTGATGCATACTGAAAACAAAAGCGGCAGCAGGACAGAGAATCACTCTTTCTTCATAGACTCTCTTAACTCATTCTTGGTTTTTTTGCATCTCATCAGCCACTAATTTAATCCTTAAAGAAGCCCTTGCGTCACACCTACAAGTTAGCTTCAGAAATGAGTAAGTAAGAGTACCCTTCAGTGAGCGTTACGGACCAGGAGCTTGGCATGGCCGAGGCAGAAGAGCACAGCCCTGCAGAGAAGCCAGGCACAGGTCGGGCAGGAGGTGGGCTCGGCAGGTCTGCAGCCCAGCCTCCAGGCAGGGCCTCGGGGGCTGCCGGGGGTGCCCGGGGCTTTCTGCAGCCCAGCCCTGAAAGCCCTGGGGATGGACGCGGCACAGCGTCGCAGGGCAGGCCAGGGGCAGCCCGGTGCTCGACTGTCCTAACGGTGGAGAAAAGTCCTTAAATGTGAACAGGCACCAATAATTCAGGAGAAAACAAGAAAACATAAGTAAAGATTAAAAAAAAAAAATTTAGAAAATCAGGTACCACGGGAAACTTGATGAAAGATTACCAGAAGGTGGTTGACACACTGGGTATCAGTCATCAAAAATGCACGTGTGAGATTTTCCACTTCAAACAGAAAGGCAACACAAGCACAGAACCACTCTTCTGGGGACTTCCACCCATCCCACGCACGCGTAAGTGGTTATTTACATCCTCATACAGGTTTGTTCCAGTCTGGACAGGGTAAGTATATATATATATTTATATATATATGCGCTACCATTGCTTCCTTTCATAAACTACTGATTTCAGTCAATCCTGTTCCGGTGTTTTTCCCTTTTGTTTGTTTTCTTGGTTGGGTGTTGTTTTGGTGCTTTTTTTTTTTTTTGCTTGTTTTTGGGGGGTGGGGAGCTTGTGGGGTTTTTTTTGTGTTTTTTGGGGAGGGCGGGAGGGTGGTCAGAAAAGGACTCAGCATACCAGGATGAAGGCTAGAATCTCAGAACCTATTAACCTCAGTTCTCTAACTTCAAAAGAAACACTTATCACCTGTGGCAAAATTTCTGAAGATATAGGGAAACTTACTGAAACCTTATTAACTATAGCCTTTTTCAGTCATATAACTTCAGGCGAAAATGGTACAAGGTTTGAAAATAAAGCATTTCAACTGTACTATGCCTGAATCTATTCAATTTCCCCTCCCCTCTCAGCAGTTAGCTATCAAGAGTATGGCTTTCTGCTGTGAACTTAGTTTTAATCAGACCCAGTTTGTTAATTCATTGGTGAAGATCCTACGTGTAATTTTATTCCAAGATGCCAAAATACTGTCATTCTTTGCCTGTGATTTTTTTTTAAACTGTTCAGTGTTAACTCCCAAATCCTTCCTCAGTGGCGTCTACTTACCCACATCCTTCCTTAGTGGTGTCTGCTTTCTAAGGCTCCATGGAGAGAAGGCTACCACAGGCTTCAACCAGTGAAGTGCCTGTTTAATACCTATAAGAATTCAGCAAGAATTCAGGTGCATGTTCCCTGGTGAGGTTTACCCTACAACACTGCTAATTTTTTTCTTGTGAAGTGCAAGACTTTCCATTATGTCTGAATGTGCTGTGTAAACGATTTCTCAGAATACCAGACAAAGGGAAAACAAACAACAACAAAAAAAACCACTATCACCTGAACTACATACTAAAGGATTTCTTTTTTTTGGTATCTTGGGCTGTGTCATCTTGCAAGGTTTAATAGTACTTCACAAACAGGAGAAAAAAAAAAAAACAGACTTCTGATAATAAGGCACTTTCTTTTTAATGAAAGTTGAGAACAGATAGTGCCTTCATTACAATTTTCACAAGGCTGAGAGTCACGAATGAGTCATGCAGTTGCACATGCTAAAGGAACTTTGATAATAACACCCTTTTAGGGAAGTGTTAATAATGCTTGCTGTGGGTATCAGAAGAAAGTATTGCTCATTTAAGGACATGAAGAGTCAAGTCACAAGGAGAACTCTTGCAAAAGCAATGTGTGTAATTGGAATATTTTGCTGACAGGGTAAATAACCTTGTATTACGGCACTCACTTACGGTCATGCAGATCGGTTGTGCTGCTCAGGGGCACTGAAGCAGTATTTTGTACGAAAGTTCAGAACTGCATCTAATCCCAGAGCAAGGAGAGCCACAAAATCACGGGAGGCGGATGACTATTAAACTTATACAAAATATGCACATTTAACTACAGCTCTGCCATCTACAAGAAAACACTTATTTTTTCTTCGGTCTTGCTATAAAACAAAAAGGACTTTGGAAGCTTTCTGTCCTGAGACTGTCTTCACTTCTCCAAGGCTTCTAAAACACAGGATGTCTATAACATCACATTTTATATTCAAACTTCTTTTGTCTGGGGAACTAAAATTGCTCAACTTATTTCCCCATCTGACCCTCACATAGAAAACAGGGCTGCAGAAGAGAGTATTTCACTCTAAGCACCACTTTTAAATAAAGCTATCCTTTATTCTTTCTCACATTTTCACGTTACAAGCCTTTCCTGAAGCAAGGCATCAAGCCGCGCCCGGTTCCCCTAAGGCTCACACGCACGCTCACGTTTGCCCGGGCGATCTCATTTACGCCGGCCGCTGCCGCGTTTGGGCCGTTCGGTTCCGCACACCGCCCTTCACGCACGCCGGCGGCCGCCTTCGGCTCCCCGGGAACCGCCGAGGCTCCGGCGCCGGGGCCCCGCAGATAACGGCGCCGCCGCGCGCTGCCCGCCGGCCCCCCAGCGCCACCACCCCGCGTCCCGCGGCCCGCGCCTCACAGGCCGCTGCCCGCCGCGCCCGGGCGCGGGGCGACGCCGCCCGGCGACAGCCCGCCCTGCGGCCGGCTCCGCTCGCGGCTCCGCAAGGCTCGCCCGCTGCCGGAGCGCCGCTCCGGAGGGCTGCGGGCCGCCCGGGCTCGGGGACGGGCCCGTCACGCGCGGCGGACGCGCGGCGGAACGGCGACCGGCGGAGCCGCCGGGTGAAGGCGGCGCAGGGGCCGCGGCCCGGCCCGCTCCGCCGAAGGGATTTCCGCAAGGCGGCCGCGGCGCGCTCGGCCCCGCTCGGCCCCGCCGCGGCGCGGTGCCCGTGTCCCCGCGCAGCAACGCCCGCGGGGCCGGCGGCACCTCGGGGCCGGCGGCCGAGCAGCGCCCGAGTCACGGCCGGGCGGCGGCGGCCGCGCCGAAACCGCCGCGCTTCGCCTCGGGGCGCGGCCGCCCCCGCGGCCCCGACGCCCTCCGGCACCCGCGGGGCCGGGCCGCAGCGGGGCAGCCCCGGCGCGGAGCGGAGCATGCTCGGAGCGGCCGCGCCGGGGGAGGCTGCGCGCAGCCGCCGCCGCCTCTTGCGTCAGCGCCGCGTTGGGGCCGGGCGCGGCGGGCTCCCGGTCGGCCGCGGCCCGATGGTGGTGGGCGCGCGGCGCGATGAGCCGCCCGTCCTCCGCCGGGCCCGGCGCTAGCAAGCCGTGCGGCAAGCAGCAGCAGCAGCAGCAGCAGCAGCAGCACGCCCCGTCCCCGGCCGCCGCCGCTCCCGCCGCCGCCGCCACCATCGCGGCGTCCGGCGCCGGCTCCTCGGCCGTGCCCGCCGCCGTGCTGTCGGGGGCCGGCGGGCCGGTGTCCCCGCAGCACCACGAGCTGACCTCGCTCTTCGAGTGCCCCGTGTGCTTCGACTATGTGCTGCCGCCCATCCTGCAGTGCCAGGCCGGGCACCTGGTCTGCAACCAATGCCGGCAGAAGCTGAGCCTCTGCCCCACCTGCCGGGGCTCCCTGACCCCCAGCATCAGGAACCTGGCCATGGAGAAGGTGGCCTCGGCCGTGCTCTTCCCCTGCAAGGTAAGGGACGGGCGGACCGGCCCCGGGCCCGCCGCGTCCGGGATCGGGGGCCCGCTCGTGCCCGCAGCCTGGCCCTGGGCTCGGGACCCCTCCCGGGAGCGCGGAGGGAAGAAGCGCGGCTCTGGGGGCGGCCCGGCGCTGCCCCGGGCCCCCTGCCCCCGGCCTCCTGCCCCCGCTGCCCCCGGTGCCCCCTGCCCCCCTGCCCCCCCCCTGCTGCCCCCCCCCTGCCCCCGGTGCCCCCGGGCCCCCTGCCCCCCCGGTGCCCCCGGTGCCCCCGGTGCCCCCTGCCCCCGGCCCGCAGCGGTGCCGACGTCCCGGTGTAACCGCCTGGGACCGCCAGCAGCCAGCAGGCCGAGGGGAGCCCGCTGCGGGATTTCCTCAGCGGGTGCGTGTCTCGTCCTCATCCAGCGGCGTTACGGTACGTGAGAGGGCTTTAAGGAGCTCTCTGAGAGAAACCCGGAGTAAGCAAGAGCGGGTTCGCTGGGCGGCGTTCCGGTGGGGGGGCGCCGGGTGGCTGCGCGCTCCCTGCAGCTGCCCCGGGAGTTAGTGCCCTCCTGCACCCGGCCTCGTCCTGAGCCACCGTGCAAAGCAAGCTGCAGCTCTGCAAAGGCTGCGCTTTGTGCTGGTCTTTGTCCCATCCCCAGCTTTTATTTCTTCCCCATCGTGAACACAGAACAGAAAAGAAAGTACTTGCTGGCCTCCGCTGGCCTGTTCTACGTTTGTGCAGATTTCTGAAGTGACACATCGCGATGGGAGAATCACCAGCCTTTGGAAACAAACCTGTAATGAGTCTTTCTAATTCGCTGTAAATCCTGGTCTAAATTTTGTCCTAGTGTTTGGCATAATCAGTAATTACTAAGACTAGAACTTTTTTTGTTTTCCAGATATTTTAACCTATGGTGATGCTTAGTTGAGAGAAAGAGCAAGTTTCATGGAGGCGGCAGAAATCCTGTTCCCGACCCTCTCATTAGTTCTTTGCAATCCTCCTTTGGAAGGACAGGGTCTGATAAGCTGTCAGTCCAGTAATGATGCCTGAATTTATTTTTTTTAAAGTCCATTCTGTCTCAGTACTATTTCAAGTATTCAGATTAAACATTTAAGTCTTTTTTTTTCAAGTAAGTGTTCTGTTTAAAAGAACAAGGTGAACTGCTGTAGAGTTCATGTCCTTCCTAGTGCACATTTATCAGGGTGGCAGCTGTGTGCGGGCAGTGCTGAGTGGGCCCTTTTTACGTCTTCCTGGAGTCCCTCAACGCTTAGGCCTCCACAGTTGCAAAAGCACTTTAAAACCACAGGCTGGAGTGATGGTGGGACAGACACAGGAACTGCCGAAGCCATCGTTGACATGGAATATGAGAAGGAAGATCTAAAATAGGGAGCTGCCAGTGGCAAGGTGGGGAGCAACAGCCAAGCAGGACTGGTGGAGCCGTGTCCTGAGGTTTCTGGTGGGAGCTGCCCGCGGAGCAGCCGTTCATCGCATGTGCCTGCCAAAGCCAGGCCCTAAACAGCCTTTCTCTAGCCAGCCCGCAGGAGCCAGGAGTCATTAACGATGCAACGGGAATAATGGCACCTCCGGAGTGAATCATGTGTTAGTTCCAGCAGCTCTGTAGGCGCAGGCGGTGGTGAGAGAGCACCTGTCTGAGAGCTGGCTGGGCCACAAGGCAGAGCGGGATGGCTGCAGGCACCGCACCGAGCTTTTGGTAGTGTGGGGCTGTTTCACCGCTCGGCTCCTGCGTGGGAGGCGGTCTCGTGGTGGCAAGAGCAGACGGCACGTAGTGCTGGTGCGCAGGTCCTCTCGCGGGTAAGCGCTGCTGGAAGGGCAGCGGGTCAGGTGCCCAGCGGTGGCTGGTTCTGAGCCTAAGGGAATAAGAGCAGTCAGGGCATTTCTGTGTTGTTGGGTTTTGTTTTGCCTTTTTTTTTTCCACTAGGACAAATGCTGGCCTACTTTTCATTTTCTGAAGTGTCTCGTCAGTCTAACCTGTGACAACTGGTATTCTCTAGTCATCCTTAGTGAAACTGATGCATCAACATTGGAACAGCTCCTCTGACCAAATCCTTACGGTTGTTTTTTGCACTGAAACGCAACGCTGATAGATGCAGCATGCAAATTTGCCCAGCAGCGGAACCACCAGGCAGGACACCTGCTCTGACCCACATGATACAGTTAAACAAATATGGGGAAAAGAAGAAAAAGCCTACAGACTCTTGCCTTAAAGAGGATAAGGCATTCCTAACTTTGCCTGTCAGACTTTAATTTACGCCATTGGTAACAGGTTTCTAAAGCCCTTAATTGATGGGATTGGCTTGTTCACCCTTTTAGGATTTCTTTCTCCATGGGTAGAGGAATAGAAACCAACAAAGATAAGTACATTTCAGAAAAATTAAAAAAAAAATAAAAAAAAAAAAGAGCCTAACCCAAGAACTGACCCAACTGTCAGTCAAGTTTTGGTTCAGGTACATCAGCTATAAACACTTCTGCAGATGGGCATTCTCTAAATATAAATAATAATAAAAAGACCAGCACATGTAAACCAATTAAGAAAGCAGTATTTCCAAAAGTACTTCCAAGTGTTACTTCTGTGGTTAACGTCATGCTGTTCAAAGCAGTAGCTTGCAGACAGGAGGGACGCAAGTGAGGCTGGAGGTTTGCAGTGACTGCAGGAAGCCCAGGGCATCAGATAGCTCAGCTTTTTGGTTACGGGACTGGGAGTGGTTTGACTCTGTCTCCCCTGAGGAGACTGAGCCAGCAGTGGTTTGGTGGTCTCTGAAACAATCCTGGACTGGGCTCTGTGCTAGAATCTCCCACCGAGGTGCGCAGGACTGACTGTGCTGGGTTAGTATTGACTTGGGGTTTGTCTGGGTTCTTGGTACGGTGCTCGAGGCCTCACGCAGAGCTGGGAGAACGTGAGAGTTGAACCAGCGGCGGTTGGTATGCTTTGCCATGAGGCGTTGTGCCAGCAGGAGGCCAGAGCCCATCTGGGAGCCGCAGCATACGGCGGGGGCTCTGGAGCGGTGCGGGGATGGCAGCAGTGTCCATGCGGCTCTGGGGCCCAGCACAGAGGAGCTGGGCAAGCTCTGCAGGCAGGCTCTGGACGTCTCCAGCAGCCCCTGGCCACGCTGCCAGGACCACACGCGTGCCTCTGGCACAGGGCTGTGCTTGCGCTCAGGTGAGTTGTGTAGCTCAGGCCGCACAGAGGGTAAGACAGGCAGCGCGCCCGCCCGGTCCCGGCCAGCGTCCCGGCCCTGCCCCAGGCAGGAGCGTGCTTCCTTCGTACTCGCCAGTATCCATTCGAGGTCTCTCTGCCCCCAGTTCTCTGGGCACTCGGAAGTGCCTTGTGGAGGCAGAGAGGCGAACAAGGCTCTGCTTCACCTACCTTCTCACGCCCTCTCTTTTATGTGGATTTTTTTCCACCATGAGTAATTCCCGTTCTGCTGCTTTCACTTTTCCCAAGAGCAGCAAAGTGAAATTAGCATATGTTAATAGTTTTCACTGTTCTTTCTCAGACCCAGAAACAGCAAGGAGACTGTCAAGACTAATTCTCACATTAGTGCTTGCAAAGCCACGAGCACCCACTGCGGAGGTGGGCATCGCCCAGGTCAGCGGGGCCTGTCCCACCCGGGCTCGCGCCGCAGCAGCTCCCGGCGGCGGGGTGAGGACCGCCTCACCTCGTGCTGCGGCTGGCAGGCAGCGGCTCTGCCGTGCTGAGGAGCTGGTCCTGCTTTATCACCAGGATTTTTAACAAAGTTAGGGGAATCTTTTTTAATTTAAAAAAAAAGAAAGGAAAGAAAAAAAAAAACAGAGCCCCAGAAGACATGGAAGAACAAATAAAAGCAGTTGTCTTTCCAGAATAGTTCTGTGTAGTTCTCGAAATAACTCTGTGAGTGGTACTAGAAATATGTAGAATAAGTAGGGCTGAGACATGATAGCGCTGACAGAAAATGGGGATTTGGTGCTGCCTGTGGCTGCAGCCACTTTGAGGGTTCATAAATGGTTTAAGAAAGAATTACAGTTAATGCAGTTCTGAAATTTACAGGACTTCTGGAAAAAAATCTGTGGGAGATTTAAATCTTAAAATCACAGTAAAGTTACTGAAAATACAGCTTTTAGAGTTCAAAGCAATATACAGAAAATTAAGCGCAATCATAATCACACACAAACGCCTAATTAATGAATACTACAGTATTTTTTCCTCATCTTTTAAATAAGTGCAAGTGGAATAACGTAAAGGTGCTCTTTAGTTATGAAGCTGACTTAATTTGTAAATAGGTTCTTCTGCGACATTGATTTTTTTTTGTCCAAAACTGGCTATGAAAAATCTTGTGACTTCAAGGCTTCATGAACAGACATCAAAAGCCACTTTTACAGCAATCTTGTGAGATATATTGTGATTGTCAGCTGCTAAAAGCTGGGACTGTGACCTGGCTAACTGAGCAATATAGCATAGGAGAGGCATTTTTATATTTAACCATTTAATCCAAAGTATACTAGAAAGCAAGTAGAGCTGTAAATGTTCTTAATCGTCATCTCCAGAACTACAGTCCTCATATAACCACATGTAGTAGCTGAGATCTGTGTCCTGCCGTGTTTTGCTAGCCTTTTGTAATGGGACCTGACAATCAGAGCTGTTCATGCCTGAGTTACCTTGGCAGTGGCCGTGGAAATGACATGGAGACGGCCACTCCTGATCTGTGCTCCGTAAAACTCTAGGCAGTTCCTGTTTGTGTTCCAGTTTATGGTAGAACTTACCTTCAACAGCAAGGCAAGAATATCTGTGTTTGTTCACACACGGTTAGCAGCCCTCTTGGGCAGGTTTGTGGAATTGCATCTAGCAATGCATAATGGGGGGGGTGACCCCTCATGGGTAGGTACATCAATGAGTTCTCAGTGGTGTGATTAATTCAACTTAAAGATGTCTTATACATAACAAAGAAATTGGCTTTTCTAGTTATTACATACATGAAAAAATCTGCGTACGTAGGGCTTGATTCTTTGGGGGAGTGAAACATCATTCTTTCTAGCTTTCCTAGGAGTGGTCTCTCTGTATCTTGGGATCTAGGACAGAGGTACCTCACGTAAAGAGGGTCATCCAAGATCCTTTAATACAGCCATCTCTAACTAGAGGTATTGCCATATTTCTGAGTCTTCAGATGGTTCTGATCCTTTGAAGAAAAGGGAATCCAGTAAATTCATTTTATTGTACTCTTAGGCTCCATTTTGAAGCAGTAAATTGAAAGTCTTTCTGCACCTCACAGCCAGTAGTAACATTCTGGATTTTAAAACTGGACGGTGAGGTAAGGTTGTATATAAACTGAAAAGTCTTAAATATATCAGACTGATCACTCCCTCAGATTTTCTTTAGTGGGAGGTAGGCAGAGATGCTGTATGTCCTTAGACCACTTTTGCTACACCATCAGTTCAAGGGAAAGAATGACAGGCTTGCTACGTAAGCAAACCACTTGCCGACAAATTGCATATTTATGTTATTATTGTATGTAAATTTCTGTATGTTATCTAATGCTTACTATACAGCCTCTTCAGAGGTTTTCTTAATTTAAAAAAAAAATCATTTTTAAGATTTCAACAAACTAAAACAAGATCATACATATTTCTAAGACATAATAAACTCTAATAAAGTGGTCTTTCTGATAAAAATACATGTTTATTTTGCTTAATATTTACTGTTTAATGTCTTTAATTGATCAGAGAGCCCTTACACACGGAGGCCTGCCTATGTTTCCCTATATGCACATGTACAGAGCCTGTGCACTCTATATTTAATGGCACAACACTCATTGGCCCTTTCCAGGTGAGCTGTAGCAGAACACACAGCACTGCTAGCACAGCAGAGTTTCTAAAGGCAGCCCAAACGTTCCTTCTCACACGCGTAAGACTCTGGAAGGCACAGAGGCTCACTGCTTTGCGGACTGGACCCCGCTGTGTATCTCCAGCAGATCTCACTAGCATCACTGCTAGATGGGGCTGAGCGTCTGTCACTGAGCTTGAATGAATGCTTTGAAAGGCTGGAAGGCTCTTCAAAGCGGGGATAGATATTCTACAAAACACAGGAGGAGGGAAAAGCACAAGAGGGTGTAAATCCTTGTTGGGGCCCTGAACACTGCTGTTCTACGTACATACAGGAGCAGGAAGGCTTTTTCTTTCCTGGAAGCTTAATTTATATCTCAAGCTACTTGTATACTGCAGGGAGAGTCTGTTGGCTAGAGCAGGATAGGGATTTGGACTTGGCAGTCTATTCCCAGCTCTGCTACTGATTTCCCTTGTGGCTCCAGACAAGTTACTTTAATCCTGTGTCCCTGCCTGCCTGCATTTATGAGGTCAGCACTACTGGCCTGTCCCTGCCAAGCACTTTCAAGCTTAGACAATGTTTTCAGAATGCCTTAAGACACTCAGATATCCTGTAAAAGTGAAGTCCAGACCAACACGTGTGAAGTGACGTATATGGCAAAAATATGGAATGCTAAATTATATATATTGTGATAACTTCTGAGCTGTCTGTTTCCTCTTAGGAAAGCAAATATGGTGCTAAATAAAACACTGTGAAAACAAGTACATAATACTTTTAAAAACTGGTATACTAGAAATGGGGAGAAAGGCAACGAAAAAGCATAAAACAGTCACATCAACCCAGGCATTAGTGGCACACGTGTGCTAATACCACATGCAGCCCTGGTTCCCCTGTCTCAGAAAGGATGTAGTAGAAGTGGAAAAGGTAGAAGGGGCAAGTAGATCAAAGGTATTGTATAACCCGTACACAGGGAAAGACTTAAAGACTTTTCAGTTTGAATGAGGGGTACGGTGAATATCAGTGACGTTTGCCAAGCAGCATGAAGACAGCAAGTTTTCTCTGTTCCCAGATGATCCTTAGGGGTCCCTTCCAAATGAAACCATTCTATAATTCTGTTCACAATCTCGCATT
Organism: Anser cygnoides; assembly: GCF_040182565.1. Taxonomy (NCBI): domain Eukaryota; kingdom Metazoa; phylum Chordata; class Aves; order Anseriformes; family Anatidae; genus Anser; species Anser cygnoides. The sequence goes on from NC_089881.1 coordinate 26,731,279, forward strand.
GTCAGTAGGGCTTGCCAAATGTCACCAGCAGCAATGTGTTCAGGAACAAACGAGAGGAGGTATGTCACACAGTGAAGGAAAAAACCACCGGTGTTTACTTCATGCTCTTGCCATGTTCACCACTGGTCACTTTTTGAGGCAGGATGCTGGTCTATGTAGACATCTGGTTTTGCCTAACCAGCAGCTTATGTAGTCTTACTTATGTTTTTGTTAATCAGGTTAGACTCAGAGCAGCTGTTCAACACAGTGCAGTGTGATTAAAGTGTCAACAGTGGGATGAACGTGGGGAGAAAACAGAACGGTGAGAGAAATGTACGGTGACGACGCAGCTGGCACAGGATCCGTGTTTGCCTGATGGGGCTTCTCTCTTCGGCAGGAGGACGGTCTCATTCCACTGCAGCACACCTCTGCTCTCCTGCTCACATATGTGAATAAATCCTCCAGCAGAGGATTAAGCAGCAGGGGCAGGCACAGTAAATGAAGGCTCACGTTAACATATTATGGCTTATAAAACAAGCTCCTACAGAAGCCCAAGCTGTAGTTTCTGTCCTAGTACTTCTAGCACCATGTTGCAGTTTGGGTGATTTGCCAGAAGTGAAGAAGATTCTGGCTTTTTGCATCTCAGGCATGTAACCCTTTGAGCTGAAACTTCTTGCACTTGCATTAACCCCAAAATAAGCATTTAAATGTTGGTTAATTTTGAGTTTCCTTTGTTGACTTTTTAAAAAACAAAATTCTATCCAGACTTGTTTTTTTTTCGGCCAGCCTTTTGTCACTTCAGACGTTCTCTTTAGGATGGCAAACGTGGTCCTCACATTTAGTCTCAAAGAAGAATGCCTGTCCTCAAGGAAGCGTTGTAGCATCTGTAAGCCGCCACGCGCACAAGTTACAACCTTCGTGATAGTACTAGCAGTGTTGTAGGTAACACCACAGCTATCTATAGGCTGCGGGAGCTATGCTCTTGGCAAGAACAGGAAAGATTTTTTTTTTCTCTCTAGAGGTAATGAGGAAGCAATGTAGTCAGTGTAGACCACTGAACTCACTGTAGAAAGAGAAAAAGCATCCCTGTTTGTTTAAAGCAGATTAACCTTCAGAGGTGCCCAGTGACATTAAGAGAAGTCGCATGGTACTTATTTGTGCACCGGCTTCATGCTCACTGAAAAAAATCATCATCTGTCTTTCCACTCCTCACAACTGCAATGTTGAAACTGTTCCAGTGTTAAAGCTGTTGGGATTCTGCATTTTAGTTTAATGGAAATGCATTTGCTCTGTGATGGTAATTAGGTATATTTATTAAAAATACACCACTCTAGTAGCTGTTTGCCCAAACTAGCATCCTTTTTCATTTTAAAGAAAAGAAAAATTCATACCAGGACCACTTCAGCTGATCAGATCTAACTACAACAGCAAATCTATCTACAACTCAACCTTATAATCCATTTTATCTAAGCGCTTGCATTAAAAATAAACAACAACAACAAAAAAGTACAGGAATAACCTGTTTTTAAGAGGAAAAAAATAAGCTCAGCTCTAAATTCAGAGCTAAATAAAAGTATCTAATGTAAAATTTGCAACGAAAACGAGAGTTCTATTTGATCACAGGTGGGAGCAATGAACAGTTCTGCTGGGCGTGTTTCCTGATGCCTTGTCTTTGGTCTTTTTCCAGTACGCAACGACAGGCTGCTCTCTGACACTACATCACACAGAAAAGCCAGAACACGAAGACATATGTGAGTATCGTCCCTACTCCTGCCCATGTCCTGGAGCCTCCTGTAAATGGCAGGGATCTCTGGAAGCCGTGATGTCCCACCTTATGCATGCCCACAAAAGCATTACCACCCTTCAGGGAGAAGACATCGTTTTTCTTGCCACAGACATTAACCTTCCAGGTGCTGTTGACTGGGTCATGATGCAGTCATGCTTTGGTCACCACTTCATGCTGGTGCTGGAGAAACAAGAGAAGTACGAAGGTCATCAGCAGTTTTTCGCTATCGTGCTGCTCATCGGCACCCGTAAGCAAGCGGAGAACTTTGCATACAGACTGGAGCTGAACGGCAACCGCCGCAGGCTGACCTGGGAGGCAACTCCCCGCTCCATCCACGACGGGGTGTCTGCTGCCATACTCAACAGTGACTGCCTAGTTTTCGATACAGCTATAGCACACCTTTTCGCTGACAACGGAAACCTTGGAATTAATGTGACCATTTCTACATGTTGTCCGTGATATATTTGTGTAGTTAGTGAAACCTTTGGCTGTCTGACATAGTGCTTTACATTTACCAATAATTTTCTTTTTGTTCTGTTTTTTTAAATGATATTCAACCATGTCTTCGTGTATGTTAAGGTTCCTAACTAGCCAACATTTTTAAGTTTGGAGAGAAGAGGAACAAAAGTGTCCTGTAAGTAATATAAGCAAGAAAAGGTTTTTTTAAATTCTTGGGTGCCTTAGGAAGATTTCCCCCCACACGGACACCTTTTTAAATGTAATTATATTTTATTTAAAGAGTGCTTCCATTAGGCGTATGACTTAAAAGACTTGAAGGACTGCATTCCTGTTTGGAGTGCACCTGAAAGCCCTTTCAGCATTTAGGCTGTAAGTCTGTCTGAAAACAGATTTACTCTCACTGGTGACTTTTAAGTGTTTTTAGTAGGTGGGAAAAGAAAGAAATCCAAGCAGCTTCTCACAGACCTCCCAAGAGACGTTGTGGCTCAAAGTAGATCAATAGGTACTTCAGTGTTGCTACTCCATCTCCTGCTACCATATTAAAAAGGGATGGGCACAGATTATTTACTGTGTTTTCAAAAAAAGGGGGAGTGAGGATGGCTGAAGCATAGCAGATTTTACAGAGCATGGGAATTGCCTGCTCTGGTCCATTTTAGGGAGAACAGGGAGCCCAGCACAAGGCACGGCAGCTCACAGCTGGATACTAGTGAAAGCAGGAGGCACACGACTTAATACATCTCAAACAGCTAGAGCCAATAATATAGAAATATATTCAACCTGTCTACATGCAGCTTCCCTTGGAGACATACTTGATTATTGTAAAAGACTGATTAGAATAATATAGCAAGAGCTTTATGGCCAGTGTCATGTCATTTGCTATTTAAGTTTTGTTGCCATATTTACTTTTATTTTGTAATAAATATTTTGCAAAAACTACGCTGCACTAATGCGCGTGTGTGGTAGCAGCTATTGCTTCCAGGTCCCTCGGTATTCCCTGCCTCGCTGAACACGCTGAGCTCTTCCTCCAGCCACTCAGGGGCTGCAGGATTTGATTCCTAGCCTGACTCATGCAAACTGAAATCTCAGCGTGCCACTGGAGCTGAATCTGCCTGCGAATCCCCCTCTGCTACCAGAAGCCTTCTGTCTGAATCAAGAAAAATACTAGGTCTGCATGTGACTTTGCAGAGTATTAAGATGCCGGTTGGAAGAGGCAATATGTTGTGAGGTTACACAGCCTGCTGAATTACTCAGAGGTTGTAAGCCTCACGATAGTGAAAAGCTACATAAGTGACAGATGAAGCTTGGTGTGAATAAATATAAAATAATACATGGGGAAGAAAAACAGTCCTAACTATATGCATTCAGGGAAGAGATCTCTCGAGTTATGACACAAAGTCCTATGCAAACATCACACAGCAGTTGGCAGCAGTCCATAGAAAAGCACAAGAGAATTACAAGAAAAGCATCAGAGAGGGGGAAGCTTGTTCTGTTCTTGAGAATTTGGAAGTGATCATAGAGAAAAAAAAAAAAAACACACAAGGAATTACCGTAATCTTTTTGTATCCAGTTCCTGTAAAGATCCTACATTTGATCTCATTTACACTGTGCTGGCAGAACTCCAGCAGCATCAGCCAAATGTACTAATTCACTCCTGCTCACGCGGGATCAAAGTCAAGCTCTGGCTTTCACAAGAGTTAACACCTGTGCTTTTAGCAGGACTTGTTAAGCAAGTGTTCCTAAGAATTTAATTCATTTTCCCATATCTCAGTAACGTTTATAGTGGAAGACAATTTTTCTTACTGACAATTTGGGCTTAAGAGCTTTTTGTGTAAAACAAAACTCTGAAGCAAGTCTTTGATTGTAGCAGGATTCATGAAATGAAATTAATTAGTCCAATGTTGCTAATAACCCACAATAGATAATTTAACACAGTTTCACCACGGTTTCCTACACCATTCAGTTCTTGTGAAGGAACAGATACTTTTTGTTACATTAAAGAAGAAAAAAAGAAAAAGAGACACCACCCAGTATCTTTCTTACAACTGAGTTTAGAATAAGGAGTACCTCAGCTTGTACTGCCAGTAAGTTGTGTGTTTCCCCTTTAGATCAGTGAATGAACATGTGACGTTGGTTCCGACACCTGATGAAATTGTTGCCTTCCCTACAAAACTGGGTGCAAAGGAGCTGGCACAACGTCCCGAGAGCGACATCCACGGTCGGGGCAGGACAGTAGCACATTGCCAAGGAAAGCAGCAGCACATCAGTTAAGGAAGTTTCTCAGAATACCCACAAAAACATTACAGAAGTCAGCCTGGTTTTATTAACAAAACTCCTGACCACAAATAAAGCAATCTGACTTTGAAACAGACAGAAACGCAGCCTGGGAAAACTCCACCCGAGGTGACCGGCAGCAGTGGGACCACTGCAGGGCCAGTGCCGCCAGCTGGGGGAGAGCTCTGCCCATGGTCTGCAGGCCCTGCAGCGTGGCCGCGCCGGCACGTCCCGCACCGTGGCAGTGCCAGCAGGCATGGCGGCATGGCCATGCCAACGCTGCCAACGCTACCTGACTGCAGCTTGTGACAGGGTGATACGAGGCATCAGGAGCTGCACCTTGGAATTTTTTTCTGTTGAGTTGATACAATATATTGTTGAGAATTTTCCTAAAAGCATTTCCACTTTAAACAAACGGGAAAATGCAAGGACTTGGAGGGACCAGTGAGTTCACCACAAGAGTGTGGCACTGCCTAAGCTCTTCCACCCTGTGGCTGTGTTATTGCCAACACGCTCTCCATTTTTAAAAGTGAGTACATCTCAATCATCCTGCGTAACATGAGTGCTTGTAAGGTCACCGCAGCTGCAGACACCACGTCCAAACAGCAGAGCACATCCACGCTGCTGCGGGTCAAAGCTCAAGCCTGGCTCTAACACCGCCTGTGGCAGACGGCCCGTAGCAAACACGGCACAGAGCTGTGCCACCCACACAGCACCCCAGTGCGGCGGAGCGCCCGCCCCAACGCCCCAGCGACACCAAGCTCTGTGAGCCCTGGTCCAGCTCCCCTCACACAGGCGGCCGCAGCCCCACCATGCCCAGGCCCCCGCGGCCCCAGGCTGCCTTCACGCCAGACGGCCGCACCACACCACCAGGGTGGCAGCGGTGGCTGCGGGCACCGCTCCCTGCCGGGCTCGCCTCACGCTGCTGGCACCGTCCCCAGGGCACGCGGCCCCAGGCGGGGCAGCCCGGCAGCCCCTGCGCCCGCCGCGTCACCACGGAGACCGCGCAGAGACCGGAGTCCGCCATGGCCGGGGCCGAGCCGTACGGCACAGGGTCAGCCGCGCCCCGCGCTGCTGGCTGAGGGCCGGCCCCACAGCCCTGCTCGCGTGAGGGGCGCACCGAGGAAGCCGGTATCGTCACCTGCAGGGAGTGCCGAGATGAGCGACACCGGTGCTGTGACACACGCAGCCACCGAGCCGGGCACTTGGTGACACCCGGGCGAGACGGGGCAGCGGTGCTGAGGTAGCCTGGGGATGCCAGGGCAGCGAAAGCCCAGACAGGGCATCCCAGGCACTGCGGGAGAGAGCGGGGTCATGGGCACCGTGAGGCCATGTGCCAGCCTTCCACAGCCTGACTCGGGGCACGTCTGCAGCCTTTAGACCAGACGCTTCAGGTGTCCTTGGCCAACAGCAGAAAAGCCAGAGTCAAGCCCCACTTCCTATGTCTAAACCGTTCTAATTTCTGGTTACATACATTTGGAGAAGTTTTGTTTATTAGTTTATTCTTCAAAGGCAACTGCTTTGAAGTCATTGCATAGGACTAATACGCAGGTTTCTGTCTTAAATTAAGGGAGATGGAAACGTCAGGCATTACCAATCCCACCAGTGTGCAGAAGCCACCAGGAATTTCAGTGTCCGTGCAAACAGAAGCTAGCTGGCTTTATGAACATGCCTACGAAAAATCACGTAAGCAACAGCTTTTCTCAAGAAGCAGGTTGTTCACCTGCATTCTTTCACACAGGCTGCCTGGTGCCCAAATGCCTGCTGTAGAGGACCCTGCTATTTCCTCAAGATCTTTCTGCACACCAGCACTAGCCCAGGGGCGGCCCCAGCAGTCCCCTCACGAACCGCTGCAGAACTGCTTCCAGCTGAACCTCTGGGCCTCCACGGCGTGTGCAGGAATGCTGCGCCAGCCAGTGGGTGTGGAAGTGCTCAGCAGATGGCAGGAATAGCTCATTGTATTCTTTTGAGAGGTACTTCAAAGCCTCTTAGCTGAAAATACATCAACCTTTTTTCTCCTCCTGCTCAGCTGAGTCATCCATACCATACGTGTGACTCAGTAACCAGCCCCTTCACTTACTGGGTGAAGCAGGTTGTACTTTAGCAGGCAATGTGTTAAGATAAGGTAGAAACTAAAACTATCCCGTTTGAGCACCCCATCGAGCATCCTTTGTGCTTCATTTTCAATGCCAGGCAGTCACAGAATGGATGAGGTTGGAAGGGACCTCTGAAGATCGTCTAGTCCAACCCCCTGCTGAGCAGGATCACCTAGAGAACATTGTGCAGGATGGCATCCAGTCCTCTGCAGGGGAACATCTCCTGTGCCTCCAGGAGCAGGAATAGCAACCTGGGTTGTAAAACACAGCACACCACCTGGAAGTAGTGGGGAAAGCTGTGTGCAAATCCATCCCAATAGAAAGAGGGCATGCACAGCCTACAACAGAGAAAGAATGCTCTCTGCTAACCCTTGGAGAACATTTGGAAAGTCACTGTGAATGTCTTTGCAGGGGAAAAGTGTTACAGACTTTTTACTTTAAGTGGAGGTTCACATCTTTGCAGCATGACTGTCACTGTCACGGTCAAGGTACAGAAAAAAAAAAAAAAAAAACATGTGCCAGCAGTAAATCATCTACCTGTGTTTGAATATAGCAGCAGCAGATAGAGATGATACAGAAGGCAGGTTAAGGAGGGGGAATATCCCCCAGCACTGTGGCCAGGTACTGGGCTTCCTGGCAAGCCCTCAGTACCGCAGCACACGCAGGGCTATGCCCAGGCTGCACAGTGCTGCTGCTGCGTTTTGCCCTCCTGAAGTCACTTCTTGGGTGGGGTTTGAGAGCGGTTACACTCTGCGATGCAGCATGATCGCAGAGGTTGATAACTACATATATCTTTGAACTGCAATTTTAAAAAAAAAAAAGTTCAAGCAAGCCATCAGCCACATCATTCAGTCTTTTAAAAGTATATGCGACTCCTATAGCATTGCTTTCTGCTTTTCCTCCTGCGCTAGTGCATTCACTTCCAGACATGTCACCAAGCAGCAGCTTCCATTGCAGACCTGGGAATTGACCTGAGGCTGCTGTGATTCTTACCTCGTCCTTTCCAACTACACACTTGGATTTTGTCATATTTTCAGAAGAGAAGGACTTAGAAATGCATTTGGTATTTCAGCCTACCCAGGACTTCTTTATCTGCTTTCCAGAAAACGTTCAGCCACAATGAGCTTACTTAAATGGACAAGACAAATTGTGTGGCAGCAAAAGGAACTGAAAATCATGCTTAAAAGAACAAGGAAACTGCTTAATTTGCCTGGAGGGGAAGCAATGGCAGCTCACACGCTGACCACATCAGTATTAAAACAGCAAGCGATGCACATGGAGCAGCAGTAAGATGCACACCTGGGGCAGCTGGGTGTTGGTAACACCACCTGCCTGGAGTGAATGTGGGGCTGCTGAGGACAGTGACAGAGACCCGATCACAAGAGATTTTTCCTGCTGCCTCAGAGGCCAAAACTCTCTTCCTTGCACCCACACAGCATGGGCTGCACTTGGAGATGAGAAAAAACAATTGCCTCTCTGACTCATACTTCTCAGAACCAGAGACTGGAAATGTTTTAGAGTGCAATGCAATATTAGTTGAGTGCTACAAGTCATTGACTGTAAGCAATAAGCCATCTCCATGACTTCAGTGGGACTGCTTTTAAGGTCAAGCCCATTTCAGGTCCTTGTGGCATTTAGGAAGGGTCACCCTCAGCTCCCGGGCAGCCTTTCTGAAGTCGTAGAAAGGTGTGCGTTGAGGAGGTCTCAGGCCACTGAGGTAGCTGGTGAGAAAAGGATGGCGTGCTGGAAGAGAGGAGATATGCGAGAGTCTAGGAGATCTTTTTTCTGGGAACACAGCACTGCTGTTCAATAATTCTCATTATTGCTATCACTTGCAGCCCTGCCAGACAAGTTCAGCAGTTTAGATACTTTGTGCAACTTGGAGGTAAGTACTCACCCAGTTTTGTATTTTTTATATATGAATTTTATGCTTAGTGTTTTTACCTTTGAACAAAGATATGACTCCATACTGCTATTTCTTTTTCCTCTTCAAGTTCAAAGAAGATTTTGTGAAGCTGTTCAAGCAATCACTACGGACGCTCCCCTCTGTTGGCCTGCCGACTATTCTGGCCTACAGACCTGAATCATCGTGGGACAGCATGCAGATTGAGGTGAGTCAGTGGCAGTTCCAGAAACCATGCTCCAGAGAAGCTAAGTATTTAAAAATTATATGGTCAGAAAAAGATTGATTCAAAAGTGCTAAACATGTGCTATAGTAAATAAAGTGTGGTTGCCAAACGGCCATAGCAAATACCCCTTCACCCCTTACTGTTGGGGACAACTGCTGTCTCTCTGAAGAGTGCTGAGCTCAGGTGTGCTGCCTTTGTGAGCAGAGGCGTTAAACACTACATTTAGCAGGTGCTCTTGGCAGCTGCATCTTTTATACATCAGTTTCAAAATGCGTTTTCAAAAAACAGATCAGTCTTTCAAAATATCTAGCATCCATCCTTAAAGTGCATCAGTGCAACAGCTATGACTTGCATCTAGTCAAATATGTTCAGCTTATTTAATCGGCAAGTCTGCTGGTGATTCCTAATGAAATCCCACACAGATTCTTCTATGATCAACAGAGCTGCAGTCAGGAAGGTTTTTCTCTGCAAAACCACAAGCAGTGCATTTGAAAGGGTTAATGCAGCAGAGTGCTCAACTGCAGCATTCTGCACCTTCCAAAGCTTTCCCTCTCTTTGGGATGGATGGGTCTCAAACACTACATTAATTCCATTTCTTTGAGCAGTACTAAGATTCTTAATTGCTACAGATCAGCTTTTCTTTTTAGTAGTTTCCTGAACCTAATGGCCTGATTTAAATTGTTCCAAGATATCACAGACACAGATGTGTTTTAACTGTTCTTACACACATGCTTTAAAGTGTTGCATTTCGAGCAAAGCCTTATTTCCCCAATATAAAACAAGGATTTGTGTGCTGATACTATGCTTCTGTCATCCATACCTCCACTTCAGGTAGAGGAGGACTGCACTCCAAAGTGTGAGTTCTGTGGTAGCCTGCTGAAGACATTTCCTTCCTTTGAGGACACTTGCCCAGAGTCACAGGATTATGAATCAGTAAGCTGGTGGGAAAGGATCAGCCGATGTTTACTGTGAAAAGTCCTGCTGTAGTGACACTGCTCTTCTGCCTTCCAGAAGTTCTGCTGTGAGCAGAATCGAGACCTCTACGAGTTCATCGTAAAGGAGACAAAGAATCGCGAAAGTGCTTGGAATGTTCCCATTGCTATCAAACCCCACAAGTCCCATGGCACTGAAGCTGAAAGACGCCTGTCAAAGGAGAGAGCGTACCAGAGGTACCATGAAGCAGCTATGGAGAGAGCTAAGGATTGCTTTTGTATAAGAAACAATAGGCTACTCTGGAGGGAGAAGAAGTAGCAAGAAAATAAAACTACAACATGGGGGAATGAAAGAAGAAGAAAAAAAAGTCAGGCAACATGCACTTATATTCTATCTAGACCCTCTTGGCTTTTCTTTTACTAATTTGTATGAGAGGGTGGCAAAGCATGTGCTTGCTGTTCGTAATAGATACAACATACCCAGACACGGGAAGGGCCCAAAATGTAACTGCAACTATGGCAGGGACAATATTTGTGTCTCACTTTTGCCCCATGTGCCAAAACAATGCTTGAATTTTTATTTCCCTATTTTGCTGCATAAACCATGACATGCATTTGGATTCCAATTTGCAGAAGCCTTAAGAACTCTGAGTTTGACTTCTGCTGAGTTCTTTAGATACCTGCATAAACTTAGGGCCTCCTGCTAAGTGTATGGCATAGGCTTAAAGACAAGTAACACAGCACACCTAGAAGTAAACTGCTAGTTTCCCTAAAGATCTTTTGCAGTCTGATGGTGTGACTACCTCAAATTATACACAGAACATAAACCAAAGCCGTTGTTAGGCATAGTCAAGTTTATAAGAAGCTAAGCAAGAAAAAATAGTGAAATATTCTTGCACATCACCTGTCTTGTTCATCTAGCGGGCAGCACTCCTTTTACATAAAAATCCTCATATAAAATTCATTAACATGTTAAGCTTTGCTATTAGTACAGTTGATACCATTACAATCACAGAGTTCATTCACTGAAATCTCTGTAAGGGAAAAATTTGTCTTTGCTGGGATATTAGATTGATAATATGCCATTGTTTCCAATAGTTATTTGCAATTACAGTAGTGGAGAGAAAAACAGATTCAGAAACTTACATTCCTACTGCAACAATATCCAGCACTGCTAGCATTTAAAACAGGATACATGAAGTGTGTGTCATGAACATTTTGATTTTCCAGGCAGCAGGAGAGACAAATGGCCAGACAGTTAGCTTTCCTGGCAGCTGAGCCAACAACTGTAGCCGAATGTGAGTTTGCATTTATCTACGTATTTATTTATCTATTTATCACAACAATGAATTTGGTGGAATTGCTTGTCTCTAATGATCTCTAATCAGATAGGAAGATTTATGCAGTGACTTGCTAGTTCATTGTCCAGTGTGCAATCCCATTAATTAATATAGCAACATCTAATTTAATCTCTCACATGAAAAAAGCAAGAACAGTTACGTGGCCATGGCACAGAGAGGACCTACCTTACTATGACTTTCAGTGCTTCTACCTGAAAGTTTCCACAGAGATACACAGAAATTGACCTTAGAGAGCAATAAGCTTGTAAAGCCAACCCCTTGGAAGGTAGGAACTCTCAGAATTAAGGTGATCAAGGTTTTACCTAATAAAGTGAACAGTGAATTTCTAGCTCAGACTACAGGTGACTGAGCAGCTTTGGGGATCTGGTGAGTAATAGCAAAGTCCTTTTGACTAAGAACAGGTAAATGGGATTTCAAATATGGGCATATTTTCCACAGAAGATGTCAAGACAATAAGGTTGCTGTGTCACCAAGGGTTGCTTATTCTCAGTCCTCTAGAGCACGGAGCCATGAGTGCTTTCTGAAAAATGTCATTATTTACACACACATACATATAAAAGTAGAAAATTGGACTCTGAAGTAGCTGAACAGCTAGGACAATCCTTGTTAGATATAAAAGTACCCCAAGACACTCCCAGGATAGAGCATTTCAGCCAGAGATTTGCATTCCACCAAATTACTGTCTCCCTGCAGAGACACCAGGCAGCCCTGATGTCAGAGGTACCAGCCCTACCTGATGCACACAAACCCTTCCCTTTCCTCTTTAGGTTCAAGACAACCTGGCGTGATTTCTTACCTGCTTTCTCAGGAGCCACCATCTCCAACAGGCTGGACACTGGTACCTGGTGAAAGAGCAGCAAAGCCCAAAGAGGAGCCCATCTCCTACAGCATCACCTGCTGCGATTTCACCGTTGTGGGCGGAAGGGCAAGTAGCTGCTGCTTGATGGGACGAGCTGCACCTGGATTGCACCCACACTGCAGAGTAACTGGAGCCCTGCACTGGTGCCTTTAAAGGGGCAGCTGTGTGCAGGACTTCTGTCATTCATTTTATTGTTTCTTTTCCAATCTTAGGTAGTGAAGAATGAATTGTTGGAAAGATACTACAAACATGGAGGGAAATTTCTTACCATGCTTCCAGATGGAACAGCGCAGTTATTGTATCCTTACGGGGCTTACCTGCCAGCACTAGTCCAGGGCTGGAAATGTACTTTTAAGTGTGTTCTAGCCTGCTTTATCACAGAATAACCTGGCCCACCACTTCCACTGTCAAAAAAAAAGCAGTAGTGAAACAGCTTAAATAGCCCTTGGTGTAAAATATTTTCAGATCAGCCAGTAACTCCGATGAAGGAATGGCACTCGTGTGTTTAATACTCAGCTTAGACATGCCAGCTTGGTGTTCAGACCCACTCCCAAGCTGTGGTCCCATGGATGGAAGCCTTGCTGCCAGCCCCAATGAGACACAAAATACCTGCTGCTCAGATACATTCAAGTCAGGTTTCAGGGGCTAGGGCCATTTTTTTCCCCTGGTTGTTACTTTTTTTTTTCTTTTTTTTTGTAAGCTGTGTGAGACCTGCCCCTGCTTTCTCTGTCTTCATTCACGTTAAGTTGGTCGTTTCATGTTGCAAGGCTTGTACTTTCAATAATACGCGTTACAGGCTCCACGGATGTGTCGTTAAGGCTTCTAAGCAATTCTGCCCAGGTTATTGGTTAAAAAACAACAAAAAAGTGTACTCTGACCACTTCTTTTGTCAGTGTACAGAAAACTAATGTAGGAAAACAAACTTTGGCCCTTTCCCAGGTAATACCGGCTGCACACCACTGTTCTGCCTTTAACACAATAATCCAGGTAATACAGCAACTTTTATACTTCAAAGTAGTGTTCTGAAATATTTAGTATGTAAAAACAGATCAAACACACAAACAAAGGCGTTGTGAACACCTTATCTGACGATAGCTATCCATCTGGAAATCTGGCAATCATTGTCATACAAGAAAGAAAATGGTTTATTTGCATAGTACAGGAAGACAAGCACAATAACGCCGAAATACAAGCAGTATTTAAGTCCAATGGCAGAAGTACTTGTTATTACCCACACGGATCTGTATGGTATGTTTGTGGCAATCATAGCATCTTTTCTGTCCACTGCACATTTTATATTTCAAAGGTCATAAAATGTATTTTTAGTAGCACTCAGAAATTAAAAGGCAGATATAGCATAGGGGAGGTGCGATCTGTAGAGAGAGCGAGTGTGTTTTACAGACTCGTAATGCCATTGGGAAAAAGCAGTCTTTCAGAGACACACAGCGTGTGCCAAGTTGATGCAGCAGCCCCTTGTTCCGTGGAAATTCTTCCTATGAAGAGAGGAAGCCTTGGCTCAGAGGTATTCCGGACGAAATTAAGATTAAACCCACCCATTTCCTCTCCCCGCACCAGAGAAATATTTGCCCACAGTAGTGTAGAAATGCAAAACTCTGAAACTGGCTGCTGTTTTGTTGTTGTTGTTGTTGTTGTTGTTGTTTTTTCCAAACAGTTAGGTAAGGAGGAGAAAGCACTCAGTGTGCTACTGGCCTCTCGTTTTTATGCTTTTTTTTTTTTTTTGTATCCTGGCTGCAGCCTGGGTAGTTTCCAGGGGCTGAGCCCAACAGCACTCTTGTTGGGGTGCCAAACTTGTGGCCTTGTGCTGGGAGCCTCCGTGAAGAGAAGAGCTGCTCCCCATTGTGTTTTCTGGGGGGTTTAAACCGAAAACTGGCTGTGCCTTGGCTTGCAGAGCACTGACTTGAGATCCTGTCCCTGTGGGGTGCCAGGGATATGGGCAGTGGAGGCTGCAGGATGCACCATCTTGGTGCGGAGCTTTGATTTTCCTCTCTTTTAGGATAAACATGAATGTTCAGGGAGGGCAGTATTTGGACAAGGCAGGCAGCAGGGTGAGACGGTGGACGTGGCCAAACAGCTTAACATCATCAGGACCCTGCGTCCCGCTGAGCCCCATCTTCATCTCCCTGAACCAGCACGTCGGGGTCAGGATTGTGGGCCAGGACAAGATCATTGTTTCCTTCCTCGCCATGGGACAACAAGCAAAATTCAACGTGGGAACCAAAGTGCAGGTATTTCTCAAGCGCGCAGGCATTTCTCAAGCGCACAGGCAGCTCTACACACAGCTGCTCCCCGCAGCAGGAGCGGGGCAGCCAGGGAAGCTCCTGCCCACGGATCACACTTGCCCCATGGTGGGTGCCCCCTGCATTGCCCCGCAGCCCCAGGGTCACCCAGCTCTGCAGGTCTCTCTCCTGGCGAGAGGCCTCACCCCAAGCCCTCATTCCTCGGAGCCAGCGCGTGGCCACGGCTCCGCTGACACCGCTCACCTCCGCTCCTGCCAGGTCAGCCCGGCCAGCCGGCTGCGTCCGCCCACCCCGCTGAGTGAGGACGACCTCCTGCTGCTGGCCCTCAGGGTGAGGATCCTGCGGCTCTTCGATAAACTGCGCGGATGCTTAAGCTTTCCTTCCAACGAGCAATGGAACAAAATCAAGCCTCCAGCATACCTTATGACACAGACTTTAAAGATCTTACACCTTTGCACAACTTCTGACCTAAGTGAAGAGCTGCGCAGCTCAGTTAGGGCGATACTAAGTGCTCAAGTCTGACCAGCATGTATGGTGTGAAGGCAAAACGAGCCGAGCCTGGGAAGAGACAGAGACGCCCCTGAAGCTGTGGCGCTTGCATGTGCTCAGCAGGGTTCCACCTGCAGCTTTACCCCGCTGCGGTGTGGAGCCGAGGACAGCCTGCAGCCCTTCTGCACAGCCACTCTCCTGTGGCCCTCCCACCTGACAGGTGCCTGCTCAGCGTAAGTGAGGCTGTGGTGCAAGAAGCACCAGCTCACGTTTTGGTGTGAGCTCATGGCGAAGTACGTCTTGTCTGTGAGGCTTGAAGAGGGGCTTTGCTCAGGGTACAATAAATCCATGCTTGAGGTTGGTGCATTGCTCCTGAGTGGCTTCTTTTCCATCTCCCAGAAGAAACCAGCCCAGGCTGAGCAGTCATTTCAGCCCATAAATTTGGCACAAAGAAGAAAACAAGCAGAGCACAGCTAAGGCACAGCCTGTGACAGGAAGGCAGGGAAGAGGTGTTCACTCAGAGGTTGCCTGCACAGGCACCTCTCTGCGCAGCCAGCATTTGCCGAGGACATTGCACCACCGGCATGTCCGGACTTCCCTGGAGGGAGCGCCTTACGGCAGCTCAGCCTGCTGCAGCTATGAGAGCGATTCTCCCATGCAGAGGGAGACAAAAGGCCACAGTTCACCCAAAGCAATCCCAAGGCACTGCCTCAGCAGTGCTGGGGTGGGGGGACAGTGGGCCGTTAATGCAGACACCAGACGGCACGCACAAGCTGCAGCCCCTGGCAGCAGCTCATGAGCAGCTGATGGACCAGGAAGGCCCCACTCCACACCCGCACGGCACCACGTGTCACCCTCTGCTAGGGCCCGACAACCACAGCAGGAGTGCGGGCAGAGGCAGCGGGACGTGGACGCCTCATGATCCGGGTGCCTCAGGCCAGCCCCCGTCCCAGCTCCCCACGGTTCGGACGTTGGAAGCCAGGGGCTTCACTCGCCACTTTGCCCTGCATTTGAGCAGCTTCGCGAGGTGGCTTCTGATGTCTTTGCTGTGCAGGGCATAGACAAGGGGGTTGATGAGGGAGTTGGTCTCGCCCAGCAGGAATAAGGCGTCCTTGAGCGGGTCAGACAGGTTGCAGGAGCTGCAGGCGGCCTGCACAGTGCCCCCCACCAGGTACGGCCCCCACGAGAGGCTGAAGCCGATGATGACGATGAGCACGGTCCGCAGCGCCTTGAAGTGGCGCAGGCGGGAGCGGAGGCTCCCAGCCTGGGCGCAGGCGTGCTGCAGCCGCTTGTGCTGCAGGTAGGCGATGCTGCCCACCGAGACGTGCAGGCACACCAGCACCAGCAGGGACGGAGCAAAGATGCCAAAGCAGATCATGTAGAGATACTCACTCTTGGCTGCATAGAGGAGCCCGCAGTAACCTGTGTAGTTGCTTTGCTGGAGAGAGGGAAAGATCAGAGGCAAGTGTCCAAAAAGGAAGGAGAGCATCCAGAGGACAGTGAGGGAAAGGACCACAGGCATTTTCTTTGGGAGGGTGGGGTAGGAGAGCGGCAGCCTCACCGCCAGGTACCTGTCCAGAGAGATGAGGAGCAGGGTCAGGATGGAGCCGATGCACGGCGTCATGCTCATGGAGATGCGCAGGAGGCAGAAGGACTTGCTGCGGTCAAAATCCCCATCAAGGATGTCGTCCAGCGCCTCAGAAATGCACATCACGCCCACCAGCAGGTCAGCGGTGGCCAGGTTGAGGATGTAGATGTAGCTGGTGCCTGGCTGCTTCCTCATCAGCTGGTAGACAGCCACAATCACCAGCAGGTTGGCCGGGGGAATGAGGCAGCTCAGGAGGGAGTGCAGCACCGTGCACAGGATGTTGACCATCTTCCCCGATGAGGAGGGTCGTAACAGATGCCCAGAATAAACAGACCCCAGCACAAAGAAACCCTGCCGTGAGGAGATGTGTGGCCAAGCTGGTGGGATGGGACAGAAGTGCTTCAGATTCTCCAGCTGCAGATTGAGGCCAGCAGCATCTAAGTCAGTCCTTTAAGAGGCGCTTAGTCCATCCCAGGAGACCTCTGGGACCGTCCCAGTTGCCGCCAGTCGCCAGTGTTTTTTTCAACACTTTCAGCCTCTCTTCTTCCCATCTGACTGTGTTCCACACCCGCAAGGGTGCTCCAAGCGATGCAGAAGAGCTGCCGCTCTCATCCATGCTCAGTGTGAGTGGCTGCAGGGTGAACTCTCCAGGGAGGAGCGTGCTGCAGGGGCGCTGGCTGGGTTGGCCAGCTCCTGAGCACGCCCGTGACGCACAGCGATAAGGAGCAGCTTTCCAAACAAAGCCGAAGCGGGTGGATGGCAGCTGCTCCCGGGCACCCGTGGTCAGGGGGGATAGGAACTTGGTGTGAGGCCACTCTGCCCACAGCAGAGGTCTGAAGAGGCCCCCGAGAGCTCTGTCCCATGCAGCCTCCTTCTCCTGATGCCCGCAGACCAGCCCTGGCACTTTGCATAGTAGTATTTTAAACCCTAAGTAAATGCTTTTGTTAAGGCGTTTGCAGTCCAGAGCATGGCAGATGTGACTGTCGGGGCTGCCTGGGCTGCAGCAACCCCTCTGCCCGTGCTGCCGGGCAGCGCGCGCGGCCCCGCGGGGTTTGGGCAGCAGGGTGGCCCTGACCAGCACAGCAGGTTTTGGAGGGTCTACCTGAGACCATGAGAAACAAGGGAGCATTGGAGATACCAGGGGAGCATGGCAATACCTGGACAGTTCTTCACTGTCCCACGGCTTGTCGGGTTCTCCTGGCAGTGGGTCAGAAAAGACGCTTGTGTGAAATTAGCTTTTATTATATGTAGCTGTAAATGCAGCACTAATTGGAAGTGACATGGTAAACGAGTTCAAAAATACTAAATCCAATTTATGTCAAATTAGGCTCAGGATAAACATACTATATTCATTAAATTCACATTTATGACAGATTTGGAATTTAAGTTCACCAGTTCAAGACAGATATTACTTGCAAGCTCTTGTTAATGAGTGGCACAATGGCTCTGCTAATGGCACTGCAAACACTGCTGCGGAGGAGTGCGTGCCGTGCTGTCGCAGCCAGGCAGTCACGCACAGCACCGCAAGGCTCTGCCCGCCTTGGGAAAATGCCTCGTCCGGGCGGAAAGGGAAGCAGAGGGTATCGGTCACGCTCAGTAACCTGCTCTTGTTCTCATCTCATCGCCATGGTGTAAACATGGTGCAGGACCTTTGAGAAAGGGCAGGTACTGCATGTTCAACAGAATCACTGAGGTTTAAACCCATGCCAAAGGCTGTAACATAGTCTGCTGGGCAAAGCTGCGTCCTCAGAGCACTAGAGGTAACGGGGTATCAGCACGTACCCTCTGGCTGAATACACGGAAAATGCAGAGGGTCCAGAAAGCCCTGCACTGAATATTTTTGGAGGCTGAGAGCTTCGAGAGGGTGAACGGGAAACATTGTACGCTCAGCCTGAGGTACGTCCTCTTGGCTGCTGCTGGAGATGGGTTCCCAGGCTCAGGGCACCCATGGTCTGAACCCATCCCGCTGTGCTGAAGCTAAATTCTGGGAAGCACGGACTTCAGGCTGAATACGTCCTCCTGGTTGGAGTGCCACAAATATTGAGTTGTCATCTGGTGTTTGGCAACTGGTTTGCAGGGAGGCTGTCAGATATTGCTGACTAGTGACTAGCAAGGCTCTTTTTTCCATTTTGTCGTTCAGTTTTTCAATTGGAAATGATCCATGACTAATGTTCATGAGGCCTGGTCCAGCCCATAATAACAAATCTGCTCTGTGCACCCTACAACCCAGAGCAATTACAGACATGACTGAAACACAGCCAGCCTGCGCTCCCCTAGCAGAAAAGCAGAGAGGGCTGTGCTTCTGGTGTATTTAAAGAACACCAGCCCAGGTTCTCACGTACCTAACTCCAACGTGTTGTTACGCAATCTTGCAGAGATGAAAGAAGAGGAATATCGTGGGCAGCGAGCAGATCATGGGCAAACATCACCAGGGTGATACCACAAACAGCTCACGGAAAGTCATAGCCTAGCAACACATCTGTGCACTTATTTGTTCTGTCTGATCTGTTTGAAGTATATATCTAATGAGAAACTAAAACTCTATCCATACTAGACATTTTGGTTAATATATTTCAGAAGATATTTTATGGATTACCTAAAAAGATTATTTCATCATAGAATGAAGAGGCCATTGTATGTTTAATGGTTGGGATTAGCAACACCTTTATAGCAATTGGTGTCAATTTTTCTTTCCTCTAGGTGGACAGAGCTTTGAAGTTATTTGAAACATTACTTAAAGCATTCCTTAAAGTCTTGAGGTGGGTCAAAGACTGCTCTTACAAACCATGGCAACTGCCCTCATGACAGCTCTGCAGATTCCCTTCTTGTCTGATTTACTGCCCCAACAGAGAAAATCTCCCAGCCTCAGCTCCCCATCCAAAGATATTTTTTGATAAGAAGGATCTGGGAAGTACTTTAACTAGTTTTACAAGGGGGACAAAACCCAGTACCTCAGAGCAGGAACAAAAAGCAGAGTGGGAGATGAGATGTCTCTACCTCAGCGGGGCACGGCCCTGAGGATCCCAGCTGTGCAGCCTCACTGGAAGCAGTTTTCTGCCTGTTTTGATGGCAGAATGGGCTCAGTACGAGCTGAAAGAGCAGGGCCAGAGCAGGACCTGCAGCTACCGCAGCTCAGACCCAGCAGGAAACCTGAGCACGTTTATTCTCAGGGAGAGGACTTGGCCCCGGGCACAACTCCCTCCCAGGCAGGGCGAGCTGGAGCGATAGCGATGCCACCGCCCTGAGGACAGCCCCAGGACAACACCCCAACAATCGGAGAGCTGCAGCTTCCACAGAAGCCTAATCCCACCCAGCACCTGCTGTAGCCACCCAGCGCTCGCTGCACAGCTCTCCAGCAGCAGCAACTTTCAGGAGCTTCCTTGCCACGGTGTAAAATGGCAGCCCTGGGCTTTACAGCCTCCGCCTGGTCCTTAGGACAGGAGCTCCCCGAAGCCCCCTCAGAGGTGCCATCACAGGAGGCTGAACCAACACGTGCAAACCCCCATCCCCACACAAGCGCTGTGGTTCCTCGCGCCTCACGTTGGTGGATGCCACCCCGCACCCGGCCGTGCCACACGCAGTGGAGGGGGTGGTGGCTGCCACCGCTCACCGGTGGGACGCAGCTCGAGTGCCCTCCGGGAGCAGCCAGGCAGCACCCCCTCGGCCACAGCGGGTCCCCAGCAGCTACCTACCTTGGTCAGGAGATGAAATGAAGATGAGCTGCAGGTTTCAACCGTGCTCGTTCTGCCAGGTGACAGGGGCTGCACACCTACCGGTCACACTGACACAGGAAGCCCAGCTGAGGAGAACCCTCAGCTCCCCCCAGAAAGCTGAGACATTACTTTAATCCAGTGAGGTTCTTCCAGCACAGCACCCGCACCACAATCATAACCGAGGCTTGGCAGACCCGAGGAACGGGTGCCACAGAGCTTCAGCCAGGCTGTCGGCCTCCCCGTGGCCCCACGCAGGCACCAGGCTGGGGGAGCAGGCACACAGAGGGGCCTGGGCAGCAGGGACCCCACACCACTTCTGTGGGAAGTGGAATTATCCCACCCTTCATCCCGAGCGTGGCACCGACCTCTGCTTCACATTTCAAAACTCAGGCATGAAGCACGGCTTAATGCAGTGCCCCGAAACATCAAGCAGCTCTCACTGATCACAACTCCCAGAGCCGTGGCATGCAGGCTGCCCAACACCCCCTGGTTCACGCAGGCACCGGGCACAGCACAGGTGGGTTTGTCAGTGAAGAACTGACAGAGTCTGGCTTTTGCAAACATTGTTTGGAACCGGTGGGGAGAAAACAGCTGTGCACAACAATCCTAACAGGACACAGATGCTGTAAGGCACTCACAGAAGACAATGAACACACCACTGACTTTGGGAAGTGGACTCTTTATGTATTTTTCGGTTACAATTCTAAGAATATCACCACCATCAGTGACTCAAACAAGGTACTTCACACAGTCAATGAGAACTCTTTATTTAAATTAATTTCCTTAGCTTCTATTTAGGACAGTAGAAAGGCCCAGCTTTTCAACTCTTCAGAATGGTCACAGGAAAACCTCTTCAGCTGGCCAACACAATTTAAAAAGCAGTTGACCTTAATTTTTACTGAATTCACAAAATGATGCAATCACTCTGCATATAATTTTGTTCATATAATTTAGTATATATGCACTGTTCAACTCTGCCATATATTTTGAAAAATATACAACCCTGCTTTAACCACATTAGAGATATTTGATAAGACAGCTGTCAATTACTTAACAGATTAGGACAATATCAGACACTCCTATAACTTCATTTTAAACTACAAAAAGAACATAAATCCATATAAAATACAACAGATTAAACAAACTTTTTCCAAGGGATAATTAGGTATCAACTCAATCTGCCATCGTGTGAAACATGAATATAAAATAAGTTACAATTAGTAATGCCTGCATTGTTGAGCTGTGAACTGGTCGAATGAAATCTTAAAAAAACTATACAGTATTATTGCACTCCATGAATGTGCAGTATCTGGAGACACGCCAGCACTGAAAGATGTCTTTCATTAAGGTTTTTTCAGGAGGCACAACGTGACTGCAAGAGAAGCATCCAGTCTGTACCAACAGCAAGCTGTCTTCAGTACAGGCCTTCATTGGTCCGAGACACGCGGCCCTTGGAAATCACCACTTAATTCCTGAAAATAGAGAGAAGTGTTACAGCAGGAAAATACTCCCGAGTTAAACTAGCAAGCCCGTAGTCAGCACTGCCCAAACAGAATGCATTTGCTGTAAAGTAGGAAGAAAGGCAGGCTCTGTGTGCTTCAGGTAATAAAAAACTGAATTATAAGCAGTGTCTCTTGTGAGGTTGTAACTCATGACAAGAGGGGATTATTATTATTTTATTCTGAACAGTTATCTACGAG
This sequence comes from Anser cygnoides, assembly GCF_040182565.1. NCBI lineage: Eukaryota > Metazoa > Chordata > Aves > Anseriformes > Anatidae > Anser > Anser cygnoides. The sequence continues at coordinate 26,752,899 of NC_089881.1, forward strand.
GATACGATCAGAGTGATACTACGTTAGTATCAATTACATAAGGAGACACTAGAACGCAGGCAGTGAGCCTCACTACCAGTCATCTCGACATGTAGAGTTATTTTCCATGTGGATAGAAACACCACTGAAGGCTTTCTGTTTTATATTGAAACTTACATCCTCTTAAAGAGGACTCTACAAAAGAACAGTCTTAGCACGTGTTGTAAGCTTAAAAATGCCAAAATCTACTTTGCAACACAAAGAACGCTGTCTTTGTAAAATCTGTACATACAGGATGTCGGGCTTCAGCATGCAGATCTAAAAAGTACTGGAAATACCAAACTTTTAAATAATGACATTTCTAAAATACAAAACAACTTCACAATTAAATTGACTTCTGCTGTATTACCAGCAGACAAACTGGACTTAACTGAATAAATAAGGTATGTCTGCAAAAATCAGAAGTCAATGGTTTCTCATATTCCCTGCACTGCTACTTCGATGCATCAACCTCCTTGAATTGCTCTCCCCATTTCATGAAGCTGTGCAAGTGTTTGTGGAGGGAGGCATCAACAGGTCAGAAGAGCTGGGCAGCACACGGTCTGTCACTTGAGAGTGGGGTGTCTGCTGGCAAGGTAACGCCAAGCAATCAGTCTCCAAATCCGAAGCATTCTTTTGCAAAAAAACTGTACCCCAGTTTTTTCAATCAATAATTCACGAGTGGTCCCTTAAATGTAGATTCTTCACTTTTGCACCAAGACAGTTTTTTCCTGGCACATCGCTGTTCCTGTGAAGAACCGTAAGCTAAATGTATTGAAAGACACAACCGATGCCGAAACACAGAACCGGCCCATCATAAAGCACAGAAGCATGGATATGACCACTCAACCTCTGCTACTAACAGTCCAGGAACGTTTGCAAAAGGCTAAAACAGTATAGCACACAGATAAAGGCAAGAAAGCATGTTCTGCTTTCTAGGGTCATGCAATTCAACTAGGTTACAAAGTGTAGACAAATCCTTCGCACGTAGACTATCAGAAGGCACATAATGAAGCGTGTTTTCTGATGTCTAATACAGTTCACTAACTCGAGGCTTTTTCTGGCCAAAGGAAAACCAGCTCCCAGTTTTGAAACAAACCCCAAAACAAAACCTCCCACCAGAACAGTACCTGTGAAGTCATTTAACTGAAAGTCACTAGAACTGTTTGGGGTTTTTCTTCAGTAAAACACTTTCAAATGAACAAATATCAAATACGGCGTTCAATCTGCAACATACAGCCCTTTACGGCCAAGTGAACAGGCAGCAGGCGACTGGAAGAAGACTTACAAGAAGTTTCAGTGCTGTTAGATGGGGCTATGATCGATGATGAGGCATTGACTCCATGTGCACGTTGAGCTTCATTTCATTATCAAGAATTTGTACAAGCTGCTGCATGGAAGGAAGGTGGCCGGACTCTAGCTTAGACCACACCGGAACATCTACCACAAAACACATGGAGAAAACATAGTTAAATTGACAAGGAAACATGTAGGGCTAGATTACACACAAACTTTAAAAGATCTAGGAATCTACGCAGGTTGGTACTAATTTTTTGTTGAGAGAAATACCTGGATCAACACTGCTTCAACTACTCTGATACGATGCAGTCAGTCCTTACAAAGGTTCTGGAGTATAAAGCTCAACTTAGGAACTACTACATTGAAATGCACCCTGCACAATTATAAATTGAGAAACAAAGCACAGAACTAGATTACAGACCTGCACCTACAGCCTGAAAAAAATCGTACCATCAAGCTTACATAATCTTTAAAACCATAGAATTATTTGAAGGCAGAAGGTCCACAGACTCTTAATCAGAGACATCAGTACTGCTGTCTACCAGTACTGGAAATTCTGGGAATATCAATAGACTTAACATGACTGCAAGTCTAAACCGTATTTAAAAACTGGACAGCGAAAGCATCTAACTGGAAACTGTTCCTCTAGTTGATCGTTTCTTCCCTAACGCACATCACACACAAAGAAAACACAATACAGCTACTCCAATTCCCCTATGTTTTTTTTACACTGCAATTGTTAAATACATGTAATTGACTGTATTGTAAGACATGCACAATTTTCATCATGTATTGTGACATGTAACATCTGAAGTTTGAGGATGGGAGGCATTACACGCACCATCGCATTTTGGAACCCACCCATTTCGTAACGCCACCCCTCACCCTCCCAGCTGACAAACCGCTCTCACAGATCCGTGTACACATGCACCAGGATTCCCAGAAGAGAAAGTTCGTGCCTCACCATTCAAAGTTATCTCAAATGCACCTGTTGACATACACTGGTTCTCAATCATGTTGCTCAGGAAGAAAACCATCATACACGCATAAACCTGGAAGAGAACAGAGAGAATCCCAGACACTGGCCGTGCAAAGCACAGCTCATTTTATTCACTTGTAAGTGCTGAAGTTCACAGGCATCTTTGTACTCCCCTTTGCAATTTATTAAGTAGTCTTAAAGTGGCACAGCCATCATCCCTTCGTCCTCTCTGTAAAAAGATTTTGCACATTGTCTTTCAACGACAGGTATGAAAATTGTTCTGAAAGCACCCAGCTCACAGTTCTGATTCAAGGAAGCAAAGTTGCACCTTCTTTCTCCCTTCCTCCACAAATCTCCGCACATCTCAACAGCCCGTCTGCAGAAGTATGTGGTTAAGGTGGCACTTGCAGGATGACAAGGGAACGCAGATGTTCCTACACACTGCCTGTCATTTTCAGAGTAACACTTAAATCTAACACAGAAATTGAACAACTGCAGGCCTAGACACACAGCAAAGTCAAACTGCCTTGCTCGCAGCAATTGCCAACCCTGGAGCATTTCTTCAAACTAATAATTTAGAATTTTCTTTGTGCACTGGTGCCTCCGCAAGAACTGATGCTATCTCCAGCAATGCAGCACCTCACCCCATGGCCACCACCGCTTTAATTCCCTCTTCATGCAGAAGGGCACAGTCACACCGGGTGCTGCGATGCCCGTGGATTTAGCGTGGGAGATGCCAGCTGTTGAGGACACCACGGGCACGTCACAGCCAGCCCAGCTCGGTCCTGCAGTTGGCCCATTTCACTAAGGCGGTATGTTACAGCCTCCGTACGTTCAACCTGACTGAAGACACACGCAGACCAGCTGCACTGGGTAGCTGTTTGAGGTCTGTGCACAAGCGAAATGTATGCAGGTTAACAGACTTATACGTTGCTTTTGCTTTATAGAATAAATCTGGAATAGGGTTATTATAAATCAGAGTACAATGCCATTGATCTGTTAGTATCATCAGTACTGACTGACGGGGATATTCAACCCACAAGTCAGAGTCTGTCATACCCAAGTAAGTTCTGAAAAAAAAAAAACCCACAGAATTTCAATTTGATTTTTCTAACCACGATCAAATTGTATGCCTAATGTATTAAAATTGGACAAAAGCAACCACTGCAAAATAGCCATGAGACAACAGAAAAAGGAAGCTGTAGTTTTAATAACAATACCAGCTTGAAACTCCACCTGAGCCCTTAAAAAACAAACCAGAACAAAAAAAACCTGCAGAGTGCCTTCTTAATAACTGCGGCGTTTCTTTAGCAACCAGTGTTACATCTTTATCAGTAATGTTGACCTCATCTGTCCCTCTACAGCATCATCAGCTTGGAAAGAGAAATACCAGGAATTAAACCAAAAGTTACAGAAGCCTGAAGGCTCTGATAGGACTACAGCGTGCTTACGTTAAGCCAGCAGCAACGTTCAGTTCCCCCACAGCACCCTCATGAAGCCATTCTAAAACTGCTTTTCAAAAATAAAAGATGAAAGCAAACAGTTTACCTTATTTTCTTGGCCCCACTGCCAGATGCTTGGAGCTTGCATGCCAAAGAAAGCAAATGGATCCTTGCCAACAATTATTAAGCCTATTAATACTAGTTTGAAGACTGACAGGAAGGATGCTATATGCCTATCAAAAGACAATACATAAGAGTGACTTAGAACGTTCCCATTACAACTTTACTGCACATAGCTATGATTTATCTCATTAGAATAATTTTCATAATGTACAGTCCAGAGTTTCAGAGGAAATATACAATTTTTCAAGTAAACTTATCTGTCTTTAAAAATACCTGTAACCCATAAAAGCAACACACATGAACAAAAACACGCATTCTCAGGATACCAGCGTTGTATGCCACACATACAGATTTGTTCTTTTTTCCCAACCAGACCTTAAACAGAAATTTCAACTTACATACATCTAAACTAGAGAATGCATTTAGTTTCTTGAAGAAGCTGTTCCATATTATAGAGATGTGTTCAACTGGTATGCGCTACTTCCTCTTAAAGCAGCTTTCCAGCAGGTGCAGAGAACTCCACGGTGCTCTGCAGGAATTAGAGCTATACCCAGAGCGCAAACGAGCGCTGAGGAATTCAGTCTCGTACCAATCTTACCACTGTGCTTATTAGGGGTAAGTAGGTCAAGAAGTGGCTCAGAAGCCACCACAGTAACTATGGCACCACTCTCTAGTGTGTACACGATGGTTTAGATAACAGCGGTAAATGCTGTTTTCATTTTTCATTTTTCCAGATTTCTTTGGGGTTTCCTGCCTTCCCCCTGCGCTGTGGTTAAGATCCCCCAATATCCTCTCCCCCGATTTACGTGATAAAAACCAGGTTTTCCCTACCCTGCAACCTTGACCTACTGCAAGAAATAGACACTAAGAGCACAAGCCTGAGCAACAAACAAGAACTTATATCCAGATATAATACGATGAAAAGCTGCAAAACTTCATTGTGAGCAACATGGACTATGCGGGTTACTTTAGATTTCCTTGGAGCACACCAGGCCTTGTAACACAGAAACCGCCTCAGTTTTCCATACACACGTTACCACATACGCATCTGGAAGGGAGACAACGCCATGCTTGCAAGCAAACACAGCAGCAAAAAAAAATCTTTTGTAAGCTTCGATTTTCAATTTTATTTAACTGCAAAGGCACACGTTCACCACTCACCATGAGCATGCACATTGGGGAAAAGAGAAAAAAAAAAAAAAAAGAAGCACTGCTCGTGATTTGCTTACCTATATATAGGTTGAGGAAGGTAGTTCTCCCCTTCGATTCGGATGTCTGGGTACCGCTGGCTAATGACCCGCATGTACTCCTCAAACACCCGCCTGTAGCCTCAGGAGACACTAAACGCAGACAGGAATCGTCACCGACACTGAAGCGCTCCGTGCTAAGGTCGCTGCAAGCCTGGCATCACCACAACTCACCCAGCTCACGAATCGCTTTTATTTAAAAGGAAACTAAAACGCTTCCTGCCAAAGAAAACTGTTTGCAACCCAGTTGCACACCAAGGACCTGAGAGCTGGCCAGGCAGCGGTTCTTACCCAAAGCCGTGTCGCCCACCGGCGCTAGGCCGAGCGCTCCGCCGAAGGCCGGTGACCGAGGATTCATCCGTGTCCCCAGGGAAGAGCCCCGGGCCACGAGGCCGGCCTCAGCATCGCCCTGCCCCGCGCCCGCCGGCCCCACGCGGGGCGACACCGCGCCGCTTCACGCCCTCGGCTTTACCTGCCCCTCGGGCCGCCCGCGGTCAGCGCACCGGGCCCGGTTACCCCCGCCGGGGGGCGGCCGGGCTGGCTGCTGCAGAGCCGCCCTCGGCTCGGGCCGCCCGCGCCTCTGCGCCGGCTGAGAACCGGACGACGGCTCCCGGCGGCGGGCAGCCCCGAGGCGCTCCCCCCGCCTCCCCCCCCGGCCCCCTCAGGCCGCCGCGGCGCCGCCCGAGCCCCGCTGACGGCCCGGGGCCGCCAGCAGCCCCCTCCCCGCCGCGGCCCCCCCGAGCCCAGGCCCGCCCCGCGCTGAGGCCCGCGGGCGCCGCCCGCGCGCCGGCCCCGGGCTCCCCCCGCGGCCCCCGCCCCGCCACCGGGACCGGGACCGGGACCCGAGGGCCGGGACCCGCCGCCGCAGCAGCAGCGGGGCCCCGGCGGCAGAGGAAGGGGGGGGGGTGAGGCCGGGCCCGCCCGGCGCCGCCATCTTGCGGCCGCGCTCGCTCACCAGATCTGGAACTTGAGCAGCGGCCCGGTGGCGTAGGCCATGCGCAGCCTCTTGGCCGGCAGGCCGCCCTGCTCCGCCGAGCCGCCGCCCGGCGCCGCCGCCAGCGCCAGCAGCAGCAGCAGCCCCAGCCCCGGCCCCGCCGCCCGCATCTCGCCCCAGCGCCGCCGCCGCCGCGCCAAGGTCACGCGAGCGCCGCCGGGATCCGCGCAGGCGCCGCCCGGCCCCGGCCCCGGCCCGCCCCCGCCCCCGGGCCCCGCGCGAGGCGGGGCCGCCGCCGCCCCTCCGGGCGCTGCAGCGCCGAAGCCGGGGTTGCCGCGACGCGGCACCGAGCGCCCCGCTTCCTCGCGGGCGGCCCCTCCTGCCGGCCCGCGGCTGTGCCCGGGGAGCAGCTCGAGAGGTAACGGAGAGCCCGCTCCGAGCGCCACCCGTGCGCTGCGAGGGCGGCGGACGTCGGAGCTGCGGGACCGAAAAACCTCCCGGGCTGGCCCCGAGGCGTGACGCCGCGGGAGAAGGGGGCACGGCCCGGGCCCCGAACGCCCCTGGTGGTCAGCAAACCCTCCCAGCTGGGGTTTGGGCGCTGGACGACACAGCGTAAAAGCCGTTAGCGCCTTTCCCCTGCATACTTTGACTTTTGTTTGCGACCTTTAAAAAACAGACAACAAAAAACCAAAAAGACTTGAAAAAAGCAAAGGGGAAAAAGAGAATTGGAAGAAAAATAAAGTCACGAGTAAAGAGACTAGCATCATTGCTGCTGCAGTACCTGGAAATGCATTATATTGGTGCATTATTTTTGATTGTGGTGGCACGGCCTTGTTATTTTAAACATTCCTCCCTTGTAACAGAAGAACAGAACTACTTTTATTATTAAATGCTCTTTATTTTTTATCTACATCCCATAATTGCATAAAGATCATGTCTTTTTAAATATAATAAAGCTATTAAGTAGGTAAACCGCATCGCCTTCCCTCCTTATACCCAACAGAATGCTTCCGATTTTTATTTTTTTTGATATACTTTACGAACATGAGCACATTTCTGGCTTGAACAGCAACAGAACTGGCTGTTGTGATATTACTTGTTTACAATTTCGCATGTGCACAAATCTTTCAGAAAGCTTTTAAAAATGAATGCGTGCAGGAAATCTGTAAACTTCTGCATCATCAGTCATTTCCTGAAACTTTTTATTATGTCCAATATATATTAGATTTTGCATGAAGTTTTTATTAACAGCACATTGGAGTTCCATGAAGTTTTAGAGACCCAGTTCTAAGTCTTCCAGTTCCTGAAGGAGAGCAGTTTCTTTCTGAATCTTCTCCAACTAGAATAAAAAAGCACAAGGTAACACAGCTTATTATATGGGAAATCAAAAAAGCTGTATTTATGAAGGTAAAACTAAGTTATGTATAACTCCGCTCTGCAGCGGAATGAGAGATTAAAATAAACCTTAAAATCACTGGAAACTGGGTTAGATGATGAAACAGACAAAGAAACAAACACTGTCACATCCTGCCTGTACAGCCTCACTGCCCATCTGATGGAAGGTGTCACCTAGCTGGGAGAGCGGCAGACAGGAGAGGCTGCCACAGACAACACACTTCGTCATCTGAGCATTTACATTGCAGCGTGTTCTTCAGTAATGCACTCAGTCCGAGACTACCCCAAGCACTGACTGCTGTTCTTCATCTTCTTGCTATCTCTGCCCCAATCTCACATTGCCCTTCTTTCCCATTGTCCTGCCGCAATCTAACATCTCCCAAAATATGACATAATCCTTGCCATATAAACCAGGAAACTAATGGCCATCACCACTAGGCAACTTCTGAGTTAGCCAGTAGAGCTAGAAGTATAGCAACAAACGCACACCTGGTGCCTTATCCCATGGTATCATCCCTTACATCTACAGTATTTAGTTCAAAGAAAGCCTGACTCCATGCTTGAGCCAAGGGGTACTGCAGGCTGAAGCGATCCCATGTGCAAGAAGCGCACAGGGATATCAGAGGGGGCAGCATAGGAGAGTTCTCACACTTGTTTGGCCACTGTACATTGGCATCATTTGGTCAGTGTTAGTACTCATTTCCACATGACACACAGGAGCGGTGGTAATAGCAAACATGGCCACATGATGAATCAAATGGGTCATTTGATGGGGGTACAGCAACAGAGGTGGGGACACCAACTAAACAAACATCAGGTTTGCTCTCCGTGCGTTTTGTTGAATGCTTGCTGCTAGGAACTGTCTCTGATTTTGAAATTGAAAGGATGCATCACATCACAATCTTACAAAACGTAAGCATAATCATCACAAAGCAACACACACCAAACACAGGGGTAAAAATCCAACTCAAGCAAGCTACCCAAATCTTAACAGTACCTGATTCTTCTCTAGCTGTTTACCAGCAGCTGCTTGTTCTTTTAGCTGCTCAATTGCCTTTAGTTTCTGTGAAAATAAATATGTATATAGGTGAACCAAGAACAGAAAAAACAGTCTTAAAAGTTCCTGCACTTGCAATTGCTAAATTTACCAGGAGGCAGTTCTCAATGTGGAAGGGACATTTTCTTTAAGCATCTCCAGATGCTCAATCCAGAATTCCCCACCAATAAAAGAGATTCTTTTTTTTTTCCAAGAACGAGACAACCTAGAGAACAGGAATGCTTAGTTTCTGAAACCAGAACACCATGCATCATCTGACTGAAGGGCCAAATCCATTTCAGAAATGACACCTACAGCATCGGTATCCCTCTTCACCACATATTTTCCTTTGAGGCCCAGGACGTAACAGAGGACCATGAATAGCAGGAGGTGGCGAAAAGGAAAAAAAGCCCTGATGGATTTTGCAGGAATGGGGAAGATTCTCTAGCCTTAATTGAGCAAATTCCATTCTAAAATTATTTAAATCCAAGAACTTATGAAATTGGCAGTAAACTTTGCACTCATACCACTTAGAGGTTAGGAAGAAACTCAAGCCACATATCACTGCTCCCTTCTCAGATTCAAGATTTAACAATGTTCAAAAGCTCACTCTCTCTCCCTCAAAAAACACAAAACCAAAACAAAACAGCCTTAAGATTAGGGAAAGTAGATTTGTCTTGCTTAGAATCAAGGCATGTTCCCAGATCATCTTGGGCTGGTGAAAGCAGCAAGAGCAAGAAACTCCCACAGCTGCCTTTATAAGCGTAAAGGCATTTCAGCTATACTCAGTTGTGAGGATTCAAAATCCTCAGTTGTGAGGATTTTGTCGCACATCCAACAGTATTCAAAATCGCAGGCTGGAATGCATTTCCATGCACCTTTCAGTGGCTTCTATGCTGTCTAGACTGAGAAGATCTTTAGGAGTCTTGGCAAGTGATGACTTCTACTATTTTAGTAAATGAAAAAGCCAAGGAAGTTGGTTTACAAATTCAGGAAATTACGATCTAAGTAAAAGCTACCCTGTTGAGCTCAGGTCATCTTACAGTCAGACTAGACTTTAAAAAACATCTCTTAGAAAAATCTGATGTTCATTTAAGAAATCCCCTTGCCTTTTTTAAGTTCTTTATCTTCTTATCAATTTCAGGATCTCCTGATGTCACAGCAGGCACAGCACTCCGTGGTGTGCTCTGGGATGCTGAGGACTGCGTAGGTTCCTGGTTGCCATCAGCTTTGGCCTCCTGTAAGCAGATTTAAAAAATAATAAATAAATCACATTATCTACAGGAAATACCTTAGATTACAGCAGGCCTGAAAAATCTTTTTCATCATTTGAATTGCTCCATTTAATATTTCTTCCTCCTCTGATTTGCTCATATTCTCTAAAATTTGTATATGACTTGCTATGCTATTTTGTATTACCTATTATATAGATAACGGTTTTCCTTGGAATGCCACTCACCTTGTTTCTTCTTTAATTTCTACTTCATGAAGACACCAACCATACATAGCATGGGAAAACACCAGTAAGGATGACATGACAGACATATACACAAATATTTTGTAAAGGAGACTGGCAGGTCATCATCTCTTCAAGACAAAGAAAAGGCTCAAAGACAGTGTAATAAATTCAGAAACCTAAGCTCTTATTTTAATAAATTATTACTTCAGAAGTCTGTAAAATTTGGAGTGCTAATACCAAAAGCTGATTTTTATCTGCTTAGGTGAAGAACAGCAAAGAAATGAAACAGAAGAACAAGCTCTCTTTGGTCTGCCCTGGTAACACCCCTCAGCCCTGACCTGCAGAGCAAGCCCATTCTCACTTCCTACCCAAGTCTGGAAAGAACCTTGCAGATTCACCTTGCAGGTGAAAAGGCAGAATTGCATATTGACATTCATTTCATCTAACACCTGCAGCAACTAACCACAGCTGTTATTTTTAAGTATGACTAAGGCAGATGCGAAAGGATAATTAACACATCTACCACCCTCCCCAGAAGTGAGCACATGCAAAATCTGTGGGGATGGCTTTCAGTAAAACTAATGTCGCTGCTCTGAGACTGATCACTGGCATTGTGAAAATTAGTTTAACATTATCCTTGAAAGAATTACTTTTGCAGTACCTGTTTAGCAGCTTTCTTTGCTTCATGTTTCTTTTGATTTTTGAGAGCTGTTTTAGAGAGTGGCTTTTCACTGCTTCCTGACTGTGGTTTCATGTTCTGAGGTGGCTCATCCTCATGCTGCAGGACAGGCAAAATTAAGTTTTGAAACCTCTATTCCATATTAGTACAAAGAAGGAAAAAAACACTTCCAAATTTATTTAAGACAACACCATAGACAAAGGTGAACTGTGATAGAAAAAAAAGTACATGCCCTTTCTCCTAGTGGAAGGCTTGTGGTGAAAATGAGTTTAAACTCCTCCATTCTCAAGTTTTCCCTTTTAGGTGGTACTGTCTTATATTTCCTGAATATTTTACATATGTCCAGCAAAAAAGCAAAATCATCATGTTTTATGGAGGTGGTGGAGGAGCGGAAATCAAACAGGAATAGAACAGCTTGGCGTTTTGCTTTTGCTGAGAACTTTTTAATCAAGCTCCCTGTGACAAGAAAGAAAAAACAACTGGGTTGTTTTACAGTTGTTGTTTTGGTTAGTGGAAAGAGGAAGTTCTTTAGCCCCCCCTCCCCACCTCCTCAATTAACAGTTAACACATATGACAAGTTGGGAGCAGAGAGCAGGCTGGTAAGGTGGGACCTATCCTAACTCAAGTACCAAGTTCCACTGTAAACTAAATTTATAGTTTATTGTTCTTGTGCATGTAGAGAACGGTTTTAAAAGTCTGCAAACCACCTTGAGAAAGAACAGTGTTTGGATGAAAGAAAACTCTGTTCCTAGCACAAACTCTTGCAAACAGTGAGCAAATAATTGGTCAAAGAGGACTGTTAAGAAAACCTCTCAAGAAAAATGTAATACTCCTGTCACTCTGGTTACTCTTCTAGTGTCCCTTATAAAAAAATATACGCATATTTGAGACCAAGCTTCAAAGACAGGCAAAACAATGAAACAGATCAATTAAGTACATATATGGCAGTCTACTTACAAGCTTGGAACTTGTCACAGGTTTGTTTCTCAAGGCCGGAGGTCTGTATGCCTGGGCAGGTTTTGGCTCAGCGCTTGGCAATTCACTTGGAACTGCTTGGTACTTCACTGCTTTCACTGGGAACACTCCATCCAGAAATGGCTGCCAGAAAACTTGCCACATTTCTTCATTTGATGGAACTTCATAGTTGTGTAAAAGAGAGCCAGTGTAGTGCCATATCTTGTAGCCATTACTGACTCGTAGCCTGGGAGCACAGGTAGCGGTTACAATGTGCTCCCCATCAGGACACCAAGCAAAGTATGTGGAATCCGAGGCTACTGGTTTGGAAACGAGTTTGTAGTTTTTAACGTCCCACACTTCCATCTGTCCCCTGAGATTTCCAAATCCTGCTAGTACTAGGATGTGTCCGTGGGGGCTGTAGTAAGCAGCATTGCGAGGACCGGTTCCAAAATCAAACACAGGGTCACATTTCAGATTAAAAACTGTTGCTTTGGCAGGCATAAAACCATACACAGCACAAAACTCGACAGAATTGGGGTTCCAAACAACATCATAAATAGGACCATTTTTAGCTAAAGGAAAAGGAAAACATGCAGCCATTGTTACGAGATTATACTATTTCACTTGCACCGAAAAGATACCAATGATTCTTAACTCCACGCTTTGCTAAAATCCTATAATCTAATTATTGACTGAAAATGAATTCTGCTAACAATTACAGTAGAAACAAACAATTGTCTCATAATTTTAGTTAAGGTTTGCAACAATAACTGTAGCCAGTCCAAATTACCTCTCTGGGGTCAGCATCAGCACTTTAAGCATATGTTTTCATGTAAAAAAAATCCTTTATCTTTTTTCCTTGTTATTCAAGAATGGTATCTCAGGACCATCTCAAACTTTCCCACTGGAAACCTGCAAAAACAGGAATTTTATACCAGCTGGATACTAGTTCCTCTTCTACTCTATAAAATAGCTCAGCTTTGTAGAGCTAAAAATGTTGATTTAAGTTACCTTTGTACCATGCTCGTGCATGGTATTTTTTAAGACAGATTTTGAAGTGGGAGAGGACAAAAAATGGCTTCACGCATACTGACTAAAACTTGATATTATTGGAAGCTATTCTGGGGGGTAGAGCATTAGGAGATACTGAAAAAATGATGGATTAGTGATCTCAATTCATGTAAGATACAGAAGAATGAATAAGACCCATAGGTCATTATAACACTTCATAATCTGATTACCTTTACGTACGTTTCAGGTAAGTGCCAAGTGCATTAATTCTTAATTCTTAACTTCGAACATTGCCTCAAAATACCAAACTGAATTGAACCGTTTATTGTTATTCTAAATCCTCAGTATCTTCAGGAACCTCAGTATCTTTCAGCTGTGCAATCACACTGCGTGCCTTCCCTCTTAAATCTTTTTAGATAACGTTACCCAAATGCAATTGCAGAGATAGAGGTCTGAAAGAAAATTATGTTCCTACAAGTTTCATGACAGTAAGCAGCTGAAGAGATTATGGCAGCTTTATATGGGCTTCAACAGCTAAGGCAAAGGATGTAGGACATATTAATCAAAACTGAACACCCCCCCCCCCCCATGCTTCTGTGAAAAAAAGCTTCAAAACTGGACCTCAAAAGCAACCAGATGATTCAAATCATAAAATCATTCAGGTTGGAAAAGACTTTTAAGATCCATAGGAAATGAGGCAGCACTCACTCCAAGTGCTCAGTATTTGCTTTCCTTAGGAAAGAAAAAAAAAGCTTTACCCTTTATCCCCCTTGAAAATGAGAAGCTGAATTTAATTAGAATTCATGACAGACCTCTTGTTAAATAAAGATGCATTTGAAGTAAGTAACTTCAAAGGTCAAAGAAGGTTTTAATAAGCATGGAATTTAAGAACTAGCATTCTTAATGCAGTAAACTGCCCCCAGAGAGATTCTAGACACTGAATTATAACTGATTATTTTTCCCTCCAGTCAAGTTAGCAACAAAGAGAAACAGGGCATAGTACTTGCAACCACAAGTTTTACTACAGAAGGCAAGCTGGCGATGTTACCCTGATCAACGCTAGTATTGAAAGGAACATAGTCACAATCTCTCTTCCAAAGTCACTTAGGTATTACTTGTTTACATCATCACATCCCCAGTGTTTTGAAATCTTCACAACAAACTAGCTTCTTTATAATCCCAAACAAGACAAGTATTTAACATAACAGCAAAAACTTAAGATAATGGAAAAAATACTACCCAGAGGAAATTTATGAAGATTTCAGTACAAACAAGACACTGAAAATGAGTGCTTGCTCCTTCCAGATGGGCATTACTGACAGTATCAATCACATGCCTAACACTGCACGTAGGATTGTTCCATTTGGTAAAATACTTTCCTGCCTATTTCGGATCCTCAAACATTAAGCTGCCTCTGTTGTCCAGGTCCTTCCTCAGAAAGAAAACACAGTTCCCTTCCTGTGCATTCTCACAAGTAGATTATTTAAACATACTGCGGGTTAAAAGAAGGCTTTTTAAATAATATTGCTTTTTAAAGAACACTTCATTTTTGTAAAGAATACTACTTTACACTGACAAAAAACACCATCAGACATTAAGGAAAAGCTGGTGAAGCAGCAATTCCCACTACTGAGAGCTCTAATACAATGAAAAATTCCCAAGAGCTACTTACGTAGTTGTACGACCGCACTTTCTCCATTTGTTGCAATGTAGTGCAGAGTTTGCTCTCCATAGTATGAAGCACCTGTTTTATCAACTTCTGTACTAGCTATGACTAGTACAGCTGTGGCTAATAGAATAGACAGTTATTTCAATACAATTACTAAAAATAACAAGCTTTTTCACTAACTACCATGCACAAAGAGACATTAACTTGATAATGAACTTTACAATCAGTTGCACGCATACCGCTGATTTTATCATTCTTATCATAATTATCATTTTTATCATTCTATTCTTTGATGAACTTTTCATAAACCCAAACAAAACTGTTATTTTCCTTTCTCAAATTAAGAGTACAGGCCAAGGCTATTCATTTACTATTGGATTATAAGAAAGTGAACAAACTTTTGCAGCCATAAAAAGATGTTCAGTAGCAGCAACAGCGTCTAATGCTTTTCATGTAAGGCAAAAAACAAGCATCCCCATCAGTCCTTGAATAAAATGTATCATCAACAGCTTTTGTATGTACGTCTATTTTATGCAATCACACAGAAACCGCACGTGGGCTATGTAATACCTTCCCTGTATTCCAGACAACATGGGTTGAACTAAAGAACTTTTTTTTTTTTAATATTATTCAGCTTGTTGCTCACAAACAGCAAAGCATGCAGAGGACTGTGCAAGTCATCTCAATCATGATTACATCTGTTTATACAATTTTACAGAACAGTTTACACTCTGAGATAATCTCACGTTTACAGTTTAAATATGTTACCACAGAACACAAAATTAAATTTGAATTTGTTATTCAATTGCAAAATTTTCCAACACATAAAATACTCTGGATTATGATATAAAAAAATAATCATGGAAGTCAACATGGGAAAATTATGAGCTCTTCAGGGTACTGGGAATTGTAACCTTAACACTGCATTAGCACTAATGGCTATCTTTGGTATTCATCTGCATATGCAAATAAAATGTAAAACCCACACAGTAAACAAAGTAATTAAATCACAAATGAACGGAATGCCAGGTTTAAATATAGAGCTGCTATACCTTTTTTGTTCCATAGCATTGTCACCTTGTCGGCTTTAAAGAAACTTTTATTGGCTAGTGCAGACTGAGGGCCACCGAAGTTGGGATACTGATAGAGTCTAACAAACGACGGTGCACCTTTACTGCCTGGAACATACACAGCAACCTAAAACAAAGTCATGAGATTTTATTGCAGACTATATTCTTGGTAGCACGTAGTCTTGGTCTATTTATTACTCATACACTGTACTAAAATTGCAGTATTTTTTGAAGAAAACCAAAAAAAAGTTGGAAAAACATCAGAAGTACCTTGGTTGGCTGTGCTCCTGGAGATAACACAAAATCATTAACCTTTTGCAAATGCAGTTTATTTGCAATAGTGTCTGCAAAAAAGAAGTCACAGATGTGATGACATTAATGACAAAACATCAGCCTGGATTACTCAGCTATACCTTCTCATGAGTCTGTATCATGGATAACAAAGAGAAGTATATGTAACAACAAAGGATTTATTCCACTAGGCAAACTAACTTCCGATTTCAATAAACTAGAGGTCTGACTAGACCTGTTTTCTTTATTGACGTCTCCCTCTACTGAATCCAAATATTCCACCAATAGTAGTGAAATTCTTTGAGGGAAAGAAAAAATACCCGTAGCTTCACAGCCTCAGTTTTGCCATCAATATCAGTTTTCTAACGAGCCACTTTCAAATAGTTCATCGACAAAATACACACAACACAAAGAAGTAATCATTGATAACATTCTCTACTGAGAATTTCCTCTCAATTTTCTACTCTCTATTTCCTGAATCTCATTAAATGTAAAAATACAAAACCAAGCCTTTTTATCTGAAAATGTGTTTCATAGTAGGTATTAAAAAGATAAACTAAAGAAAAAGGAAAACATACTTCATTAAAATGTAGTGATTTTGATTTTCCAGAATTAAAATAGAATGCAGACAATACTTCAAATAAAAAACAAGCAACAGAAGAAATGAGAGGGAAAAGTGGAAAGTGAAAAAAACAGAAGATGCCTCCACAGAACATAATTAAACTATCTTATAGAAACATTTCCTTACTGAAGTTGTTGTTTTCAAAGAAGTGCACTTCATTGTTTACATTCCTGGCACAAATGCTTTCATCATCTGCCCAGCAGGGACACCTACATTTAAAGAAAAAAAATTAGGAACAATGAGCATTGCTCATCTTTAGCAGTCCAGCATTTTTTCCTCCTATTTTACATCTAAATAAGCTCAATCACAATATATTTCAGATGGACAAGTGACACTTGCCATCTGAAAAATATACAATTTACCTTGTAAAAAATATACAGCTCAACTTATGATTATCACCTGCCCAGCTTTCTTTTTCTGATGCCAAATGATAGGGGATCTACACTAAGAAATACACAACTATAACTGTGTAAGAAGTACTAACAAGCACAGTTACTTACTTTCAGCTAGTAGCAGGAAACATTTTGAAAGCCAACACCGCACCAAAAGCTCCACTTACCAGCACGAGAACTTGGAAGCCACATTTCTTTGCAAACATTAAGCACCGGGAAAAGTTACTTACCAGTTCTGCATCTTTTTCTGGATGAAAGACTTCAAACACTTCCCAGTTTTCACATCATAAAGTTGCAGGTTGGGCACCCCTGCTGTGCCATCTTTAGCAGCTGCAACAAAAACATGTATTAAAGTGGTGATCTCTTGGGATTAAATCTGCTTCACCACGACAACATTCCACCTCATGATTCTACAAGCATCTAAACACGCATAAACTTCTTAGAGGAAGCATCCCACTCCCTAACAGACTACTAGGTTATTAATTGCTTTACCTATTAACGTAAGTCTTCTTGCAGTCTGTCAGTGTGCAGAAAGAACTAACATTTGGAAGCATGGGGTTTCTACTCCCATTGCAAGACTATGGCTACCAACGCTAGGACAGCTTTTTAAATGCATGTTTGTGTTGTTTTTTGTTTGTTAGTTTTTAAATCAAAATCAAATATGCTCTCTTGGCAAAAAATGGAAGGTATATTCTCCACTATTACACTGTGTTCTCACAAGAATCCAACACATTTTGTCCAACACGTTAATAGTCACAGCTGTATCTATAAGCCATATAAAACAGCTCTGCTTGTTTTAAACTTTTTTTTTTTTTTAACTCATTCCAGATTACAGCTACAACCTGCCTGTTACTACCAACAATTAGAAAACCACCTCCTAACAGTTCTCTAACAGTCCACAGCTGGCATCAGTTCTGCCACTAGTACCACCTCACCTTATCCTACAGCCTGTCCCAGACCACTTCCCACAAGCCTAGCTCATGGCCAGCTCCTCCTATCGCAGGAAGCATTTACACCATGCACTTTAGACACGTAATTCGTTAAGACCGAGAATATCTAAACTAGGAACATCAACTCCACACAGAGGCAGAGGAGAGAATAAATCCCTCTGGACAAAGGAGAACACTTACGTTAGCTGTGCCCAGCAGAGGACATGACTCCTGAGACAGCTTATGATTGCCTTTGTCTATACACAAACACAAGCTGCTTGAACGGCGTGTTACTGAAACATACTCTGCACTAAGAGCAGTTTGCATTTTTTGGGAACATGCCATTTACTTAACAGACCAATAGCTGGTACATGCACCGATTTACTGTTGGTAAGAAACGGTCAATACCAGAAGCTTTCAGAAGATGCTGTCCCTCCCTCCCCCACTATATATTTGATTAACCACAAGCTTTTTGTGTACACTTTCCACGCTGCTCTTTTAGGCAGTGAACATGCTACAGTGGCAAATCAGGTAAAAGAAAGTCTGCAAACAAAATTAAAATATGCACATACCCTGCATACTTTTATAGTGGGTAAAATACTCACTTGTATAGGCCTGCCATGTTGCTAGAACGTTATTCTTTGGTGAGAATTCAAGGCAAACTACTTTTGGAAGATCAAAGGAAGGCAGTAATTCAGCACTGGTAACATTAAAAATATTCACTCTGGAACCAAAAAATGATATTGTCAATAAAACATGCTTACAACAGTTAATTAACTGCCAAGGTAACTTTTCACGTATTTGACTCTCCTAGATCTGTTCCAGATTTGGCTGAAGAGCTGATTTTTCCTCTCGCTTTTACCAAATTTTTGAAAGAACGCATTTTAAGACCAGATATCCAAGCACAACAGAAACTGGCTCCATGAAACACTGGTCAAAACATATCACATATTTTGATCTGCCACATTGTGGCTCTGAGTCGGAGACCAGGTATACTCTGTCCATGGAGAGTCCATCCGTGCTTCCAGTGTTAAAGTTGAAAAAAGGCCAACAAAGATCTAACTGAATTAAAACATGCATTTGGACCACATATTTTAAAGGTCTTTTTAAAGGTCTCAAGGGAGGTATCAGGAAACAGGAACAAAAACCCCAACTAAGTCATATCAAGATTCCACAGAAATGGGAGCATTATAAATATGAGAAAAACTAATTTTTTCATCAACTATTCAGAAAACAAAGCCATTACTGCAAACAACATACAAATTAAATTGCACTTAAGGCACGTGCAAGTGCTTTCATTAATAGCAATAGCCTTCACACACATAAGGTAAGCGTAACATAACTGACTCAATTTACTTTATACAAATTAAATGATTAGGATCATAAAATGAACCAACTTTTCTCCATTGCACCAGGCAAAGAGGGAACCGTCCTTGCTAAAAGTAACAGCTTTGCAATTTTTTCCAGAGTCCCTAGAGAAATAAGAAATGCACATTAGTATTAAAACGCACTGCATAAGGTATCAAAAAAAAGTAAAAGAAACTCAAGTTTCTTCCTGCAGCCCTTCGTAACAGAGCGATCTACTCTGCAACTGGAGAGCTGCAGTAGGCGATCTCTGAAGGTCCCTTCCAATTCCGCTATTCTAACTGTTCAGTGATTACTGTTTGGGCAATTAGATGTCAGGCAAGGGTAAAGGCTTCAAAGCCACTGAGGTTCACTGAACAATAAGGAAAAAAAACACATTTTTTTCATACATTTTTCAATTTTAGTCTGCATTTACTTCTCAGAAGAAAATCTGAAAGACAGAAACCAGTCCAGATTTGGACTCAATGGCCCTGGTGGGTCCCTTCCTCCAACTTAGAGTATTTCTTCTGTACGAAAGGTCACAAATTGTTGGAACAGCAGTACCTTTGAAATGCCGTACTCTCTGTGAAAGCAGGTGGCCCATTCACCATGTAAAGCCCTTCAGATCCTCTCACTGGAAAAGTAAACAAAAGTATACTCATTTCAACTTCAGAAAACTGCCCGAACAAAAACCGTAATCTAGTTTGTGACCCCTGAAACCCGTAAGTACTTTTTCCTCTTCTTGCAGTTTAAAGTTAGCAAAAATGAAGGTTGTAAAGGGACATTCGGAATATCAGATGCTGACCTGGCTTCATCCAGGGTAACTGCAGGATTAAAAAAAAAATAACAGGGACCAGACCGAAGTCAGACGCCCGCAGCGCGACCGGCGCCATGGCAAAGAAGGGAACAGACGCTGAGTGCCGGGGCAGGGGGAGGCAAAGCCGGGTGTGTCGGATGGAGTCAGAGGCAGGGCCCCCCACTCTCGATACGGGACAGAACGATAAAGTACAAGGTTGTTCAGATGAACAGGGATTAACAAAAATAAGAAGTTCTTCACCGTCTCCAGCAAGTGTCTGAACTACTGTACGTTAAATGCTTCTCACAAAAAGTCCAAACGTTTCAGGCAGTCCGTAGGTGAGATCCTACTCATTTCAGTAAAAGTTCCTCATGTGGATGATTTACAGGTGAAGTCCAAAAAGGTACAAGATTCAATCTCATGATGCTGATCAAAGCAACTGATCTATGGCATGCTTCATAATCAAACCTGACTTCTGCATTCCTACAGCAGCAGCAGACAGTAGCTTTTAATGTAAGGCTTTTAGATCAGAAACGATCAAAGCTAAAAAAAAAAAAATATCTCTACGTATACACCAAAAAGGTACAGCACTTCTGTCTTAAAAGCTAAGGCTTACAGCCTGTGTAAAATGTTGATGTTTGAACAAATTATGGATGAAAGCTGAGGTGAAAAACGTTTTCCTCACCAACAGGACTCCAGATACCAACCCTCACAGCAGCTCCAGCACAGCCGCAGACGCTGCCGCCGGGTTATCTCAGCGAGCACCAGGTCCGGCGGCACGCAGGGGCCTGCCCAGAAACCTCCAGTGCTCCCGCTCGGCCTCCCGAGCTCGTACTGAGCCACACCACGGGGTCCTCACGCAGCTATAGCAGCGCAGCGCTGGGAGCCGGTGCTGCCTGCAGCCGCCCCCCTCACACCGCTCCCCAGAGCTGCTCCTTTACTTGCTGCGCATCCCCATGCATCCCTCTCCCAGCACCTCGGAAATGCTCAAGATGAGAACGTTTTAATCACGAGAGCATTAGTTTGGCCAAACCACTGCACGGATAGATTGCACGTCCTCGTGTGCCCCAAAGGGGTGCGTTCCAGCACTCTGAGCACTCTGCTGGAGCCTACTGCCCAGCTCCCGCACCAGGCTCCAAAGAGAAACCAGGACCTGACCTTACAGCAGATCGCGGGCAGCACCGCAGAGCCAGGACCAGCCTGAACAACTGTAGCCCCCGGTACCCCAAGACAACGGGCCCTGCTTTTAAAGCTTCGCAACGGAGGAAGGCAGAAGCCGGTACCCCTCCCGCTACCGGCGGCTTTAACGAATTAAAGGAGAGAAAGGCACGGACGGGGGCCACGAGGAGGCCCGTGACGGCTCCGCAGGGGCAGCAGCGGCACCGCGCCCCGCCCCGCGGCTCTCCGGCAGCCCGCAGGGCCCGCAGCCCCCCCAGGCCCGGCCCGGCCCGGCCCGGCCCAGCCCAGCCCGGCCCGTTCCGTTCCCTCCGCCGGGGGCGGCCGAGCCGAGGGAGCCGCGGGCCGGGAAGCGAGGCCTGGAAGAGGGGGGGGGGGGGGAGCGGCCGGGAGCACGGGGCGGGCGCACGAGGGCAGCTCCCGGCGGGCGGCCGCGGCCCAAGGGCCCGGCCGCGGAGCGACGAGGGCGCGGCCCGGCGGCACAGCGGGACCCGGCCCCGCTCCCGGCCCCGCCGCCCCCGTCCCGCAGGCCCCGGCCCGGCGCCCACCTGCCAGCAGCGGCGCGGGCGGCGCCATCTTGGCGCGAGGGCCGGGCGCGCTTCCGCTTCCGGGCGAGCGGCGGCGCGGCGGCCGCAGGGAGCTCCACGTCGCGCGGCGCGGGGGGGGCGCCGCCGGGCACGTGACGCCGAGGGAGCGCTTCCGCCCGCCGCGGCGCGCGCGGCCCCGGAAGCGCCGGAGGCGGGCGCGCGGGTTGGCGGCGGGCGCCGTCCCGCGTCACGTGGCGGGGGCGCGCTTCCGGCGGGCGGCGCCGCGCGGTGCTGACGCTGGCAGCGGGGCGCAGCGAGCGGAGCGCAGCGCAGCGGAGCCGGCCCGGCCCGGCGCGGCCGCACCATGGTGGCCAAGCAGCGCATCCGCATGGCCAACGAGAAGCACAGCAAGAACATCACCCAGCGCGGCAACGTCGCCAAGACCTCGGTGCGCGGGGACCGGCGGGGCGGGGACGGGCCGGGGGCCGGGGCTGGGCTGAGGGCCGGGCCGGGGCCGGGGCCGGGGCAGGGGGCTGGGGGCTGGGGCCGTTGAGGGCCGTCCCGTGCCGTCCGCTCCGGGCGCCGGGCTCGGGCCGGCCCTGACACGCTGCGCGCTGCCCGCAGAGGACGGCCCCGGAGGAGAAGGCGTCGGTCGGGCCGTGGCTGCTGGCGCTGTTCATCTTCGTGGTGTGCGGATCAGGTGAGCCCCCCGGCCCCGCCGCCCGGCCCCGCCGCCCCCCGCAGGCGGCCCCGCGGCCCGCTGAGCGCAGCCGCCCGCCCGTCTGCTCTCTTGCAGCCATCTTCCAGATCATCCAGAGCATCAGGATGGGCATGTGAAGGCGCCTGCCGCCGCCACCGCGGCCCCCCGAGGACCGCGACGGACTGTGCCCCGCGCCCGGCCGGCCCCGGCCCCCCCGCAGCCGCTGAGGGACGACGCCCGGCGCCGGCCATGCCTCATTCCAGGTCCCCTCACAAGTCATTCCGAGTTTTCTAGTCCGTGCCACAGTGCCTTGAAAAGCACCACATGTATAAAGCAATAAAATTCTATTGTTGATCTACAATCGTGGACGTACTTATTCAGCAGAGCTTACTTTCGTGTTCTGTGTGCACCTGCTAACCTGTATGCAATGTAGAGACCTGGGATCCGGCACCTGTTGTACACGCCGGTCTCGAGACCTGTGTAAGCCTCTGTATAGCTGGAAATGCTTTTATTTAAAGTCGGAAGCCGGGATTTCTGTAGTAGCCGGAGTACAGACTTAAAGCATGTTCCTACCGAAGCAGTCGGGCCGCACGGCGTTCTGTTGCTTATCTAAGTGAATCGTCATCTCTGTGTATGTAGACCAGCACTGCAGCATGTGGCAGTGCGCTAGCGCTCAAATGCTTATCGTGACAGAAAACTCTATCCTATACCTCTTGTTCTAATAAATAGAAGATGCTTGTTTGTATAGCTAGTGGGAGTTACTTAACTAGAGGCCAGCGTGACCAAGCAGCAGCTGTTCCTGACATAACCCGATGCTGAGGTTTCACAGACTGTTTATCAGCGAGGGCAAGAGCTACTGAACTTCTCCCGGCGGCAGGCTGTGACTTTGCTGTAAATACTTCTTGGACAACCTTCAACAAGTCGTGGTTTTAAATTTTAAAATGTTGTACGGGGATGTTTCGTGCAGGTACCAGCGACCCTGCCCCTCCTACCCACAGTTCTGCTTTTATGCCTAACATCTGCGGAGCGTGGTGTGTCTTGCGATATATATTCTAATCGTGTTTAAGGTAAATCCTGCTTTCAGCTCTGTTTCCTCTAACGATGGATCCACTGCTAAACTGCTTCCCTGTGGATCGTCACAATTCCTTCTTAGTAACGTTGAAATACCAAACGAAACCCTCCCTGCCTGTATAGAAGAATGTAACTTAAAATCACAATAGAAATGCTGCTATTGATCATACTTTATTGCTGATGGCCTCGGCTCTGCGGCGGCCTCTCAGTGTCTATTGCGGTAAATGAAGGCAGTCTTAAATCGGCCTGCTGTTGCATGCAGTTGCTAAAGGAAAGATTATTTTTTTTCAGGTTTCTTAGAAGACATTTAAAATCTGGTTACATTACTAGTAATAGAAAAAAGTTTCTGTAGAGATGAATTACATGTCTGTTAGCTGTGAAGGAGCAGACCTTTCGCTGGTATGAGTTGTCACGTTTCCATTTGAAGTCATTGGAACTGGTGTAAACCAGCACGGCCCAGACCGTGCCCCAGACTCCAGCCATGTGGCGTAACGTATGCTCCTTGTTCCTGGAAGCTCATATTTTGTAACCGGTGGGGGAGGGGAAGTCTGTATAATCTCTTATTTTAAATAAAGTTCTTCTCAAATGTGAGTTGTGTTAGTTTTGGGGTTGGCAAACTGGTGCCTTACTGGGTGGCGGGGCCGCGTCACGCCAGCCTTAGCTCGGTGACCGTCCCCCCTCGGCGAGGGCAGCCCCTGCGGCAGGTGCTGCGCAAACATCGGGCAGGCGTCGGGGGTCCTGCTTCTGCCCAAAGCCTCGCTCGGGCGGCCTCAGAATGGGCCGTGCTGGCCCCCCACGTGCCCAGAGTTTGATTAAATTTGTAGAGGACTGCTTGCTTTGGTGCAAATGCAGAACGCATCAGCGTTTGTGATGCTTTGCCTATCTAGTAGCTGAGCATGCTCTTTCGAATTCTAGCATCACCAGATTCAGAAAAACAGAAGCATGTTGTTAGCCATGTCTAAATGGGAGGGCATGCAGTAGCTGCTCTTGCTTGTAAGTACAGCACGAGCAGCAGTCCTTGTCTGAGAGCTGGTGCCAGCGATGACCTCTGTGGGATAATTACGGCTTGGCACGTTGTGCCCTTTGGAAAGTGCCGTTGGATTTAAACCAGTGTGCTGGGGGTTCTCTACATTAAAAACGTCAGAGCCAAGAACAGACCTGGTTACGTGCGGGATGAGGAAGCTCCATGGTTAATGGTTTCTTTAGTGATCAGCTGGCAAAACAAGAGCAAGGACATTTTGCAGGTGACGTGGTATTAAATATTAGGAAGATACAACTAAAGAGGGCTGCAGCACAGAAAGGCAAGGAAGCCACCTTGCCTTTTGCAGCAATTACTGCTTGCGAGTCCAGCCTCCGTTACTTGCCCGGTTCCATTGGGGTGTCCTACACCTCGTGATGCAGGGTAAGCCCTGTACACCCCACAAGCCTGCAAACAAATGCTCAGGGACGATGCTCATTTGTGAGACCAGCTTTATCACAACGTGTGGTCGGCCATCTGATAGTGGGCCTTCCAGCTTTGAGTAATTTGTCTTTAGAAACAATATTGAGTGGTATTAGTGCTAAGGTAACAACAAGCAAGCAGACGCTGATACCCTGTTGTCGTTGGTTCCAGGGAACGGGTCTTTATTTCATAACAACTTCGTATTCAGCTAAAAAAACTTGACTCCGTTCCAGCGTATAAAGCTGCTAAAAAACTTCCTTCGACCAGCAGACTCTACGTACTTGGGAAGATCCCGCAGTGCGTGACACTACGTGATCTGAAAGGACAAAGCAAACAGCACCCTGCTCTTCCCGGCCCTGTGAGGCCGGTGTTCTCACCAGCCGCAGGGGCGATGTCGCAAGGAAGGCTTGGCGGCGGTGCAGGAGGCACCGGTTATGGGATATCCGAACAAACGGGGGCCCAAGTCTACGGGACCTGACAGGGTGCGCCCAGGGGAGAGGTTCCTGAGGCCTGGAGGGAAGCGATCGTCCCTCTTGTCTTCAGGATGGGCAAGGCAAAGGATCCGGGGAGCTGCAGGCTGGCTGCTCTGCGGGCTGATGGAAGGAAACCTGCTGCAGAGCACGCCCAGGCGCCCTGCGGACACGAGGCAGCGTGGAGCAGCTCTGCTCGGTGAGCGGGCCAGCCGCAGGAGGGGGGAGCGGCGGCACGGCGGGCTGCGGCCGGGCTCTCGGCCCTCCCGAGGCCCCGCGCGGCACCAGGCCGGGGCAGCGGCCGGGCAGAGGGGCCCGGGGGGCAGGGAGCGCGGCAGGGGGCCGGGGAGCCCCAGCCACCCCGCCTCGGCTGCTCCGTGTCCGCAGCACTAAGCACAACCGCCGGGCTCCTTTATTTCGGGGCTCCCCACGGGCCGTACCCACGTCTTCCTCCCATCTCACGGGGCTCCAGCCCCCCCTTCCAGGACCCGGGAAGCGAGTTCCGGGACACGCCGGCCTGCCGGGGCGTCTCGGCCCGGCAAAGCAACCCCCGGGCCCGACGCGGGGACCCAGGGCCCCGGGAGCCGAGCCGGCCGTGCCGCCGGGGCGCTGTGCCGGCACCCGCAGCGCGGCGGCTCCGCGGCAAATCACGCAAAGGCCGCGAGGCTGCACCGCGCCGCCACGCAGCGGGCCCGGCGCCTCCTGCCCGCCCGCGGGTGGCCCCGCCGCTGCCGGTGCCGGTGCCGGTGCCGTACCGCCCGGCCCCGCGGCTCCGAGCCCGCCCGCAGCCCCGCAGCAGCGGAAAGGCCGCCGCAGCCGCCGTGCCCACCGGGCGCTGCCACCCGGGTGCTGCGGAGCCGCCGGCCCGGCCCAGCGGCCGGCCCCGGCACGGCGCCCGCGGTGTGCGGGAGCCGGGCCCACCGGCACCGCCCCTCAGCGCCCAGCGGCGCCCCGGGGGCAGGGCGCGGCGGGGCGGGGCGGGGCCCGCCTCCGGCGGCGATCGCTGCGCCGGGCTCCGGCCGGTGCCGCTCGGGCGCTGCCGCGAGCTCCCGCGGGCGCCCCCGCGGCCCGGGGCCGCCTCTCGCCCGCCGCCCGCCGGGGCCCGGTCCCGGTCCCGGCACGAGGCCCCGCCAGCCCGCAGCCCCCGGCCCCGCCGCGCGGCGCCGCCCCGTGGCCGGCGGCTCCACAGCGCGGCGGCGCCCGCGGGCCCCGGGCCGAGCGCCCCGGGGGTTCCTCCCGAGCGAGGTGCGGGCGCCGAGCAGGCCGCGGGGCGCCCGCACAGCAGCGCCGGCGCTGCCGCTTGCCGCAGTCGTCGCCTCCCGCCTCCGCCTCTCCCCGAGCGCAGGCCTGCCTCCGGCCCCCGCTCCCCCGGCGGCAGCGCCTGCCGCCCCGCCCCGCCGCAGGCCCCTGGCTGCCGGCAGCCCGGTGCAGCCCCGGTGCCGTTAAGGCGTTAAATCGCTCCGACCGGCGGCGAAGAGCCCGCGGAAACGCGCAGGGAGCGGGGCTGCGGCTGGGCCCCGGCCACCGGCGGCCGGAGCTGCGCCCGCAGCAGGGAGCCAGCCGGGCCCAGCCGCCCCCCCCGGCGGCAGCAGCGGTGAGCGGGGAAGAGCTGGCCCAGAAGCTGCAGCGAGGCGGCGGAGCTGGGGCCCTGCGGGATGATGTTTCTCCGCTGCTCTGCAGAAAGGAAGCGGAAGACTCAGGGTATTGCTAACACAGGCTGTACAAAAAATAAAAATCACGGTTGTTAACTACGAGAGCAGAAAAATTCCCTTGCATGCTCACGGGAAAAAGAGGAAGGAAAGATGGCTGTACTGGAGACTGGGAGTCAGAACTGCCGCATCCTCAGAGACTGCAGGGACTTGCTTTCCTGTGACATGTTAGTGGTAGAAATGCAATGAGTCTTGTTCCTCCCCAAATTCAAGGGGGGTGACTTACTAGATTGTTGCTTGACTGAAATCTTACCTGAGCCCACAAAATGTGAGCACGTTATTGAAGAGAAAAACTTTTTCAGAAAAGATAGGCTCTCTACAAGCTACATACTTGGCCTGGCTAGCCTGGTACGCTGTCGCACGCCATGCCAGTAGGCAACGTTACTAAGAGCAGGGAAGTTCGCCAGCCTTTAGAGTTCCCTCCTGCTCCTTTCCTCACAGCCACAAGTGCTGCGCAGGGGTGATAAGGGTGCATCCCTTTTCACCAACCTGCTATCCAAGACTTTGTCTAAGCTGTTTCAGAACACAGTGCCTGCCTCCAACCATACCCTGCAGCAACCCGTTCCCAAGTTCACTTTCTGCTACTTCAAAATAAATAAAGAAATAAATGAAAACTTGCTTTTTCTCTTAAGCCAGTCTCCTGCCAGTTTCACTGAGTGCTCCTCCTCCCCATACGTGAGCTTCAGTGAATCCCTGTTTGCACTCACCTCATTCAGCACCTCTGGAGATGCCCCGGACACGTTCTGCTGCCTTAGCACTCAGCTCTCCTCAGCAAGCGTTTCCTCCACATCCTCCATCACTTTTGCAGCTTCTCCTTGCACGTTCTATCACCTCCTTTCTGAGATGCCAGGACTAACTCAGAACTGGCAGAAAACTAAGGCTCGTCGCTTTAAGACCTTTTCGCTCTAGCACGCTTTTCGCTGCAGGGGGACACCGTTCTTCCTCTCACCCACGCCAGGCACACCCACAGCCACAGGGTCCGTCTAACCTCTACGCACCACACGTCCAGCCGCCGAATCACTTCTCTACTCGCTACGCTGAAGCGACGGGATAATTCCCGAGACGAGGAACCGCAGCGGCGCCGCTTCCTACCGAAGGACGGCGTCGCCTCCCAGGCGCCCGGCAGCGCGCAGCTGTTTCCCTTAACGCGGCCGCGTCCCCGAGGCCGCCCGAAGGCCGCCGGCGCCGGGCCCAGCCGTGCGCGCGCTGCCCGCAGCCCCCGCCGCTGCCCGCAGCCCCCCCGCGCCGCTGCCCGCAGCCCCGCAGCCGCTGCCCGCAGCCCCCGCCGCTGCCCGCAGCCCGCTGCCCGCAGCCCCGCAGCCGCTGCCCGCAGCCCCCGCCGCTGCCCCCGCCCGCAGCCCCCGGTGCCGGCGCGGTGCCGGCGCTGCCGCGGTCACACGAAGACGAGGGGGGGCCGCGCAGCAGGGGGGAGCCGACTGCCCGCGGCTGTCCGTACAGCGGCGCCGCAGCCCGCACGGCCCGACAGCAACGCGATCGCTGGTGAACGAGGCCTTCTTCCAAACGTTTAACAACATCCAGACGAACATCACGCGCCGAGGAGCCGCCGCTCCTTCCTCTCTCCAGGCAGCAGCCTCAGACGTCCTCTCCAGAGAAAGCAGCAATTCAAAGACCATCTTCCGAACTCGGTTCTGCCACGTTATAGCATTCTCAGTACGGCAAGCAGCGGTATTCACAGCTGAATACAACTTAACACCAGGAGAAAAGCTAAATACAAACAACAAAAACCCCTAACCGGAGCAAAGCAAGCAAAGGATTAGAAACAGGATCAGCTTAACCTTTGTCTCACCCCCCATTTCCAGCAACCTTACTACATGTTTTTTTCTTTTCACCTGCCCATAGGTGGATCGACTTGTCCTTTCAAGGCAGAGCTCGCACAACGGCAACTCCACGCAACAGGATTACAGAATTACGCAAGGAGAGATGTATAGAAACCAGCTCCAAGCGAATGCAGAAATGAGTAGGACTTTTCTCAGTCCAAAAGGCTTGCTTTTCTACTTCTACCATCATCAGGACACCGACAACTCCAATGTTTCAAGTGCCTCCTTACTGCTTACAATCCTTAAGAACAGGAAACACAGTGTAACCGCATATATAGTTTGCTCCCCTCACAGAAGTTTGAATCAATTACTCACCTGAAGGGGGGACTTCCTGTATAAATAATTCCTAAAATTTGTCTATTTTACCAGCCAATCATATCAGACAGGAACTCAAGACATCCGTATCCTTGCTGTGTAGCCAGAGAGCTTTTGCTCACACTTGAGGGAAATAAGTTTAGCTACTAAAATATTTTTTTCCAATTTGTATGCAAAGCTATTATTTTACTACATGCATGCTTATAGCAGGCCAAGAGCACCAATCTACAACTGAAGATATTTTAGTGTATTACACCAGTGCGTACTTTTATACGCACGCACACACACCCTTTTCTGAACTGTGCTGTGAACAGATGCTTACCAGAAAGGGGTGGTGCTGTCAACTCGTCGAACACCAGAGAGGAAGGGAAGGGAAGGCACCAAAATTCAGTTTCCAGTGTTGTTTTGTTTTTTTCCCCTAACACATGAACCTGACCAGAGCTGAGACAAACACAGGGTGAGGACACGGAGGTAAATGCTGGCACGCTGAGGAACAGGCGCAGGCCCAGAAGCGAACCAGAGCGCCTGCTCTGGAACAGCAGCTCGCAGCTGTGCCCCACACTGCTCTTGGGGGAGATGCGCTGTGCAGCGTGCTCTTCGTAGAACCTTCTCAAAAGTAAATTATTGGCTTTATGTCACCAAGATACCAAACCATTTCAAGACCCCAGCACACAGTGATTGGTACAAGAACAAACCAGTAGAGTCACTGACCGCATTAGAATTATGCTTTTCCCAGAACACCCCTCAAAAGCCACACCAAAAAAAAACCACAGCAAGATTATTGCAAGAAAAGCAGTTAGAATGCCAGCATTATTCCATTACTGGCTCCCTAGTTGTCTTTGTTTTGTTAAAAAAATACAGAATATAAAAAAACTACAGAATAGAGTTACCTTGTAACCACATCTACAGCCACAAATTTTCAAAACTGCAATTTAATTTCAGAAAATGTGTTAAAATATATATTTATACATCAATTTGACACACTGTGTTAGTTTACACAAATGATGGTCTCGCTTGAAACTGTATTTATGAAATGTACATTTTTAATTTAAATACTCAGTATACACTGCACTTAATCTGCATGTTGCATTTATTAAATACATTAAAATCTGCAATGTAACAAAACGTTTTCTGCATACGAAATTCAAAACACCATTTTAAATGAACAAAAGATGGCTCACTTCATTTTTTAAACTAGTGCATAGCACACTAGCTCAGCTCCACCAACACCAGCTGTTCTTTCTTTTTTATTTGACATTGTTCACAGACTATTACATATTACAATAAGAGTGCTGGATAAAAACATGAGGTACGAAAGTGGTTCAAAGATTATAGGTCATGCAGATCATGCTAGACAGCAAAGAAAGTTGTGAATGAGAAAACACTAAATAAAAATACATAAAGAATGTGCATTATAAAATAAAAAACTCAATTACACAGCTTTGCTTCTTTGGTTACAAAGTAGGTTGAACAATTTCACAGCTTTTTATTCCCACCCAAAAAAAATTATACGAAATGTCAAAAAGCAGAGGAATCGTGGCAATTTCTCTCTATTAGAAAGTAGAAACAGAAATGAGCGAAGTTTTCTTCATCAAAATAGCCCATCAATTATTTATTATATCACAATAACTGGTGACTACCTGTACAGATGCACTATGGTCTTCATACTTACACTCTATACAAAATTTACATTCAAGCTGGATCTTTACTACCGTAAATAAATACCAAAGGTAAATTGCCATTAGTGTTAGAAATATGCCAGGATTCTTTTGTTCAATTATTGCCTAAACATTTTATCTATTAAACGCAATCCCATCTATCATTTTACTGATACATACATTTATCAAAAAATTAAAAAAGTTCTGTGACATTGTTCATGTACATTATGAAAATAGCAGCCCTGTAATAAATAAAACAAATAAATGAAACTAATGTAGGCAAATGTTACTTATATTGAAAGAACAGTGGCTCTTAAGATGAATTGTTACTACTTACGAGATAGCAAGGCTCAAAGTAATCCATGGGTAATGGAAACCTCGGAGAGCCACCAAAGCTCTTAAAGACCTCACTCCGGCACACCAAGCAAATGCATCCTCTGCATTAACAACTCTGTCTACCACTCCCCTTGTGCACTGATGACATAATGGACACCAACTGCACTTCATAACTTATCTGTGAGGGAAAGCTCTTGGAGAATGATTGTCTAATACTGAAAAGGCCAAACACACAACAGAAGCATGGCTACTTGCTTTCATATAAAGTGGAAAGAACATCAGTGGCACACAAGGACAGACTGCTCTCAGGTTTTTTGTTTTTTAAATGAGGCAAGAAAGCTTTACGCTGAGGAGACATTCGGCTGCTGTGGAGGTTGTGTTGGCTGTGGAGGCTGTGCTATCACTGCTTGCGCTTGTGAAGTGCTACTAGGATTGGCCTGTTGGGTTGAAAGTTGGGATAACTGATCGTTGTTTGAAAGAGATTTTAACAGTGCATTTTCTCGTTCAAGTAAAGAGTTTCTTTCAACTAATTCTTTTATTTGTTCCTTCAGGACTTCCACTTCTTCTCTTACTGCATACATCAAATGGCTTTTCACTAGATCCTGCAAAGAACAAGTTGACAGTTACTCCAACTGAAAGAACAGTTCCGTTCCACCCCAAGCCCAGAATTCACTGCTTTACTATAAGTAATAATTTATAATTAGCCTGAACAAATTAGCCTTCAAGAACAGTTAACCTAGCGCTTTAATTCACTATAAAGTGGCCCATACATCCAAAGCTTTGCTTGCAGCATTCAACAATAACTAAGTTCTAGCACACAGCAACCTAAGTATGTTTCTGTTATAACTGACTTCTATCCCACCTCACCCCCCACTGAAGAACAAGGAATATTGACAAAGTTAACAGTAACCTTCCGGTACTTTCCTATCCTTATGGCCTTAGAGGCCTGTGTTAACTGCTTAAATGAAGCTCTCTCCCATGAACAGCTTTGACAGGCAGGATTGCAGTACACGTAAACCATCACCTGCCATCTCGTGAAGCCTTGTCACCTCAGTCACGCTGAAGACAAAGCCCTAGAATTATGCAGCTACCCAGAATGAAAGCATCAGCTCTGAAGTTTTGACCTGGTGGTAGGAGTCCAGTGTTGAATCCCAAGCACTGAGGTGTACGGAAAATCAAGAAATAAGAAAGCCCCTAAATCAGCACAAGGAAAAAAATCAAACTGAATTTAACTGAAGCTGAACTAACTGTGAAGGACGGCACAGTAGAACTGACGATGAAGAAACCAGAAATGAACATCACTAAAATAAGAAACCCGTGCTATTTTCAGCACTGCTTTAAATTCAGTCTCAGCTTGTTCACAGAAATTTATATAAAAATTCATTTAAGAACATTTTTGGGCCAACAATAAGTGACAAGTATGTAAGCAAAATGTCACTTTAAGTTAAAGTGAAATACCTTGTTTGTGGTCATCCCATAGCTTATATAGAAAATCCTTTCTTCAAACAAATCCTTTTTTCTCAGTCTGACCCAACTGAAGGAAAGTTACTGACTCGTAGAAAGACAACACAGCTGGAAACTTATGCTCAACGACAAACTGCTGAACCTATTAGAAATAATAGCTTGGGTTTCTTTACTTACCATTGCCTGTTCTATTTTGTTGTCAATGGCAACAACACTTGCACCAGATGCACTGTAAACATAAACAGAAAACTTTGTGAGCATTACCGTATCATTTGGTTGAAACTCTGCACCTACTGGCACCCAGAGGACTCCTAGAACATGTTTTCTGAAAGGCTAGAGCTTCGGTGTCAAAGGTTCAATACATAATCACATATTGTCCCCATGGCCGTACTGCCTAGTACAGTTAGAGCACCTGAGAGACACTGCTCCTTCAGTCTGTAATTTCTTGGACTACATGTATGACACACAGGAAAGTACATTTGAATAGACAGTAGAATAAATACTTTAATTCCTTGCCTCATTTTTCAGCTTTCTGTCCTGCGGAAAACAGGGATACATGGGATATTCATGAGGTCCTTACCTCTAGTTTAATTTCTGCTAAATTGCTTTTATAAAGCACTGAAGAAAAAGAAGTATAGTATTTGTTCTCTGGCTTTACTTGAAGATTACTTCCCATTAGGAAATAATTGGATCTGCATTGTCTTTACGACTTTGCAACCAAGCAGCAGTAGTCAATAGGAGTGTAAGACATGTCCAGAGACCCGGAACTCCACAAGAACATTTACTCAGTTTCAGTGAATTCTCAGTGGATCATGTTTAACGATCTAAAAAAAATGCACTGCCCTTTGCCTGCTTACAGCTATGAGCCAGTCTTGTTCCAAAAGACACACTAATGCAGTGCAGCCCGACAAAACATCTCAGTCATCGGTACAAGAAAGCAGGTATTTACTGTGGGAAACAAGATGTTGAACTACGTCTTTACATACCAGATTACAGCAATTCAGGTCTTAATATTTGCAGGCTGGCTGTTTTCAAGTCACAATATAGAAACACAAATCAGGGGGTGTCCCCTGATCTCCTCCAGACTGATTCTCTAGGTGGAGAAGAGGCGTAG
Source organism: Anser cygnoides (assembly GCF_040182565.1). Lineage (NCBI taxonomy): Eukaryota > Metazoa > Chordata > Aves > Anseriformes > Anatidae > Anser > Anser cygnoides. The sequence continues at coordinate 26,786,410 of NC_089881.1, forward strand.
CCCACCCCAGGGGATACGACAGGGTTCAGCAGAGGAACACATCCACAGCAGCCACAGAATAAATTCAAACCACGTGCATTTTCTGTCATCCCTTACTCTCCTTGCCTGACCTCCTATACTAGGTCCTGGTGATCCGACTTTACTCCACAGCTCCACGTCTGACACAAGACTGCAGTTCTTGGACTACTTGCCAGGCCTGCTAGTTGTATCTACTGATACGCTCCACCAGAGGAGGAAGTTGCTATCAGTAGTGTGCAGCCACGTTAAAAAACAAGTTAACATGCAGGAAAAATGGAAGGTTTTCAGTCAGGCTTGGAAACTTGCCCATTAAGAATACGTAACACTCGCTGATACCACACACTAAGAAAAAATACTTAAGGCTTTTTACAGCGAGTATCAGCAAGGTGGTCGTAAATATGAGTTACGTACATGAAACAAAGCCTCGCTGCTGAAAGAATGTCACTATTTAGAGAAGCCCATTTTACAGAGTCCCACAAAAACAGCCAGTACCTAACACCAATCATTTACAAGTAAAGGGAATTAGCTTTTGAGACTGAGAAAGTAACAGCCTCTACTGGTAAAGTAAACAAAGCCTGTAATCTGCAACTACGATGCTTGAACTCGTATTTAACAAGAAATGTGTTCCAGTTGTACAGGGGCTCAACTTAAATGCCTCTACACAAATGCACGTAGCAGGGGGAAAAAGAGCGGGGGGAAGTGGCGCTTTCAGCTCAGTCTCAGGGCTCCGATATCCTAGGCCTTGGTGAGATGCGGTGGGACGGCTTGTGCAGCTGGAGCGCTGAGCTGGATGGCTACAGGCTCCTCCAGAGAGAGGCAGGGAAGGAGAGGCGGTGGGGTAGCCCTCTGCATTAGGAAGGGCCGAGCGTCCCTGGGTAAGAGTCAGGGGAAAGGCCTGTAAGGGAGATATCGTGGTTGGAGTACGTTACAGAGCACCCAGCCAGGATGAAGCAGAGAAAATAACCTACAAGCAGCTGTAAGCGTCACGATCGCTAGCACTTGCTCTCACAGGAGACAACTTCCCAGATGTCTCTGCTGTGTTGTATTTCCAGCAGCAGAACGGGAGACCCCTGGAACGGGTGGAGGGTAACGGCCTGCCACGGGCGGTGAGGGAACCGGCCAGGGAAGGTCACCGCACCAAGGTGAGACTTGCAGTAATCTTTGTCGGTTTTCACAGCTACAGTTTTGCTTTTTAACCACCTATCTCTAAAAGCCCTTCTATCATACACAGCAGATAGACAAAAACCTGCTTAATCTGAGAAATCCTCATTTAGATGATTTCAAAAATCCTGGTGGCCTAAATATAGTTTTCACATTTTATTTTGAAAAGACCGTGGGCAAAATTAGATTTGACTGATAACACTGCTTAGCTATAGCACACAATCACGTATGCAGCTTTTGGACCAAAAGTGTTTTATCCAATACTTACAGCTTGCACCTCATAATTCTTTACATAGGAAAAATATTAACATATATATACAACTCAAGAACAGCACTATTCTGTTTCAAATGCCTTGTAAACAAAAAAGAAGCCTTTTGGACAACCATGTACATACAAATGAAGAAAACAAGAAGAGAACTGGTAAGTCTAAGTGCACATCTGATTTCTAGTGTACGTTATATTTAATGTAGAGCAATTGCACTTTCCACAATGCAGTGCATTGTTAAAACCTTGGTGTAATTCTGACTTCACTGCTACAAAAATTTCTCCTATGGAGATATGGTATCCCACAAGTATGGAAAAATGTTACTAAGAAGAGGCTTCAGTATCATCAACAAGCTCTAATAATGTGAAACAAGTCTTTGGTAGGCCTCTTAGCACAACATATGCCAGTATATAAATTACGGGAAGTATTGGTATTCCATAGTGATCAAACAAGTGTTTTTTTTGTAAAGTGTAATTCTATGGTTCATGAAAACTTGCTTACTATAGACTATTCCAAAAAGTTGAATGACACTGTTCAAAGGAAAGTGAATAAGTGATGTAAAAACTGAGGATCAGTGGATCGGGAGACAGCAAAAAAAGTTAATGCCTTAACGTTGACTTCATTAATGGTTGGAGGAAAATTTAACCTTCAGCACTACCTGACATATGTATGCATTATAACCCATTTCAATGGTGAATTCAACAAGCACCACTGTGGTCAATCTAGTATTTTCACCATTAGTGACTTTAGATAGACCCATCGTCCTTCCAAGAGATTTGTACTCAACTTCGAAATTCGTTTTGAAAACTAGGTAGAAAGACTAAGAATCTAAGTTTCAAAAGAAAGGCATTTACAACTTAACTCACTCTGTATGCTTAAAAAAAGAACATTCATTTTTACAGATTCCAGTCCTCAGTAGTGCACGTATTTTATATCGAAATTAAATGCATTAGGAACATGAGTTATAAACAGTCCCACTTTGGCACTGTCAAGTACTACACTAGGTAATAGCACCCCACATTTAAATGAGACTGCAAGTCCTAGTGACAGGATGTTGCAAGCCAATTTTGAAGCTTGTGTGAGAGCGGGAAAGACTACCTGCAGAACAAACAGCAAGAGGTACCCTGATGGTAGCAAGTCACGTCCCATGGCTAACACATGGTAACTCTTCCTTTAGCACTACATCTATCCTGTTTTAGTTGAAATTGGAAAAGATGGCATCATAAACCACAATCTGAGACACCCCTGAACTAAGTGACCTCCCCTAGCTCCTTCCTTGTTACCACTTTAAATGAAACTTTGAAGTAACCTTTCTGAAAGGATAAGTAAGGTATTTCAAAGCACACCCGTATTTGTTCTGTTTGTCAGTGAATTTCAAACTAAAACAATACGCATGTTAACTTGTTCTTTCCCCTCACTGGGGAGTTACCATAGTCAACTATGCCCCTCTTGATGTCTTACCACTAGCCAAGCTATTTAGTCCACCCATAGAAGCCTTATCTATTCTTTAAGGAGTTAAGGCATGTTTAACTGATCTCCTGCAACACTTAAAATTCATGAATGTTTAATGCTTCACATAAAAACGCAATGGAAACTTAATCATATTGCTTGGAATTAAAGTTTACCAACAACGATGGCTGTTTTAGGCAAATCCATATAAAGCTCCTATGCTACCATTACCACACAAAGGAAACCATGCCCCAGAAGAGCAATCATCCAGACTCATATGGATATGCCAAAAAGCCATTACTCCTCTTGTTAATCCTCTGAAGTAATAGTGCCAGTCAAAAAGACTGATGAGACTCGTGCCCTGAGCAGTGCCTAGGTGAAAACTAAGAAGGGAAAACATTTGCAGGGCTCCTCATTTCACTAACATTTAACAGTTTGAATGTTACCATCACTCTTCCCTGCCAACGTGTATTAGTGAGAAATACCTGTCTCTATTTTAGTTAAGAATTTTTAGCAATATCTATCTATTGTGATCGCACGTAGCCAGCTTTGCTGGCTTCAAATAGTCCCAGGAGATGGCTGCTCACAGGAGAATAATCCATATTTGTTCAGAACAATACTACAGTTACAGAGGAAGATTTTCTTCTACGTTTGCTCTAAATTCTCCTAACAGATAAATCCCTGAGGTTCACAGACTGTTTCTGAAGGAGCTGCAGAAGGTAATTAAAAAGCCTACGACCAGGTTTAAGATCATTATGTTCCGCAGTATGTGAGCCCCTAAGTTTTGGGATGAGGAAACAGGGACTCTGAGGAACTCAGAAGGACTTCCATGTTTTGCAGCAGAGACGTCTTTCACAAACCTGAGACCACAGAAGCCCCAAAACACTTAACTTGCCATCAGACGACTCAGGCCTGAGCACAGGCTCCTGCTGGCATTGGAGGCTGCCCCTGCCCACCGGTTCCATCCTTGCTGGGGCTTCCCTCTGCGTGCCCACAGCCCAGAGAGGGAGCACGGACTGGGCTTCAGCTCCCCTGCCAGGTTTTCACTGGAAATACTTGCACCAACCCTGATGAAGTTACTTCAACATTTTTACAAATGCTTGCTTTCACTATGAAGTGTTCAACAAAGATACAAGACTATTTTTCAGAAGCCACTTATATTGCTTTTTTTCTCCTGTATTCCACATTTCCTGTGCCTGTTTTGAACATTATACAGGAATCTAACATTTGTCTCAGTTGTAATCACTAGCAATTTTAGTTGTCTGGGTTTTTTGAATCCACTTCTGCATCTTAAGGATTATTTCAAGTTATAGACAAAAATAAGAGAAACAAATAAATGATAGACCTTAAAGTGCATTTTTGGTTTATGTACCAAACTTGTACTCAAGGCCATGAAGTTTGCTTCAGTTAAATAAGTCTTTGAACATAAATACTACCACTGTCCCGTAAATACATAGAAATGGCATCATCCAGAGCTTAACACAGAAATACTCATTTGTACAAGAAAAGAAAGATGTGCTTTTGAAACTTGGCCTAAAGCTAGCATTTTAACAAAAAACAGCAGGATGCATTAGCATTACTTTTAAGCATCAGTGTTGTAAAATATACAAATTATTGCCAAGCAAACTTTAAAAGGATTCAGTTAAGCTTTTGCAAGTTGAAGAGCCTCTCAAGTCAAATGCAGCCAGTACAGTGATGAAATTGTTACCAATACTTAAAAAAAAAAAGATCTATACTCCACAGAGCTTGCTAAGCAGTATTGTGACAGGCCAGAGCATCGCAAAACATTAAGTCACATAATCACTAGGACTTAATGCTGACAATAAAAAAAAACCTTCAAAATCATTAAAGTGCAGGAAAGAAACCATTTGCAGCTACTGACGAATTAGTAATGCATCTCTGGCGAGTCATATCTGTAACAAATATGACTTTGTTGCACTTCATTGCAGTTTCTCGCCATGAATTCAAAGCCGACTTAGTAAGCTTACTTTGTCCTCATACCACGTCACAGTTCGTGTTTGTTACCCATCTAGTTTAACTTAAGCAGAATGAAAACAAGCCACTAAGCTTCCTTTCCTGGCCTCATGCCTGAAAAATTTTAACTTTATCAACAACATTTTCACAACCTTTTTTCTGACATAAGACTTAAGAGTCACAATGTCAAAGTTGTGGTTTTTTTTTTTTTTGAAAAGGAAGCTGTAAAATGTTTTATTGAAGGCCAGCTATTAGCTGACCAGCATTAAACTCTTTCAGCTTATACTTTATTATACATGCATAATAAAGGAAGAAGAAAAATAGCATTTCAGACTTTAGTTATAAGTTTCATTACAGATATTTCAACTCCATGACTGCTTTCAGACTTCCAGGCAGAGTTCCAACATGAAGTTCTGAACACAAGCAACAGTTCTGCGCAAATGAAATGACGAGAAACTTGCATAGAGCAAAGCCATTCATGCATACCTCAGCATGTATGCATTCCATATTTAAGCATTCATACCTATCCCAGAAGGTCTTTGACTCACGTAACTTGTTGAAATGGAACGCTTGGTAGAATGCAGTTGACGGATTCCTATGAGATCCAAGAATCAAACAGAGATATTGAAAATGGATATATAATATAAATACTAACTCTTATTCTACCAAAATAATTTAGCTATCCAGACAGGTTAAGTTTTTGTCCACATGTTTAGACTTTGCAGAATCCCTAGAAGTTCAATGGCTGAAAGTCCTTACTGTTTCTATGAGTTTCCATTAAAGACACATTGATTCCGTATTTCCTACTAATTTTCATGCTATTTCAAGTTGCTTCTGTAAAGGACTATACAGTAAAAGCTATTAATGAAACATCTCATAGAATGCTGACAGTCTCCTATAGGTAACCTGTATAGCACCCTAGTGCTATACATACCTAAATTCAAGGCATTTCACAAAATGTCTCTAGAACACTACCCAGTGTATCTGTTCTACCTAACACCCTGCTTTATATTAGAAACACAGGAGTTCTCTAACTGGACCCCAAGTCAGAGCTAAATAGGCCACGTTCAACCTACTAAAGATTAAGTTAAAACTGAAAAACAGGTTAAGTTAAAATTGAAATACAGAATCTAAGATATCGCTCACTTTGTAAGCGGTTGTCACAGTTGTCCTCGCGCTTCCCCTGACGTACAACAGGCCAACTGCTGTTCAGGGGCCCCTTGCCGACCCGTAAACCTGAGTGCACCAGCTGCTGCCCTGGTTCTCGCAAAGCTCCAGCAGACTGGTAACTTTTCTGAACACAGGACACGGTGGCACAAGTTCTGTCACCAGTGCCAAACCCATAAGACAGCCTGACCCTCCTTGTTTGGTGTGTATTTGCCCACAGATAGCAGCTATACCAAGAGGGTAATTTGAAGACCATAATTATCCAAACACTCATCTGAAGACTTACTGCTTATAGGATACTAGAGGAAGCACGAAGTCAAAACTCTCCATTGCTAGTAGCTGTATCAGAGTGTTACAGCTAAGCTTAGGAACTCATCAGTACTGCTGTTTATCCTGACACTGGTGTAGCTATGCCAGCCCTGGAGAAGAATTTGACAGCTTAGCTGAACAATCTTCAGAAGAGCTAGTATTGGCTCAGCTTCCTTTTGAAGGCAGTTTTAAGATCAGAAGCTTATACCAACATTAGAAGCACAGGTGTCCATCCCTTTTCTAAGTTTGCAGCAAGAACACTTCTTAAAACAACTGTCTTCAAGGTAATTATTTCCATTTAAGCACAACTACTGTATGTATACTTGAAATCATAAGAAAACATCACAGAAACAGCACCATAAGACGCTATTAACCTGAAGTAATTTGATTCCCATGACAGCTGTATACAAACAGCCTAGCAAGGTTAGTAGTTAATAACGCACATCTCTCAGCAAAGATCAGGAATCACTTGCTTGTGGTGTTTGTCACTCCATCTCCTACCTTCAACTCTCTACCCTCCATGAATTTAGCTTAAAGCCTGGTACAGACATTGCTTGATCAAACTGACCAAACACCATGCTTTCGTGTTAGAACTTATGTTTTCCTAAGTATTACACACTTGAGTGACAATTAATTCAAGTAATTATAGGGAGAAGCAGTACGTAGCAGCACAATAGGTAAAGGACATATGAGTGATACAGGGACATAACATAGAAAGCAACTGACATCTGCAGATACAACAGCACTCCTTTGCTTAAAGGAAGGATGAGGCCCAACCTCTTCTAATTAAGTTATCCGATGCATATGTAAAAGTCTCTTCCTCATAAATTGACTGTAAACAAAAAGTCATTTATCTCCCAAGATAAATTTACTTGCATCATACAAAACCCTATTGCTATTGTTAGCTTTGAAAGGTTGTGGCTTACAACCACACAGCATGTATTTCACACTATCTGTTTTTGCACTGATACGCTATATGCGCTATACTCTCACAATTCTTAAGCAAGTATCTGGAAAATATCTGGAAAAGCATGAGCAAGTTTTCTTGTTAAATTCTCATTTTTACAAAAAAAATCTCAGCAGCAGGGTATATTACCTTAGACAACTAACATTTTCTACTCTGTAGCTATATCTCACTCGACAAGATGTCAGTGGGGGGTGGTGCGCTATCTCAATCCAAAAAGCAAATCCAGAGAGGTAACTGATGTCTGACATGCAGGTCTGAGCTGATGGTTGAGTTCCAGACTGCTGAGGCATCTGAACTCCTTTCAGCTTGCTGAAACAATCAAGAAAACTGCTTACAGCAGCAGTGCAGCCTACCCTGCAGCGCAACCGCCGGAGCACCAGAAGTCATTCTGACACCACCAGAAGTCATTCTGACACCGTCCCCACGGCACCTAGGGGCGGCCCGGACCAGGGACGCCGACTCCCAAGGCTCCCTCCCCAGCAGCAGGCACCACGGTTCAGTCCCAGCTGCTGGCAGATTTGCACAGCGGGGCCCAACAGCCAGCTAGAGAGGGGGTCCCCAGCGCTTCACCAGAGGAGCCCCCTCCTCTTCCACAGGAGGTACGCCAGGCATTTCTTTCTCCATCTCTGGTTGGAGAATAGGTGTTCCCAAGGAAGGCTTGATTCTAGATCCAGAGACTATGACAGATGACTAGCATAGCAAGTTTAGACATTCAAACTGCATCTCACTTTGTGAGAGTCTGTTTCTCTATGATCAAGTCCTACGGCAGATTTATTTCCTCTGAACGCTCACAAACTCCAACGTTCTCTACACACTCCAGAATTACCATTTTTAACAACAGTTTTAGCATGACAGAAACTTGATCTAAATTTAAAGGATGACAATTTTAACAGTTCTCTGCATACCTGAAACATCAAGTTGTCCCTTTAAAACAGAAGTCTAAACCATATCCAAACTCTCACCTCACATTTGGAAGGATTTAGAAGGGTATCCTCGCTCCCACTGCTGTTAATCAGGGCAAGCATGTGCCAGATTGAAACTTTACTCGAGAGAGCTCTGCTTTGCTAGAAAGCATGCCCATGAAAGCTGGCAAATTTTCAGGTACACAGACAGATGCTTTTTCAATTGAATAAGGCTACTGGCTCTGGAAGTACCAGTTACCAACACGACCCACAGAGGCCTTGTTTCCAGCTCCCACCTCCGAAGGAAGACTAGGAGCATCGCTGCTTATTACGCAACCAAGCATGTTCCAACTACTGGCCAACAGCAGCAGTTAAAGGCCACAAAAGGAGGAATTCCTGAAGAATACCAAGAATTTTTCAAGGTGTCGAAATAAAAGGTCATACCACTCCACCTCAGACAGTTCTGTCTCAAGATCAGTGATTAACTGAGGACAGGGATGATGCAGAAGACTAAAAACGCCAAAGTACCCATCTGTGAAGGTGAAGAACATGAAACTAACAGGTCAAACAACCCATGTTCAATACCTCACATGAAAATCAAAGCAAAATAGAACCACCTATTATTACCTATACAGCAGCAAACCAGCACGGATTGCCATTTTAGAAGCTTATGTGAAACAAAAATTCTTTATGAAAAAAAATTAACAGGCCTCATATAGAAAGAACACAGAAGATCTAATTATTATTAGATTAGTAGTGCTTTTAATGCCACCTTGCATGACATCTTTGTAATTAAGATCATGGCTTATTCAAAGTGGGTCCACAATTAATCAACTACTCTGTACACGTGGCTCTCCAATAGTTCAGTGGAAGAATGGAAGGATGCATCAACCAGAGCTCTCCAGGGGTCTCCTCCGAGTCTGTTATAAGAAACTTTAATCCATGACTTGGACAGTGGAGTACAGACTATCTTTATACCTGCAGATGATCTGCAAGCACTCTGGACAGCAGGAATAGAATTCAGGAAGATCTTGCCCAATTGGAGCAATGGTCTGAAATAAAAAGGATGCAATTCAATAAGGATAAGCATGAAGTATTATGCTCTGGTAGCAATAATCAGCTGCACAACTACAAAACATGGAATCAGTAGTTCAGTGCAATTCCACAGAAGAGAATCTAAGCAGAAGTAAACATCTTGCAGAAGTATCGAAGTTGTGATACTTCAGTCTTACACAAGCTATGCACATACTAACTGAAGTCTTGTTTCATTTGGCCCCTAACTTAGATTTCTTACAGTTTTAGTTGCAAACTGTCCAGAAGGATACAAACCTACCAAGGTTCAGGTAAGACCACTAGATGTTATCCCCATTCCCTCCCTCTCCCCCCATTAATCAGTATCACAAGTAGGGAAATTAAGCATTGAAGAAAGATGGAAAACAGTTCTAGGCTTCATGTACTTTAAAATATCTGCAAAGGAAAAGAAAATCTCATACTTGTTGGGTATAAGCACAACAAAAATACTATGAGTTTTTGGGTTTTAACATGCAGAAGAAGTTTATATTACACATCAGAATTGTTTTCCACGCAAACAGTAAGGAATGGAAAAGAATTCTTACAGTACTGGTGGAATTCCCATCCTTGGTGATTCTAGAAGAGATCAAATAGTCATTGCTCCAAAAGATTTCAGGCCCTTAAAGCCCCAGATGAGCCCATTGGCCCATCTTTCACAATTCTCTGAGAATTCATGAGATCACTAGCAAGAACTTTAAAGTTATTCCTTTGAATAGAATCAATTTCTACAGGAATCAAATTTAACTATGAAACGGAATAGAAAGAGGTAAAGAAAGACTAGTTTATACTCTGAAACCAAGCTGCCTTTCATTTCAATTGTACAATTCATTTACTTTTCTGGTGGAAAGTGAAGAATGATCACTAACATAAAATGCTTCTTAGTTGCACAGAAAGCTCATATTGCAGCATGTTAAGATTAGAAAGTATTAGTAAAGCATCCTGTATTCTTGTGTTCCTGTTCTTAGAAGGTCATTAATTATAGAGTAATGCTCTTGCATCAGAAGGATGGGAAATACAGCAGCAAGCTTCTCTTTCTTTATCCTCTGCACGGAAGTTTATAGGAACCTGACTACGCATCTGTAAAATAAAACCGTTCTTTAGCCATACTTATCAAAGCACAGAAAAAAATTAAAATTTATACAAGATTATATTGCCTAGAAGCATTTGAAACAGAAGTTAGTTTTCAGTTACATGCTGTACTGATCACCAAAAGGCTGTTTCACTAGTAGCTTGCTATGTAACTAGTAGCTACAACCTGTAAGGACTGACTACAATTGCTGTTCAGATGTTGGGGTGGTTTCTTTAGGAGTTGAACCATGGGTTTTGTTGTCACTTGACAACAGCTTATCAGGAAACTCCCCGCAAAGTTTATAGTATTTTAAGTTTGTGTTTAGCCTAATAACAAAATTCCTTCTCCACTCCTCTTTCAAAAACTGTTCCACTTCTTATTTATACTACTATAAATCAACTGTGGGATCTCCTGATATTCTGCCTACAAAACATAGTAACCAGAGTACAAAGCTTACATGAGAGACTTGGCAAATATTAAACTTGGGGCAGTCAATGTGGAATTAAAGGAGGAGAAAAAAGATTAAAACTATCAAGTCGTGTTTAATTATGTAGTTCCATTGACATCCTTCTTTAAAGCCATTATATTTGAAATACATATGCTGAGAAAAACAGCAAGAACTAGACTGTTGCATTCAGTTTTAGATGCATTTTAACTATTGTGACAGGAAAGGCTGACTAAATTAGCAGCCTGCATGACTGTTTTTGGGACAGTGGCTCCAAACCACCATGGACTTTTTGGTTCATAGTCTACTTGTGAATAAAAGTATCATGAAGTGGAAACAAAGCGTTCAGCACAGGTATGACCTCCACCAGAAAAATCAAGAGAAACAAATTTAACTGCTAAAAAAAAAATCACTTAACATAGGACATGCTTAACAGCAGTTTTGCAACATAATTTAAGATGTTGATGAAAGAACAGCCGGATGTACTGTACAGCAGCAATCAGGATACTGTCTGCAGCACCAGCAATGCTTCAGATGCTTTACAAACAAGCTGTGCACTCCCTCTCAACTCTTCCAGAAATGATGAAACTGCAGCTAATGAGCTAAAGCACGTATCACCTGAAATGCAACAGTCTGACATTAACAGCTTTCTTTCAACTAAGCTGCATCTCAAAGTCCTGATGTTTGGATTTAAAGTATGAGAAAAGAACTACAGTTTCCTACCAGAGTTGCCTATTCCTTTCCATAGGAAAGATCAGAGCAGCAGCCCATATCTTCTCCACCAAGAGGATTTTGGAATTTTTTTTTTGTACTGACTAGAGGTCTCTAAGGAGAAAGTGAATGAGATGACTGTCAAGCGGTCGTAGTAAGCAAGTCTGACAGAGCCATTTCACTGCCATCTACTTGGTCTGTTGAAATGATGGCATTAGCTTGCCCTTGCTCTGGGGGCCTGGATCTCTGAAACACACTTGTAACATTCTTCAGTCCCGACATTCGCTAGGGAAAAAGAGTAAAAACACTTAAAAGAACTGAAAGTGAGAATACAGCATGGACTGAGCAGGTGAGATCAACATTAATAATGGTCACAGCAGAGGGATACAGCAAATAATCTGAGCATTTAGCGCAGAGCTCTGAACAAGGCAGTCACTGGTACCTCCACCATGCCCTCCCAAGGAGGATCACCATTCTCCTGAGTTACACAGGAGAGATGCCAACAATTACTCTACTTGTTACAGCAATGAGTAATTGCAGAAAACACTTTTCTACTTGACTCACCATTACATTTTAAAACATACTCAAAGTCCTTGATAGTCTTGTTCCAAAGTAGACCAGATACCATTTCATAGCATTATGGAACAGACACACCTGAGGTGATAGTGGTTTGTGAGACAAAAGGTGACCCAGCCTCACTTCCGCACTCAATTAGTATCAAATAGGAAGTTTTTTTCCCCGTGTACACTTTGGTTGCTTGGTTGATTTTCTCATGCCTTTTTTCTGTTATGGTGGTGTTTCTTTTGTTTGTGAGGATTATTTATTTATTTTTTAAAGAATTTGACTACCAACTCTGGAAAATCGTGTCTAAAATACCAGAACCTTTTGAGGCAACATTAAATTCAAACTGATTTAAGTAGTTTAATATTTAATACCTACAAGTCTGTTGCACATTTGCTTTACAGAAGCTAACCAGATGAGATGTCTTAGGTGCAACTATACCTAAGTATTCACTCAGGTCTACCAAGTTTTGCCACCAGTAAATTCAAGGCTTTTTCTGATTAATTTCACTTTGTAGCTTTTGCCTGCCAAATTTTTGGTATATACAAGATCAGTAGAACACAGGAACATGAAAAGGGAGACTCTTCTCTTGATTTTATTACAATCTTTGAAAGCATGAATGAATGTTTCTATGAAGGAAGAGTTACAGCTCAATTATATTGGCAAAAATTAATGAGGACAGTGGGACAGCACGCTTCCTGTATACAGAGCTGTGAATTGATAAAAGGGAGGCACCTCATCATAAGATGTAACTAAATAACAGTGGTCTGTAACTGCACTAGGTTAGCAATCATTCTTGGAGGGAACTTTGCCTAAGAGTTCAAGTAGTGCTCACCTTTTACATTTACATTTAAGAAAAATACTCTGAAACTCAACTATTCCTTTCATACTAATTCAGTTCTCAATATAAGAGAATTACTTGATTACTATTCTCTGCTTGGCTGGTGAAGAAGAAAGCATTTATTAATACATACGAACTTATTACTACGGAGGATTAGGCTCCTACTGCTTGCTCTGCCCACAAACTAGATTTCATCAAACCTATTGATGAAAGGAAAAACAGTTTGATTATTGACGTAAGAGGCATTGCAGAGTGAACAGTTTGCTTGAGAACATTAATTTTCATAGAAAACAGCCCAAAATTGAAATCCCCAACTATGTTGCATGTGAAGTTACAGTACAGCAGTTTAAGATATTTTAGCTACCAATAAATACTAGTAGTTCCTGTTCTTTGACAACAATATTTATTTCAAGATCTGTGAGAAAGAAAAAAAAGTAAAGGAAAACAGACTTTCAAGGAGACTCAGCACAATCCTGTCCTTATTTATGTGACATGGGTCAAGAAAGTATCTCTTAGCGAACAGGTTTAAGTACTTAGCTTTTTAAGCAGATATTAGAATCTAGACTATGTATGGCACAGTTTGCAAGTTTACTTCTTTGCCTTTCTACACCATTTACAAGTTGTTTACAACCTGTTTCATGCAAGCACACGCTCAGCTGAAGTTATAACTAACACACACTCAGCACAAGAGCTACCACTTGGCTTCAAGGCATTATTTTAAAGAGGCACTGTAAGGTTGGTCAAGGTGTTGAAGGACCTTGCAACCTCCAAACCAGCACCAGGGGCAGAGGCCCCGGCACAAACCGCAGCCAGGGAGGCTCCCTGTGGCCCCCAGGCAATGCTTCTGTGCAGGGCGGGTGCCACAGGGTGCTGGGGTCTCCTTGGGGACCTTCAGAAGCTGCCAGGACGTGGCCCTGGGCAGCCCTGCTGGGGCAGAAGGACCTGGAGGTGCCTCCAAATCCAGCCTGTCCCTTTCTGTAGCTGTCTTCTGCTATTGACATAGATCTCTTTCAGTTTGTAAACTCCAATGAGCACCACACCAACAGGCCAGCTGTCATTGTGCTAGACAGCTGACAGCACTCTGTTATACTGATTAGTATTGCCACCTTCTCACTGCACTGAGAAAATAATTCAATCAAGCTGTCATGATACAAATATTATTCCTAGCTTCAAAGGGTGAACATACATACAAAAAACCTCCCAGAATAATTTTTTTCAGGCAAAATAAGAAGAGAAGCATCTAGCTGTCCTTCATGTGGCAGAATAGGCAACTCACCTGCCTTACGTGAGTAAAAATAGATTATCCTGTAATGCAAAGAATTTACTAGAACTTAATACGTTTGAATTTATAATTTAATTTTAAAAATAAAGAGATTTTCAAGACGAATAATGAAGACACTGCACTTCAAGCAACCTGTGCTGACAATCTAGATTTATCTACCAGGACTACAATACTCATACTTTGGCAGTAAAATTTTCACAGAATCTTAAAGAATCTTTGCTAACACACAAAATGCATAAACAAAATTGGTATTTTTCATGAGCAGCAGGAGCTATTAATCATCAGCTTTATAACTGAAAAAATCAAAATGTAACAGGCTGATACTCAATATCCAGTACAGTCACAGGGAACAATTCCTTTTCCCTTCACGGTCCCTTTAGGCTGTAAGGGATTATCAGGAACTCGGGAGGACACACAGTCTGAGAGAGCAATTTCAGTTCCGGTAGTTTGGCAGTAGCTCAGTAGTCCTGCCTAGCTCAACAAACCTGAAGACTTGAATATTCAGCTTTTAATAAGAGCTTTCAAAAAGCTCCCATGAAACATATGCTGTTATTTCTATCATACAAAACAGCATTGAGAAAGAGGCTGACTATGGAAAACTTGCACTCTGCTGTAGTGAGTAGAAAAAAACAAACCTACAGCAGCTGAGCAAAATACTTGGGAGTATAAGGTACAGAGAACCATTTATTTCAGAGCTGGTATACTGCAGTCTTCAAAACATGCCGAATTGAAAAAATTTCACAAATTTAAACAAGTATTTTCCCCCTTTCTTCCTTTTAATAACCGTCTCATCTGAAACAATTACACCTCATTAGGTTTAAGACTGTATGGATTTGCCCTTAACAAAGGCATTTAAAAGTGTAAGCTGGAAAACAGCACTGTCAAACAAGCAATCACAATTTTCTGTTTAAATGCCTTTCAACACTCAAGAATACAAAACATGGTAAGTTTTCCATAATCTAGAAAACATTGCGTTAGTGTTACCTTATGGAATTTTTGCTATAGAAAGTACAAGACATGAATACAACCAATTGCAGCTTTATTTGCGTTAACTATCGTTTGATATCACCAACTGTACCGTTCACCTCAGAGGTCCCATGTCAACTGTGTTCCAAGTGCTGTAGTTCTGGCCACTGACCCGAAGGCACTCGCTTTGAGAGCACACCTGCATTTCATTCTCACCTGCCTCTGCAAACCCTCTTACACAGAACCCTTTAGGGGAGATGAAAACGTTCAGATCCGTAGCTGCAGTGGAGTCCAGAGTTTTAATAAGTTCACAAACACAGTGAAGAAAGGGACAGAATTCAATAATAATGCAGTTCAAGTACTGCTTACTGGTATGCATTCGCAGAACACTCATTCTTCAGGAGTACAACAAAATGTGCATCGAGGGCAATACATAAAAAGCTGATACCAAAGTTACGTCCATGCCTATGCCGTTTCTTTCTTCCTTAAGGTCTCACGAGCTTAGTTTCAACAATTATACTTTGTCAGCAACAATTAGTACACTACACAAAAAAGTGATTTAACTGAGCAGAGAGACGTATGCTGTGAAGAGGTCTGTATAGCCAGGTTTTCAACAGTTTAGCTGCTGTAGCAGACAGTCCACAATTGCAGCCATTCATTAGCATTCCTGGAATACAGCCGGCACAGTTCAAGCTGGTCAGCTATCTCTGGAAAGTGATCTATACTCTGCTCCTTTTCCAACACGCCTAGTAATATTTTGCCCCCAAAGCCTGCCAAACATGCAGGAGGTTTGAACAAGCCTTCTCAGTAACATTCTTTTAACAGAGGCAACATATTTCTTTTCCCCCAAGAGCCAAAATAAAATATTAAACCAGCTAGAACATTATGCCTGTCAGCTACAAATTTGGGTATACATGGACATAAAGGTGAATGAGGAACTGACATACACTGATCCTGAAACATACCGCTGTTAAAGACCAGCACGTAAAGACCAGTCGATATGAACACAAGATCCAGTTCTGTTTTCATAGTATTTGGCCGACATTAAACTCAAAGTGGATTGCAATGTCCACATCTAGCTCAGTAAGAGTAGCATTTCCTCAATCCTTGCATACTGCTGCAGTTTATTCTACTTGTAGACACACAGAGAGGAAAAAATTGTTATGCAGTAGATCCTTCATAACTTGTACAGAATATATTTCTCTTTTTAACATCTCAGCAATTTAGATACCTAAATTAAGTAACAGAGCTTTGCTTTTTAAAGGAAGGCTGTGACGTGTCAAAGGCTTTTTTATTCTGGACTCCCTCTCCCCCGGTAAGATTTCATGGTTACTCAATTCATCATTATTCAGCAGGTCAACACAAGGAACTGCAGTTTCATTTATATTATCATAAAAGTGTAATGGACTATCAAGGCAGGAAATTGAAGGTTTTTAGGCAACACATCTTGCAAAAAAATCAGTTCTACATCTACAGATAAATAGTTCTATATATGTATCATCTCCTCACACCTCAATGTGTGTATGCATCACTTCCTCCACCCCAATTTTAGACGTAGGACAATTTAAAACAGTAGACCATAAGAGAGGAATAATACAAAGAACTTTTTTTCAAACAACATTGGAGCTGATCAGCATTTTATATAGGCCTCTGTCTCTTACTATAGCTCTTGGTCTGTTTTGAAAGAGGTCTCTTCCTAAACTATTTTACCAAATAGTTCCTCTTCATATTTGAAGTGGTGAACGACTTACTAGATGAACTCAGGATATCTAGAGCTATACAGTATTCCTCGATGAATCATTATTTTAGAAGAGTACTGTAAGAATAATCTATACAAGTTTGTGAAGTTTCAAGCCTGTAAAAATGTTTAAATATAGTCAAAGGTGTCAGAAGAAATGCAGACACCTACCTACAACCTTAATGTCACACATTAAGCCTGAAAAGAAAAATGCCTTCCACAGAATTTCTAGCTCTTGCAATCACAAAGTAAATTCTCTACACAAACCCAAGCGTTAACTTCCTGAACCCGCAGGCAGCCTGAAGCAGTGACTCACAATGTGCAAGCTCCCTTTGCGCCCTATTAGTTTTATCGCAGTGTCAACCCTCAGCCTATTAATGACACTTGAAGGTCTTCATTAACTATTTCACCACTGGTTTCAGACCATTAAGCAGCTGGGAATAAGCCCAGGGGAGTAATGGTGTAATTTAAATGGCTGGAAAGAGGAAAAAAGCAGGAGAAGGAGGAAAACAGCAAACAAGCAGTTATTTTATAACAAAGCCTGCTCAGCGACTACAGCAAATATAAATTAAGTGGTAAAACAGCATTTAACAAGCTGTTAGGCTTTTCTCCTTTGTCTGGAAACAGTGGAAGTAAAAACTTAGATCTCCATCTTCTACTTTGTGCGATGCGTAGGCCTGCTTAGAGTAAGCTTTCATTACTTACCAGCATTGCTACTAAATAAAGCTATTCCAAGCTGGCAGACACGCACCACAGAGCTCCTGCTCAGTGCACCACTTCAGCAAATGACTAGGTTTTATCACCCAGCGCAGAAGCAGACAACTGAGAAGTACGCATTTCTTTCAAGATAACCACAAGTTAGTTTCCCTACTGCACGTCGTAAGGCAGCACGTACAAAGAACGCGCTGCACTCCGATCCGTTCCTGTTTCTCACTCGCGGCTCTCGTGGCCACACTTCTGAGAAAGCTTCAGAAGGTAACAATGTACGAAGCAGTGCTGCAAGGTGGCTTAACCTCAAATAAAACAATACGAAAATAACTTTTAAAAATCACTGTTCAGGGCATGGCTACCAAGACCTGTCTCACCAGTACCCAACACAGAGTTTGCAGGTTACAGCTCTAAGTCACACGAGTCTTCCCCTCACCATCAGGTAAGGGATTCACTTGTCACCGTCACGCCTGTTACTGCACTTACATAAACACTAAGTATTACAAGCTATGCAAAATGAAAGTCATTAACATGATTAAAAACGTGCTTTTTTTTCTGATAATATACTGAGCTATTAAAAATACCAGGCTGAAATCAAACCTTATTGGCACTATGAAGAGTTTCTCAGGAACCCTCCTAAGGTAGGCACGACCACCAGAAAAATTTAACTGTATAACTAAGTCTTTTATGGCTTTAATTAGAACTCATCTGCCTTCAAGCCAGCTCTTGCTTGCATAAAGGTATCAGTAAGGTTACCACCTCAAACGAAGCTAGGCAAAGCTCCAGTGAGCACAAGGCCATTGTTACTGCAGAACTAACTCTTAAAACACTAATTTGTCTTTGGGGTACCTTCTCCATCCAAGACATCCTGACCCCACACACGCAGCAGCTTTACTAAAAAGCACTCGAAGCAACACAGCATTATCACACAGTCTGGTGTTCTTCCACAGGAAGGGAAGGCCTAAAGGATAATTTAGGCACATCAGACCTTTCCATAAAGGTGTTATTCCTATTTTTGAAGATACAAACAAGTATAACCCATGTGTTTTATTCCCCCGAAATGCAGTAACCCCAACAATAAATGTTAATGACATTAACTCAATGCTCAAACTCTGCTTTCCTTGGAAGTCTTCTCTCAAAGGAGCAGTCAGTAAGAACAGCTTTAGTCATCATGCTACCCTCCAGAACAGTCTGACAAGTCTACGAGAATCAAAGAAATTTATGGTCCCTCTCTCAGGCCCTTCAGCAAGCCTTCTCATATTACACACCACACTACATTATTAAAATCAACAGTTCCTAATTATTTTTCGATTACAACCTCAAAATACATTTTCTTACTTTCCACTGTGTCTACATCTTCACTCAAGTAAGCAGAGTAAGTGGTAATCCTTCTCATTCAAAGAGCTGTTATCTGTAGTGCTTCCACTACGTCAGCACATTACATTCCCGTCCAGATGCAAGTACTTGCCTTACTGACTGGTAATGTACAATGCAGGATAATTAAGAAAATGGAATCAGTGCTAGAAGCCTGTAAATTTTCTGAGACACCTCAACTGGTTGGCCCTAAGACAGCAAGGCACAGTGCAGTATAGCAGTGGAGCGTTATTCTAACCTGGCTGCCATTTGGCTATTTTATACTAATTTCAGGGGAAAGGAGAGAAGCGAACAGACTTCTCCACACACTGAGCAATTATGTGTAGGAGGGCAGACAGTTTTCAGTCACTTTGATTCAGAAGATGAATTATTTGTGCATTAGGCAGCTTTCTTGCTGTTTTTTGCCCTACTTTGAGAGAAAAATAATCACAATCACAGCCCGAGAAAAACTACAGTTTGCTACTTGCCTAAACACCCTGCTAAGTTTTGTACAGTTCAAAAAAAGTAAAGTTTCAGTTAAGACTTTTTGAAAAATATGAACTGATACAAAACTTGACAGTAAGTTGAAGGATTCTTTTACCCCCTTACTAAAAGGTATTTTTATGGCGTTAAAAAATAACTCATACCTGTCTTCATCACCATCAACGGGAATAGATATGCCAAACACAGAGCTGGCAAGACTGTTCATAGGAGTACTCGCAGGTAACTGAAGAGGGTTTGCTAGAGCATCTGGAATGGGAGGCTTCACAAGAGGTTTATTTTCAGCTGTAAGAGAAAGTGGTGGCTGAGGTAGGGGTTCCGATTTTCTTCTAGTATCATCGATCTGGCCTACTATGGATTGAGCTTGAGTCTGAAACTGTCCAAGGTTTGACTGTGGCAGATTCGTAGGTACGTTAGGGGCGCCTTGTATTAAGGAGTGTCCGACATGCTGCTGCTGGACAACACCGGTACTTCTACTGACAGAAGTGTGGCTAGTCAGTTGCGACTGGACCAGCGTAACAGGGACATTTGGCATAGTAACAGAAGTGGTAGACACACTAGGCACGCTTGTACCGGGCACAACCGCAGGCACGTTCTGAACTCCAGAAACCACGGCATGGGGAGCACCAGGCATTCCAGACACTTGACTGCTTCCACCCATTTGATGCTGAGTCACAGATTTCTGTTGCACAACCCCCGCGTGTCCAATCCCTTGCTGCACCACACCCCCTGGTTGCGGAACGGCAGTCTGACCAGCTTGTGTCTGGCTGCTCTGCATTACTCCCGATCCCTGTCCGACCGCTTCACCCGGCTGTGCTGACACCCCCATCACAGGTGCTCCCACAGGTGAGGGATTTTGGCCAGTCACCTGGCCCACAGGGAGGCTGGAAGCCACAGTACTTGGAACAGAGCCTGCAGTAGCTTGTTGAATAGCTCCTTGAGACTGCATAATTGTCACGTGTTGCATGTATTCAGACTGACCAGAAGGTTGCGTCGGCAATAGATGTACGGGTGGTGGAATCTGGGACTGAGAATAAGCAAATTGTTGAGGCTGAGTCACTGGTATGCTTGCTTGCTGCACCTGCTGCTGTGCCACAGGCATGCTGGGCTGGCCTATTGTTACACTTGGAGGTGCCATGCCTTTGCCATTGGGTCCAGCCTGCGCAACACTCTGCGTATTCACCTGTGGCTGCGATTGCTGTGGCACCATCATTTGCTGATTTGCTACTGATGCCCCAGAAAACATAGGCTGAGCGGTACTTTGAGGCATGGCCCCACCTATGGGTTGTTGCGGCTGCTGTTGTTGCCCAATGACAAAACTAGGTTGCTGTAGGCTCATCTTCTCTGTCTGGAGCAGCTGTGACACAGCAGTAAGGGAACTGTCAGCTATGGAATCAGGGCCATGTGCCGATGCTGGCACAGCGGAGACCACGACGGAACCTCCTGTGGCACCGAGACCACTGTCCCTCTCTTGAGCGGCCTGCTCGAAGGTGCTGCTGTGCCTAATGCAATCTCCAGTCCTGCCCAGGACACCACCACCATCTGAGTCCCGGTCATAATACTCCATACACGTCCATCGTCCTCGCCTGTAGGGCTCGCCTGTGCCATGGTCCAGCTTGATCACCCTGAAGCGTGAGCTGCACGCAGCAGCCACTGTCTGAGACATCGTCCCAGGGGCAGCAGATGCAGAAGGCCCTGTGGAGGGCAAGGCAGTTTGAGCACCGCTGCCTCCTGCCACGGCAGCGCCGGGGGCAGCACCTGGCAGGGGCACGGCAGAGCTCTTGGGCACAGCCCCCCCATTGGGGGCCACGGCTGGCGGAGCGGCAGCTCCCCCGCCAGCAGCTGCAGCCAGCTGCCCATCCAGGAGGAGGTTGGGAGAGACGCTGCCGGGAGTTTCGGCCTCGCCCACGTTGTTAAGAGTCTCTTCGGAGGAGCTCCGCTCGCAGACGTCCTCGGGGCCGTAGTCGGTGGCTCGGGAAACGTCGAAGATTTCAGAAGACACATCCTCGGTGCGGGACTCGTCGGGGTCGTCCAGGCTCTCCGTGTCCTCGGTGATGCTGCTGGCCACCTGCGCCGTGGTCACGCTGGTGATCTGGAAGCAGCTCTTCTTCTTGGCCGGCATCTTGGACATGTTTCCACCGCGGGGAGGGGCTCCGGCAGCCGGGGCGCGGCGAGCGCGGCGCCGGCCGGGGGCGGCGCGGGCTGTCACGGCGTGCCGGCCGGGCCCCCGGCGCTGCCGCACATCCTCCGGCGCCTTCCTGCCCTGCGGCGGGCGGCCGGGCCCGGCCGCGGCGCTCCCGCTCGGGGGCCGCGCGGGGGGCGGCGGCGCCGCTCCTCCTCTTCCTCCCCGGCCGCAGCCCTCCTCCCGCCGCCGGCCGCGGGGCCTCCGCCTCCGCCTCCTCCTCCCCGCCGCGGCCCCGCTCCGAGCTTCCTGCCGGACGGCCCGGCCCGGCGGGTGGGGGGCGCAGGGCGCGGCCCGGGCGCGGGCAGGGGGCGGCCGCAGAAGCGCCCCGCGGCCCGCCCCGCCCGAGGGCCCCGCGGCGGCCGGGCGAGGCCCAGGCGGCCCCGCGTCCCCCCGCCCTGCTCCGCGCTCTACCTGGAGACCAGCGCCAGGCGCATCCTGCTCGGAACCGGCCGCGGGCGAGCCCCGCGGGCGGAGGAGGCGCGGCCGGCGCGGCGGAGGCGGGCGGCGGCCCCTGGGCGGGCGGGCGGCCCCTTCCCTGCGCTGCGCTGCGCCGGCCCCGGGCGCGCGGGCTCCGACTGCGGCTCCCTCGCCCAAGATGGGGCTCAAGTCCTGCCGCGCGGCATGCCGGGAACGGCGCCGCCCCGCCCCCCGACGCCGCGGCGCGGTGACGTCACGCCTCGCCGCACGCCGGGCGGCCGTCGCGGGGCGGGGCGGGGCTGCGCGGCCCGGCCCTGCGGAACGCGCCGCTCCCCCCCCGCCCCCGCCCCCCCCCCGCCCCGCCCCGCCGGCAGGGGGCGCGCTGCGAGGGGCGCGGCGGGGCCGGGGCCGCCGGTCCCCGGCGCTGTGTTGGGCCCGACGTTGTCACCGGCTGTGCCAGCCCCGGCTGCAGGGAGGCGGCGGAGCTGTTGCGATGCTGTCCGCCCGCGGTGTCAGCGTGCTCTGGCAGCCCGACGCCTCACACCCTCGTAGCCCCCGTCCCCGGACATTCTGTGGCCCCCGTTGTCCTGTCACGTCTCCTCATGCCTTCTCAGGGGCGAAAGCACTCTGCTGACAGTCACCCAAGTCCCCGTTTCCTTGAGCACTGCCATCGTTTTCAGCAGCTGTGGAAGCGGCAGTGTCCCTGACCACATGTACACAATAACCAGTGTTTTTTTTGCCTTTAGCCTCAAGCCAACATTTCACGGCCTACATCCTTGCAGATACTAAACCCCCAATCTTCTGTCTCCTCTGGCAGAGGACCGTCCCTTTGCCTGTTCACCACACGCACTGGGCAGTCTCTTTCAGGTCCCAGGCCGCGGGGTATACCCCGCCCTGCAAAGCCGCCTGTTCTGCGGAGCCTCATCGGTTCTTACATACGTAAAATCATTGCTCTCCCCGTCTGGGCATATACAGTGTGCTGAGACTTTTTTCTTCACTACTTAGCACTTTGTCTTCTGCCTATCCTCTTTACGCTACTCTGAACCTTATTCTCAGTTCTGTTTCTCTTTGCACTAACTCGTCCCTCATTATTTCCTGTCCTCATATTCTTCAAAGTCTGCCTTCTAGAGTTTCTTTGTTCTGCATATGTTAGGAGGTGATGAGCTGAGAGTGCAGCATCCTTTTTCCTTTTTCCCCCTTGATGATTTTGAATTCCCATCTGAACTCCATCTCTAATTCTTGGATCTTCTTCTGGTAGACAGGAGTTTTCCCTCTTGGTATGAGATGAGTTCCACCAGGCAGCTCTTTCTGGAATAGCTTCTACCAGGTATCCACTGGAGGATAAAACACATTCTCTATTTTCTGTTTGCTGCCATCTGTTGTACTTCCTCTAGCCCTGCGATTGAACCTGCATTCTTAGAATTCGTCTTTTATATTCAGCCCTGACTTTGAAGAGGAAAGAAGACAATTCCCCAAACTTCCTCCCAAACAAATTCCCTCCGACATACGTTCCTTTGCTTCCAGTACTCTCTTCACAGTATGATTTCAGATATACAAATGTTAGAAAGGAAATGTAACGCAGAGGGTGCAAGATCTTTTAAAATGCGTAATGTCATCTCAATAATGAATTGCAATGTTAAACCTTTGTATTTCAGTCTAAGAAATGTCTTTTGTCCATGAGAATGTCTATTTTTGGCATGGGATATAAGGTGTTAGGCCTTAAACCTGCCTTTAGCCCCAAAACTATTACTCCTTATTCTGCAAGTTAATCGAGTACAATTTAATAAAAGAAAGGAACTCTGTATTAGAGAAGAGAGAGTAACGCTTATTTGACAAGTTTCGTTTTAACAGGCAGCATTTGGATGTGTCTGGGAGTTTTTGAATTACTTACAACAATGGTGGATTAAATAGGTAAGAGAAAGTCATGTGGCTGACGGTATATAATAGTGCAGTATACTATATGGTACTACCGTTTATATCACAGATACCAATGGGGTGAGCAGGAATTCTGTTCTGGTTTTTTTTTCAGGTCATCATGAAAGCTGTAGCGAGGCAAAGCATCTGGGGTTGTATGGGACATGGATCATCTATAAATGGTGATCATCTTTGGGGAGGATTTCCTAAGGGCAAGTAATGGCTAGCTACAGGAAACAGTCAAGACTTGAGATAATTTTTCTATATAGATTTTTTAAGTTTTTTAATTTTTAAATTGGAAGCATTTGGGCATATTAATACAATACATTCAGGACAGCATATAATGCATCATTTTTTGGATAGCAATAAATTTTAAAACATTGTCCCGACACAGATAAATACTGTGTGCATAGCACAATACATAAATACAATGTGTGCATAGCAGTGGAAGGATGCAGGATGCCAGAACATAATAGGGAGCCAACCCAACAAATACTTTTTAATCAATAAGTCTTTGGAGGACTGTTTATTGTGAACAAAAGTGTCACAACCTTTACCTCTCCCAAACATTAACATTTTCTTCACTTTGAAGTGGTACGTCTTAAATATACAAAGATATAAGGTAGTTGTGAAGGTTCTTATTGACCAACTATTGGATTGGTGTGTGGTTATTTCACTGCAGTAACAAGTGAAACTGATGAAGACTCTCTTTGGAAGTGTTATTTTAAAAACCTGCAAGGGCGCCTTAAAAACAGTGGCAAAAGTTATTCTACTAGGTCTACCCCTACGTGTGATCTTTCAAATGATTAAAAGAAGGATATGTAATTAGTGGGGTGAAGTTCATTCCCACCACATAGGTGTATAAACCCATGACAGATAGGGTAACGCTTTTTTCAACATTGAGTATTGAATGACTACCAGTAAGCTGTTCAGCAGTAGGCTGCTACGCTGTAAGAACAGAAGTTTTTTTCCTGACAGTGCAGTAATCCAAAATTAAGAGTTATTTTCTTTGCATTTTATGCAATTATTATATTACTTTTTAGTGTATGAAAATGTGTATTTGTAAAATTTAATGGTCTTCTGATTTAGATGCATCTGAAATTTAAACCATCAAAGATGTTTTTTTTTAAAGTCTGTTAATTCGGTCCTGTTCAGAATAAATTAACACTTGCAATTATAAAATTATAAATCCCGTATAGAAGCAGTCATTTGCTAAACACTCCATTCATGAACTGCATATATATGAACATTCTAATGGAACCTAAAATGTAATGAGGAATGGACTATTTGGCTGACATTTAGAGCGGTCTAGCAAAAGAGAATTGGAAATTAATAAAAGGTAAAATAGGCAAGGGATGACGAACAAGAATGAACAGGATAAACTGATTCACTAACAAAACAGAAAGGTTTCTGAAAAGTCAAGTATAAAAATTGCTGCAGCCCATGTCCAGGTTGGCCAAGATACACACAAATAATCCACACAATGGCCTTGGCAGCTTTACACTGATAATATTTTTGCAAGGTTGAATTATTGCTGAACAATATTGTAGTATGTTGGGCACAAATATCCTGATATTTTTATTAAGCGTCAAGCATGTGTATATTCCTTTTTTGCCTGCAATAATAACATCTGCCACAATTAGTTAAAAGAAATTCCCACATGACTTCTATTTGACTTCCTGTGAGCATCAACTGCATGGGGTCCTAATGGTTTCCGTGTGCGTGTGCGCATGTCCCTGTTTTCTCGAGGTCTGGCACGGGCAGGTTCAGCAGGCGCCGTGAGGGCAGACTCTGGCAGTGCTCCTGCGCTGCGCACAGCGTTGTGCGACTCTTCCACGGTCTGCACCTCCTTCTGCCGTTGTGCGTCTCACTACGAGGATCCCTTGGCAGAGCTTCAGCAACGAGAACAGTTGGTGAATTTCCACACTTGAGGTTCTACCATCTGGGGGCTGCAGGCGAACTCGCATGTTTTGCCATTTAGGGATCCGGTGCCAGTCATGCAAAGGACATGCTTCTTTCACAGAATCTCTCCGGCTTGGAGGCTGAACGCGCTGAAACGTTATCACAGATGACAGAAGACCACAAAAGAAGCTCCTCTATTGAGCATAAGCTGTGGATTCAGACGCTTACCACATGTATGGATTCAGTGAAAATGGTACTAAAATGTTCTGTTTGTGTGTTTGTTTATGTGATTTTAAACGGGCAAAAGGCAGTCCATCCCACTGATTGTGGCTGAAGTCTATATATCATCCAGGCAGTTATGCAAGTTGAACATTAAAAAACCTACAAACTTACAGAGTTTACACACACATACACACTCTCACACCTATAGATGTATGCATGTGTGTATAAAGATGTGTAAGCATATTAGCGAGTGTATATGTAAATTTAGAATTTTGAAGATCCCTAATGATAACATCAAAAATACAATGCTTTTAAAAGAAAGCTATAGGAATTACCAAAGGGAGTCAGACCATTTATTGGTATAAAGAGTTCATGGGTTCAAATTTCCTAGCCTTTAATAACATTAGGTGATTACTGTAGAAGATTAAAAACTAGCCTGGGGAAGCAGTGTGCTCTAACAAATAGGGCATTTACACATCGGGAGTCCAGGCTAAAATACTGTTTTTGTGGTAGTCAGTAGGAAGAGTTCAGGGGATCATTGTCTTAACCTCGGTCTTACACCGACGCTGGTATTTATCTTCAGTGTGGCCTTTTACAAGTTATTTTTCCCCCATTTGTGCCTCCTTTTTGTTTTCCCCTCCAAAAGCCTCATATCATATATGTGATAGTCTCAGAAATAGTAACAAACTGGCGCAATAGTGAAAAAGTGGCAAATACATTTATCATTAGGTTGAAATTTGATCAGAATTTTAGGGATTACTAAAAATTAAACTTTTACATACATTAAGTTTAGCAGTATGATATTTTAAGAGTGAACTCCCTTTCAGGTGATTCTTTTATGAAGATCCTAAGTTAACATCTCAAATTTAAAAATAAACAGGCATATCAGAAAATTCTTTCTTTTACTGTAAACTGTACATTTTACAATTTATTAAGCTAGTGGTGTTAGACAGTAAGACGTACATCCAAATTCTTGTTTTTAAAACTTGTCTAAATTACCACAAACAATCTCAAACTGCACCGAGATGTGATGGTAATTTGGATTTCAAGCTGCAAGACATTGACTGGAAGACATAGGAGACAAATTCCAGTTTACAGACTGCTGGAGGGAAGAAGGGCATAGAAAAGGGCAAATGAGTTAGCTGAATGTCTAAGTAGGATTTTTGCATTTATAAAGGCCACTATCAGGAGAACCAGTGAACAGTATTTAGCTTCAAGCTCTTCTTAAAGTCTCATGTGACAAAAATCATGGAAATTTCCTTTTTCTCTGACCC
Source organism: Anser cygnoides (assembly GCF_040182565.1). Taxonomy (NCBI): domain Eukaryota; kingdom Metazoa; phylum Chordata; class Aves; order Anseriformes; family Anatidae; genus Anser; species Anser cygnoides. The sequence continues at coordinate 26,813,783 of NC_089881.1, forward strand.
TAACAAAATTGTTCTTTTTTGTCTTTGCAGTGTTCACTGTTTTCTATATAGAGAATAATAGGCACTAAAAACAACAACTAAACAACAACAACAAAAAAAAGAGTATGACAAACAACTGAGAACAGGCGGAAACCATTACACACATGGAAACACATTTCAAGTTTAATTGGAATTGAATAAATTATATGAAATCTCACCAGTTACTGTTAGCCTGATCCTGACCCCTTTCAAGTCAATCACAAAGCCCATTAAATGTCAATGACATCTGTGTTTTACTTAAATAAGATATGTCAAAATCTAACATGAACATTTGCACAAATTAATGGACAGGTCTTTAGTGTGACATTCTCTTCTTCACGAGGGATACATTTACTTTTTCCGTACTATTTTGTGCTGCACGTGATTGTGCTGTTTGACTGGGAGTGGTCTGGGGCAGGACTTTTCCTCTGTTCAGCCTACTGTGTCAAAGAGCATTGTGCACACCTAAAGCATTATGTAAATAATTTAGGCAAATTACAGCATAGTATGGAACTGTTGCCTGAAGAGCTCTGTTTCACCAGGGGAGTCTGAGGTTGTCTGTTAGTAGGCTAGTTATTTTCAATTACTTCTGGGCTGTATAAGCCCCTGCATGGTTTTTATCTGTTTGATTTGGCTATTCATATTTCCATAGCTGTTCTCAACCTTGCTCTTAGCTGTGTTTTGAATCATTTGTGGTTTTGAGGTAGAAGAGCAGTATAAGTCAAATCTGATCAGTAAATCCAGCTTGGAACTGCAGTATGTTCTTGATGCTAAAAAGTAATAAACTTATTTTGATGTGATTATGAGCCAGCTCCCATGTGCTGGCTCCAGCAATGAATTATTGCTTCAGGAACAACACTTTCAGGGAAGGCAACATCTGTAATTCCTGTAAAGCATTACAGCAATACAGCTGTATTCTTGGGTTCACTGAAATCTAAGACAAAATTTTATCCTTCAGGACCTTTGGTAAGGAGCAACTATAGATATGTGATAACAGCTGGACAAGAAAAAAAATTATTTCAGCACATCTCTGTCATATACAACATGCTCAAAGTCCAGAATTAAGCCAAAATTGCTCACACTTCTACAATTTTATTCAAAGGAAATTATGGTATTACACCCACTCAGCATGTTGAGATGAGTAGAATATCCCCATCACCCTACATATCCAGTTGTAACTTTCTAAGTCTAGGGAGGTATTCTTATGACCAGCTGAGAGTATAATCATCTAGCTTTTTTTTTTGTTATATGAACTGATAATGGTAGCAAAATTTCTTCTCAAGTTTTCATGACTGATTTTGTTTGTTATGCATAGAGCAGACCTGGTTTCAGTGTTTAGTTTAAAAGTCAAGAAATAAATCCTGGCTGTACGATAAATACGTCAGGCTGGTATGTCTTTTCTTTCTGAGTATGAACATGAAACATTTTGTAAATTATGGATATTTGCTTAACATACTATCATCCAATGACATTTAAGGATACTTAAAATGTCTTCAATTTGATGTATAAATAGATTATGGCATTTTCAGCATTCTAGTCTTATGATCAAGTGGAATCTAGATCAGGTTTCATTTAACCTAGTTAAAAGTGCAATGTGAATGGTTTCAGATATCATACAAGGAATTCGGCAGCATATTCTCTCATACATTTCAAACTCCTATCGAGTAAAGACTACAAAACATTTGGAACACAAATTCCAAATAGCTAGTCAGATACTTAAATAACCCATGGCATGACTTGAACTATAGTTATAGACCAGTCTGCAGTTTGAGTTCATAAAGTGAGGGTCTTTATGTAATACTTGTAGCATAAGAGTAAGGAAGTATAAAGTAGATCATCTCTACTAAGATGAGAGAACAGATCTCTATCTAAGATGAGAGAACAGTCATAGAGTAGGCATTAAAGCAATTGTAACTCAATAATAATAATAATAATAAATATTTAAATTGACTTTCCAGGGAGCCCCGATTTTTCAGTGTGGTGATGCCTGCTCTGTAACTCTAGCCGAGACAACATTCATTTGGCTGAAATACCTGAGATATGCAGGTTCAAAGGTGGACCTGTATCTATGCCTCTCACATTTCACTTAAATGCATGCAATGCCTTTTCTTCCCCCTTTTCCTTGGTAAGCATGCATTCAAGAGCAAAGATTAGAGCTAGATAAATAAAGGTGTGTGAAAATTTCTGCATATTTAGGTTCTGAGTAATTTTTGACAGATGTATTGCTACCATGTCATGGGATACTGATTAGCAAAAACTGGTTCCCTGGCTTTTTTTTTTTTTTTTGCTTTTTTTTTTTTCTTCTTACAAACATGCTACATAAAACTTACATTCTGCAATAGCTGCAACTTTTCTACAAAAGCACAAGCATTATTTTTGTTCTGGATGGTGGATTGATGGACTTTCTGACTCCAAATGGAAGCTGTATCCAAAACACTAGACCTCCATAATATTCATGTGGTTAGTTCTTGCTTTTCTAATCAAACTGTAGAGATACTATAAAAGCCTGTGACTTCACACTTTCTGAAATACTCATGCTGTTAGGCACTAAAATGACATGATGAGTATAAAACTAAATTCTGTTCACATAAGTCTCAGTTTTTATGCTGTTAATTTTAAAGCTTACATAAGTAGTTCCGCTGAAATCCACTGAAACAGAATTGTTAGTGAAACTGAGGGATTCCTCAGCAAAAACAAAAATGCTAGATGTAGAGAAGCGATAGTTGTTTATGATGATCTAAATTTTGTATTGTAATTACTATTTTATAATGGAACACTTGCATTATAAACATGATTAAAAGAACAGACACAAGTTTTTGTCCATCATTAGGGTGGCAGAAGTGATCTGTCTGTATATCTGCGTGTGCAGATCAAAACGGTCTCAGAATTCTGTCTTGGGAGCCTGAGAAAAATGGGAGAACAGAATATTTGGGGAAGTGAGCATTCCAAAGCCTGTCAGGGTGAACCAATGGAAGTGTTACAAATTTACTTCTGGATTAAATGAAAAATATCACTATGCTTTAAAAAACTCACTGGCAGCATTTTCATTTGGAAGAGGGTATTTCTTCTCAGTTGCACTATAAATACATGTAATTCCCAATGTAAAAGAATTAGGTTGTAAATTTTGCTAGTTAAGACCATCAGTCATTGCTCTTCATGGGCTTTGTATTCTGTTAAGGCATCAGGCACCTGAGAATCATTGAGGACTGTAGGTATGGAAGGGTCACCAAGAGGAGCTGTGGTCTCTGTGGAGAATCGTTGGGACTTCCTCCCTCCTACAGAAAGAGAGGGGTGGTTGTTGGTTTTTTTCCAGCCACATCCACGCTCTCTGATGCTTGAATGAGTATGCCAGCATCTAAAGCCAAGTAGCAGATGACTGCACAAAGTTAGCATTGCTTTGTAGCAAACGTGACATCACAGCAGTCAAGTGTAACTGTGGAAGGATGTGCACAATATATGCAATAGATACTGAGCAGGTGCAGACACAGCAGAGTGGCACCTTTGGCTTCACCCCAAAGCAAACCCTATGCTAGCGCTATCGTCAGAGAGCCTGAGCCATGGGGCTCATGTCCCGTCTCTCCGTGCCGAGCTGGCCGAGCGTCCTTGCCACAGCAGAAGCCAGAAAGGAAAGAACAGTAGCGGCGTCAGAAACACGGGGTTCGTGCATCTGGGATGCACCCAGCGCTACACGTGCAGTGCCAGGTGACCGGCAAGGTTCTCGAGGTGCCACCTGTGGTGCCAGGGGCAGTCTTCTCTTCCTTGAGCCCTGCTGTTACTGACACCACTATCGTCCCTGGCCCTTCCCATTTTGTGTACAACAAAGTAAAAAAAAAAAAAAAAACTGTTTTCTGTTGCCATTCCCAAAATAGTAATTGTGGATCTCAGAAGCTCAGCTGGAAAGCCACAGAGAGATCTTGGGGCAGGCTTTGTACCGGGACCAGAATCAAGGGAAAGGCAGAACAGCACTCTGTCAGTACAGTGTTGTCCAGAAGTCTCCGATAAGAAAACAACATTTCTCCTTTGCACTACCAGAAATAGTCCCCTAATGTAGTACTCTCTCATTTCCTGATCCGTTGCCATTTACTGTAGTCACTGAAACACAGTAGTTCTAACACAGGTTTATGTATAAGTTGCTGGTTGGAGAAGTGGTAACTGGCTTTCTTTTGTAGCTGGTGTCAGCAAGACAAAAGCACGTGAGTCCATTTTCCCATTTTTTATGATCATCAGCAAGTATTGTATCAGGGGACAGAGGAAAATACTTATTAGAAAGAAACATTTGTTTCCCACTCGTGAGTGTAATCCTAATAGGAAAACCATGTATTCACATCCAGAGCTTGTTAATGTCAGACCACATTACTCTATTACAAAAAGGGAGACATTTGTTTTAGGTTACTCTAATAAGCAGCTATGCTTTCTCCTTTTGATTATCAAAGGATTATTTAATCATGCAGTGGATTTCAGGTACAGGTGTTAATTTTTTACTCTATTTGTATGAATTAAATTTACTTACATTAATGGTTGCAAAAGCAAATAGTAATGTGCTGAGAACATGGAGAAACAAAATACGGTTCCTGGCTTGACAAATCTTCGTGACTGAGAATATTTTTCCTTCCTGGTTGTCTTCTTCTACTAAACAAAATTAAGGGCGAGACCATTTTACTAATAATAATTCTGTATTGGTGTATAAAACAAAAAAAAATATAATTGCTATCCTTCCATTTCAAAAGAGGAAGCTACCATTTTGCTGTAACATGACACACAAAGCCATTAAAAATAAGCAAAAAATTTTGGCAAGGGAAAACAGATACATTTATTGTATAAAATATGCCCAAAAAGTAGTTCTGTAACATCAAAAATGTGGTTCTTATGTGGTTCTTTAGTGATAGAAATGGAAGCAAAGGTATGACTTTCTTATCTGTAGAAAAAATTACTGAATAGTGCAAATGTCTTGTGGAGTCTTGAAGTTGTATTGCTCTCCACTAAAAATTTACAGAGTGGGGTAACTGAAATTAATACTAGCAGATGTACATGAAATATGGAATTAAGCTTGAAATCCTTGTTCAAGCAGTATTCCAATCAAAATCCAGTTCGGAAATGGATGTCAGCAAGCAGTTAGCAAATTTTGTCGATGTCTGTTAGCGTGAGGAACAGTTTGTAGACACTCTACACTGTGCGATATATAAATTCATAGTTTTTTCTTTCATTAAAATGCTAGTCAAGTGCAGGCACTGCTGATGATGTAACTCAAACCTGAATTGCTGACAAAGCCTGATTAAAGCTTGTGGAATTCTCAAGAAGTTTTTAATTGGATCTGAAATTAAGATGAATACACACCCAGAGTGTTCAAACGTAACATATGTAATAGCAGTTGTTGGAACTGCAATGAGCACAATGGATTCTTATTGTCTTTCCCATACTATGACATTGTGCTATTGTGTTTTGGTTTTGGCAGGAGATGACACAGAGATTAAATATCAGTCTGAAAGTTGTCTTAAGTTGCAGGCATCAGATTGTTGTGACTGGTTCTTTTAATATTCTTCCAAATACTAGAAAACATATCAGATGCATTTATATTAAAACCAAACATGGCTTAGGAAAGCAATAAAAAATATAGAGGTCATTCCCCTTCTAACTGAAGTGAATCACAAGATTTCTTTTTACTTCAATGTTGTGGTCATAAACCTGTAAAGACAAAATACATTCATTTGAGAATGAGCCACCTTCCTAAAATGAGACACGAGGCAATTATTGTGCCATGCATTATCTATTATTAAGGAAATCTACCCTCTGAAAAAAATGTGGACTATTTCTCTCTGAATTAGTAAATCTTACACATGTCTATTCACTTCTATTTTTTCACCTTTTCTCCCTTCTTCTTTGTAGACAATAACAATTTTGACTCACTTAAACGTAGTTCCCTTGAGAATAGCTCTGAAATGCTTTTGCAGTTACACTACCACTTGCGTAACCCTATTATAGGTCAGCACAAATTTGGCCCATATTTTCCATTTGTTTTCTTTTCCAGTTTTTATAAAATAATTGAAAATGGAAAAAATCATCTGTGTTACGTAGGTAGTAGACAGGCAGGGTTTGATCACTGAATATCATGAGTGGTTTAGATTTCCCTTCTCGGACTATAGTACTTGTTTGTACTGGCTGATACTCACACTCTACAGATAACTCACTTCAACAGCTGGTAATTAATTCATCTTGCAAGCAGTTTCATTGTGTTCTCTCCATTATAGTGGTTTGGGGCTTCTTTTCAGCATTGTCATACACAATTTTTAGATAGTCAGATAAAGAGCAGATTGGTTGAAGGAAAAGGGAAAAGCTTCTTTCTGAATCCCTGAGCCTTTCAGCATTGGTGCCTTCCATTTGCATAGTAACAACTATATAAAAACCATTCAGTTTCGCACTTTTTTCCCCTCAGACCAAAGACCCTGTTGTTTGTTTTTTAAGTACTGGGACATTTCTCCATCTATCTTAGAGCTTGTGTTTATTTATTTATTTATTTATTTTATTTATATATTTTTATTCCTTACCTTGTGCCAATAACAAAGGGCAGAGATGAGAAGCGAGATCAGAAGCATTCCCCCCCGTTCCCACAAAACGGGCAGGTTGCGCAGGGCACCGCGGTGTCTCTGGCAGATTTCTGAACGCAGGCCTGCAGCAGCCCTCCTGACCTCAGGCCCCTTGCCGGGACAGTTTGCCTGCGAGCTGCAGGGCTCTTACCCAATAACCGGTGCTTCTCAGAGGTGCTATCTGAATGCTAATACGTGTAAACCAATGCAAAACACGCTGAGCGCAAGACGTGAACTATAAGTGGGAGTTCTATGAAGGAGAGGATGTGGGCTAGGAGAAGACGTTGCTGTCAGGGTGTGGGCGGCCCTCGTTCTGTTTCAGCGTGGGGGCTTGCCCTGCCGGTGATGGCGGGGAGATGATGGGTCGTGCTCCCGTGCCCGTCTACATGGGCTGAGGGTGACTGTGTCAAGCATTTGCCTTAAGTGAAAGACACAGGGCATCACTCTTCTGCGAGCTAGCTCTGATGGCTCTCGTGCTTCAGTTAACCGGAGCTTCTTCCCTGGGGGCACTGCCGTCACAGCCTGCTCCAGCCCAAAGGTTAGCGAGCCGGCAGGGTCTGAACAAGCACGCGTGGGTCAGAACAAAGTGGAGGGGACAGAGACGGGTGGAAATACAAAATAACAGTATGATGGAACTCTTTTTATTCTTTGTAGGCCAATATCATCGTTAACCCATGTTAATATTTCAATAATTACTCATGTAGTAAAAGACTTTTATAATGGGAAGTAAATATGTAGTATGATAGATTAAGCATATGGGAAAGTTACCCTCTATGTTCTTACAGCTACCCTTTATTTTTCTTTATTCACCCCAAGGTGAGCTCTGCAGGAATGTAAAGGCGATGTACACACAAGTAGCAGAAAGGGGGTTCAGATGTTTTAAAAGTTAAAATGTACATGCAGGCATGCTGTTCAAATTGGCATGACAATATGCACGTAATAATAAAAAATGATTCTTTTCAAGAAAGTTTGTATGTTCAAATTTGTCAGCCTATAGCTAGATGCCTAAGAAAATACCTACTTTTCTTCCAGTGTACTTCACATAACCAGGCCTTCTATGCTGTCACACACCCAATTATTAAAAGAAATATGCCATGTTCTGGATCATGTAGCGTCCATTTCCATAGTGCAGCATATAAGAACGGCATGCACTGATGTTTCATCTTCTGGTGAAATGTAATTAAAAGACAGATTTTAGAGAAATTTCCTGAAATCTCCCGTTTTTTTTTTAGGTAAGGAACTGAAACCTAAATTGCAAATGATTCACTCAAAGTTGCAGACACAGTCAGCGTGGCCAAAGTAAAATTAAAATCTAGGATTTCTTGATCTCCTGCCTAGTACTGTGAACACTAAACAGTGTATTGTGTGAACTAACTTTAGCATGTATGTGGATTGTATAATACACACTGCACTAGCCTGTTGTTTCTGTGTATGTGTTTTTGCAAATGTGTTGACAATGCACAAGATATGGGGGGAAAATGATTTTGAGTCTTAAATTACTAAAGGATTTTGAGCATATCATTCACGTGTTCTCTAGAAGAGAAACAAGGTTGTGCTTATAACAGAGGTGATGCAGAGCAGAAACTTGGAAAACAGGAGATACAGTTGTGTGAGGAGAAGGGCGATGCTCTGAGTTCCCTCCCACATTTTCTGTTTATATCTTTCCCTATCACATTTGCTTTCTCCTTTGCATGCGTGGCAGCAGGAGGAAATTTGCCAGGTTTGCGGTGTAGGGTTCTCCACTGGTGGTCAGTGCTACTGGCTTCCGTGGGGCTGCAGTGGCTTCCCGGAGCTGGTGGCCTAGTGCTCGGTCATCCAAGCTCTCACAGAGTGTTTTGAGGACTGCAAGCCAAACTCTTGCTGCCCCAAAGGATTGCTAGAGATTTTACATGAGACTATGTTTAGGTCATGTGAGCATAATTGAAAGCGGTAGCTAGATCTGGGATTTTAGGCTGGCCAGTATACACGTAGCTAAGCTGTAGCACATGGAAAAAGTCAGTAACAGGAGCCCGGCAGGAACTTGGGTTATGTGCCGAGAAACCCCAAGCGACAAGTTCAAATGACTTTACCCTCTAGAATGTGTGAGGTGTGTTGCTTCCTTCCGTGACTCATAAACAGTCACACGTAGATAGGAACCCTGTAACCCTATGTTCTCTTTTGCAAATCATTACAATACCTTTCAAACTCATCTTGCAAAAATAGTAAAATGAAAAACTGCAGCCTTATGGTCCCCGCTGACCCTCACCCGGTCTGGGTGAACTCCACTGTGCATCAGCTATGGGCACTTGTCCACTCAGCTGTGACAGAAAAAGCTTTATGACAGTGCTGGTGGTAGGATCATGACTGCAAGACAATCCTTCTTCATTTATTTTTGAAGTTAGGTTTATATGGAACATCATATAGCAACTGAAGCCATTCAGGAGTTTACAAATACAGAGCAGAAAAAGATGGGAACATATAGCATAGTAATGTTCTGGTCTATAATGAGCCTACGTAGATACTATGCAAAATCAAATAATAAGTTTTAACAATTAAAGAGATCAGAATCTGATACAACATCTGGGTGGGTGCAAGGGGCAGAGATGAGCATTCTACAATTTTTCCCACAGATGACACAGAACCTGAATTACAAGCTCACATCAGAGCTCTGATAATGAGTAAACTTGAAAGCACTTGTCCTCAAACTCTTCCATGCTATGTGGCAAAGAAAAAGTATCAGAATATCTTGAAAGGTGTGGAAGTGAAAGATATGTTAGAGTTTTAGAAGCTTATTTTCACATGTTCTAAAATGAGAAGAGTAATTCAGCAGTGTTTTTCTTCATATATTTTATGAGTTTAGTTTAAATGTATAATAGTGCATTGTATAGGTGCTTAAAAGAAAACACCAGCTGCAGAGAAATTTGATGTCAAGTCTACTTCCAAATTCTCTAAATATAGAGCAAGTCATACTTTGTTTTCAATTCCGTTGATACCTACGTGGAACAACTGTGCTATCAAATGGAAGTAACAGAGAAACTATGCACATTCTGACTCTGTAAAATTTGACTTTTGGTAAAACAAAGGACCTGAGAAGTTCCTAGTGTGTATCGATGAAAATATAACCATAACTTCGTTTTGCCTACAGATATATGTCTCCAAAATTGTCAAGTTCTGCCTAAGAAAAATATAAAACCCATCAGAATGATACTCATTTCAGAGACATCTACTAATGCCTTGGACCAGAGCAAATTTATAAGCCTTAGGGGTATGTAGTGTAGCTTTCATCCAAAACCTAATCTTATTTTCAATTCAATTGATGAATTTACTGTTCTCATTTCAAAGTCATAGGGCATGTTGGCTGGATGGATAAAATTCCTTCAGAAAGGGGGTTGTGTATTTATAAGGATAACAGTAATATTCAGAGTGACATCATGAAGGGTTATAAAAATAATCAAAAGAGTTTAGTGAAGGAATTAATACATTACCATACAGAATAACAAATGGGGAGTAGGAAAATATGATTATTATGTGGAGGTTTTGTATAACTGCCTTCCACTATTCTGCTTTCATCTTCCTCTGTGATCATCAGGGCTGACCACCAGATTGCACACATCACTTTGAAGTGGTAGACCACTGTTCCCAAATAGGCAGCCAGCACCAAATACATGTGGTCACAGAGCTCTTGCAGCCCCTGATAAATAAGGTGTAGTTTTGCTAAGGAGCATGAACAAGTATGGTATAAACATAGTAAAGACCAGGTATATGAGGATTCTGGGGAGGTATATGCCATGAGCTTGGCTGATTCATGCTGTGGGAAAACCAGAGCTTGTTCTCTGCTGCATTCTTGCCTGCAGATTGCTTGTGCACATTTGTTCCTTGCAGCTGGTTTCACCAAGCAGTGGAGACAAGCCCACAGACCCATCCCCCCCAGCGCAGGAACGTGTCGTCACGTCTTGTGGTAACCTTGTAATGTGGAGAAACTGGCATGAGGATGAGATCAGGCTGGCTCTGTTTCCTGATCTGAAGGAATGTAGCCTCACTGACCTCATATATATGCAGACGCTGGCAGATGCTCTTATTCACGCCACTTTGTCATTGAGCATTATGCTTAGCCCTCACGCTGCATCATGCAGTGCAGCAGTTGGCAGCGAGTGGCCTTATGAGATGCCAACATTGCATCAAGAATAAAAGCAAGCTCCTCAGCTAAGCTGACCCTTACCCAAGGGGTGGCCTAAGGTGGACCAGAGCCTCTCATTCCTGGTGAAGGCCCATGAGAAGGGACGCAGAACAGAAAACCTGGCTACCCCATTACTTACGCAGAGGACACTGCAGAGGAAAAAGCGTGATGGGCAATAGAGTCTCTAGGGAAGACCACCTGAATACAGCTGAGCTTGTGGGAAAACCCTCGTGAATGTCTGAGACTCCAGTTACCTGCCTACAGAGCTTCCTCTGCTGTGGAAGCCCCTGTGGAAGCCACCATAGGAATTCCTTTTTAAAAGCATTCATTCCTGGTGTTACTTCCACATGGAAATCTAGCAGTGACCAATGTCATGAGTGTATAAACTGCATGTACAGTCTTACCTGAAACCAGCTTCGTCCACCCTCTCTATCACAGCTCAGGTTGGCCCCAGAGGCAAATCTCTGGCATCCAAGTTGAACAGACATTATTCCTGAAGAAGAAGACATATCCTTTTATTCTGTTTGGACAGAGAATAAGTTTCTGAAGAGTACCCATCTGTTTATGAGCAGTATGTGGTTGAACAAGCTGTCCATATGCAATGATTGCTATTGCAATCCAGGACAGTGAGAAGATGGTTATTAACATCTAATCATATATCTTTGTTTTCTGCTATAAAATTGGGTGCTTGGGAAGCATCAGCTGGCCTTGAAAGGTAGAAATGATTTGACTCAGCTTGTTTATCTCCAGTTTTCTACGGTGTAGGTAGTTCAGAGCAAGGTGCTGAGGTTCCTTGTGTGCTCAAAGGCCACCTTCAACAGCACTTAGGCGTAGACTCTTTGATGGTAGTCACAGATATTATGTAAGAATATTACAACCCCTGAGTAATTCTATTAATTAATATAATTAGTTCTATCAATTATAATACTTAAGGTCCCACCAGGAATGTGCCAGAGAGAGCTCCCTGCTGCTGATGCGCAGAGGGTGTTCCAGGAGGGGATAAAGAGAGGGCGGCGCGTGGGAAGGTCAGTGCTGTTGCACCACCTTCTGCGTAAGTGAGCAGTGGTGAAATGCCACTCGTCTGAGCTGATCTTGCCGAGGGGCTGTGTGCCTGCGGGCAGAGGGGCAGGGACCCGCCGTGCCGCTCCCAGCTGGCTCCAGGCTTGGGGGGAATGGTCTGTCTCTGCACGGGCTGTTACAGCTTGATGACGGTGTGCTCCCCAAATGCTTTTGCCAGTTTAAACAATATCTTATTCTGGATTTTCTTTAGATCAGTTTCCTTCTCTGGTGAGATTGAGTAAAAACCTCTACAGGCAAAAAATCAAACAGAATTATATGTACACATCGTGTTTAAATAGGAATCTTTTATTGGTTTTATTTCAGCTACAATAAATAATCTTTTACAGAAAAAAAATAAAATTTATAAAATTGTTAGGGTGCAGCTACAGGGACAAAAATGTTGTTTCTGCTCCAGCAACTGTTTTTATGTTCCATAAGAACCCATTTACTAACCCAGTTCAGTCCCCACTTACTGGAGAAGTCTGGGGAGCGGAGCAGACCAGAAAAAATTAGACGTTTAAGGAAAAGTTCCGATGAGGATAATTCAGAAAATAAACAGTATAGTAAAAGACCCGTGCATTATGACTACAGGTTATCATCTCATCCTAAACCAGTATCTCAACCCCAAAGTTTTTTTTTTTGTTGTTGTTGTTTGTTTGTTTTTTTAATTAATTTGAAACATAAGGAAACATGTACTGAAAATGCGATGAGAAAACATCATAAGGCCGGTTCATTTGCATGGCATGGGTTCATGAAAGATACCTCTATCTTTACAGGCTATGTCTGTGCTGTGCTATAAATTATTTAACTTTACTTTGATTTCAGAAGCTGTAACAAGGTGGCTCATGGTTCAAATCTGTATTAGGCTGTAGTAGTGTGAAAAAATAAATGGCTCTCTCTTCTTGTGTTTGACCTTTTAAGTGCTTTTCAGCAATATTGAATATCCAGACAAACCAATATTCAAAAGCTACTGTGGAAAGTGATCAGTGGTAATACAAGCAGAGATGATTAAAACATGTAAAATAAACAAAACCTTGGCATCTTCTAAATATGCCTGTAAGGTCCAATCATTTTCTCTTCATCACATGTATTTCAAATGATTCATTGATACATTATGAAGAGAAAGTTTGTATATATAGCAAAATTCAAAAATAGGTCATAGTTATTTGCAAAAATAACACTTCTCCTTTAAGAATGAATAGCTGAGAGTTATTATACCACATCATATGTTCACATGAGCAGTGTTATTGACTCCAGTGAGGATAGCTGTGGGAGCAGAGGGATGCAAAATCAGGTCCAATTTTTGTTTGCTTATTCTAGCACAGAGCCTTCTCAGAAGAGCACAAAAAAGACTCTGTATTCCAGCAAAACTTGTGGCATTATCCTCTGTAACCTTGATGAGGGTGGGGAGTTTAATACCTGACCACTCCTACCAGCACCTTTGCACAGCTGCTCCCAGCCTCAGACTGCCCGAGGCTGCTCTCCCGAGGAGTCAGCGCAAGCCAAGGCGCTCCTTAATGTGGCACTGCAACACACTGACCCCCAGGAGCGTGCCAGGGGCTACTGCTGTGAGAAACGTGAGAATAAATCCTCCTTCTCATAAAGAGAGGCAAAGAATTTAGGGGCTAACTGAAAAGGTTTGGTCAAGTTCCCGCTGAAGATACTTGAAATGCATGAAACTGAATGAACTAGTAAAGATGACAGAAGACTGACAAAAACGACAGTTCTAATTAATAGGCTCTGTTCAGCTGTCAGAATCCAGTGCATCTAGTGACAAGGCATAGAAATGATACATCAGCCTCTACTGAAGTCCTGTTTACTACCTTTAAGGTAGTAAAATATGTTTAAAAACATATACTTGGTTGTCTGCATGCATCTGGGAGTCTTTCACACATGCCCTGATGCACAGAGATTTGTATTTCAATCACAGATTTTCTTGGAAGAGACACTCAGTTTAACTCCTTAAAACAAGTCAAGCCTGACACAAAAATGATTCGGTATTGCACAAAGGTATCATAACTATCTGTGAATAAAGAGAAGGAGGGAATTTCAACTTTCGAAATACAAAATTCACAGTTGTAAGTTCTAGTGAGTTGTGGTGGTTCTTTTTTTAATTACTCAGGTTAATAATTTATTTCACAAGTGCTAAAAATAACTGCTTAACATGGTGTTGGGTGCTGTTGGTTTGTTTTGGAATGACAGAGATTTCCATAGGAGAAGAATGTGGAATCACAGCCTAAAATCTCACATCACAGAGGTAATGTCTTCATTCTCGCATTATACTAGAACTGGCCAACTACTAGGGAATGTCGTCAAAATGACTGCAGCCACCAGTGAAAGCACATCAGTTCCTTTCACTAACTGCAGGTATGGCAATTGTGATTTCTCCACAGTCTTTTCTTACAGTGAGTACTCAGCTATTCAATAGAGCTCCCCTTTAATGAGAAACCACACCATTTCTCATGAGACACATGCAGTGGCACGTACAGGATATCGATTACATCTGACCACATCAACACTAAACCTCCTGGCATTAGTACCAACTCAAAGCTAGTGATTGAGTTACCATGGATATGTTCCTGCTTCATAATGGAGCCGGCACACCTGAGAGCAACAAAAGGTCTCAAGGGGATCTCCCAACTCTTGGTACCCCTCCAAGCATCCTTACTGCAGCTGCCTTCTTGCTCTGGGGAAGGTTCTCTTCCAGAGAAGGTTCTGCCCAGTTTGGAGCCCCTGAAGGCGCTTTTCTTTGTGGAAGAAAGATCTGTGAAAATCTCTCAGGTGCAGTCTAGGGAGCCCTCATTTCAAGAAGAAGCTGTGGAGCTTTGGGAAATGGCCTGTGCATGTCTTCTGACTGTGTATTGCATGGCGCTCGCGGGCTGTGTTTGTGGGTAAACACAGCAGAAAAAGTGCTTCCAGCTCGAAGGAGGTCAACAGGGGCAGGCTGAAGGAACAGAGCTGAGTTCTAGTTCAGCTGGAAGTGTCTTGTCCCGATTGCTCAAAACAAGGACAGTCAACATGCATTACTTGAATCAGAGCTGAGTATCTAGTCAGTGGTAAGCATACTCTTAGCAGCAAAAAGAGAGCGAGAAAGTGAAAAGTGACAGAAATAGTATTTTCTTAGTTATTTTGATCTCCAAGTTAGTATTTTGATCTGCACGTCTTCTCTGCCTGTGAATTCACATACCCTCAGCTGATCAATTTTCTTTCAACTTCATAGCTGTGTTGAGAATCAAAAGGGTCTAATATAGCTAGTGCAGGGTCTCCCTGTGCGCACACCTTCCCTGGGTGAACTACTCTTGTGCGGCTGCTGGGAGATTTTTCAGGCTGTGAACTTATAGAAAAAATAGGTGGGTCTGTTTTCCCTAGTCATCATGTTTAGTATTACACATGCCATGATGATGAAGCATTGTAAATCATGAGTCTGCTTGCATTCACGGATAAACCGGTCATGCAAAAGGCTCTTTGGAGTAGGAATTCAGCAGAAGGCATTTTACATCTGTCAGAAATAATTCCAGGGTGTGGAGTGACTCATTGGGAACTGTGTGAATAGTCAAGACTTCATTTTCAGTAAGACAAAGCTATGAACTTTTGTCTGGCACATCAGTGGAGAACACATTCCCAGTGCTAGGGACTTCATTCTGGGGACTGATGCTATAAAACAGCAGAGGGATAGATTTTATTTTTTTTTTCAATTAAAATGTAATGGACACTTTTAAAGTGCATTTTTGTGTATGTCAATATAGCATGGACATAAGGCTGCAAAGCTCAGTGTAGAAAATAAAACTGAGAAAGCAAGAAAGCCACGCACTGGTGTGTAATCAGAGGAGCTTCTACTGTAATCAGAGATATGATATATCGCAAGGTGTGTCAGTTTCCTAAGTCAAAACAGTATTGCAGTAAATCAACAAGAGAAATCCACAGCCTCAAAGCAGGCATGGATTGGGATCTGTCCCAGAGATCCTAATCTGTCCCCTTTCCCACCACTAGCTCATTCCCTAAATCCTTCCCTGCCCTCAGGAAGGCTTGCAGATTACCTACAGTGCAGCAGGACTGCAAACTCTCACGTAGACAACAACACATCCTTTTCTGCCAGAGCAGCCAGCCTCCAGCTTTTGCCGTGCACCTTAATTCCTCCTCCCATGCATCTCTCCTAAATGTAGCGCTTGTGCAAAGGGTCTGAGGAGAATCTGTCAGCAACATCCTTACCTCTTGGTGTGGCTCACGTTAAACCACAGCATTTTACCAGCGATCATTCAGTGTCACCATACCTTAGCTCCTCTGACTACCCTAGACAACTTTGTCACATCATGGACTTTTATTTATTTATTATAATCAGGTTCTCAAAATATATACCTTAATCTATCATAATTCTCATGTCTGATGGCCAGCAGAACCTGCATGTGCAGGAAGGTGACTGGAAGAAAACGAGGGTGATCAGTGACACAACCTTCCCACCCAGAGCTCAGGGACACCTTCTTTACCATACAAATCTAACAAACGCTTTTTGAGAGATCACTTCATAGATTTTTTTCCAGAACAGATTTTTTTTTAAAAATTATAATCAGGTAACATGTTCAGTCATCAGTTAATTAGTCTATTTAATGGACATAAACTGTGTTAAGAAAAAATTGATGCCAGGCAAACCTTAAATGTAAAGGATTAAACTAAAAAGCAAGGCATAAGATTTGAGATTAGAACAGAAAAATGGGAAATTAAATCAACCTAAGCAATCACAGAAGCAAACAGATTTGTGTTTCAAAGTAGTGATAGATTAACTATTTCCTTTGCCCTTGGCCAAGGCTAGAGAGTTGCCAGCCAGTACTGGTTCCCACTTGCTGTATGGAAATAAGGAGCTTGATTTTTTTTTCCCCTCTAGACTGCGAATTAAGCAACGATGGGGGTTTTGCAGCTTTGATGTTTTGATTTGCCCTGCTGCATGAGGAGAATGAGGAGAAGGGGGCAAGGGAGAACCATTTTTTGGCTGCTCTCTGCCTGAGTCCAGGCTCAAAGTACCTTCAAGGTGAGACGCTGTGGCCTCAGGCTTTGTTCCATCCAATCTACATCACCTGGAAGACAGAGTTGTCTGCCAGAGAAACTCTGAGAGTTTGAAATCTGAACAGCACTTGGGAACTGGCGATGGTAAACATAAAAGACGGTAGGAAAAGCTTTATAAACTGAGAAAAGGCTAGGAGAAAGCTTGCATATGCTGGTCACAGATCAAAGCAAAATGCATTAAGCGAAGGACTTCTGTTACATGCGTACTAAGCTCCAGAGGTCATCGCTGCAGATCAGATATTTCTAGCATTTATTTTCTTTAAGTAAGTTGTAAAATACTTCAAGAAACTACTGGCTAGGTGGCAGGATAATGTACCCTTAATCTGTTCTCACAAGGACAGGATCACTTGGCTTTTGAGACTATGGTCTAAATTCATCATTTCTGTAATGCAGCAGCACTTTGTAGGACTACTTGGTGCCACTTGAGAAAGAAAGACAGCAAATGTGAGCTCCACGAGTGCAAGTACATGAACAGGGCATGTCTTGGAACATGTGAGGAATGCAGATGAGTGTGCTAGGTGTGGCAGGTATGTGTGAGCTGTCAATGACTGTGTAGCAGAAATCCTGATGACACTGAGGTGAAGGAGTCCAAGAACTGGAGCAAACCCCTTGCTTTGGTATGAAATGAAGGACTGATCGGCAGCTGTAGCAGCTAGTGCACTTTATTAGGATGAAAATGCTGTTCAGCAGCAATTCTGACTCTCACATACACATTTGGACATGCCTGGTTGCTATCTTAATTTTCAAAGACTTCATAATGCTTGGCACAGCCATCCTGTCTTTCATTTGAGACTTCACCAGATGGGGCACTTCACAGCTGCTTCCAACATTATCATCACAACACCTCTCCAAAGCTGACCTTGACATCCACTTACAAGTGAGGAAAGGCAGCGAATTAGGGGCTTAATTTTCCCTGATGGAAACTTAATAAAACTGAGAAATCTGATAGATGAAATACGATGGATGAAATGTGATAGATGAAAAACACTCTCTAGCATTCATAAACTGAAATATGACAAGCTGAAGTTCTGCACCTTGAAATATATGGAGTCTGTCAGATTGCATGTCAAAGTTACGGCTGGATCCAGCCCCCTGCCCTTTTCAGCCTTGCGACTTAGTTTTGAGTCTCTCTTTCCTCATTTTATGTGCTTCTCCTGTGGAATGCCAAACGGACCTACACAATACATATGTGAACGCTTGCTCTACCAGCCTACATTGCCTAGCTGCAAAGAATGACTCTGAAATACAGGTGGTCAACATTGTACCAAAATTGCTTCCCCTAAAAAGTTCAGTGACAGTCATCTTATGTGCTTCATTGGCTCTTTGAATTCCCGTTGGCGGTCCCCACATTGTGTGAAGCACTGTAGCACACTCCTGAGAAGACAATTGCAACACCACAGTGAACACTGGATGCAGTCAGTGCTTCCTACCTGGGGATAAAGTACTCCCTGGCCATGAAATGAACCATACACCTAAGTGATCCTCCTTCTTGCCTGGCAGTTGTCCCACCAAGACACCCCTGCTACTCCCGTGGCCGGAAGGAGCAAAAGAGATCCTGCGACTGGCAGGTGAGCAGCTGTGGGTTTGGCCCATGTCCAACCAGCAGCGCACAACTGTGCGTGCTACCAGCAAACGCACTGAGGTACGCCAGGCGAGAGTCATGCTGCTTCCACCTCATTTACACTTTCAAGACTCTACATCCCAATTAATTGGCTAGGTGATTGTTGCTTTTTTTCTTTCCTTTTTATTCCTTTTTTTTTTTCCTTTTCTGCATAGTAACTCAAGATATTTACTACACAGACAGGGTTTTTGATTCCTTAAAAAAAAAAAAACAGCCAGACTGAGCTACTGAAAGTAGACTTATTCATTGATTGCACTCAAGGTCTGCAGACTTGGGGCCTTATTAATTTATCTGTGTTGTCACAAACCCTGATGTGCTGATATGGAGGGCTTGAATATACAGTGCCAACAGCCACTTGGGGATGCATTCCCCGCCAGCAGTACCCAAAGCCACTGCAAGCAACTGGCATGCACTGTAAAGCAGGTGAGAAATGGGCAAGCTAGGAGGGAAGGGAAGCACAGGCGGTACTCTGGTATAAAGTAATGAGGGCTTCTTTTGTTGGAAACTTAATGTATGTGCCAAATATAATCACTGCCACTAAAAAAAAAAAGGGGGGGGGGCTGCTCTGGTATAGTCATCTATGTTTTAATGGCAGTCGATTGTGAAAGCTAAGAAATGCCATCCTGTCCACAATAAGAGGCCATCTCTGAATCATATCCTTTGTTAAATATGCCAGGAAGCAATGTAATGGAGGTTCTCATCACTGTATACAAGTACTAAAGTTTCCTGGGAATAAGTGAGGGATCTAGAGACATTCTAGAGGCTTCTTATCTGCCCCACGAGTTCTCTTGTTCGAATGGGTTAATCCTTGGAAAGCTGCTTTAACGCACCAGGAGAACATGTTAGTCATTACTTTACAACAGCTTTGCACATCCCTACCCAAGAGGGAAACAAATCTTGTCTTAATGATTGTCTTCTGAGTCCCCAGCTTTTCTGAGCCGAATGGATTTGTAACACCTGAGAAGAGTGAAGTTGATCTTGTATGTGGACAGTACCATAACACCACAATTAAACTATAATTTTTTAAATGCATGCACTTTGGCGTATTCTTTCAGTGAAAGCTAGTGCATCCTGTGCTACTGATTTCTTCCAGGTTGACTCATATTTAAATCCAATTGTTACAAGAAAAGAAGAGCGAACGTACTCAGCTAAAATGATTACAGGAGGAAGAGAGAAATCAGTTTAGGAAATATGAATCACTTGAACTTCACAGAATTCCTGAATGGGGAAGCTGGGGCTCAAAGATAATATAAAAAAGTCTGTTTGGTACCAGAAACAAGTCAAGTCCTGTGGCTCCTATGTGGGCGTTTAACCACAAGACTTCCTGTCTTCATCTAAACCAAGATGCTTGCTCATCAGTTTTTAGAAAGGTGCTATTCTAATCTTTTTTCTTCACATGTAACAAACAGTACACAAAGAAACTTAGCTTTGTATGTTATGTGTTAGTGCAGTCTATGATGTGAGAATGAAGCAAACCAACAACCCCATCATGTATACTAGCAGAGCCCAAAGTAAGTTTTCTGTTGCAGCTAAAGTTATAGGAGAATGATTTCCTCATGTGATCTAATATATACAGTGGTTACAAAATCAGTTGTGCTACTTTGATGGAAAAGGGGATTGTAGTGACTGGCTACGTGGCCTGACCAAAGAGCTTTATGCACTGTGGAGATCATAAAGATTTTTTATTACAATATATGGGAATAAAGTGTTGATTTACATCTGACAGTAAATTAAACTAAGATGACTGACACTGTAGCCATCCTGCCTTGACTCCCTTGGATGTTACTTACCCTGGAGGGAAAATGCTGGAGGGAAAACTTCTAGCACCTCACGACCCAGTGAAGCTACAGCCCAGCATGTTAAGCAACTAGCACTTACTGCAATATATTGCAGCGGTAAGAGTTGACTATGAAGAAATGCGTAAGGACCTAGAAAAACTGACTAAGAGGGCAATACAGCAGAATTAGAACTGGAAAAGATGCAGAGAAAGGCAAGAAGGATGCTGGAAGCCACCAAACAGCTTCTGTGTGGAGGACGAGTGTGCTGGTCAGGACTCCTCAGCCTGGCAAATGAGGGGTAGGGTGGGATAGAAGATTGCACGGGGCTGCAAAACAATAAGCAGTGTGGAGAGGGTAGATAATAGTGCCTAGAAGGAGCCAAGGGTCACAAGAGCCAAGTTCAAAGCAAGGTTGCCCAGAGAGGTTATGGAGTCTCCTCTGGAGACATTCAAAATCCACCTGGATGCCATCCTGTGCAAGGTGCTCTAGGTGATCCTGCTTGGCAGGGGGGTTGGACTAGATGATCTCCGGAGGTCCCTTCCAACTTCAACCATTCTATGATTCTGTGATTCTGAGTCATTCCTCAAAGAGCTGTCCTAGCTCTGCAAAATGATTTGCAAAGAATATTTACAAAAGCATGCAAAAATTTCCCAAGACTCAAGGGGAAAAGGATAAGTACACAGAATAGAGCTGGTAGGAATTACCAAAAAGGCTACAACTAGCTCATAAAAATATCCTGAACTGAAAATATCAAAAGCAGGGAGATTACTGAGGGAAAATGGCAGATATGTGTGCCCTTCTCTTACTGTTCTATAGGTATCTGCTTACAGCTGGGCTAAGAACAGTGGACTCACAGCAGCTTGGTCTGATGCAGCATGGTCTATGTTATGTCATACACCTGACCATCGAGTGTGGCTTTTCAGAGACTGATGTGTGTCCTACTCATCTGTGCTTGCTTTAGGTCCAGCAGCCTCCAAGATAGCAATGTGGAAGGCAGTTACTGGTCATAAGAACTTTGGGCATGCAGTTCACTCCACAGCTGCACCCGAGTTGCATCCAACTGCACCGTGATAAATTAACTGAGGAGCTGAATGCATCCTCTGCCCTGCAAGAGCTGGTATGTGCAGCCCAGCCCCTGCCTGCACATCTCCAGCATAGGGAATTGGCCAGCAGTGATCCTGTGTGCCACTTACCGGCTTCACACTCTGCAATTACAGAGAAGCCAGGAAAGAAAAACAAGACTGATCTCTAGCAGGGACCCAGGAACAGGCAGCATAAAATGCCTCTGGGTTGGGTTCAAAGTATGCATGAAGAATCATATTAGAGCTTGGCACCACATGGGCCTGTCACTGCTGAGACAGCTACAATTGCTACCCCAAGACTAAACTTTCAAGAAATACAAAGCCATTAAAACACAACCAGTCTCTCATCCTTCTGCCTGTAGAAATCTTGCTGAGAATCTGTTAAGAGCAAAACAAATCTCTGACATGGAGCTGAAGACTCATTTAGTTTACTCTTTCCACCATGGGTGTGTTTTTTTTTTTTTCTAGTTTTGTGTTGCTATTTCCCTTCTGATAATTGTTGCTCCTTGCTGAAAAGTCTGGACGAGTGTCTCATAAACACTTCTCCAAGAGGGATGTGGTGTTGGTTGTGGATATTTAGAGCCACTGCTCTGAGTGATCACTAACACTCACGGATGTGAGAGTCTCTGTAAACAAGAAGAGAGACAGATCTGCTTTCATATGCTGACTGCAATGACACAGGTCTCTAGTCTCAGGAATAGCATCAAAAAAGATGTCCTGCTAAACAGTATACTTATTTATATCATGACTGTGCTAGTACATTGGGTTCACTTCTGCATATTCACTGAATATGACTGTGTTCTGGTATCCTACATGTTTTTCAGTATAGTTTCATGAAAATATAATTGGAGATTCAACTGTCCTCTAATAGCACAGATTTTAGTAGATGACAGAATTACACAGTTCTCCTGTGTGGTGCAATGCTACACAAAGGCTCTGCTGAAAGCTTCTGCAGTGTGCAAAGAAAGCAACAAATATTTTGATTAATATGAGTAATTGTCTCTTTACTTATTATCTAGGAAATCCACTGATTGGTATTCAGACACAAAATTATCAATTATTTAGAAGTTGTCAGGAAAATCCTTACATTTCAGGCATGAGACTTCTGGATTTTGTCTAGTGAAGAGGCAATTTGATTTCATGGACTCTTTCTTCCTATAGCCTGAGCGATACTGGCTTCTCTTCAAGACATAAGCAGCAAGATAACAGGGTTGCAAAAGTCTCAGAGCTATGAGCTGTAACCTTCATAATTCAGACCAGTACAGCTCTCCACTGATCTGAATCCATCCCAGATCTGTTGCAACAGCCTATAGTTTTTCCAGATGCAAGGGCTGCCCTGACTGAAGACCCTCATAAACTCTGATCATTCAGATAACTTATGCCCACCTTTCACCTCTCAGGTTTGTATTCCTCATCTCCCTAAAACTCACTTCTACTCCCATAGTTTTATCTTGCATAAAAAGAACTTATTATTATTTTTATGTAATTTTTTTCCCTTCCATCTATATTTCTTTCCTAAGTTACTTCCACAGTAATTCCGTAATTGCTCTTAAAACTTTTCCTACTAGAAAGTTTTGTCTACAGTATATTTTGAACTGTGATTCTAAGATCTTCTTTTACAAGCAAAGGAAGGAAGGAGAGAGAGAGAGAGAGAGAGAAAGAGAGAGAGAAAGAGAGAGGGAGAAAAAAGAAAAAGAAAGAAAGAAAGAGAAAGAAAGGGAAGGAAGGAAGGAAGGAAGGAGGGAGGGAAGGAAGGAAGGAAGAGAAAGAAAAAGAGAGAGAGAGAAAGAACTTAAAGCTGACAATTCTGCAATTTTTGTGTGCAAGGCAATAAACTGGTATAGGATAAATTTTGGGCAAGTCCAGACTTCACTCTGAATAGCATAGCTAGTCCTCATTTCTGAGAGCAAAACCTTTTATTTCTCTCTGAGCATGCAGTCAGGGGGTAAAAGTCATACTTGATTGCTGGCCAAACAGCAAACAGCAGAATCTAAATAATCCTTTCATAAGCAAAAATGAATCCTTAGCAAGATAGCCCACAAGTGAAATGATTCTCTTTGGCCTGGTTTTCAGAGATCCCAGGTAACTGTAGTTCAGCATATCTGAAAATATAGATGCTTGACCTTTCTGTTGCCAAAAAACAGAGCAAGGAGTTCCTACAGCTATTTTAAATGTATTTTGGGGCGTGAAGTATGTTACAGGCATTCACACATGGGCTCTGGTCCCAAGGTATGCAGGACCAGAATATGTTGTCCAGCAGTATTCGAAATGTTTCTCCCTTTCTCTCGCTTATCTCATGTCCTTGCTGTCTGCTCCTCCATGTGCGGGGTCTCACAAAACTGCTGTGGTGTTCCCCGTCCAGCAGACTGGCAAAATCCAGGTGCTGTTGTCAGTGACATAGGTGGTGTCACCGGCTTGCTGGGCCCACATTATCCCCGGGCTTTGCTGGGCACCGGTTTGACAGAAATACTCCGTTGAACGTTTTACTCAAAACTGGCTGTCCCTAATTTCATTGGAAAATATCTTTAAATTGACTGGACTATGACAGATTCTGAGGCGACCCAGGTACAGTCCGCTGCCCTCTGCTTCTCTGAAACAGTTCATTGCTATCTGCAAACCAGGGCTGAAGTTCAGAGATAACTCTGGAATGATACCAGAGGGAAGCAATGACGAGAAACATCCAGGTAAGAGGAGTTTGATGGGGAAGCTGGGTCCGTGTGGAGGCTGAGAAAGGCTTTGGCACTGGTACAACCTCTTGGGGAAGAAGCAGCAGCAAGACACAGCGTCTGCCCATGGGGCTGGGGGGGGAGCAAGCAGCTGCGGCCAGCCGGCTGGCAGGCCTGGGCAGGGGGCAAGGCTGTCGGTGCCAAACCAGCAGTCGCTGCACACGGGCAAACCTGTGCTGTACCGGGCGGCCCAGAGAGCATGGGAGCTCTGCCGGCCCTCGCTGAGCGCAGGGACCTTGGGGGTGATCCTTGTTCTGTGCAGGTGGGAGGGCAGCACAGGGTGATGACTGCCACCAATATTCAGAAATTTGTCTGCATGTTCAAAAAGCCACAAGGTTAATTCAGAAAAGCACAAGGCATATTT
Organism: Anser cygnoides; assembly: GCF_040182565.1. Classification (NCBI taxonomy): domain Eukaryota; kingdom Metazoa; phylum Chordata; class Aves; order Anseriformes; family Anatidae; genus Anser; species Anser cygnoides. The sequence continues at coordinate 26,838,226 of NC_089881.1, forward strand.
CTAGACCTTCTCTACTTCCCTGTCATAATAAACAATAATGATGTACTGACTTCACACAGAGATGTTAATTTTAAGTCAGGCTCAAGCCATACACGCTCAGTGGCGGGGCAGGGCTGTGGGGCATTCGCCCCGTGAGGCTGGGTGTGCAGGCAGGGCGCGGAGCCTGGGTGGCTTTATCTCAGCTGTCACCGTGAACTTTTCAACTCTCACAGATGCTGAACAGCTTCAGTGTTGTCCCCTCTGTCACAGGCTGTTTCAAAAACTTCAGCAGTCTAGTGCAAAAGGCACAGCGTGTAAGCTGAAATGTTTGGGTTGAGCCCACCCACCCCCTCCTTGCCCATCAGCAGCAAGGAAGGCCTGGGCATTGGTGGCTTCTTCCTGCTTCCCATCTGTGGGGCTGGCCCTCTGGGTCCTGCCAGAGCTCATGGAGGGGAGCACATGGCTCAGCCGGCTCCTGGTAGGTGCCTTGGGTGGCGAGAGAGCCTGACCGGAGAGAGAAAGCACATTTTGGGTGCCCCATGCTTCGTGCAGGCTCTGTACCCTACTGCATGCCAGTGATCCCTGAGGGCTGAGCAGCCAGCCTGGGTCTGGGGGTGGAGCAGGATGGTGCCGTCCCTCCATGTGTTCACGCGGCACATGGAGCAGGACCATGCTCCTGCAAGCATGACCTGCCAAGCAGACATTCACTGTATTTGCAAAAACATTAAATAACATAAGCCACTGTATTTCTCCATCCCTCTCTTCACGGGGCCTCACCACTTTTTCATCTTTCTGTCAATGTGGTATTTAATGCCTATTTTTAAAGCCCACCAGTCTCCCCAGGAGTGCCTTATGGACCGACTGAATGTTATGTGGTCAGTCTGCAATGCCACAGGAACCCCAGCCACGTGCTCTGCCACTACAAAGCCCCTGTACAATGCTGCTTTTTATATCTTGCACTAAGTTAAGTGTTGGAGCAGGCACAGTTACTGGCGTCTGGTGTCTGCTCAGCTTTATTTTGAGGTATTTAAACTTAGTAAACTGGCTTTTTTTTAGGCCCAGATGCACGGATCAGGTGGTCACCTGTGGCAACATGTTTATTCGCAGATTCTAGCCACTTTCAGGGAACAGCCTTCTCCAAATATAATCAGGGCTATTTAAGTAGCTGTTCACAGTTACCCCTCAGTTCACACAAAACACCACATACTCCCTCATTGAGCAACAGCTCCTGGAGATAGAATGGGTGAAAAGCCATAGGCAACCTTGCTCTTGAGTTCCCCAAAGATTTTTATGATCCTGCTGTAAATGAATGTTTACTTTTGAAGAGCTGCATGCCCTAGTATAGTTTGCAATTCTATTCGTTCTGAAACTAGCAGATTTACCGGGCAGTTTGACAGTTGCTAATATCCCTTAGCCTCCCTTGCTTATTGACTGCACTGTGGACAGGCAAATAAAAGCCTGGCTCCTGGATGGATGTGCATTTAGCTGGTGGCACAACAGGTCCTGTTAGCTCTGGTGAGTGTGCTCAGGAGGAGGACTAGGCTCAGCTTCATAGAGAGGATGAAGGGGAAAGCCTTGGCACAAATGAGTGGTGAAGCTTAAAAGTCTGGAATGCATCAACAGAGAGGACAATTTTCATATATCTGATGACCATGTTCCCTTTCTTGGCACCTCTCCTCACCCTAAGACTACAGTGCTCCTTCTGCCTCTCCTCCTTACCCTCCGCTTCACCTTTGTCCTCCATTGTGCTGTTTCTTGCCTTCCTTCCTTGCTCCTTGATGTTAACGTGGGCATCCCAGATGCTGTCTGCAGTGACTGCTGCTCCTGCCTCCACGCTTACCTGGCTCCTCGTGCATCATGCTGGCCGCCCTCCACCTGCCTGGCTTGTCCCTCACTGCCAGGCAGGACTGTGTGTGGGAGGATGAAGGGTTGGGGGACACTTCATCTTTCTGTCAATATGGTATTTAATGCTTATTAGATGCCTATTAATGCCAAAGACAGCTCCTGAGCACTGAGAGGATCGCGAGTGGATACAAATTCACCTCTCCAAGGAAAACTGCTTGCTTTGAATGAAGAATAAAAACAGTCTCAGCTCTGGTGGATTTGCTTGGTGCTTTCCTGTCACCAGACCACTTTGTTTTGATGACAAGAACATGCCACTATTTGGGAATGCTGACTTTGTATCTTTCACAGAGAAAATTTCAGTCAGAAAAGTTTGTGTTGGTACAGAGGGAATGTGTGATTCATCAACACACATAACAACACATGTAAGAACTTTCCCATGAAACTCTGTAATACTATTGTAGGATATTACCTTTCTGGAGATTTAAAACTAAACAAGTCATTGGGTGATTAAAGTGATAAAGCACTGACACATAATTAAAAAAAAAAAAAAAAAAGAAGAGGTGAATTTATTTCATTTGAAGCAAAGAGGAGAAAGATGTGATCCAAGGTGATTATACCTCAGAGGGGGAAGAATTATTTAAAATCATGACAGGTGGATTTTACAAGGAGGAGAGCCCTGAAACTAACTCCAGGAAAATTAGTTTACATATTAAAAAATAATTTCAGGAGAAAATTGATGAAATGACAGCATTTTTGGTTCCTGGAAGTAATGTACACAGCCTCAGCAGCAATATTCAGCCCAGACCACAGAACGGCCTTGTAAGCTCAGCCACCAGCTGAAGCAATTTGTACTGTCCAGGCAGTTTAACATGAAGGACAGTGAACATGACTGCCAAACTGCAGCCACACTGCTCAGTGAGCAACTGAGAGGAAGTCAGTGCCTCTGTGCATCAGCAAACACGTGAGCATTGTGCTGGGAAGAAGCAAGAAACAGAAGAGTAACTCCAGCTCCAGGGTCTTACATTCTGACTATCAAACTTGTAAGGATGCTGCACCATCGTTCCCATTGGGAAGATTACACATCCATGTAATTCAGTCCATCTGGGCCGCGCAGACACAGCCTTCTGGTGGTGCCTGCAAGCACAGGACGTCGTGTTTGGCCAGGGCAATGGGAAGGAGCCCGTGAATCCGAGCCATCTGCTGCAGCATGTGGGGGAAAGAGGACACCCAAGGAGTGCTGCAGTCACAGCTCTGCTCCCACATGGGTTTCCTTCAGAGAACCAGGTTGGCACTTGGTGAGAAGGTTGCATGATTTTTTATTGCATCTCAACACACATGCTGATGTCTGCATTGCTGCATAAGAGTTGGTCATGGATTTATCTACGAGCCAGATCCTTACATTTACTTCACAAAACTGTAGCCATGAAAGCTACAGTGACAGTGAAGCTGAGTTATTACCTGTGAATAAGGAAATAAAAACCTTTTCCCAGGTGCCTGTGAGATCTGTGGAAATGTGGCAGGTTTCAGAGTGATGCAAGAACCAGCAGATTGCACATCTTTGGTAGAAACATTGCATTCTCTGCACGTATGTAATCTGCCCGGCCCGCCCAGAATTTGGTGCCAGCGTGTCAGATCGCAGTGGATGCCTGCAGTAACTGCATTGTTCCAGCTAGCTTTGTGCTTGCATTCATCCGGTACTGTCACAAATACAATTGCTCTAATTTACGAACAGGGAAATAAGAAACCTGAAATAAGCAAAGGCTATTTATAAACAGCTCCCCCTCCCTTCCTAAAAATGTTATCAACTACTTCATAATGTAACATCAAGCAGGAAACCTGGTGCCAGTTTCCAGCATTACACATACCACTGAGAAAGAAAGGAAGCTTTCCAAGCAGAAAGGGGGACCTCAAAATAGTGTGGGCCATGCAGAAACCCTCTCAGAGGGTTTCATGCCTCCTCCTGCTCCATCAGTAATGGTGAAAATACACACTCCAGTCTGTTAAGGCATAAATTTCCCTCTTTGTTCTGCCTTTGAAAGGACTGTCAGAGCAATCAGGTAGTGCTTGTACCAGCTCCACATTGAAACTTAAACACCTCTGAGATCTACTAATAACATTTTTCTGAAATGTCACAGTCTGGATCCTGGAGGAGGATGGAGCTCAGCTGACTGCAGGCAGATATAGAGAGTGCTACTCACAGAGAGATGATTGTGGACCAGCGTCTTTTCTAATAGCCTGTAGTAAAGAAAGGAAGAAACAAAAAAATCTGCAGTCATTTGTACATATTTTTTTCCATGTTACTTACATGTTTAGCCTGACTTACAAATTTATGTTTCATTATTTTCTTCGTCATAAACAGTCCCATTTGTTACCCAGCCATTGTAAACCAGCACACAACAGAGGGCCTTGAAGTGCTGTTCTGAGCAAAATTTCTCTTTGTGTTTTTTTTTGAGTTTACCACGCCAGCCACATGGTAAGGAGAGAGATTGGGTTACAGCTCAAAAGCCACATTTGTAAGTCTTGGTTTTCATGTTTACCCCCTGGGGATTTCGCCTGTCTCCCTGCTCCTGAGCAGCAGGAGGGAGCCAGCCACACACTGCCACACACCAGGGTCTTGCACTTTGAGAACAGGGTGTCTCGGTCCCATCACGCTTGTTGCAGTGGTAAAGCCTGATGTGTATCACACAATTAAGGCTTACCCCCCAACACACACACACCTCGACACACACACACACACACACACACACACACAAATTTCATTTCTGGGATTCCAACAAGGCCATCATACTAAATTGATTATAAAACTTACTTGCTGATTAGGCTCAGCAGGAACAGCTTTGCCTCTGTAAGGTCCCTCACTGGTTTCAGTGACATTATCCTGGCTTTATGCAAGCGTCAGGCGAACAGGACTTGGCCCCAACCTTGGCCCCAACAGGCACGGAGCTATCAAGTTATCTGTAGCACGAGTCTCATTTTTGGAGCAGTGCAATTTTCTCCATAATGATGTTGTCTTTGTTCCTCAGTTTCTGGCAGCAGAGTGGCTCACACATGATATTAGCAGATGGTGTGAGATGTACATGGAATTTGTGCCCAGAACGTTTCTTCCATTCTTCTTTCCAGACTGAAGAAGTGCAAATTCAAGCTAAAAGCATGTACTAACTACAACCCTTCTCCAAACAGGGCTACAGATAGTTAAAAGCAGGATCCGGTATAAACCTCTCAAATATTTCAGTCTTTCTGTCATAGTTTAACTACTCAGCACATACTCTTTTAGTCAGAAATGCAGGGAGTGCATGTCTGTAAAACCATACTCCTTGATGCCCTTATGTCAGCGCCTTTTCAGGATCAGCTGTTAACAAGCAGTATGCATTACAGGAAGACAGAAAACTTCCACAAATCTCTCCAGTAAGATGAGGCATCCATCTGTGGCCCATAAGTAACTGTTGTAGGCTTGGCAGACCTTGGTGAACTTTGCATAGACCAAGATAAGTGCACAGGCTTAAGTATCAGGCAGACAAAATGCCAGAACGGGCATGAATTCAGGAGCATGGACCTGTGCGCATTGCTCAGCCTCCAAAAAGAGGAGGCACTGGCCTGATGAATTCCACCTCTTCCCTATTTATGCTGCTGTGAGCTTAGACTAAACTGGTCTTCCAGCATGGCTGCTGCCAGAGAAAGTCTAGGAGCTAGTATTCTAACCACGTGCTTCAGTGTCTTCCTGAATAACCATTCACTTTGATCTGAAAATCTTACCTAGGGTAAGAAATGGCTTTCTGAAAAATCTTCTTATTCAGGGTTCTTCTTTTACTTCTAACATACGATTTTCCTTTCTGTATCCCTGAACTGAAGTGAGTCTCACTCAGAGTTGTTCCTGAGCTTGAAAACAAACACTGATGAAAGACTACTGCTTTTAGAGCACCTCAGCCTTCAGAGTTTATGTGAGCACCTATTTTTAAGATGTTCTGCTTTTGTCCCAAAGGACAGTTTTATTCCCACTCCACGAGCTTGTGTGGAAAAACAGCAGATCCAAAGACACAAAATTCTGTGGAAACTTGACACTAACACTTAGGACCCAAATTTAAACTCTGCATGTTGACCCCACATATCAGTAAGGGGAACAGTCCCATAACATATCAACAAGAAAGGTGCAATCAGTCCATGCTTTGGGACACACTGCTCCATGGTGAGCCAGGTCACTGCCTGCCCACCACCACTGTCCCTCTTCCTGTGGAGGCGCCATTCATAGTCACAAGCTGCCTCCTGCAGGTGGGTGCCCCAGCCTGCACAGAGGCTCTGTCGCTGAGTAACCCACTGCTTGGGCAGAGCTCCCACCAGGAGCAGGGATCTAACTGAGGTTAGATAAGGCCTCAGCCCCATCCTGCTCATTTGGGTAGTGCCTGGATCCTGAGGTGAAGCATGCAGCCTGTGGTGGAAGTTGCTCCACCTCATGCTGGGTGCCACAGCCGTGCTTGGAGCAACACCAGTACTGGCTTCACAACCAAATCCACCAACAGCCCCACTGCAGAGCTGGGTTCTAGCATCTGGCCCCATGCAAGGCTCGGTATCCCGTGCGAAGTGGAGCCAGCAGGCGCAGCACTACCCTCCTGCTGAGGGACCGGCAGGCCAGCCCTGCCTGAAGCCCTCGCACCCCCAGCCAGAGCAGAAATGTGGTCCTGGGGTTTCCTGTGCCACAGACAAGTGCCGTGACTGCTGGGATGGCAGCTGAAAGCACATCCCGCACCTGCAAGGACCAGGACAGCTTCCTCAGGAGGCCAAGGTCGTAGGTCCCAGTGGGGATGAGGCTGGGCTCCGTGGTATGCACCCCACAGCTGTGCTGGCAGCTACAAGGCTCACGGGCACCTTAGTGTTTGATTTCAGGTTTAGGCACCTGTCTGCAATTCCGGGTGTTGATTCCATGCCTTGGAGTATGGGAGCACTCACCATTAGGACATCGTGGTTAAAGTCCCTAGAGAAGAGGACTTCAGTCATAAACCAGATGCATGCTGTAGACCACAGTGGGCACAATCAAACCTTGTACCCCGTGAAGCTTTCTGTCATCAAAGGACTTCTCAGGCAGAACAGACTATGATTCTCCATGGACTCAGGAGGTTACTGCTATTTTATACAATAAGATTAAAAGACTGGAGTAATCAAAATTTTTGATTTGTCTCTGTGTAGATTTAGAGTTTCCACTCAGAAGCTACTATCTCAAATGTAAATTCTGAAATTTCTTTTATTGGAAAGATATTACACCACATATTTAGAAACTGCTTCATTGCTACAGTTCCATGATGATGTTCTTCTCTTTCTAGCCAGTCTCGGAGAATTTGCTCCTTTTGCTCAATAACACAGGCAGAAGGGGCACTGACTACTTGCTTTTATTTGTGGAAGTCCTTCTATTCCAAAAGTATTCAAAATAATTTTCTTTTGTGCAAATGTACTTCCTTTTGCATACTGTGCTCTCTCTGATCAAAGACAGAAATCCATCTCTCTAGTCTTAAGCAGTCTTCAAGTTTTCAGATATTACTGCTCTCACAAAGTACGAAGGTCCGTCTCCCTGCATTCCCCTCTAGTGCTGCTGGCAGTTCAGAGCAGAGGGGGCAGCAGGCAAAAACACCACTTTGTGTCTCTGTCAATACAAAGCTATCAAAGTCATACTTTTATGTACACCTGCTTATACCTTCCACTGAAGAAAAAAAAAAAAGAATGCATAGTAGAGGCACATTTGTGCCAACCATGGAATTTATTTCCTTAGAAAGGTATTTTCCCTAAAGCCTAATAGAGATTGCAGCCCCAGATAACTCACATACTTTGTTCCAGTGTCAAGGAACATGCAATAGAAAGGGCTGCAGAAACACCACGACAAGCCCCTGGAGTGAACACAGGTGATGGGCTAGCCAAGTTATCTCCCGTGTGCAGTGAAAGCAAAGGCAGAAGGAAAGAAAAGCTGAAAGGGAAAAATGTCATTTTTGTTACATTTTTATCATACTTGGGAAAAAAAAAAGAAAAAAAAAAGACAAAAAAAAGAATTTATCATGTGGCTAAGAAAGCTAAGTTTGACGTAGTCTGCAATGCCTACCTAATGCAATGAAACAGTTTATACTAAAAGCTACCGATACCTCAGATCTTTCCTCTGTTACTTTCTTTTGAAGTTCAAATCCAAAAAGCTACTTTGACTTGGGTACCTTTATTTGCCCTTTCTTTCCCTTGAAGCAAACATAAGTTGTAAAATTCCCTGGTGGATTTCTTGCACCTTCACGAAGTTTATTCTCTCCTTTGCCCTCCTCCATATAACCAGACCCCTCTTCACACTTGGGTAAACCTAGAAAATCACTCAGAGTGGGAACCACGTGAACCAGTTCAGTGAACATCAGGTAATTGTACTGTGCCTTAGAGGTCTTTCCAAAGGTCAGATATTTCTGGGTAATTTTCCAGCTACTTTCTTTGTTAAATGAAAACACACTGAAATTGGGGAAAAAATGAGGTAGCTTTGTAGAAGTCTGTAATTGTACAAACAGCTGGGCTGGCACCTCTTGAGAAATCCCAGCCTGTGGATGAGAATGCCTGGCCACATGGCAGTGCTTTGGGGCTGAGCATCAAAGGCTCATACCTTCAAAATTTGTCTGTTTTTACAAAATTGGTATAGTTTACTGTTGCCCTGAGAATGGATGAGATTTTCAAATACACATTTCAGTAGATTCTTATAATTCTCAGCCACTTCCAAGCTTTTGGAAAAACAAACAATCAAACAAACAAAAACACGTCTCTAAACACAGACACACATGCACACCAAGTGGACAAACAAACAGCAGGGCTTCTAAACCTGGAGATCTGTGATTGCTTTCTGTGAGATCTCTCCAAAGTCTAAAGTTAAAGGTGAGTTGACACTGCAGCTTTTCCTTCCAGGCATTACAAATGTGTGTCTCTAACAAAGCAATAAGCTATGTGATAATAAATAGGAAATTAAAACATGGATTTAAATGAACTGAAACGTGTCGAAGCCTTGGGATGGTCACATAATCCCAACTTCCATGCACTGTTACCAAGTGACCCCTGAAGAACAAGGAACATCTACAGCTCTCCTCTGAAGCTTCACATGGTTTTCTGTGTACACCAGATGATTAATGCTGTCTATGTATGTAAGTGGCTTAGTGCTGAACAAAGGCTCCTCATGGTCATCTGAATTTTTGACAAGATACTGCAGCTCTTCCCAGGTTTCAAGTCTTTAAGGCATCATACTAGAAGTATTGGACAAAGCAGTCACCTACCACATACCAGATCAAATGCAGAAAAACTGATTTATTCACTACAGTTGCTCCAGATTCAAGTTGAAGATAAGGTTCATTGGTTTGCAGGGCACTTGGATGCTTGCTAGACATTTGTTGCTTTTGGAGTAGCTGTCAGAGGCAAGATGACTGGAAAAAGCTCAAGGATATCCTTCTGGGACATGCACTAAATGAGAACAAATCAAGACAAAGTATAGGTTTTTTTAAGTCCCTTCCAACCCAAAGCATTCTGTAATTCTACAGCAGTGTGTTGTTCCTTCCTCCTCCTGCCTGTGGCCTGGGGTTACTAAGATCTGCTGATTATTTCTAGAGTTTCCACAGAAAGTAACTTTTGCAAATTGTCATTATTGCATAAGGATCTGCACCTCTGCTGGGACAACTGGGGTAATGTTGCACAAATCAAGATAATGAAAGTGGCTTCTCAGCATCAAGGTTTTCTGGAGAACACAGACTGCCTCCAGTACTAGATACTTTTGAAAACATAAGGACATAAAATTTGTCAGAGGTCTGTGCAACCCAGCAGTGTCTCCAATAGTTGTCATTATCGGTTCCTCAGGGGGAGACAACTAAATTACTCAAGGCTGACTGTATTGCTTTAACCATATTCTTGCAAACTATTTCAAAGATTTCCAGTAGAGGCGCCGGACCTCAAAAATGTTTCCAATCTTCTGGACAGTATTCACTATTCCCAACATTTTGCAGACCATAAAAGAACAGAATCAATAATTACACATACGCAGCTCTCAAGAGGTTGTCTGGTTAAAAAAAAAAAAACAACTTGGCAATATCTTAGTAAATAGATCAATGGATTACCTCTGACGCCTTTTAAAAGTCTTAGCTACATCTACCAACTTCAATTTCTCAGCCATCAGGGTTGATTTACACAGAGATATCCACACTTAGCTGAGCAGTGCCAGTTTCACCTTCTTCTACTACTCTTGAGCTGAAAAACTCTGATTTTGGAGGTTTGTTACTCATCTGTTTGGCTGACAGCTGACGTGGAGACAGACCCTCCTGCACACCCTGTAAGGCACGGTTCTTCTGAGAAAAGACCTTCCTCAGGTGTCTCCGCAGCAAACACAGACACCAGGAACTGGTGGCATGTTGGTGCTGTGCCCCCTCCAGCTCCTGCTGCACCGCAGCTGCCTTGGGTGGCTCAGACACACGCGCAGCCAAGCGGCTCCTGGACACGTGCCGGTAGCAGCAGTGAGCATCAGTTCAAAGACAAGTTGTGCAAATCCCCATTTGAGATGTTTCAGGAACTTGACTTAATTAGGTAACTTTCACAGACACAGAATTTGCATAAAGTCATGGATACCAACATATGGTCAATCCATCTTGCCCCATGGAACAGTCATACACTGTTCAGCACAACATGCTCTCTTCCTTCATGCCTGCTTTGATTTCTTGATGCAAGACAAGTTCCACTCCAACTGCATTTATGTTGTACTTGTGTTTGAAATGAAACATTTCAAACTTGCACATGCAGGTCTATTTTTAGTAATATCATATCTATAATAATAATAATTAAAAAAAAAAAAGAACAACAACCAAAAAAAAGAACAAACCGTTTCAGTATTTTCAGACTGCAAAAGTTTTTTAGGTTTAGGGTCAAAACAGAGCCCAACTGGAGGAGGTCAGGTGGCAGTTCCTCCAAGGGTGGCTAAGCAGGCACCCTCAGGGCAACCCACAGGCTGGGCTGTTTTGGCAGGCAGTGCAGCATCTGTATGTAGCAGGGGAACATCTCCCTCACCTCTTCCTCTTTTCCTTCTCATCCTTCTCCTCTCCTCCACCCCCTTTTCCTCTCCCGTTTCTGTCCCTCTCCTCCAGTGGCAGCCCTGGCTTGGCACCGCCATGTGAGCATGCATTCCCTGTATAAGTACGGATGTCTTCAATGAATGATAAGTCAGTTTCTTCTGCTGAGGTGGATGCCAGGAGTTCTCTTCAGTATCAGTAATGTTTCATTCATGAGTTCGTCTGCTCCTGTGTGGAAGGAGCACAAAGCAACAAGCTGCCTGAAGACTGACAGCTCTTGAGGGAGAGCAGAACCAGACCCCAGAATTACTGCTGACCAGAGAACCTGCCTGAGTGGAAAGAGAGAGCATTAATTAGGATTAAAGGGAAGTAATGGCCTTAGTACAACATGACAGCTGTGCCAAATAGAATGCCACACTTTCTAGCTGCTGTCAGATCTCTGTGTTATACTTTGGGTATTGGCCAAATCATGCTGGCTGTATAATTCCTCTGTTACCGTAAGTCACTGGAGAAGGGCAGAATTGTCTATATTTAGGCCACCAGATCCTCTGTGTTAATCTTTATTCCCTCTTTGTTTTAGTACTCTGCTTGCTATTTTTACCTTGCATATTCTGCAGCAGGTCCAAATACTTGAAGAAGGCAGGCCAGCATTTCCGCAGAAGAATTTAATGGACATGCCTCTGGTTTGTTTTCCATTTACTTCTTTTTTCCTTTCTTCATGTGCAGGTTTTCCTACAATAAAGGCTCCAAACAGAAAACAGCAGATCTGAAATGGAAAGCCAATGATAAATCAAATGGCAGCAGAAAAGAAGGTAACATTTGTAATGCAGTTTTGCCTAGAGTTTCAGTGGCAGCTGCACGTATTTAAGATTATGAAGGTACATTTGAAAAAGCAAGCAGAAGATTAGTGGATGACAGACGCAAATCCTAAAAGCACTGTTGCCAGACTGAGACAAGAGAAATACTTGCTGCACACCTTCATTTTCCATCAGCCAGGTCCCTGCCTTGATCACAGTCAGTAGGACCACATCCAGCCAGGAAAACCACTCGCTGAGTAAAAAGGGTGGTAAAACCTGGTACTAGGTAATTAGGACAGTCATATATTTGTCATTGTAAATCAGTGTTATTGCTAAACATCTGATCTCTACGTGATGTAAAACATTGGCTGAACAACAATATTAATTGTTATTTTCCATTACTGTAACCTTCAGGAGTTTTGGTTTGCGTTATTCATTCAATCTGAACAAAAAAACCTGGGACCGATCTTCCAGTGCATTGCACAGCTCCTCAAGGTGCATTCTTTCTGGTGGGACTGAGCCTAACTTGCTGCCCCCGCTCTGAAATGACAACAGGGCCCAGGCACACCTGGGGAAGGACTGGAGGCTGCAGCAGGACAAGGGCAGCTTCACTCTGGCTCTGCACATTGCTGCTGGACCACCTCTGCCTTGGCTCTGTCCTGACCATTCCCCTGCTTCCTCCAAATTTCCTCAGAAGGAACCTGATCTGAGAGGCACATTTTTCATTTCCTCCAAGCTTCCCTCGTTTGGGAACTTGAACATGGTGGCACAGCACATGTCGTTCTCCCCTGACATCCTTGAGAGCACCTTGGAGTTCCGGGAGTTCCTGCCCAGATTTCCTTCTGTTTGTCCTGATTTCTATCTGCTTTCCACTGGGGTTGGGAGAGTAAGAAATAGAGGTGAATTCAGAGGAAGAACAGTTGTGAGAACAGTCTTGAGCTGTCTCCCCTCACAGCCAGCGCAGGGATCTGCATGGAATGGTGTTGTGCACATTGTCTTCCCTCACCACCTTTTGTCTTCCCAGATATTGCTGTTGGGGACACGCTGCAGGAGAGGAAAGCTGCAGGGCACTGGGGAGGGAAAATCATAGAATCACAGAATACAATCACAGAATCATCTAGGTTGGAAAAGATCTTCAAGGTCACCAAGTCCGACCACCACCATCAACCTGACCTACGAGTCCCATCACTAAGCCATGTCCCTTACTGCCATGTCCACACGTCTCTTAAATACCTTCAGGGGTGGGGACTCTGCCACTTCCCTGGGCAGCCCATGCCAGTACCTGATGGGCATGCCCCAGAGATGCCTGCCTTGCCAGCTGCAGTCAGTAGTCTCAGACCTGCCCCTGCAGGGCATGCTTTGGAGCAAACTTTGCATGGTTTCAAATAATACAGATTTAAGTGACATTCCCAACTAAAGAGGGAGCTGGTAACCAATAGTGATACTTTTCTCAAAGCAGAAGAGGTATAAGGAGGAGCATAGGCAAGGAGAAAAGAAATGTCTCTGGAAAAAAGCTCCAAGGCTGTTGATGATACAAAATGCACAGCCTGGAACCTGAGGAGTGCATAAGCAAAGAGCACTCTGGAAAAATTAGAGAAAGGTTAAGCAGCATCCCTGTGCAGCAGTGGAGCCACCGTGCTGGCCAGCTAGCCCATGTTCTCACCCATCTCAGACCGTCAGATCTGGGGTGCAGTGAGGGTGCAGTGAGGGGCAGCAACACCAGCCAGGACAGGGTGATGCATGAGGGTGGGGAGAAAAATTATTTCAGAGCTGGAGCTGATTTGTGTAGAATCTGGCTGTTAAACAAAGAACCACACTGTTTTTAAAATTCTGCCTGTTGAACTAAGTTTCCCTCCTGCCAATCGGATTACCTCAGCTGGCCAAACAGTGACACCTCTTTTTAGAAAAGAATTTGAGAAACATGACCAACACAGTGTGACGGTGTACCTAACCATCCCCTTCACTGTGCTCAGAGAAGAATGTAAAAGAATATTCAGAGAATTTCTATTTTTAAGCCTAATAGGATTCTGTGCTTAAAAACAAAATCATGTATTGGAATGTATATTCTAGCAGTTTTTACACATTTGCATTAAACGTATAAAATGATTTTTTTTTGCATTAAAAATTAAAAAGAAATAATTTGATTATTGCATATAGATAGGTGCTTTTGGAGCACAAGGCTTTTTACTTCTGAGAATGCTTTTCAGGGCAACGTGAAATCAGACTCTGAAGTAAGGTACATTGTCTCAGATGTGTGTTAAAACACTCAGATGTCACAGGACAGTATCAAAAACAAACCAACAGAACACAGCTGGGAAGAGCTGGAATTATTTGGGACAAAAATATGTTGGGATACCACCTGTGTGAGAGGCTGCTGCTATGGAGCTCTTAGCAGCTTTTCTTTGGTATTCCAGTTTCATCAGCAGAAATTGTCAGACTTCATTAGATCAAACTGAAATGTCTCTCTGCCCGCAGCCAGACAGATCACAGCCTTTTGCCACAGGTTATACCGATCACTGGTTCTTAGACTATAACTGTTCGACTGGCATAAAGTCTAACACAGACAGAGGTAGATCAGGTCGTGATTTTAATTTGAAGTTACTCTCAGTGAGCATAATTTAATATTCCTGAGACAGTTCCATATTAACTCAGGGCAAAATTCAATCAGGATTTTGAAACAGCTTTGAAATCAACTTACAAAATGCATCTTCAGATGAATCAGTTCAACTTTGTACAGTTCTTTAAATAACAGCCATTTTTATGGCTAGTGTACATCAGAAAAGTGGAAGATATGCAGGAACCATGTTTGTGAAATTCTAACTGGGTTCCAAAAAACATAAAAAGTATAATTTTAGTTATTGCGAATTTCCATACATTCCTGGCAGCATTTGTAGCCTGTAAAATCCCCATCTATATAGGTCGTTTCTCTCATTCAATGTGCTCATCTTCACTTTCTGACCATTGGCTCTCAGCCAGTTTAGAGCCTCACTGCGGGTTGTGTTTTTCTAGATAACTGCAAAGCGCACATAAATCCTGCCTTCCTACAGAATGCCGAGGAACACGCCCCGGTTGCCAAGTTGATAGGGAGGGGATGCCGGGACCGGGCCCCAGCCGCCGCGCAACAGCAAGCGCCTGCGACCAGTTCTGCCTCTGGTCAGTGCTGGGGCTGCACTCGGAACACTGTGGCTTGGCAGGCAGGGAGAGCCAAGCACATTCACAGTGAGAAATGGTAAACTAAAAGTGCTGGAGTGTCTTAGTATTTAGATGTTTTCCCCTTCTTTTTCCTAGAATATTTTTAGCTGATACTTTATCCTGCTAAGGTTAAAGGTTGCCACTATCAAGACTTTTTTCTTAATGAGAGTAAGTCAAAACCAATACAGAAAGCTCACCGTTTTCTTAGCATTTTGTGATTTAGCAAGTCCTGAGCTCATTTGTTTCACCCTCCACGTTGTCTCCTCTCTTTGGGCAGGGCAAAATGATTGATCGATCTGAGGACTGGAGGAGGCCAATTTTCTGATCTGACCTGGAAACACGAGGCAGGGATTCAAGCCTCTGGTTGAGCCAAAAGCTCTGCAGCAGCCAGGCATCGCACAGGCTCAGCAGCTTGTCTGCCTATGGCCAGGACACTGCGAGGTCTAGAGGCAGCGGTGCTTGGCTCTCGACCCACTTTCAGCTCTGGCACAGGACTCCTCTTGTGCCTGGGCAACTTGCAGCAGCTGGACCTGGATGAGGTTGCACAGCCCACCACAGCCACTGCAGCATGCTTTTCTTGTTCACAACCCTTGCTCAAAGCATCAGCTGGGAGCAACAGAGACATTTTACTTCACTTTGTTTCACTCATGGAAAGCTGGACCCTGAACCACCCCACCGCAGCACAACTTCAGTTTGTTGCCTGAGGAGCAGAGGGATGCAGAGCCAAGCACTCAGTGCTGCTTGGCTGGCCCAGGGACCAGCAGACTTCATCATGCACCCAGATCGGGAGAGCACAGAGCTTTGGGCACCCTGCAGCCCCAGGTGGCCGTGCTGCTTGATGCTAGCCCTGTGCACCCTCCTCCCATGCAGTGGGGCCATCCTGAGCTCCCCAAAGCCCGAGGGGCTGATGGCAGCTCACCCCAACTCCCTGGGCAGAAGCTCCATCACTGGCTGCACTCATGGGCCACTTGCATCCTTTCACTTTGTGCTAAGGACCAGGCGCTGAGCAAGGGCACTGATGCCTGCAGCTCTCCTGCAGAGGGCTGAGACACCAGCCACACTTGGCTGCTGCTCCAGGAGGGTATGCAGTCATCCTCCCGCTCCCACCATAGCTTGAGTATAAAGGAAGCCCACGTATACAGTCATGCCAGCAAGACCAGCAGGTCCACCACCGGGATGCCGCTGAGGAGCATCCCTGCTCAGGAAAGCAGTGCAGTGGTAGAGGGTTTAATGGAAAGTGCCTTAAGGTTGTCCTCCTGCAGCATGAAACCCGCCAGCCTTTGGAAGTCAGTCTGAAGATTTTCAGTACTCATTGAAACACGCAGGTCACAAAGTACATTACAGTGATCTGTGTACCTTATTTAATACAGTAATTTGAACATATCTGCTTTTTCACTTAATACAGGCAACTGTTGTTTCAGTGTCCCCTCAGGACATTAAGTTCTCCAGAAAAGGGCCCAGGAACAAAGAATATCTTTTGAAGGCTCTCATTACTTCTCTGCCATATTTATCATATCTGATAAGCTTATCTGTGAAATACCAAAAAGAGATGTTTATCTCCTCTTTTACAAATAACTTAGGCTAAAGTTACTTTGATACAAACCTTTTGCAATTCCTTTCTGTAAAGAACTACTTAAGTGCTACCCTTGATGAAATACTAGCATAATGTTTCACCTCTGTCTCATTTTGTCTCTAACGAAGACTACTTTTTGTACCAGCTCTACCCTTATATAATTACTGTGGGTTTTTGATTTCAGTAAGCAGTTAGAATTTTATTTACTTTTTACTGCAGTTACAGTTTCACATGCATTTCTCTTTGAAATCAATGAAACATCAGGTATATTTTACATGAAAGAAATATTTGTGTGTTGTTTTCATGCAGTGCAAAAGGCATTTCATGGATTCAGGATTTGTCTAAGTCCTGTGTATTTTATTTCCTGACAATACTCCAAAGTAGATGGGAAATTAACAACTGTGCCTTAGGAACTGTAACTCTCATAGGCTGGACGGTAGGTCATGGCATGTAGCCACATGCTATCACACAGCACCACACTGACCCTATACTGAACCATACTCCCAGTGCCACAGAACATTAATTCTGACTTATCCATGACAGTGAGCAATTTTCCAGTGATAGGGCAGACTTAGTGATCTTAGACAGGCAGGGTCTAACAAGGTGAGAGATGAGTCCTGTTGAAATCTTTCAAGCATGAATGAAAGAGGATCTATCTATGAAAAGTCAGCATCCAAAGGCTCTGACCAAGCAGGCTGGCTAGGGCTACAGCGTCTGCAGTAAGCAACAAAGAGGTTCCCGCAGGAGCACAGCCCTGCTGTGCCACGAACCTTCTTGTGGGGCTTGTCAGGACACATCTTCAGCCTTATGCACACTATTTCGCAGAGTCAACCTGGCACATCGATCCAGTGCGTGTATCCTTATGCAGAAGGAGCTGGAGCCACCTCCAAGCTGGAAGGACCAGAACATGTGGTCTGTATAGACTCATGCCTCAGGGCAGCTTTGCCTCGGGGCACGCAGGCTTGTATGTCTGATCCTGGCATGTCAGAGCATCACTATCAGTGCCTGCAGTTGGGCACCTTGCACGCTGCCTGCTGGCAGAAGCCAGCTTACCATGCTCGTGGTGCACCTTGACGGAGTGGTGCAGCGCAAGCAGGACCAGCAGCAGTCTGCATCTACCGCATTTGCTAGACTTAGTTCACTGGCTATTGTGGTCTTTGCCCTATTCATTAATATGCAGGAGGAACTGCACATAATGGGCAAAAAAGAAAAAAACTCAATAGCATTGCCAGTAAGTATCTATACTGTCCTACAAAACTTGTATTAGACCAGTCTAGGATAAGCTTATCATGTCTTAGATCTCCATGTTGCTCATTCCAATGCAGGATCTCAGGCTAACCACAGAAGAGAGAGAAATAGCTGACACAAAGCACAGGAAGAATTTTAAGCATTCACTACTAAAATACATTATATATTAAAAATGCTGTCAGAGTTTACTGCTGAAGTCAAGAGCACCACCAGATTTAGGCTTTGTTCTATATTTCATGCTGAGTTCAACAATAATATTTAATCACCAGAATTCAGTTTGAAAGTTCAGAAATTTTTAAGAGTCTCAAAAACAGTTTAAAATGACTCCCTAACACACAGCGCCTTTCACAACACTCAGAACACACTGGGATTATTGCTGCAAACTCGTGGACTCAGAACGCAACTGTGAAGCCCATTGTGCAGGAGAGGTTTGTGAAAGCGGGCGTCTGTTAGGAGGCCTAGATGGAGTGGCTGGCGTGCAGCCACCCCGGGCTGTTCTCACCCAGCTGGGGCTAAGCCCAGCACAGAGAGCAGGAGCCACGGCTCCGGCCTCTCCTGGCCAGGCCTCGTGGCCCCGTGGCACCTGGTACCGTGCAGCCCAGCCCGGCTGGAGGCTGCTGGCTGGCAGGAGCTGCTCTGCTGGGGGGCTCAGCACAGGCACGGCCGCAGTCTGGGGACCCTCACCCTCCACCAGCCCTGGAGAGGGGCAGTGTCTGAGGTCAGCACGTCATGCTGACTGCCAACGGTGGTTCTGCTCACTGGTCAGCGCTGCCATCCCCCCGGAACACTGTTGCATCTCATTACTATGTGGGCACCACTCCCTGCTCCATGCAGCCCACCAGGATGGACCCAGGGCCTTTCAGAAATTGTCCTTGTTTAGCTTGTTTATTAAATAGAACAAAAGTCTGAAGCACTGGGGAGCAGGGGAAGGAAGAAGTTTGGGTTTCTTCCCTTGTCTTAGAAGTATTTAAGGAATGCTAAGCCTGTCTCGATTTGCTATAGGGTCTCCTGGGGCCCTCACAGATGTTACTTTTCCCACTGCTTCCTCAGTAGTTGTACAGACTTTCAGGACCAGAATTTCTCATCTAGAATACAAAACAGCAAAACCCCATTCTTTCCTGCAATAGTTAAGTCTGGTCTCATTCATTTATCACTGCAATAGTCCTCAGAATCACAAAGCCCATCTCCTTCCTCCCTCCTCACAAGCCTCGAGTGAGGCCAGCGGATGCCCAGGAGCAGCGGCTCAGCCCGGCAGCGGTGCTACCAGCAGCTGCAACACTGCACCCCAAGGGACCCAGTGAAGCTGACCAGGAAGAGTCAGAAAGCAAGTCTGTCTGAAGGCTGTCACTCAGAAAGACAAGTAAGTCTGTCTCATAGATTTGCAAAGCCCCTGGAAATGCAAGTGCAGGTTACCAGCTAAAAAGACCCATGATATGAAATACTTTAAGTTATTCAAAGTGAAGAATAAAATAAAGTAATACCAATAATGAATACTTGCATTTTAAAAAATCAGTACATATATCATCCGCCAGGAAGGCTGCCATATCCTCCAGAACAGACTGTTTCTGAAAAGACCATAACCTGTTAGCTGCTGTCACCACTGACACCTGAGACAGCAAACAACAGCTAATCCTTACATGGTCTTTGTGCTAATGACTAAACCAAGAAACCAAGATAACTGGCATCCCTGGCAAACTTCCCATTTAATTCAATTAACTCTAAGCAGGCCTGTGCTGATTGAACCGGTCAGCATAAGAACGAGCCAGAAGCCAAAACCCTGGCTTGTGACATTAACGAACAAGGAGGATTTGAGTGATACGCTCTGGCACAGTTGCCAGCAGTCTACCCTGTTGCTCCTGAACTGCCCAGGATCCTCAACAGGCTTCTGCTCAGAAACTAGTATTTGGGGCAATTTGCCCCCAGCAAGTGCAAGATGAAAATTGGCATAGGTTTAAGCAGATTCTGATACTTCAGTGCATGAGGCCAGCACCAAACAAACCTTCCTGCACGAGGTGCTACACAAGGAATACACACGCGCACACACACACTTCTCCATTTGTCTCACCATGGGCTGGGTATAAATTTTCTGTTGGGAAGATTTTGTGATGAAAAATCATCTAATACAAAATGGTGTGGAAAAAAAAAACCAACAGTTTTTCTGAAAATGCTCATCTTTTTGCTGAGAAAATGAAAGCAACTTATTTCATAATGTTTTTATTTATTCTGAAATACTGTTATGTGTCAGTTTGAGCAAATGACACGCTGCATCTCCTTACTAGCACATTGTGTTAGAGCTGCAGAGCTTCCAGGAAGATTATGTTTCCTCTAATGCAATGCAGATGTCTTGATCGCCAAGCTGCTCCATGTGCCCTGGAAGGTGCTGCCCTCTCCCTGGGGACCCTGACACTTGCAGAGATTCAGGTTCCTGAAATGCTGGCCAAAACATGCAGTTTAACAGGGAAAACACTTCAAATGGAAATTGACTTTGAAGACAGGTCAAGAAACAAACTGACCACTATTGATTCTGGGAATGCTGAAATGTTTCAATTAAATAAAAAGGCATTCCTGAGCCCTGTTTGGATTTTTACACACACACACCCCCACACACCCCCAATAAATAAATAAATAAATAAATAAATAAAATTAAAGGTTTTCATTGCTTTTGAGATAAAAACAAAAACTATATAAATTTCTCATCAGACATACTCAGTTTCATTCAGCTCTGATTTCATTTCAAGGTAATTTCTTTAGAGCACAACTACTAGAAAATTTAAACAATGTCTGTTATATGGTTACAGAAGAGAGGGGGTATAATGTCAAGTCTCTCCTTCCCAAGCCTCACTAAACATCTGACGCCACTAATACCATTAACTGCTTTTTTCAAACAACTGTGAAGAAGAGAAAGAAATCTGACACTGCACTGCTGGTGTTTGTACAGATGCAGCTCTTTAGTGTGTTTGGTTAGTAGTAGGAGAACTGGAAGAGCTTGAGGCCAAGTCTGAGGAATGTGCAAATAAAGAGACATTGGTGCAGACCTTTGCAAGCCCTCTAATGAAGCACTTAAGGCTATTCGTATGGTGAGATGGCTCAACTGGTGGGACATTATTGACTGCAACCATTTGAGTGGAAGATGCCATGTGCTATACAAGGCCTTCTGTTACAATAGACCTATCTACACCAAAGTAAAGAAATTAGTGCAGTGCTGTCATTCCCCATCTGTAGTGCACTCTGCAAACCAGAGGCTGCCAGTGCCTCATGATGGCACTCAGGATGATCTGACCAGTTCAGGGTGATCCATCACCTTTCCCAGCACTGTGGTCAGACTGATAGGCCTGTAGTTCCCTGGATTCCTTCCTTCCTGCCCTTCTTGTAGATGGGTGTCACATTCCTAGTTAACCTCCCCATTTAGCCAGGACTGCTAAAAAACTACTGAAGGTGGCTTGGCGAGCACTTCCACCAGCTCTTTCAGTACCCTTGGGTGGATTGGATCCTGCCTGGCCCCATAGACTTATGAATATTCAAAAGATGTAAGAAGTTTCTTACAGTTTCCCATGGGATTATAGGGGTTTCATCTCACTTCCTGCCACCAGCTGATACAATTTTCAGGTCTGTGTGATAGAAAAAATACTCTCTGAATATTTTCCTTTTACTTTTGAACATTTTTCTACATTAAGTTTCAACAAGCTGCAATATATTTGCCTGCTCACATTATTTATTTAGTTAAGGTTTTGAAATAGAAAGAGATTTGTATAGATGTTTCCTCAGTGGCGCTTTTGAAGTGTTATGTCTGGGATAACTGCTAAAATCCCTAGCAGTATATACACTGCCAACATAAATAAAAAGTATATTTAAGGATGGGGGATTATCCATTCCATGACAGGGCTGTGCTGCATACCATAGTCTGCTGTCAGTTCTAGCAGCAATTTTGTTTGAAGTTCAGACCAGCACAAATAATGCTGATGGTCTTTTCTCCAAGAAAACAAAGCTTTCTGACCTTCAAAAGGAGCTGTAAGGACTCATGTGTGAACACTATCTTGGATGTATCTCAGAAACAGCAAAAGCTAGCTTCAAAAAGTTTTCTTTGGGGAAAACCTTTTATGGTGTTCCTGTCATCTTTTGGCCTGTGTGAGTATCCTCAAAGAGGGCTGAGTGTGTAACGGGAAGCTGAAACTGCTGCTAACAGTTACCGTGATGTTGTATTCCTTCCTACCTGCAAATTCACCAGAGAAAATAAAGCTCAGGTGCTCTATGTCAGCAGAACCTCAGTGCAATCAATCTTTGAAAGTTAGAAAACCTATACTCTGGGCCCAGCTCATTAACATTTAATATTATGTTTATATAAACCTTTAATTCTGTGGAAGTTTTTCCAATGGATGGGGGTGCCTGGCAGCGATGCTATGCACGCATCTCCCATGCGCTCCCATCTGCATGTTCATTGTCTTCCAGAAAAAAACACTCCCAACTGTGCTCTGAAAACAAGCCATCTCCAGGTGTCTTCTGCCCCACCCGGCACTGCTTGTAAGCTAGCTGATATCCATGAGGGATAACGCGGATGACAATAAAGAGACACGCAGAAGTACCTGCAGGCAGGTGTGTCCTGCAAAGCACAGTTCTGGTTGATGTTCCCCTTCTCAGCAATGACAGAGGCCTCTTTGCCAGATGGTCTGGTCTGCTGGTGTGGCCACGATGGTGCTGCATGGCACAAAGAAGTTATGCACAAAAGGGCACCAGTGTGCTGCATAGGTCACATCGGGGCAACTGCAGGGCAATGAGGGCTGCAGTCAGACAGCACTGTAAAAATAAAGGAAAAAGCCAGGGCTTTAAAGCAATTCCAGATTCCATCTTGATACGTCTGTTGGGTGTCAGGCTATAGGAGCTAGACAATCCGCCTAGCATGTTGGTACTAGACTGAGTACTTGTCTGCCAGCATCTGAGAGACAAGCTGCCAGTAATCTGCAGAGCCCTCCTGCTGGCAACAGCCACATCCTGTTCAGGTCAAGATTAAAGCCACTTCTCTAGCTGCATTACTCTTTTTCACAGGTGAGGGAAAGGATTCTGCAAAAGGCAAAGGCATTTGTTTGTGGAATTCAGTTTGGTAATATTTATTATAAATAGCACAGGTGTCCTTTGAACATCACTGTGACAGGTCACGCACGAGGAGTAGCAAGATCACCAGCTTGAGGGTGGTTGATGCATATATCAGACCACTACAATTCAACTGTGACTTAACTGGCCATGACTTTGGATGTCATAGCAGAAATCACAGCTTTCTACAGGAACAAGCATGAAAAGAGATGGACTTTGAGCACTCTGACTTCCATTTCCTCTGTAAAATTCAGCAGAACTAGTAAGAGAAATTGCTCAGCACCAGCGAAAGCCTACAGAAACACCTGATGAGGAACCCAAGCCTGCAGCAGCAACATGCCCAAGGAGGCTGAATGGCACTCATGTTGCTCTTGAAGTGCTCAAAGGACTGGGCAGCAGCACCCACCTGTAAATTACTTCATCTGCTTTTGCTCAGGACAGTTGTTGTGCATGAACTACCAAGCTGTCCCTTGCTCCACTGACTGCAAAACCAAGCAATTCAGCTAAACGTAGATGTCCATTAGTACTATTGTCAAGACTACTTCCTTCCCGAGAAGTTGGTTCTGCCTAGGTCTAGGCAAGTTTCCTGTTTTGTTGCCACCAACTTCTCATACGGGACCCCCAGCTACAGGTAAGAAAGCAGCAGGGACTTGACCTTGAGATGTAACTATGTGCTGTCATTTGATCATATATGCAGGTAAGTTTGGAAGTGATGATAAGTTTTTGCTGCTGCTGCTCCTAGCAAAATAGGGGGATGCTAATATTAACAACCAAGGAAGAGAAAACATCTCCTGCTAACCACCACATCAGGATATCATAGTGCAAAATAAACCCAGCCTGGATGAGCATATGTCTTGTAAATAAATCAGAAAATCTTTTAAGACATGTACCTAAATCTACCAAAAGGAATGGAAGCCTTTCAATTGACCTTTCTAGCGATGTCACATTTTAGGCAGAGAAAAATACTCCCTATTTAATTGTATATATTGTGAGGGTTGTTCTTTGAGATCCATAATGAAACCTGTAATTCCTAACATATTGCCATTACAGCTGCAAAGTCATAACAATGAAGAAGTATGCAATCGCTCTGCTTCTATCATAGAAAAAATGCGTTAAAGACCTGCTGTGAAGTCTATGGCAGCATGCAGACTCTTGCAGGCTTTTAATGCAAGTACTGGGTGTATGCTCTTCTGTCTGTGGTGTGTTCGTCTGTAATTTGTGGGAAAATGTTACAGTTCTATTTTTAGTTCACTGCTCTGCATAACACCAGGAGTTTCTGATCCATAAATACGTCTCCTTGGAAAAGCTGCAGGGTGCTCTGCCTCAGCTCACACCTGAATCCTCTGATCACTGATGGTGTTGTGCTTCCAAACCAATGCCTCCTCTGGTCTTTCCTCCGTATCTGAGTTGCTCTTGGTCTAGCCAGCAATTTTATTTGCATCTCCTGGTCCAGATATTGCCCTTGTGTCTTCACAAGAATTTCCCAGTTCTGCTGGGAACCCCATGGAAGGAAGGAGCACTTCACTGTGGCTGCGATGCGGAACAGCCTGCACAGCCAGGGCAGTCAGGCTGGGCCCCCCAAATGCCAGTCCTGCTCCTGATACTACAAGCATCTGCATAATTTGTACGATCACCACACAGTTCATAGCAGATAGCCAGTTCTCTCTTCTCCCCCATCTTCCTACACTTGGTGCAGGCATGAGATGTTCCCAGGCTCCTGCAGTTGCACCCTGGGGTACGCTAAGTCCATATGTTGCTGGTCCCTTTCACATGAATTTAAAAAGAGCCAAGAAATTCACTCCTTGGAGATACACTTCTTTGTGCCCAGTCCATCCAGCAGAATGAATAAACTTAGTCAAGATGACCAGAAAAATATGTCATTGCTTAAGGTGACTTGATATTCAGAGATACCAAGTACATTTTTGGGGGGTGAAGCAATAGATCCAACCCTACCAAAGTAGCATACCTAACCTTTCTTAAGTAAAAACTTTTCAAATACTTTTTTGCTTTAAATTTCTTAGTTTGCCGGGAATAGAAATGTCTATTTGTATTATACTATAGACATCAGTTCATTCCACCATTTTTTTCAGCATTTAGGGTTATTATCAGAGGACTCAATGTATTCTGAAAATGGCCTGTGTGTATTAAGAGAAATCAGGTATCTGTTTATTAAAAGCTTACAGTTTATGGCTGTTCTTGGCTTCCCTCACATTCCTAATTCTGTTAGAGATGTCTACTCTGTCCCAGCATCCTGGGGGGAACACAACCTTTTGTCATTGCTGCTGACAAGGCAACCCAACGATGTGAGAGAAACGGGTGACTGGCTGTAATTCCTAGTGCTCAGCAGCCCCTTTACAGGCTGTGCAGGAATATCAATCCTCTGAGTCCTCTTCAACTCATTCTGTCAGTGAGGAGAGCATTTTCAAGTGAACCAAGGCTATACTTAAAGCTGGTTGCAAAATACAGACCACTCTGATCAGGATTTATTTTAAATGCCAAACGTTTTTTGACTAGAGCTCCCAATTGGTGGGTGAGTTCCTGTTTTAAGGTAACAGCACTTTGGTCAGTGTCACAAATGACACTGCTTGAAACGTCATCAAAATGACACTTCATTAAGTGTCATCTGCATGATCATATAGATGAAGTTATCTGGCATATCTCTCCAGGAAACTGAGGCATAACTAGTGTAAAGAACTGTGTCTTGTACAAAAGCTTAGACTTGCAGCTGGAAATGCCGTTTCCCAAATAGCAGCAATTGCAGCTCACATCACAATATTCTCGACAACTGAAGATCTATGTTTCAAAAATGAACTGAGACTGAGTGTTATAATGCAAAACTCAACAGTTGTATTCAAGGCTGTGACAGCCTCACTGGTCTCATCTCCCTTCCTGTCTCTTCATGTATATGAATTATCCTCCCACATAGCTCCTTTTGTATCAACAATATACACAACATCTTTCCAAAGGCAAAGTGGAAATCCCTGCAAGTATTTCTGGTGCTGCTTCCAGCCAGAAATAACAGTAATCTGATCCATGAGCAAATTCCATTTCTGTTACTGAATTCCTTTGTACAAATATCTTAGCCTTGAAAAGGTTTGGCAACAGCTAGGCACAGGCTAATTTTACTTATAAGGTGTGAATCAAGGAAGATTTGCAAGTTTCTGCATCACAGACAGGAAGTGTCTGTGGCCCCTCTTACCACTTCTGATCGTCAACAGAAACATTTCAGCTCCGCAGTCTTAGAGGTAACTTTAAACATACTAAAAGCCCTGCAGATCCCACCTCCAGCCACCCTCATGGTCTCCAAAACCAAAACAGCATGGCCAAATCCAGAGCCTTGTCTTGAGACCTGGAAAGCTTCCAGCCTTCTTCAAAACCCCTGTCACTAACAGGCCGCATTATCCTGGGCAAAACTTAGTCTACAGTTTACAGTTTAGAGTTGAATAAATTATTCATTCAGGAGAATCCAGCAGACAGTTTGTGAGAGAAATGGTGACTGAGGAAAGGGCAAGCTCCTCTGCAGACTGCACAGTGCCTAAACCCCAGGAAAGCACAAGCACCAAGCTGCCAGCACTGCAGCAGCAGCAGCAAACTCCTGGAGGCTGCATACTGCCCAGCGGCCAACCCTGCTGCAGTGTGAACAGAGGCCCACAGCCAGCTAGCAGCCTCCGTGCTTCTTCACTGCCAACAGCTCCCATCCAAGCCAAGGCTCCTTGTACAGTACAGCAGCAGCTCTACCACACTGCTGCAGCCTCACAGCACCATTTCCTCCAGTTCCAAAGTTCTCACAGCTTCTGAGAGGTTGCTCATGGCCAGGTTTAGCCAGCAGCTCAGCTGTAGGGGTCACTGGCAAAACCAGAAACAAGGGGAGTTTATTTCTATCTAAGCTAATTGGCTAGCTGGTCTGACTGCGACCCCGGGGAGCCAGGCGCTGCCACCCAGCATGGCCTGACAGCACCAAGCAAGGGCGCCACGGCTGCTGTGAGCACACACTCCTAGAATTCTCTCTCTTCATTCTCTCCTTACAACAGACATTATCTCCTCTGGCCCTGATGGGACCAAGCCGAGGGCTGGCAGGCCTTGATGTGTCCTTCCAGTACCACCACTCATCTGCTCTCCAGTCTCCAGCAGATCGTTTCACTGCCATGGCCCAGCTCACGGTGAATGCTGCTGCACTTTCTTTTTTCTTACAGCAGATCCTGAGGGTTTGCAGATGGCAAACATGGCACAAAAATTGAACTGTATTGTTAACAGGAGTGAAAGGTCCTCCAACTCCTAGCTATCTGTGGGATCTGGCCATCGGTATAGAGTCTCCCATAATAACAGTATCAGGCTTGCTTAATCATTTTTGTACACTACAGCTCTGCAACCTGACAGTTCATCCTCTGCACAGATTCAAGGTATATCACAGCCATTTGTCAAACCAAATTGTTTGACAGTCTGCGGATACATATATTTGCCATCTGCAATCTATTCCTTGGTTTCTGGTGCCTATTTTCAGTGCTTGCTTTCAAAAGCTCTTTCATATTTCCACGGGCTTCTTCATAACCTCCACCAGCAAAACCTCACACAGTTTAATTGTTGACAGCTGTGTTGAGAAGTATTTTGCATTTCTTCTGTTGTTCCTGTTGTTGCATGCACATGGGTTGCAACATTAAGGACCGTTTGGCTGTGTAACATGCACCAGGATGTGGAAAGCACACGATGACTTCAGAGAGGGTATTACTGCAGGTTTTAATTGTTTCTTATGGTTTTAGAGATATTTGCAGCTATGTATGTTCAAACAATGACAAGTAAAAGACATTTAAGTAAATGGGTGTGAAGCTCTGAAACTACCAAATAAATATTGACAGAGAAGTACAGGGCTAATTAGTGTAACAAGTGTACATAATGTGCTCAGGCAGCTGTGTCCTTATACAAAGGAAAACCCAATGCTAGTAAGTCATTCTTCAGTCAGGAAAATTTGCAAAGTTGCATGTTCCTTGTCAGACTCTGAGGACCAGCAGGGTCCATCCTTGACACAGGCAGGCACCTGCTGCAGCACCCAGCAGGCCAGCTTGTTGTTACGGGTACACCAAGCAGGGAGGCAGGACCTCTGCTTGCACCTACCTGCAACGCACAGAGAGGAAAGGGTCAACAGCCATTGATACAGCTCAGAAACAGATGAGCTTGGCACAGGCAGTCCACATGACTCTGAGCTAAAGCCCCACCACACAGAGACCTGTGCTGTCCCTGATGCATCCTGTGTCTCTCAAAAGTCTTGCTCCAAAGCGGTCAGACGTGGATGCAGCAAAAAACTCCATATGTATAGTAAATGCCAGCATTAATAAAAGGTCAAGTGCCTTTGTTAGTCTTGGTACACTTGACACCCTATACCCAAACATTTTTCTTAGTATATATAGTTTAAATATATAAAAATAAAGTGACTCTCTCCTTTGGAGTCTGCATTTCAGTTTCATGGTAAAGAAGCACCAAGTCAAAAAAAAATAATCACTACTGAATACTTTTTTTTTTTTTTTTAAAGGCAGAAAGGAGTGGTGCAGAAGATGTGGTGTCAGAACATATCTAGGAGGTGTGTGGTTGTAATACTATGAAAGATGGAAAATGCTGGGGAGTAAACTGTTCTCTCTTCTGCCAGGCTGAACTCAAATCTGAAACATCTGTTCACAATACATGAGATGAGCTCTCTAAGTTAAGTAACATAAGCACAAGCTCTTCCTGATATCAGTGCAGAACAATTATCAGTTAAGCTTTTGTGGAATTCTAAGAATCTAGACACTTCTGCTGTTCCCTGCAAGCACAGAATAACAATGTTTTTACCACCTGATAATCACTTGCAGGCAAAAACTAACACTTTCTATTTGTAAAATATATGGTCACAGTGTTATGAAGCCTGTTTTTATTTTTTTCTAGAACTGAATTATATAATGCCCTTCAGGAACTATCCAGACTGGCCAATACTGTCTATATATAACACGTATCTCAGGCCAGCACAACTGGCACTTGAACAGGGGGGTCTTGGTTCAGCCTATTGCAAAGATAAAGGTCAGTGGAAAATACTAAGTTTTAGATATGCTTTACCACTATTAAAAGCATAATCCAAAGGACAGAGAGCGGAATGTTAGTTCAAAGTATTGAAAAGAATTTCCTTGCAGAATTCACACCCAAACATTCACATACCTCGTTGCATCTCCAGGCTTGGTAAAGAGGGATCCCGTTCTGCGTAGGGCTAAATTTTTATTTAAATGCCTGTGTATATTTACACATGAAGTACCTCTCTGCTATCTAAAATCCAGTAAGCTCAGAAATAGCACCATAGCAAATGAAGCAAAGAGCCACAGAACTGTGCACTATCTAGATTTTTTCCCTGCTTCTGCAGCTCTAGAGCAAATGTTGCCTGCAGCCCTCCTAAAAATTTCCAGAGTCAAAAGGCTTTCGACTACGGACTTCTGACAGGGACAGGGGCAATAAATCAGGGTCAGTTTCTGAATCAGGGTCAGTTTCTGTTTCTGCTCCTGGTTCTATATGGTAGGGGACTGTATTTGAAGTGGAAGGTTCTAAAAACCATAGTAAGAAGGAAGAAAGGAAAAAAGAAAAAAAAAAGAAAAAGCACATGTTATTCAGTAGCTGTCCAATAGGCCAAAAAAAAAAAGTGCCATTCTAGTTATTTTTGCCTTCTCTTTGTACAACAGTAGATGGAGCTCTCCTTTCACCAGCTTCAGGAGTCCCTTAATGCCTGCAGTATTGCAAATTCTAGCACTGTAATTATTCTGTCAGCACCTGCATGTGACATATCTGTGATGGTTACAAAGGAGGGATCTCTGGCTCTATGGCTGCCCGCATGACATCATTCAGCAGCACAAGATTCCCTGAAATTTCTAGATGACAAAAATGTTTGATCAACCACAGTATTGCCTTTCGTTTCAGTTAGGCATTGTCTAAAAATCTTCCTTTCTTTTGTATGTTGTTACCAGGCTTACACAGAATTCACTACAGCTTGGCAAACGAGATGAAAGCACGTTTTATTTCTCTTGCAAAATAAGGAATGAGAAATTCTCGTGCCGTATTTAGAGCATATACAAAAATTACATCAAAACTGGAGACTACATTATACAGATGGTTTTACAGGAACTAATGTCAAGGGATCTGGGGCAAATTTCTCAACCCGTTTGCAGATCTAATGCCTAAAATCTGCATGTAAAAACAGGATAGAGGAAGTGGAATGAGGAGGAACACTGGCACTTACTTGCATCTTTGCAAGCTGGGAAAAATTACAAGTGTATATGTTGAATTTTTCTCTTGACCCCAGTCTTCACATGCTACTGCAAGTGACTCTAACAAGGCTCCACCTGGACACGGAAGGCTTTCCTTATGTTGTACACTATGGGACCAGAACTACAGGCTGCAGTTGCCTCAGGATATCAGCCAGAGCTTCTGCAAAAACAGCTGATTTACCAGGTTTTGCTGACCTTAATATCAAGACCTTGGAAACTCAGACCCCTCCTGCAGGTACATCAGGGCAAAGAGAAATGACAAAGGAAGTACATTTCTCACAAGGAGATCTCCAACAACCTAGAAGATTCCTTCCCCCAGAGCAATTTTCCTGACTCTGATGAATGAATTGCTAGCATTTGTTCCCAGTAACTGGGAAATGGGAACATGGATAACAACATCCCAACCTGAAATGCAAGCAGCTAGAGGAGCTCTTTTCACCTCCAGCTGTCAGGAGAGCACTTGGAAAAAGCAGCAGGGAAGGGCCTGGCCTAAGGGCTGAGCCTAGGATTGCCCGTCGCTTTCAGCTGAAGGATGCTATGGTATCAGCAGCATGATAAGAACTCATGAGCATTCAGAGGAGCTTTCATAAAGCCTTTCAAGTCTCCTTGATAAAGGAGAACAGGACATACCTGTTACTGCTTATGGTCCCCTTCTTGGGACAACCCTGCTGCTGGCTCAGGTTTTCGGAGAAAGTGTTCCATGGTTGAGCTTGCAGCAGCAGCACATGGTGGTTTTTCAAAACAGAAAGAAGTCAAAGATGTTTATCCTCATATATATATATATATATATATGCTTTACATATATGTATGAATGCTTGTCATTTGAGACTGGTTAAAAGCCGAAAGCCACTTTACATACCAGCTCAATTTTATATACACTTTGACAGTCATAATATTATTCATCCACCCTACAATCATTCTGAGAACGCGTGCTGCTTAAAATTACGCAAGAGCAGAAAAAGGCAAGGTGGATATGCAGCTCACATAAGGATTTCGTGCTCCCTAACTGCTGCAAAAACAGCTTGTCTTTATGGCCTTCTCTTAGGCTTATCCGTAAGGTACCAGGAACTCCACTCTCATTATCCCAGCCAAAACTGGGCTGATGTACTATCACAGGAGTAAAGCTGGTATAAGTAAGAGAAAAATTAAGCTGCTCATATTTTTGTTGTTGTTTGCTTGATAAAGCACTACACACATACTGGTTCGTTCTGCTAAATCCAAATGCAGGCTTGACTTAAAAAAAAAAAAAAAAGAGTAATCACACACTGTTGACTGCCAGGGAAGGCTATCTTCAAAGTAAGCGTATAATTCTCTGGAAACATGTACTGCTATATAAGCAGTATATAAAAAGATATTTTGACTATTTTTTTTTTTTTTTAAGATTCTTTAGAGAAAATATAATGTTATGCAAGTAGGAAAACCAAGAATATTGTAGAGTTACATGAGATGCTGGATATATTTGCCGGCTGGATGATATTTGCCAGCAAGGTAATTCAATATACCTCTATTCTGGCATTCAATAATTAAAGAGAGGCCCCCAGCAGTGAATTGCTGGGTGATTAACTCACAGCAGCAGCTATCCTCAGCCACCACCAGAGAAGTGCCAGCACCTGCAGACAGGCACTGGCAACTGTGTGCCACATCTTCACAGTCAGGCACTGGAATACAAGCAGGGAGAACTTCTCGCAGAACCAATTTTTCGTTTCTCTAAATAAAAGTTAACAGAAGAATGAAGACAAGACATTCATCTTTAAAGACGTGTGTTTTTTCTACTTTTCAGCCTGCTAGTGACTGCTAGAGTTTCTAGATTTAAGACATCATCCTGCATTTAATTCTACATATGTATAATGGTCTGTTCAAACAGGATCTGTGATTCAACCCTAACAGAGAAAAAAATCTAGGTAAGGAAGTTGAAGTTTGGTCTTTAATAAACTGAAGCCAACAGCTGACAAATTAAATACTTCACAGAAGTGAAAATTAAACAGTCCTGCAGTCACGAGTGTTGGCATATGGAAAGCTGCCACTGAGCTAATAATAGAAGTGTCTACCGCAGCAGAGAGGGAGGTCCCAGCATCCTAGAGCAAGCCATGCATCTGGGCACTGGGAATACAGCCATTAGGCAACGTATGTTTAACTAGCACATATTTGTTACCTTCCTGTCAGCTATTCGTCTTTGCAACCACTGGCTGAGGACAGCAGCCCACAGGCAATAGTGCCGCACTTTTGACACCAGATTTGTCTCTGCCCACCAGGTTGCCATTTTAGCAGATGAGTCTCCTGAAGCCACAGGAGCATGGGAGGGTCTTTCACCAGCACACTGCCTGGCTGAGTGCAACTGCTCTCCCAAAATCCAGACCCAAATCCAGACTACTGCTTCATTTGCATTTCATGTCACACATTTGCATTTCCCTGTTCTGTACACCAGCCACTTATTGCTCAGACAAATTCAAGTAGCTGTGTGAAGCTACCTGTGGACTGGGTCTTCCTTTCTTACTTCACTCTGACCCCTGCATAATTTGTTTGGGTACAGTGAAGTCACACTGCTGAAAGGTGGGAGGAGAACCACGGTCATTATGTGGAAGACAAAAAAGCATAGAAAAATTACAAATGAGAGAAGGAAAGTGATTTAGGCAGGTGGTTATGAAGCTCATCAGTAGTGCTTGCATAAGGTATTCCCCCTTTAACAAATAAGAGGGGAAAACAAATCAGGATGGTGGAACTACAGACAGACAGCAGCCAGGTAACTTGGCTTCAGTTGCCTACAAGAAACCATCCAAGCAGAGAAGGGAAGACCGAAGTATATGATGTGCTACAGTACCCAGCAGTAATATCATGTATATATTATGCTCCTGCCATAGGAGGAGAAGCACACTCATGTGAAACATGCATCACCCCCACACGTGTAGTTCTCTTGGAGATGACAGACAAGGTTGATTCACAGCACTTCTCCTAAATAGTGTCCTACACTCTGTAATGCAGATAGCTGACAAGAGATAATGGGCACTAAAGAGCAGAAGTGAGATAAAGCTCTAAAGAGAAGAGGGAGATAAAGTGCTGGAGGAGATACACGAGTGCGCACACAGAGGAACAAGATCTATTAGAAAGTACAAGCAGCCTCTGCCAGCTTCAGCACTGAATCAGTGCTTCGCTTCCTACAGTATCTGGCACATGTACTTTAGGAGACTTTCAGAGGTACCAAGCCATAGAAAGCTTTTGGTTTCATCAGTACCAAGCAAGCTGAATAAAACGGGGCTGAGCGGTGAAAGAGCAATTCTGCTGATGTTAAGAAACCATCAGTCCAGGCAAGAGAAGCTCCTGCTGGTTGTACGGGTGGCAAGGAAGCAAAAGGAAAGGAAATTTTGAGAAGTTTCTTGGCTGGCTCTGTATCCACCGATATGCACTGCAAGGGGTATTTGCTGGCTCAGGATGATGCACCATCAGTTTAGATGATGACTACAGAAAGGCCAATCCATTTCCTTCTTCATCAGATTATTTTTTTCTGCCCCAAACGTCTTAGATTCAACAATGGGGATTTCTGTCCAACTGCCCCTTTCAGAATACTGTGAAAATAACCACCCTAAGAGCTATCAGCATCTCGTTCTCCGAGTTTGTGCACAAAACACTTTGGTGCACACACACAAGTTGCTTTTCAGTCAAGTCCAATGCCCATAATGATGGACAATGCACCTAGAGCTTTTACTGTAGGTATATATATATATATATATATACACACACACGTGAAAAATCTGCACCTCTTTGCCTCAGGTTGTAGCAAGAATAAAGTAAATAGAAAAGAAGCTGCAAGTTCTTCTGTTTAACATTTTGGTGCTTCCAGATCAGAAGCCAAAAAGACTATCCGACAGTTCTGCATCGTCTAGCTGCTTCCAGCAAGTTTCTATCTTCCACACACACAAGCTCTCCACAGGCAGACTTTAGCTGGCAATTTTATCCTTACAGAGACTCCACCTATTGGTAATGCATCATCCATGAGTAGAATAATCACATCTGGTTGGGTACATGAGCTTCAGAGAGCTTAGAGCTGCATCAAATGAGTTTATAACTGGCCTTTCACTAATGTGCCTGAAAGCTTGCCAGAGCAGAAAGTTTGACTCCAGCAGTGCTGGATACAGGAGACACACCTGGGATGAATTTCTTCTGTGCCGGCCGGGCTCTTCCATGCCTGAGGAGGAAATGATGGCTCAGCCCTTGCATGATGGACAGGCTGCTGCAGCTAGGCTTGTCACCAGCTAGAAGGTGAAAGGAATACTTCTAGAGGCCTGCTCTTTCCTCAGCACTGGTTGTTGACCACAGCCACAGAAAGGTTTTGGCACCGAGGATGGTGCCCTGGCCTTCCCTGTCTGAGCAGCAGCATGAGGAATAGACTGGCATTTCTTCTTTCTTTGGTTCCTATATGTTCTCCTCTTCTGCTGACTTCTTTGGTCTCTCTGTGCTCTTCTGCCCACACTTTGGCTTCAGCAACATATGATACAGGCAAAAAGCAAAGAGCACGGTACAGGCAGCGGAATTTGAGGGGGGCTCGTACCCTCTTACTCCCTACATGGCACTCCTGGGAAAGTGACACTTGTCCATGCATAGCAACAGCATTGATACCACACAGGGCAGCAGATTAAATTAAAATAGCAGCAATGCTGACAGTACTCACAGGTCTCAGAAAAGAAAGGTGATGCCGATTTGACTTGTTCATCTTTCCCATGACAGGAAATATTTCAAACACTGTTAACAGCACAAACATTGTCTGCTTCAATCATTCTTTGTACCTCGTGATACTCTGCCTCAGGATCACACAAATAAAAGAAGACCTCAGTATTCCTTTTGCTTTCTAAAGAAAGAGCTCAAAATGCAATAAAATCCAACCTCTCTGTATTGTTCTTCATATGCTCCAAAGCGTTCAGCTGCTCACAATATATCATGTTACAGCCTATGGATGCACCAATCTAAGTAAAGTAAGCTGGTCACCCAGCAGTCAGCTGCTGTGGTGACCTCAGCAGCTCACAGGCCAGCAGAGGCTGCATCCTGAGCCAGCAACAGCGCCAAGAGGAGCTTTCAGCCAGTCTGCATCCGTGAAACAAAGCCTTCCGCTTTCCACCCAATCCATTAACAGCAGAGTAAAGAGGCATGGAGGAGGAAGGGTAACCAGTGCTCAAGTACACACGCAGAACTGTCTTAAGCTACCATTTTCAACTACTTTTCTGCTTTATGGGCCTTAGCACAATAGGAAAAATGGAGCTGAGATGCAGAGAGCAATCAGTTTCTCTTCCAGAATCACACATTCATACCTAACTAGTACTTGGATCAGAGAAACCCCAGGAAGCACTGAAAAAAGCACGCATTTTTCAAAGCTTTGACAAAAATATTTTTTCCTTTCTTTCCCCAAATGACCTGTGTCCTGTAACAACAAACGAAGGACACTAACTGTAACTTTTTTCAGAAAGTACCCTCAAATAATATTCCTACTGTGTTTTAGACACAAAATAAAAAATTGTGATTTCACAGTGTTAATCAGGAGTAACTTGAAGACGACATACTGGAAATCACAAATGAATCCCAGAAGTTTTGATCTAATTTGGAATCTGTCAGTTTCAATTCTTGCTGCAGAAAACTTCATAAACCTGAAAACAACAAAAAGAATGTAGCAATAAATTATGCACAAGAATAAGATCCACTGGGGAAAAAAAAGTCTGATTTAGAAAAAACAGCATGGGATACATCATTGGCTTTGTCTTAGAGGGTTCCAAGCTGCAAAGCGACTCTCAGTTTCACTGCGAGGCAGACTGTTTGCATTTCACTGCACCCTGTCCTCAGCATGGCCCAGCAGAGAGCCACAACCCCAGAGGAAAGTGAGGTTGGCTTCCCCATGCTGCCTGAGATCCCCCCCACAAACAGCAAGTGGTAGGGCACACACAAAAGCAGCACCACTCTCCCCCACTTCCCTTTTAAATTATCCTGGGAAAAATAAATTAAATCTTCTTGACCTGCAGCTGCAACAGACTGAGGAATTCCACTGTGCCAGCTCCAGAAGCTCTTCATGCAGAAGCAGACATGCAGGCCACGGATGCACCGAGACCCCTGCCTGCTCCTGCCGTGGCAGGACAGGGCTGCCTGCAGCGCGCACTCCAGCGTCGCCCCCGTAGACATTACAAAGCACAAGGAGCAGGGGCTGCGCCATGGGGAACGAGCGCTTGCACCAGCCCTGGCTCCCTGTGGAGGCCAGCGTCCTGGCCCAGGGCAGACCTGCACCAGTGCATCACGAGCGGGCAGGGCAGGCCCCCCCATTGCTGTGGTGCTCATCCCCAAGACGTGCCCAGCCATATGTGCAGACCGCTGCCAGGGAAGGCTGTCAGTGACACGGGACCAGTGTGCTCTGGCCACCCCACACACAGCCCATAACACACCACAGCTCAGCAGCAGATCCCACTGTGGCACAGAGGCAAGACAGCCCCTTAGCTCATCGCTGGCTTGCTCCAACTGGAAGCACCTGCATGCCCACCGAGCAGCAGGGAGGGAGAAGTGTCAGACGTACATGCCAATGAGCCCCAGGCCAGGCACCTTGGGGACACACTGCGGTCAGTCCACACAGGCACCCTGTCATCAGGGAGGGCACGTGGCCCCCGCATCCCCAGAGGAAGGCATGCTGACAGACCCACGCCAGAGGCAGGGGTACAGCTTCCTGTAGCCCATGCAGGTGCCGAGGACCATGAAGCAGTGAGGGATCCTCTGCCACACAGCAAGATAAGCATTCGATGCCTGCACCCAGCTTCAGGGAGCTCTGCGGCAACCTCACAGGCTCCAGCATCAGCTTCCCACCTTCCAGGTCCTCTAAAAGAGACTGAGGCAACAGAACAGGGGGGTTTCTTTGGCATTTCCTAGTTTTTCAGGGCAAAAAGGAGTTGGTTTAGAAAGGCTGCGTTAAGGACTGAAATGTCCAGTTTTCTGTTGAGCGTATGATGTGTACCCAGTCCTGGGTGTTACACTGGGTAGCACAGAGGTGGCAAACATTGCTGTTTCCCCTCTCTCCATGAAGAGCACTGCAAAGAACAATAACCTTTTTCTTTTTTTTGCATTAGCTTTTGGTTCATTTGCCTGCATTCTTTGGACACAATTAACTAGACTTAAGTGAAAAAAAATCATTTCTCATTAAAAATTGCCTCAAACTGTATTGTCTTAGTGACTGAATATACAGCTTTTGGGCGTGTTACGTATGTGTATTTGGTTGAATTGCAATAGTTTGCCTGTTTACTGCAAATGAGTGTTTTCCAGGGGGAAATAGCACTTGCAGTAACAAGCTGTCTCTCGGGCCCTAACAGCACAAACTGTAGTTTACCGTGATATAACAACTGTTCCAGATGTCTTTCTAAACTACATTACACACAACATGGAGGTTTCAGCAGACACAATTTTACTCCATGCAGAATGCAATTTTCTTCCACACATATGAAGTCACAAGTGCTGGCTTGTACACTGATCTGACAGTCCCATACCTGGGCTCCCACCTGCAGAGGTGGGAAGTATCAGATATTTGCATATTTGAACACGGTGCACAGCTGCCCCAAAGCAGGTATGTGTGCATGCAGGTTGGAAACAAAAACAAAGGGCTGACTGCTGATAAAAACTTGGCCATCAAAACCCAGAATTAGGAATATATATGGATAGAAAACTGATTTCAGATCAGAGTAAAACATGTATTAGTATTATGGATATTAGTTATCTTCTTGGGCCTTGAAAAAAACCACTTGTATGGAATAAAGCAGCTAAGATGCCCTGTGGTTTTCCTTACCATCCAAAAACTAGCTGTGAACTTTTGGCAGTTACTTTCCTGAGTTTTTTAGGTTATTACCCAAATAGATGAGAGACAGCCATCACACATTACTGACCTCTCTTCTCTGTACCTTGGTCCTGGCCCTCCCTCGACTGAGTGCTTCCTTTTTCTCTTCTGCAGCCTTTAATTCACTTTACTGCCAGTTCTGGTTTTCCTCACAGATGGCAAACATTCATCTCTTGCCTACATTCACTTGCAAGAAGAAACAAGCCTTCTGCCTTGCTCTGCACAATGTTAAAAGAAATGACATGAGACTAAACTTCACCACTAACCATAAATGCATTTAATCTACTAAAAAGCTGAAGGAACAGAGCCTGCAGGACAAGCCCCTCTCCAAAGTCTCAGGCCTGTGGGGAAAATTCAAAGCACCGGTTTTACAATATATTATGTGGTAGAGGGAGACCACTTAATCAGTATACTAGAGGCAGATGAACACAGAACTCACCATTTCCAGGATGCAAGAGATTTGTCCTGCAGTGCTCACTATTAAAGACTTTACATAGTGTGCTACCTGCTCAGTAAACCCAAGAGATTAGACAACTCTGTCACAAATTTACAAATGATAAAGAAAATTCGATAAAAAGACTTGGAGATACGAAGACATTTTTAACTCCCATCATGGGAGCTAGACCAAGGGTTGAGGCCTGTACATGGTCTGTTCAGCATGCATGCTCCCCAGTCACCACCACATTCCTCCCTCTGGGGGTAAACAGCAGTCTGAGTGAGAGTCAGGGGCTCCCTCCTTACAAGCAACAGCAGAGGCCAAAGAGTGTGCAAGCCTAAATGCACAAGTCTGAAGTTATTTGAAGACATGGGAATATACAGAAAAAAGTCTCTGTTTTAAAAGCCACACAGTTGTGCCCAGTACTGTGATCAAATGCTATCATTACCCTACCAGAGCTTAAAATAGGTCGAGTAACAAGACAAACAACTGTAAAAATCCTAAGCTACTGCCAACAGACACGCAGGAGGCAGCAGCATCACAGTTTCACTTCACTTCCAGTGACTGCATTGTTTGTAGAACGAAGGAGTCTCCATTATGATTCAGGATAACGTTGAACTGAGCAACGATACAGCCAGAGAAGAACGTCATCAGTAAACTACACTCTGCAAAAGAATCCATAGATCATATGCAATGTTATATCAACCCACCTCCATTGTTGCAGGCAAGTGCATGCATGCACAGAGAGCCCTTAACTGTGAGTACACAAGCAGCAGTTCCCTTACTTCATTTCCCTACTCCACAGGACAAAAACTGTGTACAAGTTCACGATCTATGATCTTTCCAGATTCTCTGAACTCCCCCTGTTGAGTCCATGTAGTTCTCATACTTTAGCTATTGACTGCACAGGCTTTGCTGGTGCTGGAGGCTGAGGCTTTGTAACAAGCCCCAGGAGTTCAGTACGTTCTGTTCAGAGTGCCAAAGGCACTGAATAACCACTTACATTTGCATTTGCCTAAACATAGGCTAAACATACTGCAAAAAGCAGGAATAGGCTTAGCACTGAACAGCACAACTAAAAGCAGACACCCATCAATAATTTGGTATTTTTCCATAAAGGCCAGAAAACACAACATGAATCAGAATAATTGAAGTGGTATTTTTGTACAGACAGCGCAACAAGAAGAACCACAAAGAATATAAGGTTTGAGATGTTTGCTACAAACTTTAAAACCTACTTTTAACCAGTCAGTACATTTTATGAGCTTATCTGGAGATAAGCTCCTAAATACTGTTTCTAGGGTTTAGACTTTTTGCTACAGACATGTGCTATCTATTGCTGCCTGAGCTTGTCTGCTTTCCTCTGCCGCAGCAGAGGCAGCTCAGAGAGGTATCCAGCCTTACAGCAGAACTGCTGCATTATGAATCACATCATGCTCACCAGGAAAAGGCAGGCTGTAGTTCTTAGGGTGGGTTAGAGAGCCAGGAGGCTTGGGGTGATGTTTCCTGGCATTGCCAATGATTCGCCACATGACCTCGTGAGACTGACTTGATCATTACATACATCCATTTCTCAGCTTCTGTGTGTTAAACATCAGCAGTACTGCAAAACACCCCAGAGGCTGATCACCTCAAGGAGTCAGGAAAGGGAAGGAAAAGAATTAGACTGTCTGGAAAAGAAAGGAAGTAATCCAGTGCATCATGGTGCACTTACATTTCTGATTTCAAAAGCAGTTTGGACTTTATTTGGAACACAGGCTTTAATCCAAATAATAGAAGAGAAAGGAAGTGTTAAGAAAGCAACACCTCTTTACAATTATTTCATTCCCTGGATGTTTGATGAGGCAAACATTAGTGTATTCTAAAACTCGTGAGGTATCTGCATACTGAGAAAACCAATGCTTCTGATATACCTGACCAGAGTCATCCTCACAGCATCCCTGCACGAGGGAAGTAGGATAAGTGTGATTTGGTGCAGAGACAGTTGTAGAAGAATATTCCTATAGTTAAAGATAGCCCATGTCACTGGATCTGGTGATGCATGCCAGTGATTTTTAAAGAAGCTCCGCCTGGTAACAGCACAGGATGCAACCTACTGGCAGCACAGAGAAATTCCCACTCACAGCTGATGTTCACCAAGTCCCCAGGCAGCAGCTCAGACAGCACATTTCTGCTGACAGCGCCGTTCCAACAGGCGCACCAGCCAGCCCTGGTGCGGTGTGATGTCAGCCAAGATGTCTCATGAAGAAGAGTTTCACTGAAACTGTCTCTGGCCATGCCAGACTGCAAGTCATTCAATCCGGCACACCCTGCAGCAGCCTGTAACTGTGCTATACACATGCAGCAGCCTCCAGAACATAGCATCAGGTGTATTTTGAAACACAGAAGGTCCTTAGTTCATGCAAGTCTTTAGCAGGAAACTACAGCAGAAGTTTCATTAGCACAGCTGCAGAAGCAGAGGGGATTTAAAATGGCCAAGTCTGTTCCATTGGAACCAAACACCGTCAACAGGCACCTACAATCCCCCTCACTCCCACTTTCTGCCCAGTGGCACAGGATAACAGAGACATCTTGGGCTACACAAAACAAGAACACAGCTCTGTATGACCTCAGAGAAGCATTAACTCTGCTTCTGCATCATGGCAGAATCATAAAATATCCTGAGTCAGAAGGGACCCACAAGGATCATTGAGTCCAACTCCTAGCACCACACAGGTCTGCCCAGAAGTTTAGACCACGTGACTAAGTGCACAGTCCAAACGCTTCATAAACTCTGACAGGCTTGGTGCTGTGACTCCTTCCCTGGGGAGCCTGTTCCAGTGTGCAACCACCCTCTTGGTGAAGAACCTCGTCCTGATGTCCAGCCTGAACCTCCCCTGTCACAGCTTGACACCATTCCCTCGGGTTCTATCTATCGGGTTCTGGTCACCAGAGAGAATAGATCGGTGCCTGCCCCTCCGCTTCCCTTAGTGAGGAAGCTGTAGACCACGATGAGGTCTCCCCTCAGCCTCCTCTTTTCCAGGCTGAACAGGCCAAGTGACCTCAGCCGCTCCTCGTACGTCTTCCCCTCTAGGCCCTTCACCATCTTTGTAGCCCTCTGTGCATTTCATTCCTCTGTCACAGCTTACACCAAAACACCCACATTCTAATATTAGAACACAAGACACCAGATCTGGAAAACCTTTATTTGCCGTAAGCTCAGGTGAGAATTGTTCACTATTCTCTGCAAAACCTGGGGTGTGCACTGCAGACTGCTCTCCAGCCACACAGCAGGGCCCAGGACTCGGCCAGAAAGGTGGAAAAGGCAAGCGAAGAGATGATGAGAGGAAAAACTGGCAGAACTAGAGCATGAAAGAATGTGGAAAGAGGAAGGGCACAGAAGTGTAAGACTCTGTAAAACTATGTCTTGTATGGAACTGTTGAAGGACTACTGGGTAGTTTGTGGAGGAAGTAGAACATTCATGAATCCGTTGTCATCAGATACATCTGTCTGTGCCAAAGCCCTTTTCCAAAATACTGGCAGCGATGGCAGCAGAAAACATGACAATTTCCTGATTACCACATATACTTTTTAAAGCTCAGACAAATCCTAGATTGCATCCTGCAGACCTGACTCACAGCTCCACCTCAACATGCCACCTCATGGTGTACTGGGACAAGCCATCTCTTTCTACACACCACACAATCTCACACTCCTACTGTCCTCACTCCTTTACTTCTAGGTTGGCTATATCTTTGCTGAACAGAAACACTGTGATTCCTAAGAAAGGAATTGTGACCAATCACTTCAGACAGTGACAGCAGCTTCTGTGACTGCTACCATGCAGTTCCTTCCCATTTTCAGACTTCATGTTAAGTAATTACTCTCTGTAGTGAGACTTCGGTATAGGGTGTGTCATTACCATTTTACAGACAGAACAATAAGCCCCTCCTGATGCTGACGATGTAAAATAGCACTCTCCAGTCAACAGATCAGCTTTTTTTGAA
The DNA here is from genome assembly GCF_040182565.1 of Anser cygnoides. Taxonomy (NCBI): domain Eukaryota; kingdom Metazoa; phylum Chordata; class Aves; order Anseriformes; family Anatidae; genus Anser; species Anser cygnoides. Next base: position 26,880,526 of record NC_089881.1, read on the forward strand.
AGACAAGAATCACTTGGGTTTGCTCTGTATTTACCACGTTAATCTCATAAACCTACAGAAACACAAGCAATCAACTCTTTCCTGCTCTCTGCTCCCTTATAGCCACAGCTATTCTCACCTCTCCCACCACACAGACATCCTCAGCATGCACCCGATACAAGGCAGTTAACCTCACTGTCAGATACTGTTCACATGAAGATATAAGGTACGGTATTGTAGACCATGAGATACATGTTCATATTCTGTTACCTTGCACACAAAGTTCTCCATGTGAAGACACTCAGGATCCTGGCTGTGCTTGCAGAAATAGATTAAAACAACAAAAAACAACCCCACTAAATCTTTCTCCTGCACCTCCAAAACAGTACTTCATAATGCAACAGTCTCTGCACATCCTAGCATGTCTATAGGTGCCCTTCAGTTTCCTGCCTTATCCTTGTGTTAATACAGTCATGGCAGTCAAAAGGCAGAAAGATTTAGTGAGGTTGTTTTTTTGTTGTTTTAATGTATTTAGTGAGAGGCTGAGAGTGTTTAGTCCTGGGAAGAGAGGACTCATGGGGCATTTTATCAATGCATAAATACTGATGGGAGGAGTGAAGACAACAGAGACAGGCTCTTCTTAGTGACAGGAGAACAAGCAATGGGCGCATACTGAAATACAAGTAAGTATGCTCAAGCATAAGAGAAAACCTTTTTTACTCTGAAGTAGGTCAAATACCAGGACAGGTTACCCAGGGAGGTTGTGTAGTCCCCATGTTTGAGAGATGCACAGCCTGTTCTCATTGCCCCTGCTTTAAAGAGAAGAGTTGGACAAGATGATCTCAGGAGGTCCCTTCCAACTTCAGCTATTGTTTAATTCTGTGAGAAATGGGAAGAATGTGATTTGAAAAACAGAAAGAGAAAGCCAAAGGTGGACATAATGGATCCTTTTGAAGACTGCAATCCTTTTCTTTTTACCAGGACAGATGAAGTAGTAACATGCTAGCTTTTTGGAAAGGATGACGTAGCTTGATTTTCTACAGATTTAAGTGCTGGAATAGGCCATGAAATCCTATCAGCAGCAGATTTAAAGAGGAAAACAGGTGAACAGCTATCGAGAATGGCCTCAGGATTATTAATTTTGCTTCAGAGAGTGTGAGGATTCTACTGCTTGGACCAGCACTTTCCAAGCAGATAATAGGTGGCTTCAACACGTATGCCTTCAGCATGTCCTTGCTCAAGTGGAGCTCCCACAGGAGCCACCACCACAGCAGGGAGAATGCAGCAGGAAGGAAGAAGGATCTTCAGACAGAGGTTCTGAAGGAAAGAAGGTGCACAGAGACAGATGGAGAGCTGCAGGAACCAGAGGGCATAACCATTCTATCAGCAGACCACAAGCCAAGACGACAGTGCTCCTTAGAATGACAGAAAAGAAAAATCTCCATTAAACTGGGTAACTGGGGAAGGGAAAGCCTCTGTGACCTCATTTCTGTCAGCAAACTAGCTGCTTTGAGTCTTGCAGCACACAAAGCACACTGATCCTAGACAGCAGAAAATGTCACAATTTTTTTTCCTGCCACCCCTTGAGAAAGATTTTTTTTCCTATAGACAGGTTTTGCAATCTTAAAAGGTCAATGGAAGAGACAGGTGAGAAATCGGATCAAGACTGATGAATTTAACTTGTCAGTATAGATATGCATACTGCACGTTTAAGCAAAAATCAAATATCCTAAAGATATCCCAAATGCAGCCTGAGAATAGAAAATCATTGTCTAGCCAAATAGTAGCTTCACTCCAGCTAATCCTTGCATTTTAATCAGTTATATTGCAAACAATGAACTATTTGGAACTAAAATACACTAGCAAAATAAATAATCAGTTATCTACAAGTCAATTCTGCAGAGGAACCACATACCTGAAACCCAGCTCTGACACACCATTCACAGGACACACCATTTACTTAGTTTTGTTTCTAAAGTATTCCTTTGTTTTAGTCTCTATTCATCTTAACAAGTAGACCTTTAATATTTGAAGTGGTGTTTCTGAAAACAACATTTTTATTGTTGTAGTGAAACCACTGAGAAATTCGGACTAGTGTTTCCTCTCCAGCGTATTACAAACACTTAGACTCACCTTGTCCTTTAGGAGACATCTGACAAGTGACATTAGTCAACATAGCTATATTGTCTGCTACCTCTTATTCTGCTAAGAACACTGGAATACTCCATGCTCAACATGGAATACTATAGGGCAGTGTTCACTAGGGAAAGAAATAAAGTTAGCATGCAATCTTGTCTCTGCCTAGTTGGTTAGAGATTCATTTGTGCAAGGTTTTTAAAAAGCACCAAATGAACCTGTGGCTACAAATAGAGAACTAGCTTTTGTAGGTGGCAGTGTTTAGGGGGCTGGCAATGAGACAGCCTGTTTCAGTGGTTGACATGTGCTTAGAAATGACTGAAAGGCCAGATGATGGCTATTGCACCAGGAGGCAGATTATACCAGCCTAGTTCTCAGTCAGCAAGCAAACAGATGGTACGCAAACATCCTCTCCCACACCTGCTTGCATTTGTCTCCTGCCTCCTGCTTTTCATTTGCCCAGTGTCTGGTACTACAGCTCTGGTCTTTCACTAAAGATCCTGCAGTCTACGGTAATACGAATAACCACCAAAGATCATCACTGTCAATCTTAATTGCAGGTTGAACATCAGGACAAACAGCTGACTAAAAGTTCATGGAAAGTCAGAGGAATTACTTCCTTACAGCATGGACTGGGCTTGAGGTGGCCAAAGAGTATCCACACAGGCATACAAAGTGCTCACAAGTCCTAGTGGGAGCAAAGACTCTGACTGGGTCAGCGCAGCACAATGGGAGCATTTCAGCAGTGATGGGCTTTTGAAAAAACTTTGTGGCAAAAATGCAGTGCAGTAAAGCCTATTCCACCTAGAAGCAAGGAGGAATTTGATCTTATCTGTAATAAGTGCAAGATACCATACTTTCTATTGTGAACATCTGAAGCCTGCTTTCCGTTTCTACTAAGGTCCCAGCCAACAGAGACTACATAAGGAGACCCAGAGAGACATAATAAAATTTCCCTGTACACTACAAACTTTAACCCTGGTATAGCTTCCTATATGAAACAACAAAATGTCTATCACCATCCTTGTTGTTGCTTACATGCCATCATATATGTGGAAGACAGAATTATACATATTAGCATTTTTTTCAGCCAAACCAGCTTGTTAGCAGATAATGAATAGTGTCAGATGTACAAAACAGGAAAAAAAAATATTGAGGAATATATTGGATTTCTCTGCCCCTGTGAGATACATTACCTTCATCTAGCAGACTAGTAAATTAGATTTGAAACTATTCAGAGGTAGAAAATAAGCAGATAAAGCTAACTAAAATCTTCTTCCATTTAAAAGAAGATATGTTGTTTCCACTAATGTGACTAATTATTAGTAGCCTGTCTTCATACACAAGGACTATCCCATAGTCCTACCAAGACCAGCTTAGTGAACTAGAAGCTGTGTGGTCTTGCAAACCAATGCATGCTTGAAAGTCAGAGAGCAGTAATGCCTGTTTGATAGTAGAAATAAAGGAAATCCTCATCAGGTTTCATTTCATGTTATAGGCCAGAACATATGCTTACCATTTACAGGTGAAACTTGTGCCTGCCTCAGAGGATCAGTGCAATCTCACAGCTGCACCCCAGGCCACATTTCACTGTTTCCCACCTAATTCCCCTGCCAAAAAAATACCAGTGGTGATGCAGAGCAGCACCCACTTTAGCTGGAGTAGTAGCACTTGTGTCTTCAAATCTACAGAGTGGTGAAACAACCCTACATAGGCTGGTGTAACTGAAGGGAATACATGCATGCTACAACCCATGTTGTTGCTAAGGTGTAGGTTCAAGTGAATTCAAAGCAAAAATAAATAAATAACAATCACTGCTTTACATTTCAAACTTATATTAAGAAACCAACCTGTGAATGCAAAGTAACATCAGCACAGATTCACAAACAGATTTTGTATACCAACGGATCAAGCTTGTTCAACCATGTGATCATGGATTTGTCCCATTTTCAGTATTTTTCTAAATTTGCTATGTTCCTAAACTGAGGAACTAAAAGTGCAATGTTCTGTGTTACAGTCACACATATACTGTGGCATTCCCCTTGTATTTTCTCTTATCTCCTTTTCTATGTGCACAGATATGTACTTACTGATACAGCATTTAGAACAACACTACCTACTGTCGAGGTTTTACATCATGATTGTTTCCAGCAGTTTATCACACTGTCAGACAACAACTGCTCCACCTATATTTTCCATGCCAAGAGTCTGTTTCAAACTGAAGTCTTTGAGGAGTTTCTGCAAAAATATATCAACTATTTTGAAGAACAGAAATGGATAACAATATAGTACTTTAACAACTGTAACAGAGTAGGCTTCAATAAGTGGGCAGGAAATGAACCAGTAGGTTACTGATAAACAAAACAGAGAAAGCAAATATTGCATAACTACTGTACTGCATACATGATGCAAATTCCTCCCCAAGCAATTGTGTCAAAACAAGGTTAAATATCTCATTGGGACTAATACTTCCACTTTGATTTATAAAAAATAAACTATCTGCAAAATGTAACCTAGCATCCTTTATTTTTCATTTCTTGCTTCCCATAATAAAGCTAACTCTGCAAACCATCCTGTCTATATGTTATTTTTATATCTAAGAGCACTAAGCGATAGCAGTTTGGCAGGACAGATCTGACTAAGAGAGAAATAAATTGTTCAGCTTCCCAAGCATGCAAGAACAAGACCATGCTCCATAGCCCGAAAAGCCTGATTTTTAAAGCAGTAGGATGAAAATGACTCAGCCTGTGTTAAAATTAGAGGTATGACAAGATTAAGACTGTAAAGTAAGTACTGAATGTATTTTAACTCAACTTAAAGAAACTTTGTTGTTAATGCCTGGTAAGGGAAATACAAGAGATCTAGAAACTTTAAGAGTTTGTATAACACCTTGTAGGTTTGATTATTTCATAAAGCTATACAAGCATTCATTTCCCACCACAACTACTGGAGGAAAGCAAGACTTGACCGAGCAAATCATCTGTATGGGGCAGGGACAACGCTGTGGGCCTCAATCGCTGCATTTCAGGGGGGTCAAACAGCCCCAGCACCATGCATACACAGGTGCAAGCCACAGACACAGGAAGATGATGTGAGGAAGGGATGAGACAAGCGAACAACTGCGTCACACAACATGCTGCCTCGTGCCCCTGCGTGCCCGTTGGCAGCAACAACTTGCTCTGAAAGCCTCCACAGCCACCTTTAGCTCTTTCAGCACTCCCTGTTCATTGGAATCTCTGCAGCCAGTTTCTCCAAGTCCACGCCTTTCCCACACACCAGGGGGAGAACAGCTCTCAGCCCACCAAGAGCCAGAGGGAGATGCTTCAGGGAGTCAAGTGCTCACCTCCCCACTCTCTGTAGCACTCTGGCAGCAACCCAAAGCATATGGCACAATTGCTCACAACAAAAGCTTTTATCAAATCAAATACTGACAGAGCTGTAAGTCATTTAGCTCAGAATAACCCTGATAAGTTTTCCTGTGTCTTCTATTGCTTCTGTGTGCTCAGAGACAGAAGCACAGTGTTTCTGGAGACTTTAATAGTGAATAGTTACTAAAAAATAAAATAAATGTATATAAAAACCTCCAACACTTTGGATGCAAGATGAAGAAAATGTAAATGGGAAGAGTACACTAGGCCAAATAACCAAAATGAGAGATTACCCTTCCCCTCCTTCCAAAACCACTACTTAGAGACAGGCAAAGTACTTCACAGCTCAATATTTCTCCCCAGGCTTTTCCTTTCTCTTAAAAGAAATCCTCCAGCTGGCCTTGTTTCATTCTATAGTGCATTTTAATTTTTTTTTTTTCCATCAGTTGAATTCAGGTGCATGCAGGCATTTGGTATCTGCCAGTAGGTGGGTGTTGTTCCTGATGGGATTTCCTTACTTTCCTCATTGCCTAGGTTTCTTTCTTAACAAATCCCTAGCTAGCAAATTAGAAGTAAAAACAAAACAAAACAAAAAAACGAAGAGCATTGCCTCCTGAGTTATTCTTTCAATTATTTTCTGTCTTTCTGCTGTATTTATATATGGATATGTACACACACACACATATATACTCTTTAAAGAAATGTGGGAAACCAACTGCCACCAAAGGATTCTGCATCTCCCAGCACAGATTAACAAAGTCCTGCCTAAGTTTGTGTTGAATGGTTTGCATAAATATTACGCTTTTTCCCCTAATAGGAGGGCACAGAGGACAATACTGTGATAAATTACTATTCCATTCACACAGTTAGTGCTGGCTGTCTCCCTAGGTCTCTTGCACAAGCCCAGAGTCCCTGAGCTGCTATTAGTAGCACTGTAACTGTACTGTGGAGTGAGGACTACAGGCAGAGCCTTGGTGACCAGCTTTTCAGGCATGGGTCATTTTTACTGATGCAATATTGAATGGCTGTGATATACAACCAAGGATGAGCAACTACAGACCACCAGCATTTTGATGCTAGCAATTTTAAAAGAATTAAAACATTAAATAATGAAGAAACAGATTGGACAATTCAGAGTCTCATTTACCTGGACGGATGGCTGTAAAATAAAGTTATTAATAAGAAAACAATTTGCACCAACTGCTTGTGAACCAGTCTGAATATGCACCACTTCAGCAACAGTTCATCACTTGTCACATCTTACTGCATAGCACATTATGACAAGTGGAGGTTCCAGCTTTGCACTGTTTGAAGCAGCTGCATTTTTGATTTCACCAAACCTTGCTTTTCCGGCACCAGCTACCAGAAATGCTCCCACTTGAGTGCAGTTAGAGCACAGAAAGCTGATTTTGCCTAAAGAGTTTTCCAGTCCCCAGCTGTGAAGGAGCAAATACAGTCACACTTCTAGAAAGGGAATGAGTGGCCTGGCTTAGCAACACAGGTCTCACCAACATGGCTGTGAATTAGGTATAACCGTCACAAGTTAGTGCAGCCACACCAGAGCAGAACTTCCATGAGACCAGGATCATGCAGACTGCAGAGCTGATGAAAATGTATTAGGTCCCCTGGCCCATCTCACATTGTCCTAATCTTTCTTATGCATCACTGTGTGCATGAATTATATTACATTTCGTTAACAATGAAGAATTCTCAAAATTAGTGTGGCACTGGATGTGTTCAAAGTGTTCCAATGTGTAATTAGTGATGAACTTTGATTTTCTATCTCAGTTTCCCTGTCAGTCAAGTGGGGATACTGTCCAGCTGAAGCTGCTGGGGACTTGGCACACGCGCTCCATTTGATTGTGCTGCCGTGGGAGCCCTGGAGCAAGCAGTGCTGTGGAGCCTCAGCTGGTGAGGTGGGCCACAGACCCAGGCCTCCCAGCAGGACTCCGCTCCCAGCTCTCTGCTTGCTCCCCACAGGGAAACGCCTCCGCAGGCAACAGACAACACACACTTTTTTCTCCCCCCTCTCATTAACCATATTGCCTTATGCAGCTTGGTGAAGTCTGCAAAAACATGCAATTAAAAACGTCAGGATGTGATAAAATGTCATTGAAAGAAAACAGATAGTTCTTCTGAGAGCCTTATTTTCCGGAGCAGGAGTGCCTGCAACAACAGGGAAGCAAGTGCCTCAGAGATGGCAAACGTGCCTGCTGAGGCTCAACCTCGCCATGGTGTGGTCCTGGCGCGGCTGATGGCCTGTGAGCAGACGCACGGTGCCAGCCATGGTCACCACTCCCCAACCATTCCCTGGTCCCTGTCTGAAACCATTTCACAGCCATGATGGTTGAGCACTGCCATTAAGGGGTGCAGAGGCATGGGGTTCAGGCCAACTGGCACAGACAAGGTGGGCACAGGCTGAGACCGCCACCACCCCACAGAGCAGCCCAAGAGGAGGCCACAGCTTGGTGCTACATGCTCCTTGGTGCTGTGGCCACCTTGGCTCAGATGCTCTGCCCTTAGAGGAGAGAAGCAGAGAATGCAGATCCTGCTGCTCCTTCCATCTCCCCCTCCTCTCCCCCACGCCCTGCAGAGCAGCTCAAAAGAAAAATGGGAACGTAATATTTGGGCAAGTAACAGGGAATTTCCTCATTTCTGAAAGTGACAACATCCCTGCACTTGTGCCTGGGGCTTCCTGCACTACATCCCTGTTCCTCTTTGTAGCTGAGCTGCCTGGTGTGGGGAATGGCCCTTCCCCATGCAAACTTCACAAAGAATCAATACTTGAGTCCTCATGGAATTACTGCCCCGGGTAAAATTTGGCCCACAGTGTTTTGTGACAATAACTTGTGAATATTTTTTGTTTCTAAAAGCATAAGAATGTGCTTTTCAAGAGTCATGCTTTCTAGAAAACTGGTCTGTGGTATCAACCCATTGAATAGGGAAGCTGCAAGTTGGTAACGACCTGCAAGTATGTATTGCACAGCCCTTCTAAAGGAACACTTCTGTAAAGGTCAGGTGTGGTTTCATGGCACAGCTTTACACCTTGGCCTCTCAAAAGTAGAGTATATTCTCAGCAACTTGCTCCCCTTATTTACCGCTCTGCGGCTGTTACCTTCCCTGTGGTCAGAAGGAGTCTGGCTGGTGCTGCACAAACTGATTAAAGGCTGACCATGAGCAGCATGAAGTGCTTCCCAGCCCCACAGCTGATGGCCTCGCCACCCACCTGCACCACAGTGCACAGGAGCGCTCAGCCAGCATGTCACCCACTGGCACACACCACACAGCATCAGTCTCCCAGCAGGGCAACTTCACTTCCTGCAGAAAACTCTCTGGGTGAATGAGCATCAGCTCCATTACTCGATCTGAACTATTCAAATATGCTCAGTTTTGAGGGGCAAAGCCCCTTGGGTTCTATCCTTCCATACAGGCCTTGCTTTCACGAGACCTTGCAAGGATTGCAAGAAAGCATTGATTATACATTTTTCAGAGCAAGCCATTGTAAGAGAGACGGTGAACAGGCTCCTGAAAAAACCACCCCTAGGAAGCAGACTGCTGGTACAGCTGGAAGGGGGTGAATCATTCTTGTTTCAGAAGCAGTATCATTAGCCTGGAGCTAAAAGAAGCAAAATAGGGAGTAAGGTAAGGCATTTGATAGGAACAATGTCCTTGTGTTTCTTTTTTTGTTATGATTAACAGCTACTACCAGTAAGTAGCAGAATCTGTGACTATACAAAGAATATAAAGTTTTGTTCTCAGAATAGGGGGCAGCATTTTCACCAAACAAGAATGGACATAGGGGGGTTATTTTAATTCCTGGCATAGCTGGGCATGTCTTATCTCCAGCTCATGAAAAAGTGGAAATGCATAATGAAGACAGACAGTTTTCTTGTTAGGTAATGAGATACAACTTTCACCGCAGGATGAGAGTTGTTGGCAAGATGTGGTATCAGTAAAGAGAAACACAGTATTGCCAGCTGAATAGATCTGTCACATTTCTTTCTACAAATGTTATGTCTACTACTGCTACAAATAGCACAGCTAAGTGATAAAACTTAAAAAAAAATGGGAAAAAATATTTTCTCTATTTCCACCTCTGTTTGCCTTGAAAAACTGACAGCATTTTGTTTGGTCAGAGTCATATTTCAGGTCCACAGGGCCAACATTTCTTAGGCCTTTAAACCTGTGCTGATCATTAACAGCAGCAGAACTTAAAACAGTTCACAGCAACTCACATGAGACAGAGAAGGGTTAAGTGTCTTTAAGATAACCTTGCACAAGAATATTAGCTTTAAAACATTGAAATGGGGTCTTTAATGTCTACTGGTTATGTCCTGAGCCTACAGAAACAGAAATAATTTTGTGTTGCCAGAACCTTCCATCCATGTAAGTCACACTGAGTTCATGAACTTCTTTAGAATCAATCCTTATAGGACTCTATTTTTTACTATATGAAGAACAAACAAGTCTTACCATACTTGGTAATCTGAGTAAAATACTAAATCTGAGTCTGCTTAAACAGAGGAAGGATTCATAAATATCATTTATTAATTTGGAAAGCACCTCAGTCACACACAAAAAAATATTAAAACATATTAAAACCTATGCATAAGCTGATCTTGGATAAAACATCAATTTGTTTGCCATGCAAAATAAACTGGTCCTTAGCCACCTTTCACAGGTCTCAGAGGTGAAGCTAAACAGTGTCTTGCAGAGGTGCTGACCCAACCAGCAGGAAGCCCTGTTGCTGACTGTGGGACATTAATGCCTGAGAAAGAACCCATCCTATCTAATAACAGAGGACAAGCAAAAGGTGCGCTTCTCAAGTCATCCCAGCTGATACTCAAGGAGGTGAATAGAAACTATGTGCGTCTCATCAGCCAAGCTTTTTCACAGTAATATCTGCCTTATGACATTGCGGGCAAAACCGATATCTGAGTGCAGGGCACAGAGTCGGGAAAAATAGACTGCACTTTGGCAAGTGATTTTAGAACAAGTCAGCTTTTGAGACCTAGAGATAAGAAGGGACAGATAGGTGAACAGGATATGAGTAATATCACTGTATCTTTTGAAGGGATTTTTAAAGTAGACCGAAGATGCTTTTATGCAACTTCTTAGAACTCTGCTTGCTCCATTACATCAATCAATAACAAGTGGCAAATTGTTTTTGAGACATTTTCTGTATTCTTATTTATTTTCACTGGAATAGCAGGTTTTTTGCTTAGACAGACATAAAATGGCCTGACAAAACCTGCTGCTTTGTTATCTATAGGTGGATTCCACATTCTGCTCCTTCACTTATCTCAGCTCTCTGGTCTTCTCTGAAGTACCACAGAGCTTTCCACCTACTTTTTTTTTTTTTTTTTTTGTTATTTACCTACAGGACAAAAAACTTTATCTGCTAATCTACTGTTTATGCTGTCTGAGCTAGCCTTGGCCTTCATCTGAACAGAGAACAATCCCTGCTGGCAAGTTAGGGCCAGATCCTGCACTGCCTCCTTGCAGTACGCCATAGAGGTGTGTCATTGCCCACCTCCCTGTTCCAAAGCGGCAGGTGGGATAAGAAGGGATGGAGTTCTCAAGGTCACCCTTTAGGTACAGTTCCCCATGTGGAGAGGATTCTGACCCAGTTTCTGCATCATTCACCTCTGGAGTCCTCCATGGCATGGAAGACTACTTGGTGCTGGCTCGTGTGGGACCATAGGCATCCCTGGGCTGCCAGCTGGATGGTACAGCACACCCACTTCCCCATGCTCCTTACTGCTGCGAGTGAATGAGGAGAGATGAAAGGGAAAACAAACAAACAAACAGATATGCACATAACCTTGACTTCTGCAGTTGCACTGGATCAGATGGAAACTATAACGGACAGGAACCCTCTTGCTTTGCAGTGTTAGGCAGCTTCCCCCAGTGGAGTGGGGGCATGAACGGCAAATGAAAATGGCCCAGGAGAAAAGATCATTTGTAACTGCCCTCTGGCAGCAGGAAAAGGGATTCCCTACTCATCTGTTACTGCCTACACTCATTGTTGCAGCCTTAGTTGGAGGTTGAGCAAAGGACCTAGCAGCCTGCTCTGCTACACAGAAATCCCACAGAGGACCCAGGGGGCCTTTGGACCACATGGCATTCTTCAGGCACTGGGTGACACTGGGAGAAAACAGGATGCATGTTTAGCTCCAGCAGGGTTGCACTTCCCTAGGAGATCTTGACCTTTGGATAAAACCTTGCAGCAGAAAGCAGAAGCCTGTAATACTATCCTGTCATGGTTGAAGACACCAGTAGGTTTTCCCTGGGTATGATTAAAGCAAGTTTATAATTCTCACTTCTTTCTAATACCAATGGATTAATCTAATTTTTGCTAATCTGCCAGGACAGAGTAGCTGACACCTGATTCCTCCAAGTCACAACAGCTGCTTGCAGCTGTGTGAGCCAGAGATTGTTAAGCACACAGTTAACTCCCACAGACTGACTTAATTTCCTTTTTTTTTTTTCCTCCTATAACCATTTCTTAGGCAAGTCTCTCCTGGTATTTTAAAAATTCATTTTAATCAACTTAAAATTAATAAAGAAACAATTAAATCCTTAGGGCCTGCAATCTCTGCCACACTGGATGTGATGAATCAGCTTCAGCACAGCTCGCCGTGGTGCCCACTGTGGGAAGCCTCCAAGGAGCTGTTGCTGCAGCTGAACTAGGTCACTCGACTTGCTATTTACAGAGAACCAACCATTTCTGTGATTGTATGTTTCTCTGTTTCTTATCTTAAAGAGAGCTGCTGTATTCTGAGGGCACAACCTCTGACAATATCAGACTGTGGCCACACATGCTGTGGCTCTGCCTGCACATTTGCAACAAGCAGAGGGCCAGACACACGCAGAGCTGGACACACACGGCCAAGAGGCCATTCAAACGAGCCTCTCTGAGAGAAGCAAGAGGATTGCAGCTGCCGGCACGAGGGCACTGCAACACATAGGACCCCATTCCACTCCTACAGCTCTGTGCAGCACCTATGCAAAGGACAGGCTCTGAAATTCCTCCAGTTACCACCCCCACTCTTCCCCAGGCTGGGAATAAAAAACAGCAGTCCAGACAGCCAGTCCTCTGTGCCAGCCTCTGATTCACACCTCCTCCTAAAACCTGGGCTCAGCCCAAGCCCAGCTCCACTCCCTTCACCAAACTGCCTCAGCTCTGCCAGGTTGCTTGGGGCCAACTATAGTGCTGCAGCCCTGAGGCACTCCTGGGCATCAACAGCAAGCCTCTGCCGTCAACACTCAAGCAGCACATGAGGAAATGCAGCTCCTGCCTCTCCAGCTCCTGCCTCTCCAGCTCAGGGCTACGAACATGGCAGGTCGGCTGCTCATGTGCATATGTCTGTGGGCCATGGCAGTGCTGGGATGTGAGCACCTTGCTGCGTCCAGCATGGGGCAGAAGGAGGCTGGACAGCAATGGGGAGACTAGCACCCTTAGGCTGTAGGCAAGCTCTCCACATCCACTGCCAGGGGGTGATGGAGGCTGCAGAAATGTTACAGCACTTTGTGGCACAGAAGTTCCTGGTGTGTAGCTGGAGAGCAGCAACAGGGCTAAGAGACGGGCAGAAGCCCTGTAGCCTGCCCACAACATCTCTGCATTCAGTCCTTTGTACCTGTGTTTTCCCCCAGCATACCCCTTCTGAGCACTTCCAAGGAGAGGGCATAGGAGTCCCCTCAACGAGGACCCTTTGGCAAAGCCATTATTTCAGCTGCTGTTTGCGCAGGCTGGAACGAAGGGGATACAAGGAAGATCCACGCCAACCCTTTCGGTAGCAGCCATGCTCTGCCAAAAGCAGAAGGCTGCCCATTATCAGCTTGCAGCTATGCTGAAAAGCAGATCTGAACTAACACCGGCTTGCAGTACTTACCTGAAAACATCAGTGACCCACTTTGCAAGAGACAAGTGGGCAGCATCCCATGGGAGCAGGCGCCCCCTCCTCAGCCATGTCCAGCTCTGATCCTGCGTGGAAAGGCCTGGCCACACATGAATGCCAGGAACTCAGCCCAGCTCCCCTCAGCAAGGATGCAGATGGGCAGCACCTGAGGCACTTCTCTAATACTGCTCTGCTGCCAGGCTCACCTGACTTCAGTTATTGCTCCTCACACCAGAGCCCTGAGAGAATCAGACACAGTGAGGGTTTCCCCACAATGAGAAAGGAACAAGCAGTGCTCAGCTGGGCCTTAAAAGGGGAAACAAAAAACATCACAAGGAACTGCCTGCTCTTTCTCAAAAGCAGCAGTTTCACTTCCCTTACAAGCAGTGGCTCCAAGTAACAAGATGCCTTGAGTAATTAACTGAATGTTCTTTAGACAGAGCTTGCAAAAGGACCTTATATGTATTAAATAAGAAAGAAAGATCTAAAGCCTAGAACTGGTTCTTTACTAACAGGCAACAGGTTTGGACTGAATCCTTTTTACACAAGGACCTCACACTGAAATTATTCAATAGAAAGAACTGAACAGAGTCCAGCATATTTGTCAGGGGCTGACCAGAAAAAGCAAGTTTTATGGTTGGTTTGTTCATTGTTTTTTTTTTTTAAGGAAATCAAATACTGTTTTTTTTTTGGCATTACCATGACAGAGCTGTAAAGATTTAGCAGTAGCACCACATTAGCCTTCAAGAAGCAAATAAAAGAACTGCTTCCTCAGCTAGGTCAGCTTCTATAGCAAGCGTTACATTTGCCATTATCAGAGCTGAAAGTGGAAAGGAATACCTCATTCACACATGGAAGGACAAAGGATCTTCTGTGTAACAAGGGCCTGCGTAGTGCTAGGTGCCGGTACTGAATTATGTCAGCCTCCTGAATTACGCTTGCCCAACACAACCTTCTGTTCCTTTAGAAGAAGCCACTTTAGTATAAAGCTGTATAATTGTCCTCCTTGAATCCCTATTTTTTACTTTCAACAAGAAACAAAACCAATGTTCTACAGTCAAGATAAGGTAATCATAGCAACATGCAGTTGTTCTAGATGGAAACACAACTGTGCAGCATCAGTATTACTACACAAGGCTCAGATGCTCAGATGTGTTTGGAATAAATTGCAATAGCAGGGAGATAAATTTGCCTTGTGGTCTGTGGAAAAAAAAAAGATATCTAACAGAAATATGGAGAAAATGTTATAATTAAATGGGTTTATCTTGATACCACAAAAAAAAAAAAAAGAAGCAAGAGTAAATCAGTCTCTAGCTATTTGTCTTTACAAAGTGTCCTTAAAGGATAAAAGGGCTGTTACCCTCCTGTGTCTTTGCTCCAAAACTGGTACTATGTTCATACAGAAGGCAAACGCAGTCATGTCATGTAACAGCAAGTGGCACCAGAAAAGCCTTGAGGAGCCAACTCAAGAAATCTCAAAGGGAAAAAAATAAAAACAAAATAAAATAACAACAACAAAAAAAACAGTATGAGGCCTGCTGAGATGCCTACTACAGTCTCACTATGCTGTATGCTGGCCGAACACACCTACTTTGGCCAGGAAACCATTAAAAGCAGCTGCACTCTTCTACTAATCTGAGAAAGCTTTGATGATGTGACTTTTTCCAGCTCTTCATAACTGGCTTGGTATAAAAGGTCAGATTGGGAGTTATACACAAGACAGGGCTTTCCATATTTCTGGCAGACTGGTTCATGCCAGCTATTCTGGAAACTAACTTGAGCACAAATGGTATGCAACTTGCAAAGACACAGAGATAAATCAGCTGCTACAGAACACTCAGAGGCTAGAGGACTAGGATTGCTTTTACATTCAATTCCTGCTCTGGAAAGTGCTCTCCTTCTCACAGCAGCTTTCCAAAAGGGCCCAGCCACCTCAGGGACTTAAGCTCCAGCATTCCTGCTTACCAGCTGCCTAACTCAGACAAGGCTGCATCTCTAAGTTAAAGTCTCAGGACACCTAAAAAAAGATCTGAACATACTGGGATGCAAGAGTTCTAATGCAACATAGTGTCTATTTCATAACTAAGCCTCTCGTATTCCAGAAGTGTTTCTGTTTCTTCCAGGGAGAAGCAACATGACAAAAATATTTCCTGTTTACCTATTCATATTCAGCTGTGATAGAGACAAAAGATTTCAGCTCATGCCCTCATTTGCTCATTGAAGAGAAATAAAGATGAAACAAAATGGTCAAATATGTTTCTTTTTTAATTTTAAAAGGTGGTGGTTGTTGTTGTTTTACCTTAGAAACCGTAGTCCTGCTTCACTTGAACGTGACTAAGAGCTGGTGCAATGATAAATGATGGAATAAACCTGTAAAGTTTGTGTGTGACGTTTCAAAAAGCTTTTTCTCAAATGTCATAGACTCAGCATTGCTGGCGTTCCTGAGATAAATTATTCAATTATTTAAAGAAACAAACAAGTTTTAAGCCTTCTTTACATACCAAAAAGAAGGTGAGAAAAGAACAGAAGGACTATTTATTGTATGTTATTTGCAAGTCACATCTAACTTCATACTCTAGCTGAGATCATGGGTAAACTGACATTATTATGTTGTATCATGTACGGAGCTCAGTTATTTCATTTTAAGGTGATGGGGTTATTTCACATTTGAAAATTATTGGATAGCCAACAATTTTAGATCTGTCTTTTTCACCTATTATAAAAAGTATTTTTTCTATATTTATCCCTTTAATGTTCTTGCTTTATCTCCTTTAAACACAATCTCTCTGTTCCTTGATGTGCGAACAACTGCATAGCTTGCTGAGGACTCCCAGTTGCACCCTACTCATCCATTCCTACTGTCAAAGCAATCTCTGAAAAGATAGGCCTATAAGAAAATCAAAATTCAAGGACAGATTTTGTAGTGAAGCAACAAAAAATATTCAATGCTTTAATGACAGTGTTTGTTATTGGTGTCATCATTTCAGTTACCAACTTCTGTTTTTTTTCTGTTACTGAGATTAAATCTGAGTAAAATACAAACATTAAATCATTGTCATAATCAATGAATAGTTGCTTAGCCCTTTTTCATCAGCCAATTAACGTAGCTTATCTAGGGGAAAAAAAAATTAAAAGATTAATACTCAAAGAGAAGGGACCTAAGCTTTCGGTCATAAGCTTATGCTTAACTTTCTATGGTTTGGGTTGCCACAGTTACGGTGGACCTAGTCCTGTTGAATCGGGGATCATTCAGAGATCATGAGATGTATCATAACAAGGCACAGGACATGATCAGATTCAGGCTGCAAGTGGCTAAAGAACATATCTGTTTGCCTTTTCTACTCGTCATTTTCAGTGCTGTCATCCTGCCATGCTGATGACACAAAAAATGGAAAGAATTCAGTAAAATTTTTTTGAAATGGTATTTGTAGAGTGCCTTGTCCTGAAAGAGTCTGATGCACCCAACTCAAAAAGCATCTGCTACAGAAGGTAAATAAAATATTACAAGAATCAAATTCTAATAATTAATTAGTTCTATTTTTTCTAATAATAATTAACTAATGCTATCTTAGTTCTAATTATTCTAATTATTCTAATAATTAACTAGGAAAGCAATGCTTCCCTCGCAGAGTATGCTAATACATACTGCTCCAAACTCATTCCATTCATGGCTGTAGTATTACTTTGGGTTTACATCAACAGAGGTAAGAGCAGGTTTGCTGCTTCCTTGCTTGATTTCATTAGCCTGACCACTGCAAGTTGGGAGGATCATTCTGAACAGTTAAGTGATTTACATTAATTTCTCTCTGGGGCCAGTATGAATTTATAATATTGCACATTCAAATGCATTTTGTTCATATAGTAGTCTTTAAAGTGTACCATCCTAAAGAGAACCTCATTAATTACACAGGAATATATTCCCCAGCATGCTACAGAAAAATATGCTTTTACAATCAGCTTTTACATTTCACATATCCATAACTGTAGATTTAGTCTCCTGCATGAGATAAAGAAATAGCATAGCCTAGTTCTTCCAAGCATAATGGACCTGCCTGTGCTGTCTCAGGTGGACCTATGACTCTCCAGTAACTGGTTGTGCTTCAGCAAGTGCAAATTATTAAGAAGGAACAAGGCGGTGCTTTTAGTCTTGCTTATGGCATTAGCACAAAGAATGCTGGAACTGTGTCTACAGCTTTGTGTGTCTACATTTAAAGTGGACACTAAAAAAGTCAGACACACAAACGAGCTGCAACAGCAGTCCCATTAAGGGAAAAAAGACTAACAGTGATAGGCACAAGCAGTTCTGTCTATAACTTACTAAGATGAAGATTAAGTAACAACTTGGTTATTATGTGTATATAGCTTCAATGGAGGAAAACACTGGAGATTAAAAAGCTCTTTAATCTACAGGAAAGGAATCAAACAAGAAATAAGGAGCAAAATGTTAGTAGCAATATATTAGGGTATGTCAATCAGGACTTGAAATAATAGCTATTTTTTATCTGCCAATAAATCAAATCAAGTAAAAACATCATGTTATGAGATTCTTTTCAGTTTAAGGGAACTTTTATCTCCATGATGTTGAATAATATACAAGAAAAAAAAGCATCTAAAAATCTTACTTTATGAAATACCACATTAAATTAGCTGGAGCAGCTCTCAGACCATTTTTATGTTAAACTCAACCTCATGTATTTGGATACACCGGTGTTCATACAAATATATTTTCAAATAAAAATTTATTTGAACTGCTAAAAGCAGGATGAAACAAAAAATGAGGGCCTTCTGAAATGACAGAAATGATAATAGTAAGAACCGGGAAAGCGGACTTGTAACTGTGCAGTGTCACAGCAAAACAACAGTGCAGCTGCAGAAGAGTAAACACAACACAACCCTTTTTCTTCCTCCTGCAGGTTTCTGATGTACTCTGACACCACAGAATGGCTCCAGACCAGGACAGAAGGATCAAGGAACAGGATATCCTCCTCTCTGTAAAAGTTCTGAGGAAACAACGGATCTTGAAACAAATCTTCAGGAAGCAGAGAAAGTTTTAAAGCCTTGGTCGTTCTGCCAGTGAAAGCAATGAAGTGCTAATGAAAATGCTGGAATGATGCTAAAGGACTTTGTAATGGTCAGACACTCTCGGGAACAGTGAATCAGTACCTGGGACATTTCAGTCAGCCCTTCCCTTCTGCAAGCTCTTAGCCTCTCACTTAAAATTACTACTCTGTACCCTTCTATTCAATGTTATGACCTTACTTTAACACCCGTTCTACTACCCTAAATGCAGATATAAATCCTCCTCCATGCGAATATTCATCCCCCCAACAAATCACCTTGATGAGGATGGTCCAATGAAACTCATCTAAGGAAGGAAAAGAACGAATATGAAGTAAATTTTCTTAACTAAGTTCTACTAAAACTGTAAAGGATTTCTTAAAGCAATGGCATAAACCATACCTGGGGCAGCAATTAAATGTAGAACAACAAAGCACTGGACAACATAGACCTACATATAGTCCTCCTGTGTCTGTATATACATATACGTATACATTCTATATGAACTAATCAGCCCTTAGTTTCCAGATGTTCTTTTATTCTGCATTGCCAGAACCTATTTACTTTACTTGTCAAGATGTTATCCAAACATCAGGGCTTGCAGTTATTTAAGTAAACATTTACATTGATCTAAAAATCTAACATCCCCATTTACAAATGGGAAATTTTACCCAATCTTTAGGTCAGAGGAAGCTTTGTGGGTAAATCCTATATCCCTCTTTAAAAATGTAGAGTATGCATCTTCTTTTCCACTTGCAAGGGAAGAGGATGAGGTGTCCATCCACATTAATTGCTATATGGGACAATGAGATAAAGAACATCTTAAAAAGAAACAAAAAAGTCAGTTCACGCATTGTGCAGATTTTATGATGCTTACTTCTATAGATAGGCTTTTTATATTATCCCAGTGGAGCCAACAGACTGCTTGCCAGCTGCATCTACTCAATCAATGTAATGGTGTCCACATACAGCAGAGGAGCTGCTAAATGTGTAACAGAGATTGTTCCTGCATGTTCTTATCCTTAGTAATCTTCCTAACAATTTGTAAAATGAAGAGAAAATGTAAAAAAATAATGACATTTAACTTTTTTATGCCCTGTATCAGTAATGCCACCAAGGATTATAACTTCTCACTGCTCTCCAAATGCAGTTGAGGAATCAGATACACCAGTATATCCCTAGTACCCTTGCTTCTGTCTTCAAAGAGTGGCAAACTTCTTCCCTTGAAACCAGTACTAATGACATTTTACAGTTGAAACACAACTGGTGACAACCTCACAAAAACAATTTTAAAAGATACTCAAGCATCAAACTTCCATTGATTCCCTTGGAAATTATGACTTTGAATACACATAAACATCTGGTCACAAGTAAATATCAAAATTTTCCCAGGTCAGCTACTAAACACCCCTTTAAAATTACTTTCTTAAACAGGCATTTTCTGAACACTGCTTGAGATACTTCCCTACCCAGAACAGCCAATACTGTGAACAGATTGCCATATGCAAACACTTGTCTACAATACAGCATGCCCTCTTCCTTATATAATACAGATCCTTAGCAGTTTTGTAGTGCAGTAGAAATCTTCCAGTATGAGCAAAAGCACCTCTCTGACAATACTGCATTTATGTAGTTTTCCACAAAGATTTTTCATCCTGTGGTATGCATGGAGTCCCTCAGCCCTGCTGATAAAAGGTGAAGGATACTGAGAGATTAGACCTTGAGGAGGAGATGGCAGTGAGATGCTGCAACATGCAACCTTGTTTATCATATCCAGTGTTCCAAGTATGCTTTGGGATTTTTTTCAAGTATTTATCTCCTGGTTTACTTTACTAAATCATTTAAAAAAAGAGCAGAGGGGCACTGAATGGGAACTGATTACACATTTGATACTTCGCTGTCTGGAAAATGGTTTAGACTGAACTAGTCTTTTGGCGACAAGAACATTGGAACCCAACAAAAAATCTACATCTACTTCCCTTTATTTCTGCAGAAGGCAGACATGGTGTTAAATCTCTGGTATGGACTGTGCAGCCTGTGAGACATGATGCTTGCTAAATAAAAAGTATTAAAACACTACAGTTTCAAAGCTGTTTTTTATTTGTTTTTATTTGTTCAATATTTTCAAGGGTAACACATGGAGAAAAAAATGAAGTGACTGATAACAGATGATTCTAAATTGTTGGCTTTAGTAGCATGAAGTAAAAATGCAAATGCATTATTGAATGAGCACAGCAAACAGACGGCTTGGTCACCCCCACCCCATCCTGATATATAAACAGAGATTTCGTTCAGAAAATGGCATTACCTTTACTCAGCACAGCCTAATTATTAGCTTAAATATACAGCATATTTTCAGTACATCTATTTTATAGCAGCTTCTCCCATGAGCTTGAGAGTACATTAAAGTGTGCTAGTAAGTGTGATTATAAACCACCTACTGGATAGAGGAAGTTCTGCTGCGATATTTTAATTTATCATTTACACCACTCTGCTAACAAATGGAAAAAAGGGCACTGTAAATTTAACAGCAGGCATACATATCTTCATTTATTCTTCCATATTTTTAACTTGCAAGGAAACTTAAGACTTGGAAGTGCAAGTAGATTAAAGCTCCATCTAGTGCCAGGGTCCTGGAAGTTACTGAAAGACTTGCAGTCAAATAGCAAACACGCTTGCCAAACTATCAAGAAGCAGCAGGTCTAACGGCTCAAAGCTGTAACACACAAAGGGAAGTCAGTTGGAATTACTCTTACATTGTATAAGGGCCTAATTTTAAAGCTGCTGTGTCTTGTACCAAACAGAAAAGAAGATACTAGCTGGATACAGACAACATTCTCCAAATGCGCACATCCCAGTCTGTGGAACCAAGCTTCCACTCAGGCAGTTCTCTCTGTGGCAGCAATATACGATTATTATGGTAATATTCTGCACTACTGATCTTCTCCTGATCCAATGAACACAGCGGGTGCAGGCAGGGAGGGAACGCGGAGCACTCCTCCCTGAAGCCCACTGCCTGGAGCTAGGGTGCTCTCAAGAGAAGTGGAAAATCCACGGTTGAAACTCCTCAGAAAAACGGATCCCACTCCCGGCCTTCCCATTCCTTGCCAAGTGCTTCCAAAGTGCTACACCGCAAAGGCTCAGCCCAGCTGCAGAGGCCACTTCATCCCACGGGGCCTGACACCTGCACACCTGCCCACCTGCACCGTGTGCCCTCGCAGGCTTCGCCACCCAAAGGCAGGCCAGAAACAAAGCCGGCGTCAGGACAGAAACTTTGGAGCCAAGTGACTACATTCTGTTTTTTGGATCTATCCCCTGGTTACTTACTCTTTTGTTTCAGCAAAGCAGTTCATAAATAAAATCTCTGTGTTAATTCTGGAATTTACTGTAGTGGTATTTAACAGTAGGTATAAAATGACAAAAAAAAAAAAAAAAAAGAATTCCCAATTAATGCTAAAAAAAACCCAACAAAACACAACAGTCCACAGCTAAAAGAAAGATAAAGCACAGGGAAAGGGAGTAGGGGAATTGACAGAAGGGGAGGAGAAAGAAAGAAACAAAGGAACTTCAGCAAAGATAGCAGAATGGTTCGTTTAATCTTTGCTAAACTCAACTTACCATTCTGCATGCTGTAAGGTGATCATGTTTATACTGTGGTTAAAATTGCAAATCCTTTTGTGGCGTTTCTATTTCCTGTTACAGGATATAGTTTGTAAAATAGCAAAAATATATACAAAAATATTTAGTCATTTAAATTAAAAACATTTTTTTCTACGAAGCCACACATTTTCTGCTTAGTCTTTAATGATATTTGATAAAAATTATTGTTCTCTCAAACTAGTAAATACCAGAAGCTACTACCAAGCAGTTACAATGCTTTAAGCATGGAGAGTGAAATGTAATTTTTCACCACTAACTACTTCTCTTAAAAAAAAAAATGGAACTAGAGACAAATATGTGAACAAGAACGTGAAAAAAACTGTGCCCAGTAGAAATACGTTATAAAAGGATAAGATGGAAAAGTATATCAGCTGGCATTTGAGGAACTGCCATTTCCGCTGCTGCAGACATCATTTGACTGATGATTGTCCCAACTTCCACACCAACAGTAGATTTTGAGAAACAAAAATACATTTGTCTACATGCTGCCTCCAAGCTGTCCTATTTTAGTAAAGCAGTTCCATTTGCTTCCAAAGAGCACATATTCCAATTCATCCAACTAAGCCATATCTACAAATCGGTTATTAATGGTTCTGAAAGACTTAGGCCCTTATGGTTTTATACATGGCTTGACTACTAGCCAGCATTTACCATTATTTTCTCAAAAGACATCCTCTGATGACGCCGTAAGAAAGCGTCTCTATTAAAACAAAATGAAAAAAAAATCTAGCTGGTGCTAATGTTCTCTTCCAATGTTTTTCCACATTTTTTTGCAATGCAAAGTGCTAAAACTGTACCTGTTACTAACTCTGCAACCAAAAATGTGTTGTGTGTTACAGCTGCGTTATGCACACTATTCTAAACTAATAGTTAAAACAAGGGTTTGTCCAGCAGGACATGGTAACAGGATGGTAACTCAGATTGTTAACAACCAAAGCAATAATATGCTGGATTGTTGATTATTATATATATATGTATTTTGGGTATACCAAAGTCATGTATTTTTGTTTAAGGAAAGTGGTCCTCACTCTGCATTTTACGTTTGAGTTTCAAAGAAAACCGAAAGAGGAGGAATCTTTTCATTCTGCTAGATAAATATAACACACCTGAGTTACAAATCTTTAAAAACTACCCTTTGCCATTTTGTGTTTACCTTAACTGTGAGTACAGACAAGTTGTGTTAGATGCATCTTTCCCATGTACATCTCCACATAACCTCAGCAGGCACTGGGAAGCACATACTGTTCGAAACGTGCATGACCAAGAGCAGAGTGTTCCACAATTGCTCCTATCTAAATGTGATCCAATGACTTTGCGCAAGCTGAATTTCTGTATGAGGACTCCAGGAACATGGACAAGAGTGCAACAAGAGTCACATAGCAGATGACTGGATTCTTCCTACCACCCGTAACACTATTAAAAAGATCCGCTCCCAGCTGCTGTAAACATTGATAATAAAAATACCAGCGCCCACTTCAAAACAGCACATAATCCAAGATTCAGACTCAATTTACACTTACCATGTGGAAAATGTATACTGGTTTAAAACCAGTAATACTTGGGGAGTTGGAGGGGAGCGGGTAGAAAGCAAAATCCATACACAAAAATGCCACACAAATGTAAGCCTGACTTTCTGAAGTCATTAACCAGGTCTAAACAGACGTCAGTTAACTGCGATATTGAAATGGGCCTGCTTCACACTCCCACTCTAACTTTTCATTACCCTTTGTACAATTTCTTCAACTTAGCATTTTCAACATGTTTACCTATCTCAACAGCTGTTTGATTGAGATGTAGTACTGATTCCTTAGCTTCAGTGAGGTATAAAAACAAAAAAGGGAAAACCTTATAAACGAAAATAGAAAAATTTGAGAATTCTTAGGTTACTTTCCCCTTTACTCAATTATACTTTTCCCTGTTCCTCCCCTTTTTATGTTTTTAATGTTTTCTTTCATCCACACCAGATTTGATGCTCTACAGTTCAGCAGTATTAGACTTTCATAATAAGTACACCTTTTCTGAGCACGTAATTCATGTATTTTAAAACTTTTCCTAGATCTTCTTTGGTGACTAGGTAGACAAATTTGAACAGAATAATGTTCATATACTTTGTTTCTCAAAAGTGCAGTGTTTATTTGCATTGATGTAATTGAGAAAAAACCACAACATCTATGGCAGAAACAATTCTCTGGGTGCTGAAACGAAATATTACTTCATATGATAAATTAACACAGAAATAGTCTAAATACTAAATATACATAGACTGGCTCTTCTTTGGTGAACAGACAGCAGACAGTTTGACTGCTATTCATAGCTAAAATGAAGTACTTCCTGGCTAGAGAGAATTGTGGTACTAAGTTAAAAAAAGAATTCCAGGAAAAAAGCATTTAGTAGTTTCTGGTTTATTCCAAAAATAATATATATTTGTAATTTTACAGAGCAGTGTAAGGTTGTAACTATATAATTTATCCAGGAAGATATTGCTTTCTGTACTACAGAATTATTAGTAAGTGCTTTTGCAGACAGTGAATGTTTTGGGTAGACATTACATATGATAAACAAACTTATGCATCTGTGATCCAGAAATCCTTTGCACTTTTAACAAATAACAAGCATCAACAGCAAAATTATTTGTGATCATAAAAGGAAGTATCACCCAGATAGACATATTTACAGATACTTTTACTGAAAGAAAGCTCAATGAACGAAATAATGTACTGAAAAAAACTTCAAATTTCCTGGTTTGCCATGTGGTAGACTGAAAAAGCAGCAGAAAGCAGTGCAAAACCAATCACATAAAGAAATTGTGAGCTAGAAAAACAAAGTTTTGTCAGTTCAGTAACTGGAACATGACCTTGCACAGGCAGCCAAAAACTGGAGCCAGACTGTGACAAATACATGGTTTGCCAGGATGCTGCTGCTGACGTTTGGATCATTTTAAGCATGAAAGAGTCCTGGCACTACTGCAGTGCACCCTCAGTGTGCACTAATGCTGCATTAGGAAAAGTGTGTTCTTGTTTGTTTTTTTCCTTAATGCCTGCTAACACAGTGCAAAAATCACAGTATCACAGATTTCTAGGTTGGAAGAGACCTCAAGATCATCGAGTCCAACCTCCGACCTAACACTAAGTACTCCACTAAACCATATCGCTAAGCTCTACATCTAAACGTCTTTTAAAGACCTGTAGAAATGCAGAAGGTAAAATTACCTTCCATTTAACTTTGAGAGAGAAACAAAGAGATGAAGCCTGGGAAGACTTAAATGCTGTTCTTTTTCATCTAACATCATTTCTCAGCGCAATCAGTGCTCTGCACAAAGAGTGGAGGTATGGACTTCATGCAGTAATAAGTTAGCTACTCTTGTTGAACCCCAGTCAATGAAAAAACAACTGTCTTTAGAACCCATGCTTACTATGTTCC
This sequence comes from Anser cygnoides, assembly GCF_040182565.1. Taxonomy (NCBI): domain Eukaryota; kingdom Metazoa; phylum Chordata; class Aves; order Anseriformes; family Anatidae; genus Anser; species Anser cygnoides. The sequence continues at coordinate 26,906,048 of NC_089881.1, forward strand.
ATTTTCTATTTTTCTATTTTCTCTCTTACTTGGTACTTCTCCAGCTCCCTACTGCATTTCTTAGTTTTAGTTTGCGTTCTTCAGATCACTTCTACACAACCTTTCACCCACCAAAAAGATCAGTTAACAAAGGCATGAAATGAGTCACCAACGAACTTGGATAAAATAAAATAAAATAAAATAAAATAAAATAAAATAAAATAAAATAAAATAAAATAAAATAAAATAAAATAAAATAAAATAAAATAAAGAGCTTCAACGGAACATGCTTCCACCCTCCCTCACCTGTGTCAAGCTACCTATAAACTGACTAAATTTCAAAATTTCACACACCCAAGTAAGAATTTGCATACAAAAGACATTATAGTATTAAGGATTTTTGTTTGTTGGCTGCTGACAAGATCACAAACTTATCTTAAAAATCCAAAAGCTGAGCAAAGCTTCATGATTCTGGACATATTTTTTCAGTTCCCTGACTAGACAGCATATAAATCTGGCCCACAAAGAATTGTTCTCAGATTTAAAGCCGCTGTTTCTGGAAGCAACTTAAATAGAAGCAATCTCATACCCCTATCATCTGACATAGCAAGCACCCCTAAGCCTGCATTTGATTTAGAAGTTACACTTTAGCTTTGTTATTTTTTAATTTGATGGCTGAGTAAACGACAAAGGAGAGAAATTCTTCTCAACTTCATACCTAATGAATTAATCCTTGGCAAGACAGAGGTTTTGCTGAGATATCTACATGGTAAAGCTGTATAAAGCAAGCCTGCTATACAAAGAAGAAACCAACATCTGCACAGGGAGTTAAACCGTCTTTCCCAAATGGTGCAGGAGATACCAGAATTTATTTTTTTTCTTTTTGCAGATCTTTCTGGATGGTTTCAAGTGCTGTTATACAGGGCTCGTTTTAGTGCAAGTAGAACTATGCTAGCACTTGATATGACTTTAAGCGCAGGTATAGCTATGCAATAAAACTTTGCATTGTACTCTTAATCTAATCTTTGTTGCATTTTGTAACACCCTATTTTCTTAGAGTTAGCTTCAAGTTTTCAGCTCATTAATATTAAATTTCTACCATTTATTTCAGTTAATGCTCATCCCAGCCTTTGGCGGCTTCCTTGTTTTTCAGCCAAGTTACTTAATTAGCTGGGGAAGCACTCTGCAAACACTGCTCTCTAGTTATCACCACAAGGTCACAAGGCAGAATACTTCTTGCTGCCTGGCTTTTAATCAACAGAACTGAATCTGCTAACTCATAACACTTCTAAATCAGTTTTACCCTCTGTACTTCCGAAAGCACTTGTGGTCACGACAAAGATTGCCACAGGAAACACAATATGGTCTAGAGAGGAAGTAACGAGCAGTACCACAAGCTAATCTTATAACCGTTAACACTGAATGAACTCTAGCTCACAGGTCCTACATGAAATGCCACTGTCAAGCCACTGGAAATTCATGGCATGGAATCTTCTTCCCATGATTTCAGGTAGACTGATTGTAGCCGTGATTCTTTTCCCCCAGAATGCTAAGCTTTCAATTAACAGCAGTAAGACAATCACTTTGAAAATAACTTTTCATTTGAAAATTCTGTATCTCAGTAGATGCTGTATTGAAAATGAAAATAAAAACAACAAAAACCAAGCAAAATTATCTTTTGGATATTTTTCTGTTAGCTCTGTAAGGTTTAATTTTCACATAAAAGACAATCTTGCTTTCTACTGATGGCCACTTATTCTTCCTGTCTATACGTAAGTGATGTTTAATGTTTTCTCCAGGTGGGTCGATTTGGTGAAAAATAGGAAGAACGAGGGCTATCACAAGAAATCTTACCTTTGGCTCTCCAACCGTTTCGAGCACAGCAGCAATTCTGGTAGTTACAAAGCATGATAGAACACTGCACGTTATTTTACTCATACAATATACACATTGCTTCAAGTTTTTGGTCACTTTCAACTTTTACATTACTGATATAAAAACAGTAAAGTTTCTCACAAAGTCATAAATCATATGCTCTAGTCAAATACAGTCTATATTTTCAAATTATTTCAAATGATTATTTTTCTCTGATGTGGTCCAATATAAATTTTAGATGAAGTTCTGAATTGAATCACAGAATCACAGAATCGTCTAGGTTGGAAGAGACCTCCAAGATCATCTAGTCCAACCTCAGCCCTAACACTAACAAGTCCTACACTAAACCATATCACTAAGGGCTACATCTAAACGTCTTTTAAAGACCTCCAGGGATGGCGACTCAACCACCTCCCTGGGCAGCCCATTCCAATGCCTAACAACCCTTTCAGTAAAGAAGTTCTTCCTAACATCCAACCTAAACCTCCCCTGGCGCAACTTTAGCCCATTCCCCCTCGTCCTGTCACCAGGCACGTGGGAGAAGAGGCCAACCCCCACCTCTCTACAGCCTCCTTTAAGGTACCTATAGAGAGCGATGAGGTCTCCCCTAAGCCTCCTCTTCTCCAGGCTAAACAACCCCAGCTCCCTCAGCCGCTCCTCATAAGACTTGTTCTCCAGACCCCTCACCAGCTTCGTTGCCCTTCTCTGGACTCTCTTGAGCACCTCCATGTCCTTCCTGTAGCAAGGGGCCCAAAACTGAACACAGTACTCAAGGTGCGGCCTCACCAGAGCCGAGTACAGGGGCACAATCACTTCCCTAGACCTGCTGGCCACACTGCTTCTTATACAGGCCAGGATGCTGTTGGCCTTCTTGGCCACCTGGGCACACTGCTGGCTCATATTCAGCCGACTATCAACCAGTACTCCCAGGTCCTTCTCGGCCAGGCAGCTTTCCAGCCACTCATCTCCCAGCCTGTAGCTCTGCTTGGGGTTGTTGTGCCCCAGGTGCAGGACCCGGCACTTGGCCTTGTTGAACGTCATACAGTTGGCCTCAGCCCATCGCTCCAGCCTATCCAGATCCTCCTGCAGAGCCTTCCTGCCCTCGAGCAGATCGACACACGCACCTAACTTGGTGTCATCTGCAAACTTACTGAGGGTGCACTCGATCCCCTCATCCAGGTCATCGATAAAGATATTAAAGAGGACCGGCCCCAGCACTGAGCCCTGGGGGACTCCACTAGTGACCGGCCTCCAACTGGATTTGGCTCCATTCACCACAACTCTTTGGGCCCGGCCATCCAGCCAGTTTTTAACCCAACAAAGCGTACGCCAGTCCAAGCCACGAGCAGCCAGTTTCTTGAGGAGAATGTTGTGTGAAACGGTGTCAAAAGCCTTACTGAAGTCAAGGTAGATCGCATCCACAGCCTTCCCCTCATCCACCAAGCACGTCAGTTGGTCATAGAAGGAGATCAGGTTCATCAAGCAGGACCTACCTTTCACAAACCCATGCTGACTGGGCCTGATCGCCTGGTTGCCCTGAAGACTAATAACTGTTACAAGCTACATTAAAAAAATGTGGCAGCAGTGTGCAAATACCTTCCAGAAAGTAGAACTACCACGCTGAATGCAAAAAGAGGCTAGTACACAGCAAATCACAATTTAGCTACTATTCATCCTAACTATATAGCTTACGGTCAGATGGCACCACTTTATACAGACAGATACTGATGTTAAAACAATTCACATCTACCAATTTTAATGATATTTTTAATATATCTATACTCTTCATTTAACAATGAACAATGTCAAAGATTCAAATTATGCTTGTAACAAAGAATAGAACTGGAAATCCTCTCTCTTAGTCTTTACCACACAGAGCACATCCTCATTTTCTTAAACCCAACAGACTCAAATGTGCTCTTGCAGTAGTTTCAATAAAAACAGCACTACAATGACTACATAAGCTAACATACAACACAACCAACTGAGGCAACTCTTAGCAAAATTGGAATTATAGAATTATGATTTTTAGCAAAAGTTCTGGTGACTGTTGAAACTAAATTTTACAAACTACCTTGTAGTTTCATAATATTAAATAATGGTAACCTGATTTAATCTTCACTTTCTAAATCTATTGCTGCTAGAGTTACTTCACAAATAAGATGAGTAAAAGCTGAGCCACCACATATCTGGCAAATCTCATCCATTCATTTATATTCAGGTGATCCCAGACTGCAGTGCCATTATTTCCAATGTACATCATTAAAGGCAGACAACTTTTTACAGTAATTTTCTGTATTGCTAACATCTGTTCAAAGTAGCAGTCATACTGCTGATCACCTATCTTATGCACATATTAATAAAACGTGACAAGACCTCCCTCTGCAACTCACTGTGGAGGGCGCAACACACCATGCTGCGGGGAACAAGGGCTTTGATGAGGTTGTTAAAGAAACTTTCTTCCTCCTCAACCATACTGCCCTCAGATAAAAACACTGGCTTTTGCTGTCAAAAGCCAGTGTCAAAATTCCCACCCATCAGCTAGAGACACAAAAGATGGGCACTGAAGCAGCTGCATTTCCCTACAGAGTAAGTCCAGCTCCTAGCTGGCATTGGCCATTTCATCTCTACTTACCATGAAACAGGACTGGACACTGGGCTGTGAGGGCTCTGAAGCTGGAGTTCTTGGTCCTCAGGCAGAAGGGATGACCAAGTATGTTGGAGAGTACATGCGAGAAGGTGGTTCAACTCCAGGCCAGAGGCCAGTATAGCCTTTGACTAAAGCCCTGGAAACTCACAGGCGTATCTGAAAACTACCTCCAAGCTTGTACCAACCAGCCTGCCATCCATGCAAAACCCACCTCTCATTAATCAAAGGATAATGACACTAGCAAACAGGCAGCCCAGGAATTCCCAAGGCCTGTCTCTGGGTTTGGGATGATATGATGTCTGGCTCTGTGTTTATAAAATCCACTTGTTAAAGTGAAACAGTCTGGAATTCTTACTGGAGCTTGCAAAAAGCAACAAAAAATCCAAAACATATTCCAAAACACATACACAAAACCAAACACATTTTGGTCCAACTCCAAAAAAAAAACAAAAAAAACCATCAGCCTCTTGCTCGTTTAAGAATGATGCGTTTCATCTATGCAAGTAACAAAGTTGAACTGGGACCTCCTAACCTCCTAGAAGGGCGCATGAAAAATGAGAAGTGGCCCTCAACAGCAACAGAAGAAAACTTTCTCTTTTTCTCTCCCTCCCATGAAAAGAATCTGGGGAGGGAGGATGATGAGATCCATCCAAACGTCACAGAAAGTTTTAGCTATTTAAAAAGCCAAAAGCAAATTTACAGTCTATAAATTGTTAGCACATGTAAGGCCATGAAAACATTTTTGGTACCCATGGATGGCAGGAAAAGGATAAAGCAAAGTTCTGGTGTGGTCCAAACTCAGAGGGGCAAAGGCACTGTGAAAGTAAAACAGAGGAAACATTTATGGAATTAAGCTAAAAGATGCAAAATAAGCTCTTTTTAAAAGTATCTAGTAATCTAAGCAAACTCTATTAGCATCTAAACAACAGTCAATCCCATGACAACTGAATTAGGTTTTAAAAGGACTAAGAACACCCTCCAGTATGTTGTAGGTATACTGACTGTAAAAAGCTGGTGAATATTCTTACTGGGAGACATAGCCACAGGAAAAGACAGATTCAATTGCTTTATTCTATGCCTTGGGAAATTCAGGTATGAGCTGTAACTGAATTAAAGCTTCAAAGCAAATAGCATGGAAAGCCACTTCATATTTCAACAGTCTCCCAGGAATCATAATGGAGCCCAAGGAAGGCAAAGCTGCCCTGCTCAGAAGGGAGGTGACACCCCACCCTTCCGATTTCAATTTCAAGCAGGACCAAGCTGTCGCCCTAGCACACCCGTTCGGTGGACGTTCCTGCAGCTTTCAGCAGGGCAGCCTCCTGAGCAGCGGTCCTGCCAGAGCCAAACACCAATGCAGCAGAACGCTGGTAATAAATCTGGGCCTCTTACAAACAAAGGTGGAAAATAAATTATTTCTACAGGAACTTGGTGGAACCTGGAGGGAGGAACAAAACTCCAAACAGCCACTTACAAAATCATGCAGCAATAAAACACGCCATGCTAGTACTTACGATGGGGAGCCCACCACCTTCACACAGCACAAACGCTTCGATACAGAAACCCCCTCGCCACCCGGGCGGGACACACAGTTAGCGGAGGCACGGGGCAGGGGACTGCGGCCCGCTACCGGCGCTGTGACCAGCAGCGCTCTCCCGGAGGACACCGCCAGCTGCTGAAGGAGACGGGACGCGCCCGGGAGCACCGCGCACCGACCCGCCGGCAGCGCCGCCCGGCAGGGCACAGCCCGCGGAGCCCCCCCCGCGCGCTCCCCGGGCAGGCTCCGAGCGAGCACCGCGCGCTGCTCAGCGCGGAGCCCTGGGGACACGCCGGGCATTTGCCCGGGCAGCGACCACGCTTCCAGAGGCGGGGAACAGCGCTGCTCCCAGGGCGAGAGCGAGGCGTTCGCGGCTCTCCAGCTCAGAGCGCCTGGCAAGAGGCGGCGGGCTGCGGGCGGCGGCGCCGGAGCCGGGGCCGCACCGCTCGCAAGGCCGGGCCGGGCCGGGCCGGGCCGGGGGCACCGCGCTCGGCCGCCCCCGGGGTGCCGGGCCCCGCCGCCCCCCGCAGCCCCGCCGCAGCCCCGCCGGGGGAGGGGGCGGTGCCGGGCCGGGCCCCTCCTGCCCCCGCCCCCCGGCGCCGGCAGCGCGGAGGGGAGGGGAGGGGAGGAGGAGGGAGGCTGGGCTGGGCTGGGCTGGGCTGGGCCGCGCCGCTCGCTGCAGCGCTCGGCTCCGCTCGCCGAGGAGGAGGGAGAGGAGAGGGAGCGCCGCGCCTCGCCTCGCCTCAGCCGCCCGGCCCGCGCCGCGCCGCTCGCTGCCTGCCGCCGCCCCGCTCGCTCCCGCCTCCGCCCGGCGCCGAAGATGGCCGGCTGGCAGAGCTACGTGGACAACCTGATGTGCGATGGCTGCTGCCAGGAGGCCGCCATTGTGGGGTACTGCGACGCCAAGTACGTCTGGGCAGCCACGGCCGGCGGCATCTTCCAGAGCATCACGGTGAGGGCCGCAGCGGCGCCGGGCGATGGGGCGCCCGCGGGCGGTGCCGGGGACGGGGGCACCTTGCGGGGGGACGGGGGGGATCGGCGGCTGCCCCGGGCGGGGGGGGGAGGGGGGCGGCAGGCCCGCGCCGCAGAGCCGCTGAGGCGGGCCGGGCGGGCCGCGGCGCTGCGCCGCCTTTTTGTCTCCGGCCGCCCGCGGCCGCGGGGGGAAAGGCCGGGCCTCCGCGCGGGGGCGGGGGCCGGTGCCAGCGCGCGGGGGCCGCGGGAGGCGGCGGCGCGGCGGGAGAGGCCGCGCGCGGCGCGGCTTGCGTAGGGCTGCCTGCGCCTGGGCCTGGCGCTGCGGCGAGGCTTACGTGCGCGGCGTAGGCGGCGTTCGTGAATGCCCACCTCGCCGCTGGCTCCATGTTTTCCATCGCCAAGATGGCGCACTGCCATTGATTCCTCCCTCCCTCCCCTCCCCCAGCCCTGCCCGTCCTCCCCCCGCTGCGGCCCGGGCCCGGGCCCGGCTCCCGCTGCCCGTGCAGAGGCGCCGCGCGGGGCGGGCCCTGCGGCACCGCGGCCCCCTCCCCTCCCGCTCCGCGCTGCCCTGGCCCGGCCGCCCCGGGCCGCCCCGAGCCGAGCCGCCGGCCCGCGCCGCGCCCCGCCCCGCGCCGGGCCCGGCGCGGCGTGCCGGGGCTGGGGCCGGGCCGGGGGCTGGGGCTGGGGCCGGGCCTGGCGCGGCGGTGTCGGGGCTGGGGCCGGGCCCGGCGCGGTGGGGCCGGTGCCGAGCGGGGCCGCGGCTGGGGCCGAGCGCGGCGCGGGGCGGCGGTGCCGGGCCTGCCGTGACTCTGCACTTTGCGGCGGCCGCCGCCTCGTGTCGCGGCCAGGGCCCGGCCCCCGCGGCGCCCCCCTGCCGGGCCGTTCCGTGCCCCCCTCGCGGCTGCCCCCGCCGGCCGCCCGCCTTTCTCCGCTGCGGCGCCGGCGGCGCGGGGCCGTGCCCGGCCTGGCGGAGGCCGCGGCAGCCGCTCGGCGAGGGCAGGCGCCAGAGGCCGGCACCCGACCCGGCCGCGAGGGGCGGATGGCCGGCAGGCTCTCCTGCGCTGTGCTCGGTGTCGAACCCGACTCCTGAGGGCACCGAAACGCGTTTGGTACTTAATAAGTTCAGTCGTCCAGTGCTTCCGTTAACGACACCTTGGTACCCAGCAATACTTGGGTTATGAAGTGTTTCGGGACAGCAGTTCCACCGCTTCCAGTGGCAGCAAATCAGCACAATGTATGCACCTAATAACAAAGTCTGTTCTGGAGTACTTCCTGGTGGGAACAAGGGGAAGCTTTCTATCTAATCCTCTCAACCAGAGACAGGACGCTTTTGAAATAGAGATTGGGCAGTAAGATAAAGTAGTGCTAACTCTGGACTTTTTTCTTTGACAGCCAGTAGAAATAGATATGATTGTAGGAAAAGACCGAGAGGGTTTCTTCACCAACGGTCTGACCCTTGGTGCAAAGAAGTGCTCTGTGATCAGAGATAGCCTGTATGTTGATGGTGACTGCACAATGGACATCAGGACAAAGAGTCAAGGTGGTGAGCCAACATACAACGTTGCTGTAGGCAGAGCTGGCCGAGGTAAGCAGGATTTTATTCACTCATAGATCATTCAGTTAACAGTATGAACCTGGGCATAGGCTCCGGTTACTAAGTCCAAAATATTGTATTTAATGGTTAACTAATCGGGGTGGGTGGCGGTGGTCAGGCTGATTAACTAGATTTTTGCCTAAGATTAAACACTTGTCCTGGTTCCCCCATGTGTGATCACAGTTGGGCGCTAGGCTGTGAAATGGTTGATGAGACCTCAGGCAAAAAGGACCTGGTTATTGCTGGAGTAAATTGGCCAACTATATTGCAACTAAAGTTTACAGTAGAATACCATAGGGATACATTAACGATTTATAGTGAAATAAGCTTTTACGTTGAAAATGTCTCAACCGAAAGTTTATTCTGCACAGAAGTGAATTTCTTGTATGAGCTACTTCCACTTGCCTTTTAACAAGTTCTACACTAACTCCTCTTGCACTTACTATTGAGCTCTCTGAAGTCTGTCTTTGGGGAAAAAATGCCTGTCCAATTTGGTATCAGGGAGAAACTTGCTTTATGCTAGTTTGTCTACTCCTTGTGCTCCTCACTTAAATTCCAGCAAAATATGCTACTGAGAAGGCATTATGCTCAAATGTTTAAAAAAAAAAAAAAGTGCCTCAAAATACTGGCTACAAGCAGTATGCATTGTGTTCAGAATACCTAGCTTAGCGTTTTTTATCTTGCTGTAGAATAAATTGGTGATCACTGGACTTCTGCATATAAATTTTTTTTTAAAAAGCAAAATTTGTCTGTAAGCTAAAGCCAGGTGACGAGTGTTTGCAGCACTTAAAAAAAACAAGCAGAGTTCTGACTCCTTGCCACAAATTATGGAATGCTAATGAGAATGGTCTGTCTTAAGCCTTTTCTGAGCAAATTGCTATGGAGATGTACAATCACCTGTAGGTAGGCTGACTGCAGTATTTCCAATTACACTGTACCTAACTTGGGAAACAATTGTGCTTGTGAGAGTATAGTGCTTAGTGTGTCTGTGTACCTGCTAGTGACATCTGCTGGCAACTTGCAGATGGTGTGTACTGCTGAAGAGCCTTACCATGTTCTTGTTTGCAAGACAGCTGGGACACTTCATCACCAGAGTTCTGAGATTAATTGGAGTCAGCATTGAAATCTCTGTCTTTTGCAAAATGTGAAGCATGCTTTATAGTGGTATTATTGCATGACAAGTCTAAGTTCAGGTCTGACCCTATGGATTTTTTGCTAGCAATACGACAGTTATTCTGGTTCTTAGACTGGCAGTGTCCGCTGCAGACATGACTATTTATTACCTCTTGTGCTCTTCAGCATCACAGTTCTTCTATGTGTACAACTACTTTTGTCCCTGACACCACTTTTTCTCCCCCTTGTTTTTTAACATGTAGCCAGGGTTTCCTGGCTGGGTGATGGCAGATGGTGGATAGGCACTATGGTGCTTTTTTGAGGTAGTTGGTGGCTTTTTTTTTTATTAAGCGATGAACTCATGACTTACCTGAAGGGTAACCCATGCCTTCTCCCAGCCCTGTCTACATCTGTATTTTTTACAAGATTCCTGTAAAACTAGCTTAATACCAAAGTACTAAATCTTGAATTTGAGTGTGTTTATTGCACTGCCTAAAACTTGCATTATTTCCTTGTCTAACACACTCTTTTTAAAACTTTTTTCTTTTCTCTTTCAGTCTTGGTCTTTGTAATGGGCAAAGAAGGGGTCCATGGAGGCGGATTGAATAAGAAGGCATACTCAATGGCAAAATACTTGAGAGACTCTGGGTTCTAGTTGCTAGGCAGACTGTTAAGTACTAGGGGAAGATTGCTATTAAACTTTCCTGGCGGTGAGCTTTAAACCTTACATTCTGGAAACTTTATTAGCAATGCAGGGTGATGGGGTATGAACCTGTGTCTCCTTTGTATCCCTTTGTTGGTGGGGAAAGGTGTTATTTTTTTTTCTTTAATTCTGTTCATTTCTGTTTTGTTTCCTTGTGTACTCCAGCATTGGTTATAGTCATGGGAAAGGAAGGTGTCCATGGAGGGACACTCAACAAGAAAGCATATGAACTGGCTTTATACCTGAGGAGGTCTGACGTCTAAGCAGCCTCTCCCCATCCAGCTAGCAACTGTCTTCATCACCACCCAGTTGTGTTCAGTGCTACCAGACTGTAGATGGTAGTTTGTGTTTTTTATTTACCCATTTTCTAATGTCATAATTCCAGTTACCCTTTGTTCATTTGTATGTTAACCACTGTGTGTAACCAAGTCCCATATCTGGCACCATTACTGCACCACAAAGATGATATGCATGATACCTTGAAAAACTATTGGGAGGGGAATATGCCAAGTGTAGGCTTTGCTTTGTCTTAGCAATTAGTGTGTATTGACAACTAAAACAACTTAAATACTAAACAAGGTGCCGATTGTACAATCTAATTTGATCGATGCCTCTTCAGCACTTTGAGCAATTACACAGCTCACTAGTCTTCCTTTCATAGAGCATGGTTGGGAGGAAAAAGTGCATGCATATCTTTATTTCTGTCCCTCTCCCCTCTTGTGTTTTTGTTTGTTTTTTTAATCCACATACGTTTGCTTACACCTATTTTTATAGTGCCTGGTTTGTTTAACCAATTTGCCACTCAAAAGCTATTAATGTTAAATCAGTTTTGTTGTTGCACTTCACTGTAGGTTTAAGTCTCCCACTTTTTCTTCATGATGTCTGAAGCTTGTACTGCTTAATAAGTGCAATGGCAAAACTATCAAAGGGTACAGATGCACTTCCTCCCATGACCTTACAACCACCATCCCGAATGAATCCCCAGGGACATTCCATCTTTGCAATAGCTCAGGCACTTTTTTTTTTTTTTGCCAGCTCCTGTTCTGTAGTTGAATTGTAAAAGGCTGCCATTATGGACATTAGATATCCCAACATAACCATCTGGAGTGTGTCTGGTTTCAGTTTTTCATAGGACCAATTTTAATTTGCAGCTTGGGTTTTTTTTTTTTTTTTTTTTTAAATTAAACTGCAATGTCATTGTGGAAAACTGCCACCTTCAGCTATTCTGGGAGCGCTGACTGACTCCAGTCTTTCTGCCAGATTACTTACTGGTTAAAGAGTTCCGCTGCTCTGAAGCCATTATTCAGATGAAGGTTGGTAGTTTGAAAGCTAACCTGTCAAAATGATGCCATTTCAAATTTAAAATCTTCATTTGGCCTGTCACACCCTTGCTGCAGAAATCATGGAGTGAACTGCCTTGTGCACCAGTCATTTGAAATGTCTGTAACCAAACTCTCAGTTCAGGCACGGTACTAACTTGTATGTCCATTTAAAGAGAACTGCAGAACTCTGTATACAAAAGAATAAATGGGAGATGGTATTGGTTGGAATAACTGACTTGGCTGTCTTGTGATGAATTTTTTAATATGTATTCTGTGCCATACTATTGTTTAAAAAAAATGAACTGTTGCTATTGTGAGATGGATTTTAACTGACTACAAGGGTTTCTTTTGAATGGCACTACTTTAGGGACATTCTAGTATTTGCTTCTATTGTTGGGCCTTGTGGATAATGTACAGATTTAAACAAATTCTTGTTGCTGATTTGTCCATTTCTTTCCCTGCACTTTGTTACATCTGGGATACAGTCTAACTCATCTGATTTAATATGCATTTCAAAAAATGCCATAACTATTAAAAACACCTTGTTTACAGACAGATGAAATAAATTTATTCCAACCAAACAAAATAAGACTGTTTGTAATTTCTTTTTTCCCCCACAGCTCTCCTCTGAAGCCCTTCCTTGTTGCATGGCTGACTACTCTAATAGTTGACCTAAGTGCAGTTGTAAGTTTTGTGAAATAGTAATAGTATGGTAATACCACTCTAGTTAAAGGACAAAATTCTAAGCCTTTATAAAAGGCCTTTGAGGTAGATATACCTAAATTAAGAGATGATTTCTTTTGGCTACCTCTGCGTTTACCAGCGTAAAGGCGGAGTGCATTCCCACCTGCTTTACAGCATTTCCCATACTATGAAAATGTAGAAAACACTAAAAAATGGAAAACAGAAGCAAGAGGAGACCTCTGCCACACAATCTATTCAGTAGGATAAGAGCTTGCTCCCCTCTGGTAGGGAAGAGGTTTAAGGTCTGCCAGCTAAACAGCATCTCTGAGGCTTCCGGTGTGTCTGCTACCAAAGCACTCTGAAACCTTGAGTCACATGAAAGCAGTGTGCCTTTTAAGATCTGACGGTAAACAATGGGTGTTTGAAGGGGGGGGGGGGGGGAGAAAGAAAAGCCCAGACCTTAGAGGTTAATCTTCAGCTAAGGTGATGTTTTTCTTCTCAGTCCTGACTGCCAGTTGCTTGCTGCTTGGATGTTACCACCAAAATGCCATTGTTCTCCCCTATCTTCCCCTTCATCTTAATCTTCAGTGTAACTGTTGCACCCACTCTTGCTCCTAGCTCCCCCTCTAACTGAAGCCTTCACATATGCAATATATATCGCCTCTGGCTGCTTGAGCGGCTTAGGGTCTGAGCTGTACCTTCCACCTTTAACTTCTATTATAGTGCTATAATTGAAACAGACTAGAACAAGCCCACAGCCCAGAACAAGTTTACTTTTGGTAGTTTCTAATACAGAGGATGCAAACCTCTCACTTTTCCAGTAAAATTGTTATATCAGAATGTGTGTTTTGCTCTGTATCTAAATTTTGCCTAAACCAAACTTAACATTGCACTTACATGCTGATTGCAGGATTTTTATTTTTGGTTGTTTGAAGTTTTTCAATAATGAGGCTATCATGTCAGGAATTCACTGTAATGGCACCTCAGAGGAAGGAATAACATTAGCAGCACATACTGAGTACTTCGCCTCCCATTCCTTATTCAACCTAACATGGTTTCTTTATGATCAATCCCCCTTCTGAGCACGTGTCCAGAGGAGGCATCTACATTGTCCCCTAGCTATAGCTACTACTTCTTGTGAGAAATAAGTGTTGCTCAAACTACCTTCCCAAATGCTGTTCAATTTCCACAGCAAAATGGTGTCTGCACATATTATTTAACAGGATCTACCTAAAGTATATTTCTTGAGTAGCCTGAATGCTCATTGAATTTGACTCTATTACATTTAATCCCTCTACTAATTTCCAGATTATATACAACTTAAAAACCACTTAAATTCCCCAGTGCTAAGAGCTTAATTTCTGACATAGGATCATTCCGCATTCAAGGTTGTGGTTTTTTTTTTTCCTCCTTGCAGAAAGGTACTAACAGAGATACAATAAAATACTTTATCAGTTTAATTCTATTGACACAGCAAAGTCACATGCACAGCAATGTACTTATTGCCCTTCTCTTGGTGATTAGCAGCGTTACACTGTTCAGGGTCTAACCTGCCAGTTAATGTTCTGTAATATAGTACTACTGCTCCAGCCAGTTCTGAGGTAACAGTTTATTAGGTCGTACCACTACTAACAATTCACTCGGGAAAATTAATGCAGAGAAGAGGCAGAATTGCTTTAAAGTTGGGGTGGGTGGGTGTTTTTAAGGGTAGTTCTAAAGTTGTTCTCTCTCTTCCCAAACTCAGGAAGGAAGATAATTCACTACTGACTGAATTGCTTCGCTATTTTAAGGTTCACTTCTCCCTGCTCTATCCCCAGTTTCGTATGCCCCTGTATGGCACACGCTGGCAGATGAGGGAGAGCTGAATTTATGTGCAGACTACCAGGACTTTACAAGATTGTAATGCTGACTTCCAGGCCATTCTAATTAGTCCCTTACTTTCTCTGAAATCACACTTCTGAAGTTAAATGCCAGTGTGTTCACTTTCTCCATCCTAATCATTCACAGACAGGTTTCAATTATACCAGCCACTAGGACTTAGCCTTTTAGATGGTCATTATATTGATTTCTCACTAAATTCATTTTTATAATGAATGCTACTTAGAATTCTGTTAGATGTTTCTTGCCTCTACTGAATTTAACTGTTTACAGAATGAATTGCATTTTGTTTTAATACTCTGTTCTATTATTTTACACGTAGCTGTCCCATTATTACTGTTCATTCAAACATTGCCCTGGAGTTCTTACAGTATTATGTACTGGTTTGTTTTGCTCATTAAATCTTTTCTCCATTCCTTGGTGACCTGTTAAGAAAAATGCTTGTCAGACTTGTCACTTTTTCCTGTACTCTTCCCACCTCTCAGCAAATGAGCACTTATCTTTCCTTTCAAGGGTAAGTTTTAATTCCTGTCTTTTGGCGTCTTTTCAGAGTAGTTTATTCTCCTTATGTAGTGAAAGGTTTGGTTCAAACTTATAAGAAGCTATTTATACTGGTCATACAAATAATTACATTTTGTGATAACAGTCAATGATGCTATGCTATTTTATGTAGACATACACCTCAAAGGACTCATGGAATACTTTAAATTCAGACACTAGTTATAGCTATTTACTAGAAACTTTTCAGCTAGGTAACCAAGCATGAACCTCTTTCAAGTACCAGTGTGCTATTTGGAACATAGCTAGAGACTGAAGTTGGATTGATGGGCTTATAATAGAGGGGGAAAAAAAATTTAAAAAGCAACTGGTAGTCAGCTGCTTGTGGCAAGGTGAGGAAACAATGCGCCTTCACATGATAAACTAGAAGGTCATAGTCCAAAGAAAAATCCATATTTATCTTTTCCTGTAGGTTTGTGAAGACATTGCCTTTTGGGACAGAAGATTTATCCAGCAAGTGTTAATGAAATATACAAGTTATACTCAGAAATGCAGAGATTCCTTTAATGAAGTGCTGTTCTTTTCATTCACATCCTCACTGGCAATGGCAACAGATGAGTAAACTACCTGTGGTGCAAGGCAGGGGGAGGGGCGTGGGGGAGAAATGCCATCTCAGTGTTTACTACCAAGGCCTGCTGAAATGAAATTTACATTAATAGCATTAGGAAATTGGACAATTTTTTGAAACATACAGTAGGTTTGGGATGGAAACAGATTATCACTTTTTGCCTGCGTTTTCTCTGTATAGGATGGCGCGTGGCACGTGAGAAACTGAAGTCTCCTTTCACTTTTTGTCATTGCAGCAAATACTACACTCCGTGTTAGATGTAGCATATGTTAAAAAGTTGACTTCTGTTCATGGTTCTGGGTCACCTAAAATGCAATTATGAATAAACACATGCACTCATTACATATTAACAGCAGGAACCTATTTTAAGAAAAATCTTACAGCTTAGGTTTTCATATTTGGTCTTAACTAGACATAGCTATTTGAGGTGGAATTTTACACAGCAAAATCTCATACATTGTGTTTACCCCATGGATTGCTGTTGGCAGTGGTTTGTATATTAATCATTATTCTTCAATATCCTTTTACCGTGCCGCATTCTGAAAATGAAACCCCCTTTGCTGTTCACCAGTCCAAGAGAATTGATTTCCACTAGCAGGTGTAAGGAAGGAGGGTATGTAGCTGCACTGCACGTTAGGTCAGAAATAACAAATGGAAACACCTCACCTGTAATCTCCTCAGCCCAGGATTTGGCACTTTCTGACTTTCAGAACACAAACACTTAGTCTTCAGCTGTAAAGGTGTTGGCACAGCAGGCAGGAAAAATTAATAGTACTCTGGTCTTATTTCCCCCACACATTTTACATGTACAGACCTGGACTGTTTCAAGCTTCTCATCAAACTAAATGAACAAAAATTGTTTTCGGTGTAGCTTAGTCCCACTGCATAGTGTTGATCAGTATAAAATTTGTACTGCGATACATAGTACGATATAGGTATATGATACTAAGGGATGTTCACAATTCCATGTTCTGGATCTTTAAAAATACTTTAACCTTACATGGTAATACATGTATAAGTACACAATGAATGTAAGGTGTAAGTTAAATAAAATCCTTTTGATACGTAAAGTGGAAAACATTTATTAACATTCTTTCAAGCTTTCCTTATTCAAGGCCATATAAAAAAAGTCTCTGCATTTTGATTATACATGTGCTGTTACTTTCTACATAGTTACAGAGGTATTATATATAATTTACTTTTTTCATGATACACTGGTAAGTACTGAGTTCTGTTTAATAGTTATAAGCACTTGTTTTCAAATCAGGTATTTGAAAGGAACAATTTTTCTATATACATAGTTTAGCAGATTAATGTAGCATAAAATGCTCTTTAGTAAGAGGTATATGAGTTGAGGATCAATAGAATACATACCTAAAATTCTATGTGGAACAAAACCTTCCCTGTTTTAGTCACCCTCTCCCCAACTCCCACATCATCACTGAAAACCAGACTATATCATAGCAAACAAAGCTAAATTAACATATTACGGATGAATCTTACCTTGTGAACCACTTAAAACTAAACATATATATATTCTAAGTTTCCTTATCCTAGGAACTGCTCAAGAGGACTGCTTAAACTCAACTAGAGTGGCAAACTCCAAAGGATTATTTGGAATCAGTGCTTTGAGATAAAAGTGGAATTTCTTCTGCTTCGTTTTGATACATCAACATATAGAATATTGATCTGTTCTACCTTTTTTTTTTTTTCAGTAGCGGTGACAGCTTTTAGGCAAACTCTATACAAACATGCAAATACATTTTTTGTTGGGCTTCAGGGTTAACACATACCATACACATAATAAATATTGCTATCGGTATGACCCAGCTGCAGCTACAAAAAGGATGAAAATTATTTCCAGCTAAATCCCATTTCAACAGACACTGACATTTAAAGTACTCTGTGTAATATTTCTAGTTATATAAACTATTAACATTATTCATTAGTATTGTCAAGTCCAGTTAAACTGTTTGTTTTAAGAACACGTGACTGAATACCTGAATCAAAAATAAATCTATTTGTAATGATTAAACAATAGTACTACAATATGAACCGCTATTGAAGAAACCAGATGGATTACAAATTAAAATATATTACCTACATAAATGTTTGTAAAGTATGACCTTAAGAACTCTTTTGTTCATACACTATTAATTAATAGTAGTCTCAAACGATATTTGTCACTCTATAATCCCTTTCATCATTGGGCTGTAGTTGAACTACTATACTTTCTTCATTTATTCCATTTTCTGCATCACTGCTATCAATATTGTCATTGTCATCTTCCTCATATTCTGAGGACTCTGTCATGTTCTGATGGGAGTGAGATTCTGACAAAGCCCCAAAGGACTGAGTACTAACTGAGGCTAATGGTCTAAGCAAGGGGGTATTTTCAGATACTTCATTTTCTTCTTGACTACTGTCTGTTTCAGAGTCAGAGTCTCCCTGAGAAGGGACCACTTTCTGCTTACAAACAGGACATGTTTTTTTTGTTTTTGTCAGCCATGGGTCCACACACTTGCAGTGATATGCTGTTAGAAAACAAAATACAAGTACATTATTATCTAAGGAAAAAGGACAATTAAACCTGCTAAATTGTATTTATATTGAGTAAAACAGAAACATTTTAGAATTTAACTCATACTGAGAATTTTACTTAAAAGTTTGTTGGCATGTAGACTGTATATCCTTATGTACAAAACACCTAATAGATTAGGATCTAGGACCTAATTATGGACCATTAACATTATGACAAATAATGCAGTAAATACCCATTTCCTCTATTGAATCAATCTGAGAGCAGCCCTGCAATGGGCCACATTTGATAAAATCATCAACATTGGCTTCCAAGTGCAGTCAAGGCAATGATTTGTATAGCTTCAGGCTACAGGACAGACTATAACCATTCATCCACATTGTCTATGTCACTAGTAATCAACTAAATTAAGTTTTATGGTTTAATTGTCTTGGAGAAAGTAAAAGCTTAGTTTTATGTAAAAGGGAACTCTGAAATGTACTTCCCTATTAAAAACAGACATTTAGGGGACAGTGTCAAGCCCAGATTTTTTTTTTCCACATGCATATCCAAAGAAAAATGCAGAGTGGTAATGCTAGCCTTTTTTCCTTTTAAAAAGAAAAAAAAGTTTGCTCTTTTCCTAATTTGTGTATGTGCTCAGGGATATTAGCAAATGAAAAATTTTATAGATTTGTCAATAAACATTCAACTGCGATTTCTAGGCGTGGTGTTTTAGATAGCTATTTTAATGCAAATACCATATTAAAATACAGCTGCTTACCATGAGAACATGGAAGGATTCTGAGCTTGTCTCCATCCTCATATTCGTCCAGACAAATGGCACATACATCATATTCATCTCCTACAGCACATAATTGAGAATATGTTTAACTTTAAAAGATTTGCAACAGACAAACATATGCATATAGGTTCTCTGTTAGTTTCATGGGCTGAAGAAACTACTGGTCTTTCCTGACCTTGCAATGGGCAGGTTCTTTGAAGCTATATTGTTGACTTTACTGTATTTCTTTCCTTATACAGACTATATTCACTTTCCACTCAGGTTAATAAAAAAAATATTCAACTGTGCGAAGTGCTATTTTTGTAATATTCTCTCATTCTTATTAAAAAAGACACAGTTGTAAAGCATCCACTTTTAGACCAGTTAAAAAAAAAAAAGTTTTCTCAGTAAGGACTATGCTGAACTTCTCAAATACAGAGGCCGTGAAACTATCTGACACCGTCTTGGCTAACTGCAACATTTTCCTAGTTCTTGCCATGGACTTGTACTCAAGGCCTACCCCATCCCAACATCTGGGTCCCATCTTTCAATTGCACAGTAGATCTGAACAGGTCCTCTGCGCAACTGCTTCATCTGCATCCACCGGATTCCATCAGGTGCAGTCCAGCTGCTACATTTCCCCAACAAGTTACTAGAGAAATTAACTAACACGCTGATTCTTGCTCTCATCCTGGCTTGGCGCAGGAAGACAAGCCCACACAGTAGCAAAGACCAGAACTGCCAGCCCTCCCCAGTGCTCTGAGACTCATATGGTTTCTCTGTGCATCTTGGAGCCTCTACTACTTTCCAAATTAGTTAATTAGTTTCCAAGTTATTTTCACCTCCATGACTACTTGCCTCTCAAAGAACATAAGATTTTACATAATAAGATGTAAAGTACAACATAAGATAAAATATCTTGCTTAAATAAACTCTGCAAGTGGAACGTCTTCAGTAAGCAAAATTCTCTTTTACTTGACAAAACTACAGTATTTTCAGAAACAGAATTATCCATCCAGATACATTCCATATAGTTGTACACTTACGAACAATTTAAAATGAAAGAGAAAAAACACCAGAAAAAACTGCCAAGACTCTAGCAGACCTTAGGACTTGTTTTGTCTATTAAACCTACACTGTACTATGCAGTTAGGCAGATGGGTCAGTAATGAACAGTAATTAGATCAGTTATAATCCCATTTCCAGGAGAAAAAAAAATCAGCTTAGGAATAACTAGTAAACTGCAGAACCATGCATACTCTGGAGCAGATTTTTAAAAGATTTAAATATTTTTAAATACAACTACTATCCATTATTTCTCAATCGTATGCATCAACCTCCATATAAATGTATATACATAAAAATTCAATATCCATCATACTTAAAAATGTCTTTGCTTAAAATTATATGTACTCCTACAGCCTGTTATTTGTCACACATGGGGCTTCCCCCACCCCCCATATACATATACATGTATACGACTTTGGGCAGCTGACTGCCTGTAATTAAGTTCATTTCATATTTAAGCGCTTAACCAAACAGCTCCACTAAGTCTCATAGACATAGCAACTCCAAAATTCTGGATACTTTATCACACATTTAGGATCCTAACCTTTGACACTGAATGTAGGAAAACTAACTTCATGAGTTTTTAATTTCTTAATAATGTGATTACATATCTCTTTCTTTTCCAGCAGTCTATCTTCTTACAATACCAAACTTACAATACCTTCTATTCTGCAGGTGTGAATGGTTACACTGCCATTTCATTGCTGGTAAGATCTAAAATCTTTTCATTCTTGGCCTAAATTTCGTTTTAGTATAAAGTTAAAGTAGTTTGGAAATAATATATTTCTGAAAATAAGTTGTATTCTACAATACATACCAACTCACAACATTTCTAACCGATATTATTTCTAAACTATTATTCTTCAGAGTATTCAGGTTTCTTAATGATGAAATTATAGGAATATTACATGGATTTCTTTTTTTTGCTAGGTTCGTTTTTATTATAAAAACCTCACAAAGGGTATCAACTCCCATTAACTTTTATATGGCCAAAACGTAGTCCTTTTGGTCAGGAAGAACCACAACAATTGCCGCAAAACACCTTCAGTGTAAACAACAGATTTTGGACACAGCATGCATTGCATTCTGTGGGATTACACAAAGGTGAGAGCTTTGTTGATTAGAACTGCACAAAAGCTATTTCACAAATGACACATACTTACCAGGTTAAAAAAGGAAAAAAAGCTACTACTGTGCAAAGACAGTCAATGAGTCAATGCCACTTTTGTTACTGGACTCTCTACACAATATAGAAATGTAAAGTGCCGTATCTAAAGCCTACTGAAATTAGTTAAGAAAAAAAAAAAAGTATTGCTAGTATTGTCATAGGCCTAGTGCAGAAGCTCTGAAATAAAACATACTTTTTGTTCTGCTTTGCATAAGCCACTAAATGCAATGAATAGCTGGATATTCAAAGACAGGTTTGCTTTAGGATGACTGACTGAGCTCCAAACAATTCATTTTGTGTAAGATTCATCAAGGGGAAAGAGGTAGAAGAATATGGAAAACAACAAATAAGGTGTCTTCGTGCACTCACTTAGTCATGTAATCTCGAGATAGTAATTACAGATGCACGCATGCATATGATTAACTGAAAAATGGATTAACTGGCTTTCTCAAAGCCATGCATTGGTTGTCCCCCCCGCATTCTCCCACTTTGTATTTTTATTTCAATTAGATTTCATGTGGAATCACTAAAAAAAAGCAAAAGTAATATTAACTTTATTGGCTCAAGATAATTATTTTTTTCAAGTTAATTTTGTATCCATAGCAATTTGGTCAACCCTGCAAAGGGCAATGTGTCAATTAGTGTTTTGTTTGTTTCCTTGAAGTAAGGTTGACTAACATTGCACAAAAACTGTATCCACTCAAACTGAACATCTGTTTTGCACAGAGAGCAATATTATTAATAATGTAGGTTGGCTTTATCAAGGGCAAAGACTGGTAAGTGGTTCTATCCTTGAATCCAAGCATATCCCCTAACACAGCATTCATACCTCAGCAAATCCCTGAGGACTTGTCATGTACTAATCAATCATTTCAATTAAACAGTCTTTCCAGCATTAGTTCCTGTAACGGTTTTTATGAATGAACAATTGGATGATACGATGGTAACATTTAAAAATCAAAATGGAGAAGACAGATTGTTTCGACTTTTAAGAAGCAGACTGCAATAGAGAAGGTCTCAGTGCAGTTTTTTTAATTTCAGTCAATAAATTAACTTGCTACAGCTTTATTTCTTATCTCGTCATTAGATATTGCATACAATGAATTATTAAAAAGAATCACAGCAACAAATATTTTGTCATTCGATTTCAATCACTCTTGCCCTCATAGAAGCATTGTGATTCAATGACGGGAACACTCCTCTAGAAAAGCAGGTAAATTATACCCACAAGATATCTTTGCTTTTATAGTCTCTACCACATCAGGCAACATACATGCCATTAGTATTTATCCAATACCAGACAAATTATAGGTATGATGCACTACAGTGACTGACTGTTGTCATCACTGCTAATGACAGAGCAGCAAAGAAGTTTTGGGGAATTTCTGTAATGATTTTTTGACATTTTAAGCAACGTTTTCGTTTTTTACCCACACTATGCATATGATGTCCACTCTGCTTCAGTGACAAAATGTTAGAACTCTGCTTTGTTTCAGTGAGAGCAGGGTCAAAACACTTTTTTGTGTATACTTTCACTTCAAACTCTACTATTATTTCAAGCACACTCAAAATTATTTCCAAAACCCCTCCATTTAGAGATATTTGGTATTATAACAGTGGGTTCTAATTAGACAAAGAACAATACACTTGCCTTTCTTAAATTTATGTACAGGAAGTTTCTTAAGCTGATCCTTCCTAAGCCGATTCCTTCTTGCTCTGTGTCTGTCTTGCACAAATTTTGTGATCTGGAAACAGACATTAAACAATATGAACAGTAACTTAAAACAATAAAAGAACTATAAAAGTTTTGGTTTATGAGCCTTCATTGTAAGTTAGTTAAAAGGGAACTGTGGCTCAAGCTGAACTACCTCTTTCATTTTCCAGGTTTTACTTACGTCAGTTTTATATTATTACAGCTCTTTTTGAAGATTATTCGAAAAGAATAATTATAGAAAATAATTTTTCTTCCAAAAGAATTATTACAGGAACTGTTTTCATAGTATTGCAAGTAGTCTGGGAAGCAGGGAAGGGGTTTACTTCAAGCTATGTCACTTGCTGTCTTCAACCATACTAAAGATTCTGTTTTCCGTTTTCTTTACAGTCCTTAAGTCTATTTCCATTTGGTTTCTAGTCCTAACACAATATGATTTTTTTTTTTTTTCAAATACAGCAAAAAAGTGGCCTTAACCTATGCATACACGCTGATAAGTCTTCTGAAAATTAGAGAGGTACTACACACTTGGCTACACTGTGGATTAGGTAAACACTAAGTGAGTATTAACATTATAAACAGCATTAATCTCTCTCACTTTAGGAATCCCTGCACTTTCACAAAAGATTAAAAGACAGTTAAGTATAAATGTATTCTTGGGAGGGAGAGGGGGAGAACAAATAACTTATTTATCCTTCTGCATCATACCTGTCCTTCATTTTTAAGCGTATTTGGAACTAATCTGTTCACTCAGGTTCTTTTTAGCTCAGCTAAATGATGAATTACACATATGGACTGCAGTCTTTCTGGTATAATTCACTTACTAACAACCAGATAGTCCTGCATTGATTTCTTAGTTAAAAACAAAACTTCCTGAAAAGAAACGGGGCAGAAACCACAAATGAACACGGACAAGATCCTATCTGAAATCTCCCTGAGATCAAGTTCACTGTCTGCATTAAGTAAATGAATTGAGTAAGATTATTTTTGAGATTCCATAACAGGTTTCAACCACAGCGTTTTTCACATGGGAACACCTAATGGGTGCTTTCATTTATTAAGTCTACTTTGAAAAGTATTTCAACATTTCAATATACTTGCATAGTGTTCGACCTTTCAGCATACAGGATATTATTTCACATTGCATGTAGGGTCAGTACACATTTGTAAATAATATACTACACTCTGGAAAATGCATTCAAATACCTCTTCCCCTTTTTTCTCACAGTTTATTATAAGCTGTGTAGATGGATTTTGGTATTTCAAACTTATATAATCTGTTTTCAAAAACTTCCAAATATCTGTCCCAAATACAAAGTACAGGCAGCCCTGACTTGCAGACATACAGGATAATATTCTCCTCCTTCCTGTCTGTTTTTCCTTTACAATATGATTCTAAGACATGGAAAGGACCGTTCATTTTCAGCACTGACTACCTATTGATACTAGCAGAGGATAAATTCAGGTCTCTTAGAGTCTTCGCTTTTAACTGGAAAATATTTCACAAATTTTGTATTTAGAAAAATAGATTTTTAATCATACTTTACAGACATTTCCCTCCCTCCCCCCCCCCCCTTTTTTTTTCTAAATTTCCTCACAGTGGACAAGCGAGAAAATTAGAAACAGGTTTAAGAGCCTCTGACTTTCCTCACCAAATGTTTATTTCCTTCTCTCATAGCCAATCCTACCTAGCACTGGTTTCTTTCTTTTAGATTGCACATACAGAAATTCTAAATACATATACAGAGGAGAACTATCAGTAAAGTACAACTTTCAAAATCACATTAAATGAAAAATTGTTTTAATTCAGAGTAGTAGCATGCAGATGAAAAAAAGCTCTTAAAAGGCAAATTTAAAATAATCTGTATTTATGCCTCACTTACTCCTTATCTGCCCTAAAGACAAACACTTTAGAAATTTGTTTATCTCACTCCTGTAACACTTTTACTGCCATTTCTGATGTAGACAACTGCTGTTTTCACAGTAAGGGAAAAACATTTGCAATTCTAGAGAGGTGACCTTTCAGATGGATCAGCCTTGTGTTTGTTACATAGCTTTTGTTCCTTGGTAATGTGATTGGTGCAAAGCAGTATAAAATATAGTCCGTTTCCTGACTTGAAGATGACAGCTCTGAAGTGCATGAGGTAATTTTTTGCAACTGATTTATCATCACCTAAAAACAAAAGCAGCTGAACCAGTTAAAAAAAAAACAACAACTGAAATAAAATATGAAGAAATACCTTGAGAGTAAAACACATCTCTTATTCCTGAATTTCCACAATGGTGCACATGATAAAAGTCAAGCCGCCACTCCTCATGACTACAGTTATCATGTCGCCCCTCCTTCACTTTTTTCTTTAAATGTAATCTAAATCTCTCTTGAAACAAGAAGCCCCATAAGTATTCTTACTGACTCTCTTCATTTTGTAATTAGTATTATTTTGGAAAATGATGGATCAGTGCTTCAAAGTAGTTTGATAGGATGCAATACGGTGACTTTGATACTCTTCTTCATTCCATTCCTTTGATAACCAATATCTTGTTTGAATTTATAACTCAGGTGCACTGTAAGCAGACAGCTATCGCAGCTAAAGTCAGAATTCTAATGGTATCAAAACAACAGATGTTCACAGAACATTATCCCTAGTGACTGCCCTTCCTTTGTAACTACCATCTCTCCAACCATCAATCTGTTGACCTTCAGAATACAAAGATAGGGCTATACTTTCTCCTAACTAACTGGGACAATGAGGAATGATCAAGGTTATCACCAGAAGGTCAGACAAAGTATTGGTAGATTTTACATTTTCTCTAGTAGATCACTTCTCTATGCTGGTTCCACAAAGCTGCTGTAATTCTGATTGTGCCTAATGGGCCCAGAATTTTTAATTAAATACATAACTGACAGCAGAAACAACACTAGCACAGAAAGAAACATTTCAAGAAGTTTTATGCAGCAGTTGACACATTACTTCATTTTTATCAAAAGGTAAATTCATAATTAAGTCAGAGATCAGCAGAAATTCCAAAAAGTGGGGTGCAAAATATTCTGAAATAATACACAGCTGTGTTCTTTTACCTTTTATAGGAGACGTCCCCAACTCTATATGTAATGTATATGCTGTAAGATATGTGCAGTGTACTGTAATAGGTTGTGAGCTTGCTGTCTGACTACTATACCTGTGGTAAAAAACAGTGTGAGACTTGCATTGTAGAACAGTGGGATCAACATTAAGAAATGCAAGGTTGGTGGAGAGGGACACATTCTCAGTGTACAAAGATCACAGGTTGTTCTTTATAGAGTGAAAAGGGAAGAACTCGTGCAGTGGTAGAGTACCAGGAAGGACAGTTCTCTGGAAGTAGTTCTATGCTGGGTAGAACATCCTAAAGGCTCCTGACATCCCTTTGCCACAAGTCTGCATCTCTATTTATTGTACTGAGAAAAATAAAGGATTACAGGTAAGCGTAGTATTGGTATATACAGTACACAAAGCTTTTGTTGTTCCTTTATTGTAACCCTTTAAACTTCAGTAGGTGACCATTCTGTGATGATTTGTTTGTGAGAAAAGATGTTATTAAAAGAAGGAACTTACCATAAATATGACAATGAGAATAAGGCAGATCCCTACTATTATTAGAAAAGGGATTAAGTAGTATTCCAAAGGAAGACTGAACTCTGGGATCAACACAACATGGCCACTGTAGAAAGAAAGAGGGAACAGTTTCTAAAACAGGTTAGAATTTAATGAACAGTGAATTAAAGAATAAATGCAATGAAAGGCAAAAATAAAAGTTTATCACAAAACACACTAAAGGAATGTCCACCTGCGTACAACAAAGAATTCAGCTGATATTTACATACTATAAACCCAAAATGATAAAATAATTTTTCTTAGAACATTTTTTGAGTTAAAACTACTTACTGACTTCAATCATAGATAAAACTAAAGCAACCAGCAAAATAACCTTATAGTTGTGTGGACAGCACAATAAGAAAATATAACCCAATTATCGACAGATACTGTGATCGTTCTTATTTCATAGAATCATCATTGAATGACAGAATGGTTTGGGTTGGAAGGGACCTTAAAGATCATCTAATTCCAACCCCCCTGCCACAGGCAGGGACATCTTCCACTAGACCAGGTTGCCCAAGCCCTATCCAACCTGGCCTTAAAGACTGCCAGGGATGCAGCACCCACAACTTCTCTGGGCAACCTGTTCCAGTTGCCTCACCACCCTCATAGCAATAGTAAATGTTCAAAAGAAATTCTTTACATTTTGGATTACACTGCAGGTTCAGTCTCAACTCATGAGACATTGTAAAGTACAACCCCTTTTCCTCTGGAGAGTCAATAAATTACAGTACAGCAGTACAGCAACCAAAAGTCTTCTCAGAGAATTCGATGTGGATGCTGGCAACCAGATATCTGAATACTAGTATTTATTGATACATAAGGAAGTAAACTCCCATTACTATTCTGTTGGCACAAGCAGTCAGAAACACCTGAGAATGTACAATGGATACAAATGTTAGCAATTCTATTACTACTACTCATATGGAGTCAAAATAGTTTCTTATCAAAGCAGTTTCACCAGCAAGGTATCTACTTATAACACAGCCTAGTTGTTATGATTAATTTACTGGAAGGACATCAGAGACCTGAAAAAGCAAGATCATTAGACTAATATAAAATATACCTTTTCCATTCTATTCAAGGTATATTATTTTTAA
The DNA here is from genome assembly GCF_040182565.1 of Anser cygnoides. Lineage (NCBI taxonomy): Eukaryota > Metazoa > Chordata > Aves > Anseriformes > Anatidae > Anser > Anser cygnoides. The sequence goes on from NC_089881.1 coordinate 26,933,459, forward strand.
GAAAAACATTGTGAGAACAAGATGTTAAAGTTTTAAACCCAAAAGCAGGAAAGAGCAGCGCAAACAGTCATGCGGCCCTATGGACTAGTCTCAAATGCAACCTGCAAATTCACCTAGCATAGAAAACTACTAATTAAGGATGATGAAAAAAAGCTTCAGTAACCTTACACTATGAATACCTATGTACGCAGAAAGATGACCAACTTCTATTCGCTTTCTACATTTCTGAGCAAGGAATGCAGTGGAGAGCACCAGGGAAATCGACAATCCCTTTTTTTGTGTCTCTTCCAGAGCAGAACTGCACTTTAAGTCAGAGAAAAGTTAAACACTGAAAATGTTTGAACTGACAGCCATTCAAATTCAAGCTATCCACCAATGAAATTCTCTATTTCAGTGCTTATATGGATACATTAGAATGCTACAGAAAGAATAGATTAAGACATACAATTCTGTCTTGACTTATCAATAGTTTCAGGACTGCATTGTCTCCAACATGCCTTCAAGATATTTATTTAATTCAAAGATCAGCATTTAACTTGCTCAAACTAACTTGCTTAGGAAACTAACGTATTGTATTCTTACAATTGATTGAGCCCTTAGGTCTGAAATATGTATACTCACAAAAACTTCTGTAATTTTTAGAGCGTTGGCTAAACTAATATATTTAATGTTACATGAAAATAAAAGGAGAAACATTTGATAAATATATGGTAACCCTCTTGCAGGAAAACAATTTCATTCATGTAAAGAAAGTTTTCTGCCCATTGCTCTCAGATAATTTTCTTCTAAGAATGCAAAAAATGAACATGGTACAGTGCCTAGATGAAAAGGTGTTGAATCTTTCAGATTTGACAGATAACTTCATAATTCAAGGTTTTAACATATTTTGCCCCAGCTGCAAAATCCTGAGTTACTCTTCAAATATAGGTAGATGCTGAAGGCTTCTGCACTTCACTCAGAAAATTGTGTATGCAGAAATAGTTCAAACTGTGGCTTGATTCACATACATCTATCTACAATTTCACCTATTCAAAGATCAAAATTTTGTATTAAAGTTTGCTTTCATGCATTTTCAATGGCTACACAATACAAAATAACTGTTTCACTTCATACAAGATAGAAAAGCAACTGTGTACTCCTTCACCAGACTGCATTACTCAGAGATAAACAGATTCTGTTACAACATAAAAAGAGAAACAAAACAGAAACAGAACATGAAAATTATATGGCTCATAATCATCAATGATAACCTTTATAATGTATGGTTCTCTTATCAGATATTACAACATTTTTAAATGTCACCATCTGTTCAGGTTCACAGAGCTGCTGTAGAATTACCACCGTTAACCTCTGAAGGACTATGAGCATACTCTAGCAACAAATTAACACCAAGATTTGTTCAAGTCATTCTTATGACACTGCATGAAGTCTAGTTGGAGGCCACTAACTAGCTGCATGCTCCAGTTGAGCATAACATCTTCATTTATCATCTGAATGACAGGGCAAAGCATACTCTCAGCAAGTTTGCAGAAACTGGAAGTATTGACAGATTTGCCAGATAGACGGTTGTGCTGCCATCCAGAGAGACCTGCAGAGGCTGGATAGGGACCATCTCTATGTAGCCTCATGAGGACCTCTCTACTTGGAGATATCCACAAGCCATCCTGGACATGGCCCTGGACAGCCTGCTCTAAGTGGCCCTGCCCGAGCAAGGGGGTTGGACTAGATGACCTCCAAAGGTCCCCCCCAACCTCAACGAGACTGTGATTCTGTAAGCAGCAAAGAGAGAATGAAGAAGGAACAGGGAGTAAAACTGTGGTACTAGTCTGGAAATTACAGGATATTTATTTCACCTTAGAAAAACTACCTTTTTAAGACCTAAAGAAATTTCACAGAATCAAAAATAGTTGAGATTTTAAGGGACCTCCAGAGATCATCTGGTCCAGCCCACTGTTAAAGCAGGGTCAGGTATAGCGGGTTGCCTAGGACTGTGTCCAGTTGGGTTTTGAGCATCTCCAAGGATGGAGACTCTACCACTTCTCTTTGGCAACCTGTTCCTGCACTCAAACACCCTCATGGTAAAACTACTGTTTTTAATATTAAATTGGCATTTCTCATACTTCAACATGAGCATATTCACAAATTGATCCTGAAGGGCTAGTAGCTGATACTCTAGAAGCTAAAACTTAATTAAATCTGATCTTTTAAACATTCTTCTAACATTTGTGAAATACTAGTGACCGGTAAACAACGTCAATACATCTTTCTTACAACGTAGGCAGCCACAAAAAAATGCATAACAGCATAAATTTATTACAATTGCAAAATTATATAAATAACAAAAACAAATAGTATTTCCTTTAATCATCCCTTGTTCTCCCACAATACTAAATAAATACCAATGCTGTTTCTCTCATGAACAATGCCTTCAGATAAAACCAAGGGATAAAACAACCTCCAATACAAAATCTCTAGCTATACTTAGTTCTAATGTAAAAAGGAAATTGGATACCATGTACTGTTCAGCAACCCTGTGGCGGGCCTGTAGCTTTTTCAGTGCAGCTAGATGAAACCTGAAGGTTTCTTTAGTCCATGTAATCCACAAACAAAAGTTCTGTTCATGTTACTTTTTAACAGGATTCAGGGTTCCCTCAAAAGAGGCTGGGGTCTCTGCAAGGTTCATCTAACTTGGCTGTTCATTTCCTTCAATCCCTGAACAGTACAGACTGGCTGAGCAATTTCACTGTGATTCTCCATTTTTCCCAGACCCACTCAAATCCAAGTAGCTTCTAATGTACTTGTGCATCCTGAGTTGGTTAAAATTGAAATTTTCTACTAGTTTACAAGGCTCAAATGCAGCAAGCAGCAAACTGGGAATGTAGGACTGTGAGAGAACTTGAAACGTGGTATTTAGCTTTACATGGCATTTCTTCAAAGAAAATATCCAAAACATAGTATTCTTTGATAATGCAATAATAGGGTCAAATATATCAAAAAGCTCATCAAAGTAACACTCAGGATGAAAGGGGTCAATAAGCAGCACTCAGTACGTACTCTTCAAAAAAAATTAAAAACAAAAATTGGACTGATTTCATCTTTGGGGTATGAAATCAAGTACCACTGCAGTCACACACGACTTTTCAGTAGACAGTTCCAAGAACTACTTTTATTTCACAGTCACAGTTTAACCTCTCTACTAAAGTGTTTATAAACAAGTGGGTGCTTAAGGTACGCATTAACAGAACAGACGGTGAAATTACAGATTCAGTGAAATCAGCAGCAAATCAAGGCATTTGCTTCTACAGGCGCAAGGTTTCACCTGGAATACCCACAGCCTCTGTTATCACAACTCATTGCCTCCTTTTGATATTTATTTAAAATAAGCTATTAATCCAAAGAATAACATGACTGCATGTGAGGTAACTTACCCCTTTTCATAAGTAAATTCTTCCTTAAGAGAATTAGCTGATGCCTCTCCAATGAAGACAGAAGGAATGTCAATCTTCTTTAAAATTTCAACTGTATTAAAAAAAGGATGAGAAACAGTATTACACAGGCACTGTATGGGCACTCAAAATGTAAGACTTGCACAACATGACACTATCACAACATAAAGATATATTTTAATTTAGTTACAGACTGATGCACATGCATGCTACTACTTTATGTCATATAGTAAAGTGGTACTATTTTTCCTACCGATTATCTACGGGTTTTATTGCAGGTATAGAAATCAGAATTCGTAACAGAATATTACCTTACTAAGGGAGCACATTATTACAAAGGGAGCATAAAATACATACTCTGACAAAAAGAGGTATCATTAGAGTAAGTTTAACCAGGACATCAATTCCTACTTAGAGACTTGATAAAGTCACATAGCTTCACTGATTTCCAGAATTTCTGTGAACTTATATTTTATGATCTGGTACAGTAAATTTTAACGAGTCTTTCTTCCCTTCTTTTCACCCTAAAAATGAATGAACTCCCTGGAAAGGTCAAAAATCAGAAAGCAGAGAACGAACAAATCCCCTATCTTTACTTCAGTCTCAAGAAACTGTAGGGAACTATCTTCTCTCCCCTTCCCAGTTACTAATGAGGGCAAAAATAAACTCAAAAGATGCAACTGAAATTAAAAATTATTGAAAGATAAATCCCACGTTCTAGAATTTTTTTCCTTAGCTTCAATTTGTGTTTACTTTGCACCTCTCACTTACGCTTCACATTTCAGGGTCAAAAGCATCCTAAGTTTGTATCGCAGTATTCTGGTTCCCCAACGCAAAACTTCACTTCACACTACCCAAATTTGTATTTATTGTGAACTTGTTCTACATTTGATTTCATAGTGAACCCTGAAAATAAGTTTTATGTGGGTTGAGAACTCATTAAAACCACTTCCACATAGCTTACTGGGCTACTCATCTTCCACTTAGTTTGATGAAAGTTAATGTTCTGGTTCACTCTATGGTGTTTCTACTTTGATTTTTTTTTGTTCTCATTCATGTTCTTGCTCCATATTCAGAAACCTCAAGACACTAGACATAATAAAGAAACTCCACAGAGAAAGTCATAAGAGCATTATAGACAAAAAACAAATACCATAAAGCAAAATCGATATTTTGACTAGATTGCAAGATGCTTTGAATATAACCGCTCGAAGAAAGGATAAAGTCAGAACGGCTAGCATCAGAATAAATCAGAAAATGGCACATTGATCTCTAAATTCTTTCTACAAATGAAAAACTGAAAAAATACATACATGCGATATGCATTACAGAATGGCCAAGGTTAGAAGAGACCTTGGAAGATCACCTAGTCCAACCCTTCTGCCAAGCAGGATTAACTAGAGCACATTGCATAGTATGGCATCCAGGCAAGTTTTGAGTATCTCCACAGAAGCAGATTTCATTTCCAAAGGAGTATTCATAAGAAATAAAAGAATCCATTTGTTCAAAGGAACAGAAAAATGCACACTGCAGTTCAATAGCAAAACGGAACCACGAACCATTAAGTAGTCATATTTTAAAGTTTCATTTACTTCCAAAAGAGTATTTTTCCCCTGTATTTCTAATTAATAGTTAAGACAATTAACAGTACATTTGCTATCTTCCACATCAATCATACAAATCTATCTCATAAATTCAAATTAAAGGTAAACCAAAGACACAATCAGAGAACATACAAACTCAACACTACGTATAATACACAAGTATACGTATATGTTCTTATACTAACAACTCCCATTTTAAAGCATTAAATGCAGGAGGATTTGGGGTTTGGAGCGTTTTTTTTTTTGTTTGCTGTTTGTTTGCTTGTTTGTTTTCTTTAGGTTAAGTGTTTTTTGTTGGCTTTTGTTGTCGTTACTGTTGTTGTTTTAGTCATAGTCCACCATAATACTTTATACAGATTTTAATATTGTTTGCTCTAGTGGGAGAAATGATTTTCAAACAGGAGAGAAGAAGTGATACCTGTACTTACTGTCGTTGGATCCCATGCTTATGAGGTCATCAGAATCAACATTGTGAACTATAGCTGCCTTGTATCCAGCTCTCTGTGCATTTAAAACCTATAAGCCATACAGAGTATTTATTAGAAAGAATACTGCTTCAAAATGCTGCTTCAGTAACTGCTCTGTCCTTTGTAAGACAAGTAGACTTTCAGGACGTTATGAACATTAGCACAGTTACATTTTCACTTAGAAAACAACAACCACATTTCAAAACAAAATCAGATAATTATTACACTCATATAATTATATGCTGTTCTTCCAGAAAAAGTCATTAAGAGTCTGAAGACAGATTTTACATTTAAATAAGGATAAAACACTTCCATGCGTAGTTTAAAAAATATATTAAATCATATTAAAAAATAAGTACTATAAATTACTTTGGTAAACTAGAAATGATCATTTTACTCTTCATGAAATCACATCTTTTCTGTGCCATTAAAGAAATAGCTTCTAATACACGGGCTGTCAAGTAAGGTTTCTCATGGAAAAGTACAAAATAAGGATAGGTATAAAATCCTAAATATACTGTTGACCAACTACATTTCTGAAACATACCAGCTTTTTGGCAATACAAGCAAAGCCAAGGGTCCATGTAAATGGTATTCACTGCAGTGATTACCACTAATGTAAACATAACTAAGTTACAGCTGAATTACTCATTTAGACACGGTTTCTAATGAATACATGACAGTATAAAAGCTCAAAACAAAATGCATAAAGTACTAAAGAACCTTGATGGGCTTTCATCCCATATTCAACTCCTGTTTAAAACTGCATAAGCTTGGTTATAGCTGGAAAAAACTTGCTCTGAACTGAGATAGCATTGGACAGTTATAACTATTATTTGTAAGTACTTTATTTATTAGTTGCAGATAATTATTTAAGGAAACAAATTCAAATACATATTTATGTAATGGGCAAACGGACAATTATTAAGTACAACTGAAAAAAAGATCAGACAATTGTTATCAGATCTAAAAAACCCCAGGGAAAATTCTGGTGCTCTTTTTCAAGACCTTTATCCCCTAAGGTAGAAAAAATGTATATACTGAATTTCCCTTCTCAAGGCACAAATCATAGTGAGGAACACAAGATTGTAGACGTAGAAAACATCCACTGACTATTCTAAAGAGAAAAAAAGATCTTCTCTAAGTCAAGCTTGAAGTATGAAGCCTTGATGTATGCCGCACAACAGCAAAAACAGGAGAAAAAAAAAAGGAGTAAGAATTTGAAGAGATGGAAAGCATTAAAACAGACACTGAATATCTATATGTCCAAGACTGTGACAGAATCGTCAGTAGAATCATCACTGATAACATACATCACAACTCACAAAATACTGAAACTGAAGAAAGGAATACAGAAATTCATTAAGTAATCTGAACTTTAAAACTTCTTGGTTATTACAGCTTATCCTTGGCTACCTCAATCTTCATATCTACAGAACTGTGTTATTACAACTTCCATCTGTAGTATGAAAAACAAACAGCCAATAACAACTCCAACAGGGGAAAGAAGATTAACAAGTAACAGTATGCACAAAACTATCAAACCTTGTAACAGTAATTAAGATGTAAACAGGAAGGGGTGTAAGATTAACTGTTTTCTTACTTATGTGAAAACCTATTTCTTTTTATACCTATTCATACAGCGATCCTTACATTATTTGGAATAGCCACTACTAAAGGATGGGACCTTATTCTATCATTTTTGGCCTGATGACAGTATTAATTACAAGACCAAGCACAAGACTGAAAAACATAAGAGGGGGAAAAAATCAGAACAGAAAAGAGAAACAATCAAGATTTCATTGATTCAGAAGATTGCTCTAAATAAGGAATTGCGGTAAGAAACCTCTGTCATTCTTGTATTTCACAGAAACATATCTATAATCATTTCTCAATTAAGATAAAAGTTTGGAAGGTAGTGGTAGGAGAGGTCCAGAACTATTAAGTTGAATGTGTGAAAACAAAGTAAAAGGGTATCATAACATTAAGTCTTCTGTCTCTCAAGTTATTGTGAAATACAAGTTAAAATAAACAGACAATTGTTTCTTTCACTGTTAATACTTATTTTTAATGTAATTTTTGATACAATCCTATCAGTTAAGACTTGAAAATAACATTATCAGATTACTGTTTATCTAATACATTTTGAATGTATATTTTGATGATTACTTTACATACACTTATAAACTACTGACTGGATTACCAACTCACACAAATTCTATTCCACAGTTCCAAAATACCAGATAATTAGATCATAAGAACCAAAAGTGCTTTTTAATGTTAGTACTTGAATTATCTTAATAACTTAAAAGACCCATTTCAAGTTAACAAATTTCAGAAACTGCCAAGAACAAACAAGCAAGACGTTTTTTAAAATGTACTTCTTTAATGAAGTCATATAGCTTCAGTTAGATATAATAATGCACAAACCACTAGTGTAGTTCTTCATAAAGTACAAAAGGCATGAAATTAAAAGTCTGCCTCTGGTCTTAAACTGTCACTAACAAGCAGAGAGTGATTGTAAATATTTCCACGTGACTATAAAATGAACTTAATTTGCATTGTCCAAATTGGTTAAGTCTTACATTTTGTACTTTTAGTTCATTAAAATTGTTTCAATGTTTCATAATCGTGCTTATTTTGTCCTCATTTTAAACAGAAACAAATATTTTATTTCTCCTTTATTCTTGTTATTATCTAGGCACCCTAGGCAATCTATCTATGCACTACCATAAGAAACAAGTACACTACACTTCAGTGTTTTCAAACCGTTTGTTTTTTCTTTAACAGTTAAAGATTTCTTATATACAGCACTCAAAACTGAGTTCAAATTACAATCATGTAACAGGCTTACTGTCCAAGGCACATTGCTTGGAAACCACAACCACAGCCGGGCACCTTCTGCATGAGCTACCGTGGAGCATGGACTTAAAGACACCAGCCTGCTTTGAAGAAAAAGGAACTATTGCCTGTGCAATTATATTGACGAGTTGCAACTGTATTCTAGCCACCCTGGGCCCCAAACTAAAAAACATTGTGTAGTAAAACTGAAGCATTAACTCATTTTTAAGATACGTCTAAACAGGATGGTATAGCTTCTGGAAATGATCTCTTACTGCATAGTAACATTCCACTGCAAGAAAATGGAAATCAAATCTATTCAATAATTATATACTTCAGAGTGCCATCAGTTCAGATTCTCTCCCAAAACGCGCCTAACAATTAAATTCCAAACAGCAAAATAACGTTACCGGAAAATGCAAGCATCTTGAGGAATCTAAATATTTAAAAAACCCCCACAGTTTTAGATGTAAACATAAATGCATGCCTGGGAGTCTGACCAACATTATGATGTAATGTTTAATAATGTATTTACTGGCCTTTATGCCTAAAGAGGCTGAGTTTTTAATATATTGAGGTACTGTTTACTTAAATTACATATAACCCCAGACCATTCTAATAAAACATGTAGCATAATTTTACATGATACTTATTTTGCTGCATGTTTTATATTTAGATAGAAAATATGCTAAGATCCCTACAAGAGGTCAACAATGTGTTTCTCAGTCACTGATGACCAGACCCTAAATGCAGGCTTGAGAAAGCAGTTTTGTAATTATGCAGTTCAAAGCAAAGCACCACCCCCTATTGACAAGTCCCTTCGCACACAGGTCACCAACATAAACAGGAGCTAGGTCAGTTATAACAAGCGAGAAGACACATTCCAAATGGCTATAAAACTGCTTCAACTTACTTCCACAGCCTATACTCTTCCTATTGCTACACAATTTTTCCTGTAAGAAATAGATGTGAAGAAAGAAACTGAAGTAAAAAAAGATTGTTTCTGGACTAGTAAAGATGCATCATACACAATAAAATCAAGAAACAGCTATGCACTTGTATTTGTAGTTTTTAAGGACAAGGTGCTAAATGATCTCATCTAGACCCTCTTTTCCATTAAAGAGTCGTACCAGAGGATCTTTCAAGATCCCTTCCAAACTGGGTTGTTCTATGATTCTCTGAAATCAAGATGCGTAAATTAAAAAAAGCAGAGTTCAAATTTAGCATGTAATTAGCTATATGGAAAAATAATTCCTCACGTCTTCCCTCCTGCTTGACGCTTGCCTCTAGTCGAGAGGCTTTCCAAAGCTACTCAGAATCTCTCAAAATACCGTGACCAGCAATAAAGATGTGTGTTTAGCAACAACAGGGTGAAAAAGCTGAAGGCTCAGTCAAAATGCTGACTTCAAGACATCAAGTTGTTTTTAATGAACAAGCAATTACATACTCCACTACAAAATTCCTGACCTGTTACATTAACAACACCTTCAGAATTAACATTGTCCCATAGATTTAGAGGCATCTATTAGACAGGCAAAGAAGATGTGCAGAAGGCAAGCAGGCATTTGCCATCCCTTTTCCCGCTAAACCATATACACAGGTGGTGACAAGATTCACAGTACAGAATACGTGACCTCCCAGAGCTTGATGTAAAGCTAGATTACATGAACAACGAGGCAACCTCTACGGCTGGAACCCACCATCTGGGTAGAACTTACATATTAAGCATAATACTACATAATTAAACATATTACATAACAGGAAGTATTGTTGAATCTCCTTTTATTTCATGAAAGTCAACAACAAATTGAAAAGCTCCATTTTTCTTACGGCATACTTTGTCGCCCCATACATCAGGTTCATTTATAAGAAAACCATGTATTATAGCCAAATGCAAATTATTCTAATTTTGTATTTTTAAAATAACAGCAAACACTCCACTTCAGCTACAGATCAAAGTTTATACAATACTTTACAATATAACATCTAGGTGTTGTACTGAATAATATCATTCTCATCCTGCCACTTGTTTATGTCTGCCTGTTTCTGCCAGGCGGCGCACTGTCTCCTCTCCCCATCAACCAACTGTGACACTATAAAATTCTCCCCTCCCTTCACATCAGTATCTACCCTGCTGTGAGAGAGGGATTTCTAAGCAAAAGTAAACTCTTAAAGACCTTGAAACAAGGAACAAGAGAAAAAAAACACCTTACCTTGGTATCAAAGTTGCACTCAAGCCTTCGAATTAACACAATAAAAACACTGGTTGAGTTGTCTTTCAGCGGAGGGGGGGCTATAGGCTCACAAGCATTCTCTGGTTTTGAATTTATTAGGAATCCCTGAAAAACAGTAAGAGGATATCGTCAGCTTCATTTCTTTAGCTTAACAAAACAGCTGACGGACAAGCATAAGGAAAGAAAAACATACACTTTCATACAACAGCTAAATAAATTCTTACTATCAAATCAGTCCTATCATAACAAAATTTCTGCAACATCCCTACTTATTTTTATGAGAATTTTTGTATCTGCAAAGAATTAGAAAGCTAAGAAGAAAATATATTTTTTCCCAGTTATATCATCTGAAGTTGTTAACTCAGACTATGCACTACAATCCAGTATAAAAAGGAACTACTCTTATATTACTTCTGTGGAACTGCTGTCATAAGACACACCCAAAGCAATCAAGCAAACTGAAATATAACAGCCTGAGAAGCACCAACATAAACTCAACAGCTGTCAATTAAAAGGCAAAACAAGAAAATTTCATGTGTGAAATCAACCATTAACACTGAATTAGTAAACAAAATAGCTGGTTTACTATGGTATGCAAGGCCTACAGATCATGAAATTTGCTACAGTTGAAAGATTCACAGAAGTAGGAAATTCTGCAAATACCAATATAAAAGCAATGTTTGGATTGTTGTAAGTGATAGTTAACATTTCAATACTGAAAACATTTGGAGCAAAATGTCTCCTAACCTACTGCTTTAATATTTGCTAACAAAAATTCTACAGCTTCTCTCAGAATAAACGTACTCATCTAAACACTGGAAGTACTGATACTAGTCACTCTCCATGATGTGATTTCAACATTAACTACTCATTAGAACTTTCTACCCTACAACTGTAAACACTCAAAACACTGCTGACATAAAAATTTATGCAAGATAAATGACAAAAAAAATGCATGCCAAACAACACTATTTATTTTAGCTCTAGAGAGACCAGAACTTTGCTGCTTCTTTTTCTAGAATACTCTTACTTTTTTGGTCAAATCTCTAAATCATCAGAAGAAGAGCCTTCCAAAAATAGGAGCCTAACACAGTAGCTGCTCTGCTCATGTGTGCATCATTTTCCAATTTTATGCATTCAGTTGATGCAGCAAAGACAAACTTATAAATGACTGGTAAGACCCGAAGTCCAATATTTTAGCGTTAGGAACAGAATTAGGCAAGAGCACTAATGTAACCACTTGTCTAAACAGACTATATTTCCTTGAAAAATAACTTGGCAGGTTACCGGCAACAGGCAACAGAACAATCAGTTACCTGTTCAAGTTGTTCTGTTCACCAGTTTTGCTAGCTACTATTAAGTTGCTTAAGCTATTAGTTTTAAAAATGGCTGCTCTAAGTTCATAGAGAATACAAATACCTATCACTCAGAAGAATCAGTAAGTTTTTCTTTACTATAGATTTAGTAAGTGTTGCACTGATTTTGCACTTTATCTCAGTCACGCAGTTTCAAAATTATACTCAGTTTAGAAAGTCTTGCAAAAGTTTATTTGAATTATTAGCTTTTATTTGTCAGACTCAGACTCTGAACTTTAAAATTCTCTTTTGTTGCTTTGTTTATATAGATATATAAGGTTGAACTTTTTATTAAAAGGTAGGGGGGAGAACATTTGAAGTCCAAAGTCTGTCTGTCTGCTTGGAATTATTTAAAACATCAACATTCTTAAGTATTAAAAGGTTTTTCTTTCAGAAAGCCACACACCGTCAAGACTAACGCATACCAGGTAAAATGGTTTGACAACTTTATTTATTTTTATTAATAATACATCATCACACAACACAAACATTACATCATTAGGTCAGTTTAAGATGTTCTTTATCTTATCCCATTCAGTGTCACCTGGATCAGTTAGAAAGGAGCCACGACCATCAGCCACATTAAGGAAAAGTGGTGGTGACCTTGGTGTTAATTAAGAGAAATTGCAAAACAGAAGTTGATGAGAATCCTTAATCTTTCAGTACTCGTACAAGACATTCAAATCCAACAGGTACAACCTTAATGTACCAAAGAAAGCACATTCTGTTACTCTTACCTCAAAACAAATGGCAAAATTACAGAAGTAACAAAAATCCTTCCAGATTTTTATTTGTTAACTTGTCCTTCCATAGAATACTAGAGTTGAAACCAACAAGTGCTACACACTATTTTTTAACCTGGACACAGTAAGATTGAAAGAACAAATACATAATCCACATGATCTACTGTTGTTTTTTATGCTCTCATTCCGTAATACCTTACTTAAAAAAAATAAAGCAACAAAAACTTACAATTAATTCATTTCACCAGAAAAGGTTTTCATCCCCCCCCCCCCCCCCCCCCCCCCCGTGGAATCTAGAAAAGGTAACGCATGAGCCAGAGCTAAAGCACTTGTGTTACTGTCTTGTATTACTGTCCTAGTTGATGTAATATTTTCACTGAAAAAATTAAGACCTACAGTAAGATCTATAGACAAAGTATTCTGGAGTGTACTACAGCTCTTAAAATATGCTATTCTAATGGCAAAGATCTGTATTAGATCTTATGACTAGCAGAGGTTAAATAGCTGAGTCTGAAAAATCTGAGTGATTTAAAAGCTCTGACATTAACACCTCTACAGAACTCAGACTGTATTCACAAGACAAATACCTTCTGGAGCATTACCGGCTTACAGCTCAAAGGCAGCAATTAATGCATCAGTGGATGGAATTTCATTGACGATCAGGATTAAACTCACAATGCTATTGTAAAACTCAATTTTGATGCTTTATGAAGTAAGATATTAAGACTTTAAAGAACTTTGCTTACTCATGTGCCTGCAAGGTTTACAGAAATGGTTACTCTGCATGGTAACCCTTGAGTTTCAAGTCTCTTCTTCTGCTGTTTGTTGAAAAGCCTAAGGCTAGCACTAAGAGACCTTTCCACAAAACGCCTAAACGCATCACCCATGTGAAACCTTTGCAGTTCATATTCCTAATAGATTCATATTTAAATGTTTTAAAACTAGAACAAATAACCTTCAGATAAACAGAAGTGAAATGCCAGAAAATAACAATAAAAGCACGTAATTTGTTTTATGCAAATAAAAATCATGAGACACTGCACTACTATGGACTCGAGAAATTACTGTTAGAAACCTAATTCATCAAACTCTTCCACAATATTACCCTCATCTAAGGTTAGATATATCCTTGAGAGCTTTAAACTCTCAGTTTTCCAGGATAGATTTTATATATATACCCACAACTTTTATTTTGCACATAGATATACATTATTCATAAAGTTTACCCAAAAAAGAGAAGAGTACTTTTCTTTTGAGGAATAGATTTTTATAACACTAATATATCCCTTTTGACAGAGAAGCTGCACCAGCAATCCGTTCTTTGCCAGTTTTATGTGATGTTGTTCCTGTCACCAGTCTGTAACAATTAAAAGCAATATCCATTGAAATTTCTGCACTGTTTTGCTGATAGCTAAAATTAGGTTCCCAAGCTACTCCTAAATCATGTAACAAACACTACTGAGGTTTAGGTTGGATATTAGGAAAAACTTCTTTACTGAACGGGTTGTTAGGCATTGGAATGGGCTGCCCAAGGGAAGTGGTTGAGTCACCATCCCTGGAGGTCTTTAAAAGACATTTAGATGTTGAGCTTAGTGATATGGTTTAGTGAAGGACTTGTTAGTGTTAGGTCAGAGGTTGGACTAGGTGATCTTGGAGGTCTCTTCCAACCTAGACGATTCTGTGATTCTATATAGTTTCATGCAAAGCATTTACACAATTTTAACACGAGTGTCAGGTATGTCTGGAACCAACTGTATTCTACAGAGAAGTTACATACAAATCACAAAACATCACATTGCAGTTAAGTAAACACATACATAGAAGCCAAAGGCTAGACATGACTAGACTTTTCTTAATCTAGAAGATAAAATATAGCATATATTCTCAAACATCTTTAAATAGGGAGATGTTCTTCTAAGGACACAGTGAAAGGGAAATAAGCTACTAATGTCAAGCAACAGCTACCTGAATTCCTCACATACCAGTGGAACACAGGCGTAAGTGACTGACTACTTTAAGAACAGAACCCAAAGAAAGCACCTACTTTTAAGCTTTAGCATCAGTAATTACAGAATCTGACATCCTGTGTTTTACAGGTTGTACATTAACAAATAAATCCTAATCATAAGCGCTGAACAAGTATAAAATTTTCATCCTATTTCAATCATTATCATGACACTTTTAAAAATAATTAAAATCTTGATGCAGACAAAAGTTTCTGTATTTATTTAGCACTTGAACGCATTTTTATTTCTACACAAGTGACTGCACCTACCTAATAGATAAAAAGCTACTTTTTATCTATTTTTGATGTATTAAATTAGCTCACTTCTTGGGCAAATCACTTCATCACCCTCTGTTTCTCAATTTAGCCAGTTAAGAACTATACTAGTGCTACCTTCACTTCCCCCCAGAATAAAACCCACTGGGCATGAAAGCGAAGTCTTTTTGAAGTTTCGTTTGCTGAGGAATTCTTACACCAGTTTATTCCTCTTTGGTACTAGAAGAACGCCACCAAGTTAAAAAGTGATCCACCCTTGCACAACCACATCATTTTCATTTACATAAGGCATGGAGAAAAATGCAGTGTATGTTTTTTTTCTTGAATTCAACATAGTACACCAGTATTTGACAAAATACTTGAGCTATAAAATCTCAGCAACAAACTTACCTCAGAAGACGTGCAGACTGTAACTGAACTGATATTCATCTAGCTAGTAAACACTTTTCTAGCTGAACCAGCTTTTTACCAGCTGAACTATGACACCAGCTTACAGCATCACCATACACTTTTTTTTAAATAAATTATTTGCTATCTCCTCTGTTTTATATAACTCAGATAAAAGTGAATTTGTCTTTACACCAGTCATTTACTACTGCCACCAGAAGATATGAATGGCTACTACCTTAGCCATCCAGAAAAAGTAGAACATGCTTTTTCATTGTTGTCTATAATGCTACATTTGTTCAATATTATTCATAAATAGTCCTTTCCCATTTCACCTTGATTTCCCTTCTTCGAACTTCATTCATCAACACATCTTACTACATTTGAAACCTATTAAGTACAGTAGGCACAAAGAACAGCCTGTGGGATTGTGTGTTTTAGTTTTATAAAATACCTTCAGGCCTTCTGTTGGTAGTCTGTAGCCAAACCTGGCAGGTAGATCATCAAAGGTCTGGGTTCCATTTTCAAAGTTATACTAAGAGAAATAAATTTTGAAGAAAATTCAGGTTTGCAACAAGAGGGAAATATACAAGTATAAATACAAATAAACAGTATCATTTTTTTTTAATTGAAAACATTTATCAGACATAGGACCTTGTGAAACCATGTCAATGAAGTCACAGAATTACTTCTTCCACTGGTCTTCCACTCACATGACAACACCATTCTTACGTAGTTGTCAAAACAAGAAGTTATTTAGTAAATAAAAACCCTGTATGATAAATCTCTTTCTACTGTCTACAGTAGAAATAACACCGTATTTGCAGAACAGAATAAAATAACTTAAAGTAAAAAACTGAATGTCTGGTTTCTTGTTTTTTTTTGTTGTTTGTTTTTTTGTGTTTTTTTTTTCACTTTGAACTGACATCTGTGTACAGAGAAGGACAAACAGCTTTTATCAAGTAGCTTATTGTAGGCAAATAATAGACTCCATATGTTGTTATCCCCTCTCAATTCCCTGCTATCTATTTAGGTTAGTAACAGAAAACTAGATCTACAGTTTTGTTTTATACTAACAGTGTGCTTTCATTTCCAAATAGAGGAATGCTGTAAAGACCTTAAATCTGGGGAAGCTTTCTCCCGCTTCCTCGTGACACCTTTTGTAGCAACATGAGTTGGCTACTCAATGGAGAATCCATACAATAAAAATTTGAAACTGTATGTATGCTAAAATATGCATTCATTAGAAGTTTTAAAAAAAGTTAATTTCCTGCAGAAGTTAATTATATAATGAGTTGAATGTATATCAGTTGTTAAGTTTTATTAATTCTTTATTGACTCAGCAATATTTACCTGTTCATTATATAATTACTTCAGTGGCTTGAGCACAATCCTACAAATACATGTACTTTTTTGGAGGAAGTTATACAAGATATTTTACATTGGCAATGAACATTACCGATTTTTTACCACTTTTACCACCATGGTCACTATACTGCCTTACGTTATCAGCCTTACATCACAAAGATTGTTTAAAACTCTACTAACGTGAAAAATATTATTCTTAATTGTCACAGAAATTAACAGTTACTTTAAAATACATGTCTCTAGGTGCTGCATACACAAAAACTTTACTGTCAACACCTCCAGCACAGCCATAAATAATACTAACCATGGGAAGAATATTTTTTTTTTTTACTTTATTTGTATATGGTTACCCTACATAACAGCAATTTAAGTTTTGGTGTGGATGCCATCTAAATCAAATATGCATGGAATTCATTTAAGAGATTTATAACATGCCAGAGAATACCTGTTCAGAGTGGAATTCCCTTAAAGTCATTTAAGTGCTTTCACTCTCATGTTATCAGAGCACACAACATCTGTTAAATCATTTGAAAATGTAGTCTATTTTTGTATTAAACTAAAGCATTACAGCAACTCTATTCTAAACAATCTGCTATCAATTTTACGGTACTAATTCCTTAATAGAATAGTTTAAAAGAA
Source organism: Anser cygnoides (assembly GCF_040182565.1). Taxonomy (NCBI): domain Eukaryota; kingdom Metazoa; phylum Chordata; class Aves; order Anseriformes; family Anatidae; genus Anser; species Anser cygnoides. The sequence goes on from NC_089881.1 coordinate 26,950,824, forward strand.
GATCCAGTTCTATAGAGATTTCATCTGTGTAGAAAAACTTTCTTATACTTACTGCTAAAATATCTGCCTCCACTGGTAAAAGATTCAGGAAAGCAAATAACTGAACAGTCAAAATAGTGTATATCTGAGTGGCAGACAACATCAGCATTCCTATTGACAACAGCATATTTTAATACCTGCAACAACAACAAAAAGAGTTAAGACATATAGAAAATATTTTCCTCTGTCATTTTACTGGTTTCGACTACAACTTCAACCTCTTCTAAACTATGCAAAAAGTTATTCTACGTTTACTTTTGAGAGACAAGCTTTAATTTAGATGATTGTTTTAGAGAGAGAAATCCCTTTTGCTAAGAGCACGTAACCTCTATGGGTATACATGAATAGAACACAAAAGTTATAGTAACACTTCAAAAAGCGTTAGGCAGCTTATGGCAATGGAAGCAGTATACAGGAATGAACATTCACAAGTTGTTAATCATCCTTAGACATTCTTCATTTTAATCTTTACTTCTTCTAACATAAACCCAAGTCAGCAAAGTTTCTCATGTGCCTGAAGTGATTCTACTAAAAACATTTATTCTAAATAAACACTTGCAAAACCAGTGTAATACCATCAGGTAACAAACAGCAACTAATTCTATTAACTTCAGCAAAATGCATGAAAGCTTAAATGTGATTTATGATCTGGACAGCAGCAGAGTTCAGTTTGATTCAGCCTCCTGTAAAGTGTGTGTTTTTGAAACATTTTAAAAAAAGGAAGACAAACATTATCTAAAGCATTCTTGCATGCTTTTCACAAGCTAGTGACATTATAAGAAAGTTATTTCTGCTTTGTTGATAAAAAAAAAAAAACAGAAGCAAAAAGCAACAACTTGCCTCTTTGGAAACTGAGGGGTGTGTTTGCTAACAGAAACCTTTCTTTAAAACATCTGATTTATCGTTAATCAAAAGAAAAAAGCAAGGAAAAGCAATAAGAAGCAAAGCAACATTTTGATATTTTTCTTTTTCCATACAAATAGATTTTTTCCAAAAAAATATTAAAAATACAAGTTAAGGGCCTGAAAGCCTTCCTTGTATGAGCAATAAAACATGCACCCTTACTGAAGTAACTGAAATTATCCCATTAACCTCTCAAAAACAGAAACGTGAGTAACATGGAACAAATCTGCAACATTTGCAAGTATCAACTTTATTTTGTTAGAACTGAACTCATCATCGATGCACAATTTCACCAAAGTGCCAGCATAACATGTTCTGCATCAATGACTCGCAAAAATAAAACCTCACCTGCATAAGCATTTTTAAAGCTTTATGAGCAACTGACTTGAGAGATGTTTGCTAAATTTGGATTATAAAAGAACATATTTTAACTATGCTATAACCTAGACCATGTAGCAGCAACACTTCCAGCTACAGAACTTAAGAGACAGCTACTGTTCATTTCTGTGTCTCATCCTCTTACAATCTAACTGCACGAGTCCGACTTCTTCAGACGGACAACTACAAGCACACAAACTTAGAGTAATATCTCAATGGGATTCCGCATTATGATCCAACTGAACAACTGACACATCGTCTGCTGGATAGGATCTTCAAAAAGAATGACAGAACTCTCTCACACTGAAAATCTATTCCAAACAAAGCTACTAACAGATGGAAGCAACATTTTAGCACTTAAATACTTTTTCAGTCTTTGAAGAGGATGGTCTTTACAACAACAAAAAACCTCTTCAGCATAGGGACAAATAATGGGGAATTACCTTCCCACAACAGACTTCCACTCATTAACCTGGGATACAGAAAGACAGGTGTGTACGGCCTGATCATCATTAATTCCCCAAAAATCTGACATCAGAAATAGCCCCATGAGAACGCGGTAGTCACTGATAATCAGAAGTAGCAGGGAGGAACTTGCCCTGAGCTCACACTTCTAAATGCCCTTCCCTGCAAACTCACAACTTGACACCAAAGATTGGGACCCACGGTCTCCACTGGCAAGTTACACCCGACAATTTCTTTATGTAGTGTTGCTTCAGTGATCAACCAGTCTTACAACAGACCCTGATCAGCTGTCTACCAAGGAATTTTCAATTCCTCTTAGAATTAACTATAACATGATCACATGCAGGCAATCTCCAAAAGAGATTCTTCTGTTTAGAACACAGAAGTACGGAACACATTATTCCCCTTGCAAAGGCTCACACTTAAACGTAATGAAGTAAAAAAAAAAAAATAAAATAAACATTCAAGATTCCAACAGACAGAACAAAAGCCATGTGATCCAGCAGACCTCCTTCAGATTGCAAAACAAACAACAATTGAGTGCTACATTGGTCCGCTGACGTCTAAGTCTCTCTAGCACTTCTTCTAGCATCACAGTAAGAAATTACTTGGAATGACAACACGAACGGAGTGGTAAAAACCTTACACAAAATGACAGCAAGTACGCTGGATACAATACAGCTATACCAGTTACAACAGAAATTCAGAGACAAGTTATAAAAGTAAATTGCACGTGCCTAATATTGGCACTATCAGAATATCTGGATCTCCTCTAACTAGTTTTATTAGCAGAATTCAAAGTATTTCACAAATAATTAAACTGGGTTGCCCAAATTGTTTACGTGATTGCTGAAAACCTCCCAAGTGAGGCTTTTTATATAAACGGTTTCAAGTGAATTTCATCATACTGAAGATAGTTCATTCTGAAAATCATGGCTTTGTTGACTTCAATAATAAATTTGATTTAATAATGAATTAAAATTCATTATTACTATTGGAAGGGAAGGAGTGGGGATTTCTGAAAACAACTCTTGTGATTCTCACTTGGTCATTTAAACATGTGATAGTTTGGGAAACTTTCAACCAGTTAGAAGAACAGAAGTTACAGTCACAGGAAGTTGTCATAAGTTACAAAATTCGTGAAATTTTATTTCTAAATTAAGATTTACCAGTTTCTCTTACGTGTTATCCCTAACAACCAGAATGTCACTGAAACTGAAGGGCACCCATCCAAAAAATGCAATTTTTTTTAATATGACAGAATTAACACTTCAAACTATTACAGTATTATAATCAATAGAGTATATTCAGTACATACCTTAAAATGTACAAAAAGCATTAAAATAATATTAAGTGCTGTTAGAAAATACCAACGTTGTTCATGCAAAAAAACATGCGCATGCAACCTCCTCCACCAGTTACACACAAACGTATCCAAGAACTGTTACCTCAAATGCAATCAATAAAGCCTTACAATTCCTGAAATTCCATGGTTCATTTATAGACTAGACTCTTAATTGAACGAGGCAGCTTATAGCACATAGAAATACAGGTGTATATAATTAAAGGCTATGTTGTAAACAAAACAAATGCAGTTAAACTTCTGCATTAATCCTGAGCACTTCACATCCGTTTTTCCAGACTATTGACAGGGTTCTCTGGGCTACTCTTGGTGTCTGAGACTGATTTTTTTTTTCTCTCCCACGTTGCATCCCAGAACTCACAAAACTACGGCAGAGCACTTGTACACCGCCGTCACGGGACAGAACAGGATCATCAGGTCAGAACTGAAGAGGGGAATGTGTTGAGGGCAGCAAGACAACCTTAAATAACTACATGAACCTAGAATACCTCAGACAAGGCATTTCCCGTGAAGATAAGGCAGCAGCACTACCGTTGTCTGTACAATACAAAACAAATTTCTGATTAAGCTTTTTACCCAAGTAGAGAGCATAACATTGCTTCTCATCTCAAGATCTCACTGCGTTAAGAACACCAGTTTTTAAACACCAGTACACCCCTTCCCATATCAGAATTTATAACCCGAGGGAAAAAGGTTCTTCTAGATACAGTCCCTGCATCCTGTCAAAATACTGGTTTCATATCCACCAACATAAACAAGCCTTGGTAGTAAACATATGACAGAAAACATCAAGAAATTGCTTGTTTTGGGACACAGAGCAGACAGGAATACTCAGAGCTTTTAGCAACTATCCTCAAACCAAGCTTCATCAAATGCATATAAACATCAACTATTCCAAAGTGTATTTTTCAGTCAACTCAAAATTTACTTCACAGCAAAATACAACAAAAGGAAATTCTTTGTCCACGTGCTTATGCTCATGCTTCAGCTCTCAAGAAAACAGCTGCTCCTCTTTCACGAAAAAATTTTATTTTTCACATCTGTATTTAACAGACTGAAGTTATATTTCAGTATCAAACGGGACTAGGAAGCCTAAAGCTATTACAAGCATCAAACGAACACGATAAGAACTCCGTCCCACAACAAACTCAGCGCTTGGGCAGACTGGGCTGCCATGCCAAAACACAGCCCATGAAGTTCACCCCCCAGAGTTCCAGGAGCACAGCACAAAGTTACCCAAGTACTAACAACAGCTTTCGCGGGCACCGCGAACACCTCGATGCCTTCAACTTTTTGTATTCCGGTGCCATCGCCGCTGACCTCCACCCACTGCGTTTCTGAGACCCGCCCACAGAACCGAGCCGCCGCGCAGAACGGAACTCCGCCGGGCAGGGCCGGCGAGGCGCAGACCGTTCCCGCTCCCCTCCGGTCGCTTTCGCCCTCCCGCTACCCGCCGGGCTCCCGGCCAGCCGCGCCCCGCGCCGCCCCCGCGGCCCTCCGAGCGCGACCGTCACCTCGGCGGCAGCCGGGCCCCGAGCGCGCGGGGCCGCAGCGGCCTCCCCCCGCTCGCCCGGCCTCCCGCCGCGGGTGCCCGCGGGAGGGAGAGGCGCCGGGGCGGGCGGCGGTGCCGCCGTGACGCCGCCGGAGCGCGCGGCCCCGCCTCGCCGCTCGAAACCGCAGCGAGGAGGCGCGGCGGGCAGCCGGGGCGGAGGCAATAAGCGCTGCGCAACCGACCGACGGCTCCGCAAGCGGCCGGGCGGCCGGGGCGCCGGGAGGGGCCCGAGATGGGCCCGGCGGCCGCCCCCCGCCCCCCTCACCTGCGGGCCCAGGTGCGCAGAGCCCACGGCCGCGCCTAGGCCGCCTCCATGGCGCGCTCACCTCCGCCCAGCAGCCGCGGCGGAAGCCCCGCCTCCCCGCCGCGCAGCGAGGGGCGTCGGCTCGCGGCAGCCCATTGGCCGCCCGGGCCGTCACTCAGACACCGCCGCGGGACGCCTCGGGGCGGGCTTCCTGCGGCGCGGCGCGAGGGCCGGGCCCGGCTGTGCGCTGAGGGCGGGGGGCGCGGCGCTGCAGAGCGGCCGTTTCGCAGAGGAAGCCCCGCGCCAGCAGGCGGGTCGCTGCGGCGCGGCAGGCCGTTTCCCGCTCCAGCTGCTGGAGGCGTCTGACAGCTGCACGCGCCCTGTTCGGCCTGACGTTGCTTCCTGACGTACCAAAGCGGTGGAACCGCGTCCGTGCGGCTGGCAGGGTAGCGGGGAGCGATCGGTTCCTGCGCTTTTCCGCGTGGTTCCGCCCCGCTCCTTCGCAGTTAGGCGGCGGCTCGGGGACCCCCTCCGACGGCCCGCCCGCCCCCGCCCGCCAGCGCTCTCCGCCCGCCGTGGTTGGCACCTGGGGCAGGGAGGGAGGCCTGGGCGCTCCGCGCCGGTACCGGGCAGCACGGCGCCGGACGGGAGCCGTGGGCGCGTAACAGCGCGGCTCGTCGCAGGCTTTCGCGAACCAAAAACCGCCCCGGTGCCGCAGCAACCCCCCGGGGGCGCGGGCCGCTGCCGCGGGAGGCTCTGCAGCGCCCGGCCCGCGACGTCCTCCGGCAGCTCCCCGGCCGCTGGTCCCCAGGTCGCGGTCTCGGACCGGAGGAGCGCGTCCCGCCAGCCCCACGCCTCCCCGGGGCCCGCGACGGCCTCCCCGGCGGCTGCGGGCGCGGCTCCTTCCGGCCCCGGCCCCGGGCGGTCCCTCCCCTTCCTGGGCGGCCGAGCGCGGCGATGTTGCTGGTGCTGTCGGAGGAGCAGAAAGGGCACCTGGGCTGCCTGCCCCGGGTGGGCGGCGCAGGTCCGGCGGCGCCCCCGTCTCTCCGCACGGCGCCGCGACCAGGGGGGCGCCGGCCCGGGGGCGGAGGTTGGGGGTCGGGGGTCGGGCCGGGCCCGGTTGCCTCGGGCCCGCATCGCAGCCGTGTTCTTTCGTTTCAGCCGTCGGCGAGCTGGGGCGCCTGGCAGTGGAGCTGCTGCGGCGGGGCGCGGCGCCCAGGGCCTGCGAGACGGCCGCCAGTAAGAGCCGGGGGGCGGCGGGGGCCGGGCCCTGGTCTGGGGAGCCGGGGGCTGCGGCGGGGCTCGGGGGGGCTCTGCCGGAGCTCCTCCGGCCCCGGGTGTAAAGGTCGCGAGTGCGCGGGCTTAGGCGGGCCTGGCGCTGTCAGGAGAGTAAAGAACTGACGAAACGTGGGCGGCATTTGTGCTCGGGCACTGAAGCGCCGGGAGCGAATGCCTGGTGCCCTTACCATGGGCCACTGCAGCACCCTTCTTTCCTGAGGTGAAATCTGCAAGCTGCTGCTATCTGATAAATTTGCAGTTTTGTGTGTTGTCACTGTGGTGGCTCAGTAAGGAATTAAAAGGTATTTATGCTTTCTTTACAGGAAAACTTAACACTGGTGTTGACACCATACAGCACGGAGTAGAAGGACTAATGTATCTTCTTACTGAAAGCTCTAAGCTTATGGTAAGGATACCTTTGTGTGGTAGATTCAGGAATACACTCACATGGTGTCTACTAAACAATTCTTGTTTCAAAATACCGATGAACGGGGAAAACCCAGTACAAAATTCTGATACAGATTTTTATTTATTTTTTTAATGGAAGTGGTGTTTCTTGCTGTTCTCTTACTAAAACGCTGCATCTTCATGGATGACTTTGAGATTTGCATTCAGTGTCTTTGACACTAGAACTCAGCATTTTGATTGTTTATAGCAAGAACATTCAGTAATTTAATCTGTATTAGAGAAGTTTACACTTCACAATTAAGGTTTGTCTAAATAACACAACTTTAGTGGAGATGTTTTTTCTGTGTGCTATGCTAACCCCCTAGTAAGTATTCCTTTTATTGTCTGATAAATTAGGCTTGAGAGCTCCTGGCATCAGGAGTTCAGGTGGATGTAAGCAGATATTAAAAGAATTACAGCTGGGTAAAAACTCCATTGGAAAGCCTTCTTATTATTGATACAGTACACTATTTGAACATGGAACAGGGATGCAGAGACAATTCCAAATTAAACTCAAGCAGACATTGCTCTGAAGAGTAGGTATGGAGGAGAATGAAATACTGCAGAATTTTGCCTAAGGTGACTTGACTGACAGATAAATTGCAGTGGTATTATGGTAGAATATAGTTGATCACAGAATACTTTTACTGGATGAATGCATTGTAACATATGACTTTCTCTATTGAATAAATAGCTGCTTCCACAGTGATGAACTGAGCTCCTCCAGTTCAGCACAGACATTGACCACAGGGAATCAGTTTCTGAGGGATATCCTGAATTAATACAATGCAAAGCCTTGAAGTCGTGCCTGGTGCTTTTTTACACGTATAGATATGCAAATCATTTCAGAGTATTTATAACTTGAGTATCAACATTACATTAACATACTGTTGATAATTTGATTATGTAGAAGTGTACTTCATTATGACAAAGTTCAGACCCTTCTATTGCATTCTGTTTTCAAATTTATCAACGTGTGAATTACATGGATAATTCGTATTTTCCTAGCTAAAGACTTGGCCTCACACACTCCTGCAGGAAAGTAACTGCACTCTACCATGTTTATAGCGTTTACTTACAGTTTTATTTATTGAAAAAGAAATAACGATTATTACATAGTTCTGTAGTAAGGCCTGAATTGTTAATTTCCAGATTTCTGAGATAGATTTCCAAGATTCCATTCGTGTTCTGGGATTCTCAGAAGAATTGAACAAATTATTGCTCCAGCTTTACCTTGATAATAGAAAAGAGATCAGAAGCATTCTTAGTGAGCTGGCACCAAAGCTTCCCAGTTATCGTAGTCTTGAATGGAGACTAGATGTGCAGGTAACTTTTATTATTTTATTGGTAATCAGTATATTTTACTTTGTATTTTTTTTTAACAACACAAGCAACTATGAAGATATGAATTTATATCGTTTCAAAGTAGTAGAGGCAGCAGTATTTTCATATATTTAAAACAGGTGCTTTAAGAACGTTAGCATATACTAAATATATTTGGTCTTAAAGTGGATCGGTATTGCTTAAAGATAAAACGGAATAATTAAATAAGTGTATATCTTTAATGTGGATGAAAATATAAGATTTTTACACAGGCCTGCAAGCAGGTCCTGTAAACCTGCTGTGAATTGTTGATACAAAAGTTGATAACTGTCTTCTTTTTCGTTGTTATTTGTATCCCTACTCCCATTTCATCTATGCTATATGCAGCTTGCAAGCAGAAGTTTGAGACAACAAATTAAGCCTGCTGTGACTATGAAGCTACATCTTAATCAGAATGAAGATCAAACTGCACAAGTGTTACAAACTGACCCTTCTACCCTTGTCCACCTAATTCAGCAATTGGAACAAGCTTTGGGGGAAATGAAGACAAACCATTGTAGGAGAATAGCACGAAACATGAAATAGTATTAATTCATGACTGTAGTCTTACTAGGCAGTCAGTGTTCACAAAAACATTTCAAGAAAAATAAACATCTGGATCAGATGAAATGCTTTCCTGGGCCAGGATCTTGAGCCAGTAATTATAGGCTGAACGTCCTCTGGTGCTAAGTTTACGCACCTGCCTGATATAAGATAGGTAATTGCTTTTGCTTTACTTACATATGTAGAAATTCAGCATGTTATACAAATAATTTCTTTATCTCTAAATTAGTATAGCTCTACTTTAAAAGCTTTTATATATTAAGTAGAGCTGTCTCAATATCACATGGGACTGGGCATTTATTTTTACATTTAGTAAGCATGTTTTTTCTTGTTTTTTGCTACTGCTTTGAAATAAAAATACCTATACTGGTGGGATTGACACTTTATAGGAATGCTTCTTCCATCTAGACCCATGTATGTGTAGAACAAATCTGTGGGACTGCTGCCCTTGTCCTCCAAAGGGTTCAATCAACTCAGAGGCTGGCTGTTAAACCACTTCTACCATTCTCTTCTGCCCAACACCTATTAATTGTCTTGGAAACATCTTCATGAAGCAGTGGTGTATGTCATGAAAACTTAGTTCCTGGCTTTTTGGTGAGACCTGCACTTCAGGAAAACTCATGTAAGGTTAGGTAGGCAACCTTATATAAAAAAAAAAAGTATAATCAAGCTAATACTTCCATTTGAACAAAGCTAGGTATAAGCTCTACTAGGCAAGCTTATGCTTTCTACAGGTAGCAGTTACTGTAGAAAACCCAATGGCCCAAGCATAAGTTAGCATACTGATTGTTTCTATACGTAAAGGTGATCTGAAAAGTTGCAAAAGTAAAATTGTTGGCTAGTAAGCCAATTAAGAAGAGGTTTAACTTCTGTTAAATCACATCTTCCTGTTGTGATACAACAGTTTTTTCCTCTACTTGGATAGTGTGCTTATAAAGGAAGACTAGGTAGTAAATGAAGCTTTTCTATTTCTTAGAAAGATGTCAAAGGTTATGTTAAAAACTACTTTTCATTTGTATTCAAATGCAGTATTTTGTAGCTTTTGTGACTAAGGTTAAATAGTATTACTAAGTAATGTTTTACTGTCACTAAATATCAGAAATCCCTTAAGTTATATTTGAGAGCATAAATAGACAAGAGAACCTTAACATACAGATCTGGCAGTAACTATGTATTTATTGGCTTCCATAGCAACACCGTAAATTTCTGTGATAATTGGGTTCCCACATTCATAATGCATTTCCAAATGCATTATTTTCTCTTTATTTAGAAATACTGTGTCTTTGAGAAACACTGCTTCAGATGAAACCTGCATGGCAAAAGTGCTTTAATCAATAACAGTTACTACCACTTAACAAAGTCAGTTTTCTAGAATGCAACATTGCTTATTCTTAGTGGCTTTACATAGCATGTCTACAGCATGAACAATCTCCTTTCCGATACATCAATCAGCAATGTGTTTCATGTGCTATCTGTATATGTTGATTTTTTTCTTCACATAGAGTATGTGGTAAATAAATAAGTTCCTTCCTTGAGATTTCCGAATCATTATATTTTGTTTGTTTTGATGTAATTGGCCTATATTTTCAGGTGGAATACAAGAATGGACTATATGTAGGCTAGTGTTTTCCCTTTACCCATCTCTTCTCACTATAGCCATAGTCTGGAACTCATGGCAACAAAGATAAAAGTTTTGGATACAAGTCTTAGAAGCTTTTTAGGTCTTATCTCACTATTGTCCTATGAACCTGAGGATGGTCAAGATAAAGCTTCAGAGCAAGGTGAACACTGGAGAAACTCACACTCTGGCAGTGATCCACAAATGGATTCAAGAACTGTGAAGAAAGATCCCTTATGCAAAGCATGTTGCTTTTGAATTGTACCTTTCAGTTTGTTCTGGGGAGGAGTACTGAGGCTCGGAAAACAGCTTCTCAACAGCTACTCATTTTAGCTTAATTATTAGAAAGGTAGACTTGTCTTCATGTGACGTTGGAAGTGGTCTTTCCACAGCCCTGCAAGTTCTCCCTTTGCCTGTGTTGGCGCACATAGCAGCTACAAAGGGCCTTGAAACTCCAATGGTAGAAGTACTGACGTGCAAACGCAGCACAATTGTATGTAAGACGTGATGATTAGTGCAAATGCACAGCAAATGACACTTGCTGCTGTTGATGTAATGATAGTGATTTGAATTACCAACACTGGAATTGCAGTATTTGTATAGCTGTTGTCTTGTAGAGCAGATAAAGCTGAAGAATGAAAATACATCTACTTCCATGTCTCAAAGATAGTGGTAAGACGATTCAGTTGTGGGTCTGAAATTTTCAGTTTTAATCTAAGCTCTATCCAAAATTAAAGGTGACGTACATGTAAAACTCCATTTTATATACTTGTTTCCCCTCATGAATTTGCAATTGCTTTATAGAAATCTCCGAGCAAAATTTGGAGAGTACAAAGCATTATTCACAAGCTATTAAAAAAATGATGTAATGGTGTTACTTTTAACACATTTTAGAGGCTTTTTTTTTTTTTAAAGTTATCTGGTATATAAAAGCAAAGTTAAATGTGAAGGCATTTGTTTATTACTTTTTTTGCAAATCTGAAAACTTTTTTTTTTCTGCTGTAAAATCAACAACTTGCAGTTTACCTCTTTGAGAATTTCCTTTTTTTCAAAGTGACTAATCAGATTTGTTTTGTAGATGTTGCATTTTAACCTTGAAACAATTTACAAGCAGTAGTTAAATTCTGAATATTCTGTGAGGAAGTTGAATGTATTACTATTTCATCTTCAGAAACCTATTAAGTTTGTAAGATGTTACCTGTTATCCTTATTAGAGAACTTTTTAATGTTTTTTGTTTGTTTCATTTTTTAATTAAAAAAATAACTTTGTCTCAAAGAATTGTGTACATCAAGTAACTTTTGGTTTTATGTAGTAAGCAACTTGTGAATGTGTCCTGGCACTCTTCTGATAGCCATTAAATTCAGATAAACTGCATGCTGGTGCTGACTTCCACATGCATGAACAACTAGAAGTCCAAGTATTTTAAGAGTAAGATAAGTAACTTTCTGAAAAGCAGAGTTAGGCTCAGCCCTTTGCTATATGCTTCTCATACGTACCTCAGTTTATTTTTTTACTGGTCTAAACAGCAGAGGGCAGAAAGTTGTTTGTTTGCTTGTTTAATCAACTAAGGAGAAGTTTCACTACAAAATTGTTTTCAAGGCCTGTTTCCCATTAAGATTTGTTCATAGTCTCAAGACTCAGCTTGGAGTGTACTTCACCTTGTGTTTTCCAAATTCATGATCAATTTTAAACTGAAAACAATAAAACTTTCAGTATTTAAAATGCCTGTAAAACATACTGGTTAGTTGTTTTTTTGTTTGTTTGTTTTAATGTTTGTATGTTTGTTTGTTGTTCTTTTTTCTTGAACCTGCTAATAAAGAATTTGCTAAAACATTTAGCCAAGAACATAATATAACCCAATTCTTAAAACTCAGGATGACATTGTTCATGGCATTGTAAAATATTTATATTCTTTTAAGCATTGATTAAACTCAAGCAGCAATGCTTTTCTTCCTCTTTTTTTTAATCCTTTTGAATGAACTGTGTATGATCACTGTCCATTTTATAAAATATACTGAGTTTCTGATCCAAGTTTTAATCAATTCCCCAATCTCTGAAGCACATTTAGACTCTCCTACAAGTTTTATTTTCTTGTACTTATTGTCTCTGTCACACCGTGCAAGCTTTTAAAGTACTAGACTGAATACTCCACCTTTCCTCTGTCTTTCCAATTCAGTAGTTGTATCTTGAGTTGTATGAGGGAAACTGTTTTTGTTTAAACAGGTATGGAGTTGGTTTACATTAACACACGTGAATCAGTACCTGATTTTTGGATCAGGCCTAGGATTCTCATTTAACAGAAAACCCTTTGAACTCTTAAGATTTTGTCTTAAAATGATCTTTTGAATTTAATATTGAAATGTCCTAGACCTGTTTCAAGTATATTACTGTTGATGAAATGTGTCCATGTACAGACTAAAAGGTATGAATGGTGATTTTGTTCCAGTTTGTATAAGAATGCCCATTTCCTATACTGTGACTTTGTAATAATAACAATGGATAGTGTGTAGGAAAGGAAGTCCAAGATTAGGAATGACCTGGCAAAACTCCATGACTAAAACTGTGTTGTTTTTTACTTATCTAAATAAAGGGAAGGAAGTCTCCTGTCACTCTGTGTTTGGTTTTGTGGTAAGGGTCTGGCATATTACAGCACAATTTTTGTTAATACTGTTGCTTGTTCTGTTTTCAAGATAAATGTAAATTGTGTCAATTTGAGGACTGCACTTGTGTCTTGAAATCTGAAATTTCACCTGTCAGATTGTATCAACAGAAGACAGTATTTTTGGTGTAGGGTTCTGTGGTTTGATTTATTTGTAATATGGTAGTTTTTAAACATTACCAGTAGTGGTACTGAAGCTTGAGTAATGAGCAGACTGCTTTTACATACATAAAAGTTCAGTTTTTACTGTGTTTGTTAATAGAATTTTAGAATGCATTTTAGGAATTACCCAGATCATCAGTGCTATGACCTGCACAACTTATGCTAGATACATAAGGACAGGCAATCCTCCAAACTATTTATCAAATTAATGGAAGTTTGTAGGAGGACCACCATTTTAAATGTTTGCATCCTGGTTCTCCCAATATGTAAATAATAATATTCAAGCTAAGATATTAACTGTAGTGACCAAATATGCTACAAAACACAGTAAATACCTTTTTTTATCATTAAATATGTAAGAACCTTCCACTGATCTTACTCTTTGCCTATTGATTGCTCTGTCAAAAATTTTCCTTTGTTTTGTTTGTATTTATTTTAGTTTTGTTTTTTGTTTGGTTTTTGGCAAAAGGAAAACTTAAGTAAACAGGATAAAACAGAATTTCACTTCATGGAATCTGTATCTTACTCCAAAGTGTGTTTGTTTGTGTGTGAACACACAAAGTAGTATTCCTCGTATTGCTAATATACTTAAAATACCAGAACTGCAGAAGTTGAGGAACTGCTCTACTTGACCTTTCAACCATCCTGTGTTCATAGGTCTACCATAAGATAACAGAAAAAACTTCTGTACCATTAGGTCTGGTTGTAGCAGAAGCCATGGCTATGGGTTTCAAGGAAATTTTAGAGAAAGCCCTCAGCTGCTGCTTACACAAAACCTGTTGTAAACATTTTTGTTCTGAATGTCTGTAACTGGTTAATAATTTGAGATGGGTAGCCTTTAAAGTCACCATTGTTTATACTTACCTATATCTAAATCTGTATCTAATTTCTGGAACTAAGAATTCATAAGTTTGCTAAGCATTTCTCAGTTTTTGCTGGGGATTTTATCTGTCAGACTACATCTTTGCTTCATGGCGTCTCAGCTAATAGATGGAGATGTGTCTTTCTGTCAACTTAAAGAATAGAGACTCTTACTGGTCTGCCTGTGAGCACCCACTCCAGGGCTTTTCCCAGTGCAGCTAAATAAAAAGGGACAGGGAATAGAAGTATTTTGCTTGCTGTTTTTGCTGTCACCTGTGTGCTCAGTAGCAGGAACACATTATAAATGATTGCTTTTCTACAGGTCACTGTTAATACTTCAAGAACAACAATTTGCCTCTCATCCCTGTTCTCTCTCCCTCTGAAGTTTACAAGTTAGTATCAAGGATGACTTCCCAGGCAAAAAGAAAACAGATGATGAAAACTGGGAATAGTGATCATGAACATTGCCTTCACTTGCTAGGGAAAACAGAGGATCCTGCGATGTGAAAATATGTGGGACAGGGGAGGCAATCAGTTATGTAGGCCTTACCTTTAGCAAAGGAAAGGTAAAATATACAGTGCTGAGCAACATGTACAACCAATAACGTGTTCAAGATGCATTAAAAAGTACATGATGCTCCTTTTTACATATATATGTATATACACGTGCTTATTAGGTATATATGTACTTACTAGGTGACAACTGATTTATTTTACAATAACAGCAGTAGTAGGGTGTCAGAATATTTAGGCTGTTTCAAATTGCCCAGGAGAGCTAGAGCAAATCACATGCATTCTTTACTGGACACAGGAAAGTCAAACTGGAAGACTCTCCTAAAATATCAAATCTGATTGTGATTAAACAATTAGCTTTGTTTCCTGACAAAATCTACATCAGACAACCCTCTCCATGTACATGCAGTTTTTATTACAAAAAAAAAAACACCTGAATCTTTCTGCAAGTTAAATTAGTTATGCTAGGAAATAATACTTTTCCTGCTGTTTTGATTCTCAACACTGCTCTATGCTACTCTCTTGTGAAAGTTTGCAGGCTGAAGTATTTCTTCCTCTATAACTACTCCTGTGCATTTTAGTCTCATTAGCTAGCTGATTACTCTGGTATCGTCATCAATGTTCACATAGGGAGTCAGACTGGCATAACAGTTCCAGAATGCTGACCAATAAGATCATACTGTGTTAAACAATTTCTTTCTTTTTGCAATTCTGGACATTTACTCTGAAACACCTAGAGCAGATCAGGTGTCAGTTTATTTTACATGAATATTTTAGGATTTATTTATCCCATAGAACTCGGACAAAAACCATCTTCCCTATCTGTCTTGAATAACTTAAATTTCTAAAAGCTAGCTGTTTTACTATCCTTAAAAAATTACCACCATTTACACAAATGTGAATTTGTCTCCTAATTCATTTAAGTACGAAGTCAGCTGTATTAGCAAAGCTCTTTTCATCAATAGTTTAAGCTACCTGAAACAAACCAATTGTGGTATGCCTGTGTATTTTCTTCCATTATCTTCTTGGGAGGAGGCATGATAACCTCAGTATGGAAGTTGAAACAAGCAGCTCTAGTGTGGTGACATCTGACATGGCTTCAGCTGTTTGCAAACTAGACACTACAGGTTTTTCCAGATCACTGTTCCAAACTGTTCAAGTGTTTGACTGACTGACTCACACTGATGTAGATGAGCAGTGTTTGTATGTCTCGTTCCACCAGCTTTGCTGTAAGGAGAATAACCTCTGAGACACAAATATTGGTGTAATTTTTGGTTAGCATAGCTGTTTCTGAAATGAATATCTGAGCAGTCATCTACTGTAGATATTCACATAGCGTTCTTGCCAGTAAAATTACATTAACAACTTACAAAACAACATGAACTGAGCTGACAGCTCTTTTTTTTTTTTTTTTTTTTTTTTTCCTAGCAGACTGTCTATGCTATAGGTTTTGCTGGCTTGGTGATGTTGGCTTGTTGGCTGGGGAAATACGCTGACATAGCTGTTCTGGTGAAACTTGGTAATATATACCAGGTTTGTGTATTAAATAAACTACATCAGAGTTAGGCTATGCATCGCATACTACAGAGGTACTAACCAAAGTCTAAGAGCTGTTAGCTAGCTGAGAAACAAATAGTTTTGAACGCTCAGATAAAAATAGAATCTTAAGCACCGATGCCTTTGTTAAAGAACACAATGCATTTACTTAAGTATACCTTTGCAGCAAGAAGTCCCTTGAAAATTAGATTAATGTAGAACTACAGTAGCATCGTGCAGAACAGCAATAGCATAATATACAAAAATGTCTAATAAACCATAAACAATTGCCATGAATGCAAATAAAAAATACTGATTTGCATGACAAACTACATGATGTTTTAAAAGTTTAAATATATGCCTATTAAGCGCATGTATACCTTTGTATAGTGAAACTTTGTGTAACTTATTTAGTTTCACTTTATTTTTTGTTCTCCATTATTTACTTTGGATTAATATAAGTTTTCTTTTTTATGTATGGCTGTTCTTTGATAAAGTATATGAAAGCAAGTAGATTTAGTTAATCACCACTTGAAGTCTCTTTGTACAGCACATACCCAAACAGAAGGCAGGAAGTGTACACACTTTTCCTGGTCTGCAGTGTGCAATTGTTACTTAGTTACCCAGGAACCATGATATTTTTCAAGAAAATCCAGAAAGTTTTCTAATAGACATCATACATGGATCTTCACTTATGCTGTCTTTCTCAGAAAAAATAAAATTAATGTATGTTGGGCTTTGGTACAAAGCAGCGATGGATTCAGATTAAAAATGTCAACACGGTCATTTTCTTTAAGTCATTAGATGCTCATTATCTAAGGGTACATTTGAAAGTGTACTTATTTCTTCTGATCTGTTTGCTTGGCTTTCCACTGAAGTATAGATTGAATTTGCTGCTAGAAGATATGCTACAAATAGGGTACTTTTGCAGTACTGTTCGTTTATAAATCCTTCAGTTAAACAAGAAAATGACTGTACAATTCAAAAACATTTGGATAGCACATGAAATTGAGATAAAATAATGGTATGCTCTTATGTATTTATGATGTATGATTCTGTAGTTAGAAGAAAGAAGTAATGACAAGGGGGCTTTCTACATCGTATTTTTGGTTTGGTTCCTTTATCACTTAATTCCATACCCACTGAAGTGCCATTGTCTTCCATGGACCTGAGCATATTGAATCATTTCCTTTAAGTGCTGGTGGTCATATCCTATCTTTGTGCCAAAAGAAGGAAGTTATTCTTTTAAAAAGTAATAAAAACAACACCATGAGAATTTGTTCTTATAATTTTAATCACTTTCAGACTAGTGAATGAAGATGCTTTAGCCTATACCAAGTGGTACAATAGCAGCTAATCATACTGTTCAGTAAAAAGTGCAACTGAAATACTAGTATCTGTCTGAAGAAGAATTTTCTAGCTGTAATAAATACCTCTTACATTTAAAACAGATGGGTATGTATTTACTGTTGAGATGCAATCCTGTCTCATGGAAGTGGTCTAGTTAATGCAGATGAGATCTCACCATGAACGAGATTGTCAGAGCCTTGCCTTGAACAGACATGTCATTTGGAAAGGAATGTAATAGGCAGATGGGTGTGTCTTTACTCAAGGATACAGAGGCCTGGAGGAAGCATAAAAGCCCTTGTAAAGGCTGTATGAAAAAGCACTCATGTTCAGATCATTATCTGTACAATAGACCGCATATGCACATAAACAATCATCTAATATCCAAGGGTTTTAAACAAGGAAATTGCAGAAAAAAATATCATATGGAATATCTGCATAACCCTGGAGCAGGTGTTGTAATTAGCACAGCTGTCCGAGCAAGTAAAATGCTAGCAAGTGGCCCAGTAAGGAAACACTAGAAGAATGGTACAAAAGATAGCATGGAAAATTCTCAGGGAAGGGAAGCATAAACAAGTCTCAGGAGTACTGGATTTCCTGACCAGAAATATAGCAGATGTGGCACAAAATACAAGGAGGAGATCTGCCCAGTCAATGGAAACACGAACAGGAAGTGTAAGAAAAAATAAATGACAGAATATTTGTTGAAGCAAGGAAATGATGAAACACACAAGCAAGATATGTTCCTTAGAGCTGATCCTAATCCAGAGTTTATGGACAGGCTTACACTCTGAATCTCAAAATCTGCATTTCCAATATTCAATGTAACACTGATCAAAGGACAAAGAACATTCAAGAGCTGGGTACAGGTTCTAAGCTGGAGAAGCCAAATGAATTTCAGAACAGTTGATACTTCTTCTTAAGTAAAGAAACAAGTACAAGATCAGTTCAGGAAAAAAAATAAAAGAGAGAAAGAGAGAGAGAGAAAGAAAGAGAGAGAGAAAGAAAAGAAAAAAGAAAAAAAAGAAAAAAGAAAGGAAAGGAAAGGAAAGGAAAGGGAAGGGAAGGGAAGGGAAGGGAAAGGGAAAGGGAAAGGGAAAGGGAAAGGGAAAGGGAAAGGGAAAGGGAAAGGGAAAGGGAAAGGGAAAGGGAAAGGGAAAGGGAAAGGGAAAGGGAAAGGGAAAGGGAAAGGGAAAGGGAAAGGGAAAGGGAAAGGGAAAGGGAAAGGGAAAGGGAAAGGGAAAGGGAAAGGGAAAGGGAAAGGGAAAGGGAAAGGGAAAGGGAAGGAAAAAAGAGAAAAGGCCCTACCTGAAACTTTTCTAATATAGATTCTGATTACTGAGGAGGATGTGTTCTTAGTTCTTATCAACCAGCATAGCCTGGTCTCTGTCCAAACTACTGAAACAAAACGAATAAAGAAATGCATTACTGAAAAAAGTTCTGTGTAAGTACAGCCAATGTGCGGTATCTCTGTATGTGCAGTCATAAAGACACTGTATGCTTCCTATTGTAAAAATCAGCACTGAAGTTGGAAAGTTTGTGACATTATTCCTTACAGATGCAGCTACTGAATTACTGATCGCAGCTTTGGCTTCTAGATTAGACTTACTGGACAATGAGAAGGTAGTCAGAATAAATCCAAATAGAATCACATCTGCGTTTGCAATATCACCAACGGATAGAGAATTGGAAAGATTCATGAGACAACTCTGCTAGATTCATGTCTGTCAGCAAAGGGTTAAACCTTTTCTTATTTACAAAGTAGTTGTAGTACATGTCACCATGAACGTTTGCTCCCTTTTTCCCCTCCCATTACGTGCCCCCATTGGCAGATCATCACTAAATTGTGCTACGATTTGCTTATTATGCTTGCTATTATGAGCAAGCTTAGTTAAGCATCGTTTTGCTCACATAGTACTACCCGTGAGTTTCCTGAACGATGCGTTAAAAACAAAGCTAACGAGGTTGACAGAAAGTTCTCTCGGTGGCGTGAGGAGACAACATGCCCGACGGATCCCTGAGCACGAAGGCGACGCTTTTCGCCCTGCGGCACGACAGGAGGGTGCAGCGGGCCTGGGCCGGGGCCTGGAGCAGCCGCTCCCGCGGGCCCTCCGCGGCGGCCGTGGGTCGGGGCCAGGCCGGCGGGCACCGGAGCCGCGGGCACCGGGGTTGCGGCCCAGCCGCGGCCCCGCCTGGCGCCGCCTTCCTGAGGGCCTCCGCGAACTTCGCGCGGGACGGGAGAGGCGGCGGCGGCGCTGACAGAGCCCGGGCCGCGCGGCTGTGTGGAACGCCCCTCGGGCCTGCTCCGCCACGCCGGGAAGCCGCCCGCGGCCACTCCGCGGACCCGAAGTTTCCGAGGCCGTTGCATAACCGCAGGCGGGGCGGGGCAGGGCGAGGGCCGGGCCGCCGGGGGGCGGGCGGAGGGGGCCGGCGCGGCCCTCGCCCCGCCGCAGCCCGGCGTGGCCCGGCCCGGCCCGGCGCGGGGGAGGGCGGTGCGCCGCCCGGGGGCTGACCCGCCCGCCCCTCCGTCGGCCGCCGGGGACTCCGCCGTCGCTGCCGTCCGGGACGCAGCGGCATTGTCCGCGCCGCCCGCCTCGCAGCCCGCCCGCGCCGGCAGAGCGGCGCAGCTGCTGGGGAGCAGCTCGGCCGGCTCCGAAGGGCACGTCCTCGGCGGCGGCCTGCGGCGGGGCCGGCCCCGGCGACCGCCTGTGCGCCGAGGCGTCCGCGCTCGCCGTCGGGGCGGACGGGCGGAAAATGAACCCCGCTCCCGCGGCCCCGCCGCCGGGGCAGCAGGTGATCCACGTCACGCAGGACCTGGACACGGAGCTCGAGGCGCTTTTCAACGCGGTCATGAACCCCAAGCCCAGCTCCTGGAGGAAGAAGATCCTGCCCGAGTCCTTCTTCAAGGAGCCCGACTCGGGCTCGCACTCGCGGCAGTCGAGCACGGACTCGGGCGGCCCGCCGCCAAGGCCCGCCGCCGCGCAGCACGTCCGCTCCCACTCCTCGCCCGCCTCTCTCGTGGGCTCGGCCGCCGCGCCGCAGCACGGGCACCTCCGCCAGCGCTCCTACGACGTGACGGACGAGCTGCCGCTGCCGCCCGGCTGGGAGATGGCTCTCACGCACACGGGACAGCGGTACTTTCTCAAGTGAGTGCCCGCGGCCGAGCCGCCGCCGCCGCCCCGGGGCAGAGCGGGCGGGCGGGGGGCGCCGAGGCCGGGCCGGGTCCCGGTGCGGGGGGCTCCGGGCGGGCGGGGCGCGGCGGGCGGGGGCGCGGGAGGGCCCCGCGCTGCGGGGCACGGCGGCCGGCCGGCCCCGGCCGGAGGGTCCCGCTGGCGACATCGGGAGCTCGGTGGGAAGCAGCTCCGTAGGCCCGAAGACAGTTTGCGGCCGCGACGGGGGCAAGGCGGCGGTGCGGGCGGGCCTGTCGCCCTGCCCCGGCGCCGGTGCGGACGAGGAGGCGCTGCGCTGACCCGGCGGCAGCCGAGCGGCCGGGGCCGGGGCCGCGGAGCTCCCTCGGGCCGGGCGCGACAGCCGGCACGTGGGCAGCGCGTGGCGGCCCCGCGAGGGCAGGGCGCTCGTTTTTCACAGAAACGGGAGAGTCCGCAGCCGGCGGGGCCGCGGGCCGCCTCTGTGCCCGGCGGCTGCGGAAGCCGCGAAGAGCGCAGCCCTCGGGTCGCTGCGTGCGGGGGCTCGGTCTTCGCCTCTCGCACCCCGAGTTACAGCAGAGCGCGAACGCGCGTCCCTTCTCGTTCTGCCGTTCTGTACGCTGGTGTGTGTGGTTTGTGGTACCGGGAGGACGCTCCCCAGGGTCCGGGTTTATGAGTCTTTCGTTAATCTGGTGTATCGTGTAAATGAGACGTTGCTGCTCCGTACTTTGGGCGCGCTTTTCCCAATAGAGCACGACAGAGAAGAGGAGGCTTGCTGATAGGAGCACCGCGACAGATTGCTCGCAAACTAATATGTTACATAAATTCTCGCTGGGGCTCGACCAGCAAGTGCTTTCAAACTCTGACTGAAGATCAGATAACATAATCTTCATCTGCCGTTCAGCCTTTGCCTAATATCAAAATGCGCTCACGTGGTTTCACCTTCACCCGCTACACATTTCTGGCACAGAGATGGCGTTTTCCAAACTGCTGAATTCTTGTTGCTTAGGCCAAAAAATGCAAGTCCCGTGTTAAAATAGATATGGATAAAAACTCAAAGCATCTTTCCTATTTTTCCCAAATCCTGTCAACAGTAATACTCTGATTAACAATATCCTTTTTAATATAAAATAATGTTTAATTGTGTGTGTCATTTGTTATCTAAGTTAGTCTATATAGTTTCCCCAGTTTTATTGATCCAACAGAACTTTTCTCATTTCTTTAAAAATTAATTGGAATAATGTATTTCTTTAGAACTCGGTGCATTTTGTGGTAATGCTTAGCTATGAAATGGTCATGTTTCAGTTGCAGTGTTTTGCAAGCTATGTAATGTTTTTCAGCTGAAAATAGCATTTTCTGTAGAAATTTAAGATTGTTAGTGGAAAGCATCATTTAAAACTGTGCAATATTATGTATGGTTCACATCAGACAATGAGTTTGAAAGTCCTATCTGGTCAGACCAAGCATACCTATATTGAGGTGGTGTCTGTTGAAAAAAAAAAAAAAGCTATTTATTTCCAGCATACTGATAAAGATTTGTTCAATAGTCATTAGCAAAAGAAAATTGAGAAGGAAATGAAGAGCATATAGCCAGACTAGGTCCTGTTAAAGCCTGTAAGGTCTGCTGAAGTTTAGCAAGCAGTTTCTCTTATTTGAACGTGTAACATGTTTCCAAGAGCTACTAGAAGAAGGCAGCAGCAGTCCTCTCAGTCAGCAGTGAGCCTTGGTTAGCGCTGTTGACCGGGAACCAGCTGGGACTTGTCGTGATCACACTCATGCATGTCCGTTCCTGCAGAAGTTTTCTGGCCGTGGCTGGAAGAAACATAAGTAGCCTGGGGACCACTCCACCCTGTAATTAAATACCAAGCCACAGAAGTGGGGGGATGGAAAACAGACTAATAAACACACACTCGCTTACAGCAATGTTATCTAAAGCATTCTTCTCCGTGTGCATGCATGGAAAAAAAATTTAAGTATGATTTATTTCTGATAAAAAGGATTTCTGGAAAGACAGGCAAACTGCCTTGTGTAGCTCTTAGGTTGGTAAGTGGGAATATCAGTTGCATATCGATCCACATGCTGAGCTGTGTACACATATTCAGTGAAAAGAATTTTTCAAGTATTACTTTCTACCAATTTGTTTTTAGGTGCTGCAACCTCATATTTCAAATGCGAAGACTTAAGTTTTAATATTTTCTCAGTGTGTGTACAGTGCTTCTTGATCAGGGTGTGATTTCATTCCAGAAGGTAAACAGAATATAGAGAGTATGGTGTTTGCACTGAACAGATTTGTGAAACTTGTTGCGGCTGTTATCTTTAATACAGTGTTGTTTTTTTTCAAATGTTACAGTGAACATTTGCCATACCAGGACATATTTGCCAATAAAATCCTGTTCAAGGGGGAAGAAGGCTAATCACTTTCAGTGTTTGATTTGCTTGACGTGTTCAAAGTTTTTCCTGCTGGTTTCTGTTGGTGGAAAAGCTTGATTTGATGCATGGTCAGTTTTATATTACTGAACAGGTTCAGCAGAACATTCAGACAAAAAATAATATAAATGCTATGGAAATACTTTTTTTTTTTTCCCTGAAAATGTCAAAACAAATAAAACAGTTGAAGTGCCCAGCTGGTTTCCAAATGCAACCCTTCCATGAGAGCAGTTCGTGTTAGTTCTGCAGGGTCGCGATCGTTTTCACATTGATTTGCGCTCGGTGCTGCGCAGCAGAGGGACTTCACCATGGGAGCCTGGTCATACAGTACAGGCGGGAGATGGGAAGATCAGTGCACGAGACCGTTACCCTGCTGAGTTGGAAAGTAATGAAAAATTTGACACCTTAATCTATTCATATGACACAGTATTGGTCCACATTTATGACCAACCACTAATGGGCATGAGGCAGACCCTGGAAGGTGGGGCTCACATCAGTATAGCTTCCTCTGGTCCTGGTGGAAAAACAGTGCCAACCAAGAAGCCACGCATCCTTGCTGTTCTTGGTGTGTGTTGGAGAGAGGTGTTTGCAAAAGAACAGAGCTTTCAGAGCGTTTCATGCATGCTTTGGGCAGTGTTTTTCCCCTGTATCTAGTGGTTGCTCAGGTGGGGTCTTGGTGGTCTCCTTACACTTACTGCCCAAACTGCTCTCCTCGCCAGTATTCCTTTGTTAAAAATAAGTTAACTGCACAAGACAGTTTTGAGATGCATTGCTACTAGTGACGTCTGTATGGTATTGATGCATATATTTACTTACTTTTAAAAGTTCTTGACAGACAGGAAAGCTGTGATAAAATACGAATTTTTTTAATGGAAATTCAACTATAGCTCACCTTTCTGCCTCGTTTTAAAGATTCTTAGGGAGTACTAAGTTTTGGGATGTACACATCAAAACCAAATTTACAAGCTGTGATTGACAGCATTAAAGTGCTATCTGATTGCTCCTTTGACTGGAGTCCGTGGTTCAAATGCTGTTTTAATAATGTTGTTATAAATCCAGAGAACTTCCTTAACTTTTGTGAAGCTGAGAATTGGCTCCCTGCTTAAACAGGGCCAGCATGATATATGGAGCAATTTCGGCCTCTCAGTTCTGAGATTGGGCCAGACCTCGCCCTTGGCAAAGCTTGAGGCTTTGTCTAGAGGAGTTCTAGTGCTGTCAGGTAGGAGGGAGGATGAACACCAGAACTCTTCAAACATATGCAATTAGGTCATTTAATTCCTGCAAATGAACATTTGAAATACATGAAATACAAAAATATTAAAAATATTTTCAGAATTAAAATTTAATTAGCATATTTGATTTAATAATCTCTGGTACTATATGCAAGCAAGAAAACCAATAGAATTTGAAAGCTGTCTTTCAAAACAGAAATTTGCTAGTTAGTTCATCATCCTTCATAGGATTTGTGCCCGACGGAAGACAGAAGGATTTCAGAAATTCACCTTATACATTGTTAAGAAATAACTGTCTTATTTCACTGCTAAATATGGTCTAAATTTCTTATAAGGTAGGCATATAACTAAATTTGAATATGCTCCAAAAATTGGGCATCTAATTTTTAAAAGACGCAGTAGAAAAGCAGAATCGGTAATCATAAGAATATTCAGTAAGTTTTATTAAAGGACTGCTGATACTGAACGTCGTTACTGGGACAGACTAGTAAAAGCCACAGACACCAGACCATATCCAAGCTGTTACTTTTCAGGCTGTTCTGCTTCATTAGAATTGCATACCTATGATTCCAGTCAGAACTTGCATTTCAGCATCACAGCTTTAAGTTTCTCAATTTAATATGTTTGTACGGAGTGCAATCATATTTCATGTACATCTTGACTTTTTATATAAGATTTAATTACTGTATTTGGCGTGTATATGAATATATACATATAAATGTATTTAAACAGAGTATATACACTTTCTAAGAAAAGTTCTGTATAACTAGCTCCTAAGTACATCATGGAACATTACTGACATGACATTTTTTCTTCCTTTTTCTTTTTTTTTTCTTTAGTTTCTTTTTTTGACTTGGAAGTTTTAATCGATTCATTTCCATATTTGGTGCTATATTAGACCTGCAATAGATTCCACATAAAAAAAGTTTGTAATAATTTAATATATTTGTGTTTTTATCAAAGGAGTATATGGAAGCAAAAATACTGGGAAATAAAGGTCAATCAAAATGGTGTAAGAAATGCATGGACAATAAATTAAATCAACTTGGTTTTGTTACTTTATGCACAAAGTGCAAGCTTGGTTAAGTGCAAAGGTAAAGGTAAGGTAAAGTGCAAGCTGTTGGAAGTGAGACAGGTGTAGTTTTTTCTTCTTAGATGCTTCTCTTAAAGTAAAATGGCTGAACTGGTTCATTAGTTAAAATTTGCATTTTGCATAATCTTTAAAGTCCAGTTTCCCTTAAGTGAGTACACTTGCTAGCCTATTTTTTGGAAGTGGGGCATAGCCATTCACTTTTTTTCTGGTGATCAAGCCAAAAGTCACATTTGGTGTATGAAAAAGTTTTGACTATATTCGGAGTTGCATATCTCTGCCTTAGGAAGGAAATAAAATCATGTCTGTTGTAAAATTGATGCAACTCAAAATTCAGACTGTACCATCATTCTCAGCACAACGGCGCTTATGAAGTGATGAGTGCTTCCTATTTTCACTGACCTTCTACTGAATGCGGTGAACTGGAGGTCCTGCCATTTAACAGCAAGTTTCAGGCTCTTATCTGTCATACTAGGTGTGATCCTGTGGTGAAACTTTTAATTGAAAAGCTGGTTGCAGGACATCATATCTGAGCCATGCATGTTAGAATATCTGATCTTTGTATTTTCCTTTAGCTAACATTTTAATGATTATTGGACTATGATCATTATTTAGCCAAATGGTATTTTTAAATTCAGAAGTCAAGAACAAGTTTAAGCATTCATTTGCTGGCAGGAGGCAACAAATAGTATTTTCGGATTACTTTTAAAACTTCATGCGTTCAAACTAAGTGGGGAAACACCAGTGGCTTAGTAGATTAAGAGTTTTGCAATTTAATGTGCATACTAAAAAACAAAACAAAACATAATAATGGACCACATTTTGGCTTATGAATTCAAATTTTTCATTTTGGATCAAACACTTTTTTGGCTGTGACTGCATTTGTAGTCATTATATGCAAAGGTACATGAATGTGTCAAGCATGCAGCTTTAGTTATTAACAACAATGGCCTTGTAGCAGAAACCCAGTGAAATGTGAAAAATTATTTCTAGGATCTTTGGATGGTCCTTCTCAGAGCTGGGTCACATCCTGCTGACTGATAGGTGTCTATTTTAGATCTTGACTGAAGATAGTCAAAAGAGCAGTTATAAGTTATCGCATTGCAGATTGATTCTTGCAGATCTGCTTCAGCTGAAGCAATGGATCATGTTTACTGACACTCATTGTAATGGTCTGTTTGAAAGTGTCTGTTTTGAATACTAACAGGAAAATCTGCCAGGCTTATGCTTTCAATTTACAGTGAGGTTAAAAAAAAGTTATTCGTATGTTGACTTAACTTTGTGGAAATTAAAGTGTCTCTCTCCGTTGATAGTTATAAAAGGTTGGAATAGATTGTTTAAAATCAAACTGAATCACTGGAAGAAATTTTGATGTGGGTAAATAAATAACTTCTTTTGATATAAATGTATAAAATACTGCTGAAATGAAAAAAATGACCTAATTTCTCTGTTGACATTATAGCCCCTCTTAAAAAAATAAATAAACTTAAAAAAAACCACTAAGGATCTATAAGTCACCTTTTCCCTCTGAATTTGGGGATGGTAGGAATACCATCCAAATAGTAGGAATGGCTGCAGTTCAGTTTTCAATGACAGTTGATAATTATTCATTTTCTAATCCCAGATAGTGTCTTTTTGTGATCAATAGGCTGTTTTCTCAAAATCTAAAATCACATCAGCTGCCCTGCTTAATAAAAATTGCAGTGCTTAAAATGTTGTGCTTAATAAAGTCTGAGGGTGGAGGCGGATCTAGAATAAAATTGATTTGAGGATGTGTTCCTTTTGCAGGGTTCCTGGGTTTTCTGCATTAGGATATGATCTACATTTTCACTTAGTCAGCTGTGAAGTGTCAGCAAAGAAAGCTTAATGCAAGACTGTGTTGACTTTAGAAGTGTTGCCAAGAAGGGTTCCTTTGAAGAAATATATAAGAAACTTGTTGTGAAAGGTTGTCCAGACACAAAAGTTGTATTAAATTCAAGTATACATACTCCTAAGTAATTCAGGAAATCTATGAAAACCCTTCTATAAACACTGTTGTGTTAATGTAAAATTGATTGTATTGGACTGATGTACACTTTTAAGCTAATCAGTGAACAATTATTGTGCATGCAGAGAAGTGCAATGGTTTAGTGAAATTTATCTTAAATCCATCCGTTAGTCTTAGTTTTAAACCCAAAGCCCAGCATCATTTGTTCATTAACAGATGCTAACAATCACACATCCATTTAATAATACAAGATTAAAATACAATTGCTTTATGCATAAATCATCAGAAAAGAATGTCAATTAGTGCACTTTAGAAATATGTGGTAGAATTGTGGTGTCTGGAATGAATCTTGGTGTAGAATCAGGTGTTAATGCCATCATGAGAACATTTTTCCCCTGTAGATGTTTTCTGGAAACATCTACAGGGGAATTGGCTTTATGAATGGTTTGGACTGCTCCATGTAGGAACAGCCAGTTGTTTTGTTTTCATGACGTTTGTGAGCTGCTGTAGGCGGCATCTAGAAGACAACCTGCCCTGCCCTAACCGTCTCCACTCCACAGTCTGCAAATAGAGGTCAGCATGCAGAGCCAGCTGCTTCTCGGCCTGCCTGCTGTATGCAGCCCGTCCCTGCCAGCCCACACTGCTCGCTCCCTCACATCCTGGTGGAGTCGGCAGTATGGCCTGGGCTTGTCTCCTGCTTGGGTGCTCTGGACGAAGGTAGAAACCTGTTTATTTCACTTGCTCTGCTTGGTTTTAGCCACATGTCCTTCGCTTTGATTATGGAGGTGGGAGGAGGACAAGAGCTCCTTTGTAACAGAGAATATTTTGTGCTCTGGGACCTAGCGTGACTAGCAGATGCAAATTGTGTGGAAGCAATTAGATCCAAAGGAAACGTCATGTAGGCTGAATTTCAGCATACAGTCTTGTGGCATTTCCCTCCTCGTTTCAGAGAGAGGGGGAGTGATAGGGGGTCAGGTTTTCGTTTGTTCTGGGGGGATTTTGTTGCATTTGGTTAAGTCAAAGCCCAGACCCAGAGTTAATGCCTGTGACTGCTGTGTGAACTCAGGTTACATGGGACTCAAGGGTGCTGCACGGCACCAGTGTCCCCTCTTCCCTACCTTTGGCCATTTCCAAGGTGGGTGTGACTGAAGCTGCAGGGAGGGGACAGAGCAATGCCTGCTTAGAGAGCTGAGCAGAACGTGCCACATTAAAACTGAAGTAATGCCTATAGTGCTGCCACAGAGCACTGCGATGGAAAGGGGAGGTGAAGAGGACGGAGCTGGCTGTCCTGTGCTTTCTGGCGGCCAATGGCTTGTGCTTCGGCAGCTGCTGCCTCGTGTAGGAGGAGCAGGGCTGCAGCCCGGGTGTAGCATGCCTGCGGTGGTGAGTTCTTTGTCTGCCCAGCCCCAATGTTCTGTTTGCGGGCACCTCACTGCTTTCTTGGCCAGAATGCGCCTTTCTTTTCATCAGGTACCAATCTGTCCCTAGTCCTTTTTGGGCTCAATATGCTGTCTGCCCTTCAGGTTTATGCGTAGAAGGATGTCTGAGTTTTTGCCCTACACCACAAGTAATCCTTTTTTTCCCCATCTGTGTTCAACTTTCCTGGTCTCTCAATTGCTGGCGTTTTTATTAAATGTTCTACATTCCTACTTTTCAGCAATTGGTTGGTGAGCAATGGTGTGTCACAGAATGAAGCAACAGTCTTCTGTCAAATGAATAGTTTGTGCAAACTACAGTCTACACCCCAGAGCTTCCATAGAACGGAATTTACAGACCTAAGAAGAAGGCAGCTTCACTGACTACGGTGTGTTAGATCTACAGACCGTATTTTCAAAGGTCGCTTTGCCTGAAAAACAATTTGGTTTTGGTTTGGTGGTTTTGGACCCTCCTTTTCTGAAAAGAGAGAAAGAAAGAGAAAAGGAAAAAAAGAAGGAAGCAAAGAAAGAAAATCCAATTTGTGTAACTGTTTTGCCTAAGCAGACTTTTGCACATGTCAAGGTGCAAATGTGAATGTTTTCAGAATTTTCTCAAAATACGGTATTTTCAAGGGTTTCAGGAGTAAACGTAATTACCACTTAGAAAGGCTTTGGATTGTCTTCTTAGTTGGACAGTTTGGACAAAAGTAGCCTCTCTAATGTCAGCATTTGTTCTGTGTGATTTTACAGCCACTCCAGTAGGTACATTGTGTGGATGCATTTCTCTTCAGCCTCTGGCCAGAGCCGTGGTTCACCTAGGTTGGATATTTGGGGACTCACACAAAAGCAGACTTTGCATCAGTAAATGACTGCAGCCTGCACTGTGTGGTCATCACTGTACAGCTTTGTGGGGAATGTAGTAAAAGGTCAACATTTCTGAGCTTACAAGAGCAGGATTTAGCGTGGGAGTTTTTCGCAAAGGTTTTTTTTTTTATTTCGTGTTTGTTTTTGGCACTACATTTTCATAATCACTTTTGACATTTTACTCATTCTACTGTATGTATTCAAACAGGAATGTAATGGTTTTTGTCTTGAGAGGTGAGGTGGTTTTTTTTTTTTCAAATATATGTGACAATTGCACAGGCATACATCAAAAATGAGGATTTGGTGTGATGTGAAGTTACTGTGAAAACCATGGACCAGATTTTCATGCGTTGAATAAATGCGTGTAGGTGCGACCTGCAGCTCCTGCGGGTGAGCAGGCAGCCATGCAGCCAGGAGTGGTATCAGGATGCCGAAGACTTTTACATCCCTTCATATTGCATCAGGTACAGCTGGCATTTCTGACAGCTAGTTCTTAGTGAAGATTTCCCCAGTTATGGGATGATTTTTCACAGATGCTGCCATCACTGTATCTCAGCCCTGATGTCACCCAAGTGTTAGATTGTAATTTTAGACAAAACACCTTTTTTTGGGGGGGGGGGGGGGGGGATGACCAAGGGTTCTGCTTCTTCATTCATGTTTCATAATAGGCATTTAGATTTAACCTGCCACTGAAAGACTTCATAGTGGTGGAGAATCAATAACATTATGCCACTGCAAAAGAGTGGACAATGTAAAGCTGAATAAAAGAGATTTCTAGTGAGATTATTTACAACTCGCTGGAAGTGGAACATTAAAAAAATTATGTTTAGGAGAAATTAAGGTTTTGTTGAAGATTCAGCACTGAGGGTAGTCAGTGAAGGTCTGTATGTTGCAAAAGTATCTTCTGAAATCTAGGAAAGATCATTTTCTGAGATCTCTGAGTTTCCCAGGGTTAAAAAAAAAAAAAAAAGACCTTTTTGAAGGTCTTGTATGAAATATGAAAACAGAAAAATCTTCAATCAGTCAGCACATTAAAAGAGAGGGGGAAAAAACATGCACATTTCCAATTAAAAATAAATAAATCTGTTTATGAAAATTTCTGGAGGTACTGATTTTACTTTTGCTTTGATTATGTTCTGGTTACATTTTTTTCATTTATGATTTGCTCTAGGTTCCCTCCTGCCCCCAAACAGATTAAGAACTTTAAGAGGTCTGTTTCAAAGTTGTTATGACAGCCTTGCAAAGGCCTCTGTAGACAGTCGTTGGTACAAGGATTGTGGATGTGATCAGCTGCAGTGGAGCCTCAGCTGAAGGTCACCCAGCCAAAATTCTGTACTTTTTTCCAGCCTTGGGAATGCTTGTTATTGTTCCTTTCCCCTTGCTTTTAATTTACATCTGGACGGGAAAATAAAGTTCTCTGAGAAGTCTGAGACATCAAGCAACAGATCATTTGTTAAGTGTTACACTCAGCCACACATAACTGGACAAATGTTTTAGTTTAGAATTAATAGTTCAAATAGTTCACTTCAGGGCTTAGGGTTTTGGGTTTGATTTTTTTTTTTTTTTTAAAGACAATTTCAGCAGGCTTTCTTGTATGAAAAGTGCTGTTGGACTTGTTTTATGACTTTATTTTATAAGTCAGTGGAAGAAAAACAAGTTGATGCAATGAAAAGGCAGGAGCTTAGCTGTTCTGATAGATATTTTAAGTGTCTTTAATCATGCCTGCAATCTAAAAAAAAAAAAAGTGTTGCAAAATATCAAATTAGGTAACTTACTGGTACAAAACCATCTCGTTTTGCAAAAGATGCTCTGTGAAATGAAATTGTCTGAGTGATTGTTGTAATGGTTTCCATTCTTGGAAATGAGAATTTTGATCCTACAGATCTGTAATTGAGGCTTGGATTACTCTTGTGGGTAGGAATTTAACGATGCATTGTCAAGATTGAGTCCAGAAGGAGAGGACCCAGACCCCGCTGCTTTACAAAGGCACGAAGTGAATGATGCAAAACGTGCTTGGTGGCCCAGGTGGGATGGAGCTAAGAGTGCAATGTGCAGGGACAGGCTGCCCTGCAGGGCCGTGGCTGGGGCTCACAGCAGCCCCCACCGCGCTGCCCAGCACAGCCCTGCGTCTCTTGTGCAGGGACCGCAGGACAGGGAGTGCGTCACGCTGCAGGTGGCGGTGCAGTGTGTCAGGACCCTGCCGGTGTGCTGCTGTTTGTGCTTGGAGCATGAGTCAGTGAGAATATGCCTTCTAACAGAAAGAGGTCCCCCTCAACTCTTCCCAAGGAGAAAACAGTCCCATAACATTACATTTTGAATTGATGGACTTATTCTTCTCTTGTATCCTTACTCAAGAAGGACTAGATGACCGTAGCTCAAAGCACACAAATCAGAATTGTGTATGGAGAGCACTAGTGGAGTGACCCCTGTGGGCTCCAGCTCTCAGCATTCCCTTCTGCGCTCCGAGCAGCTGGCTTCCTAGCTGGTTGCCAGTGACCGTGACTGGACTTTGATTCCCCCTCCACAAGCAGAGAGTGTGACGTGGAAGTCAGGAATGCCCTTTGAGAATTTGTATTCCAGCCTGTCAGTTCCCTAACAGAATGCCAATGTGCTCTAGTGTGGGAGATGCGCTCACAGTGCGCTTTATGCTTCGCTTTGCCTTTGGAGTCTGTGTGTAAATGACGTGATGATTTTAGAGACCGTGTGAAAATGTATTTCTCCACTAGCTGTAAAGGATCAACAAAGCATTTTTTATCCTATTTTTAATATTCCACATATTGGTTCAAGCTTTTATTTCAGTTTATTATCTGATATTGCCAATATTCCTCATCTAATCCAAATAAGGCTTCTCTAATCACTAGACAGTTTTCATAGTTGTGGAGGGTAGTTCATGGTCTGAGGTGTTAAATTCTCCACGACTTCTGTAGGTGATAGTTCATATTGTAAGTGCTTAACACTTGCTAATATGAGACAGAGCAGAGGTTTATTTTCGTGAATTTATTTTTGGAATTTCCATTTTACGGACCCAGAATAATGATTATTTTTTCCTACAAGCAGGTAAAGTAAGAGGATCTTTGTACTGATGTGTTTAGTAGCCAGCCCAGCATGGAGACGTCTTGGCTAGGACTTTAACCAGATGTGCTTGACTTTCAAAGTTAATTTAAATAACTCTGTTGTCATTATGAATAATCTGTTTTTGTTCACCAATGGAATTTTTTGTTCACCTCCACTTGTCTCACCCACCTGTATCATGCTGTTAGATAACTTCTGTTTAACAATGATTACAATGTAGGATATTTCCTCCCTAGGTTCGATTTTATTGTGAGAAAAAAATCAATTCTTAGGATGCTGTAGTAGTTCTCACCTCAAAATTTTGTGGGTTATATTCGTCATATTTTCAGTGGATTTCTTTCAGAGGTGGAACACATATACATAGCAAGTATGCACAGAACAAATGTATATTTTCTTCTTTGGAGTATTGCACTTCGTGAGAACAGCATTGCTCTTTTAGGATAGGCAGAGCACCTGATTTCGTGGAACTAGTTATAATTAATTAATGTAGTTGTGTTAGACCATTGAAAAGGACTTCAAAAATGCTTGGTAATTTTTCTGAATTTAATAATTAAGTAAATAGTCTACTGAGAGGTACACTATTGAAATACTTATTCTAATTAATTCTACAGATTTTTCTTTTAAACAGATACGATTATATTGGACTTCTTAAGAGCATAGGACAGAGTAAAGAAAGAATAAAAATGGAATGAAAAATAATAAAAATATGTGTAGATGTTTTACTCTCTAGGTTCAAGAGCAAATACCATTATAGCGCTGAGAAGTACATAAATAAAGTCTGGACCCCTGTTAGCAGAATCTCGAGCCAGTGATACAGGTGTGTAGAGGGGTTTAAGGCTGGCCACTGGCTTGGAGCATGGTTCACCTCGGAGGTGCACCTGCAGGTTATGGGGCCAACCATCACACTGCTTTTGGGTGAAGAAAACGTTAAATTCTCATCATAGGTTGCTGTATTACCTTAATGAAAGCTAATGAAAAGCAGAATACTTCAGTAGCTAGTTAGTCTGAGTAACTCAAATTGCTTGCCCCAAGATTAATCATCCAAACTGTGAGCATATACACGTCCTTCCCATTCAAATTTTTAAGTGTGGTAAAATTACCGAACTGTAAGGGCTTCTTCACTGAGATTTCTCCGACTGGAAAGACAACTGCTTTTAAAGCAGAAATAATGAAAATGAAAAAGGTATGTAAATTTTCCATCTTTAAAATCAGCACAGTATCACCAGGCATTATGACGTACAGCCGCACATTCTCCTTGTTTTCTTCTGCATGCATTAGACACTGAAGGCAGTGCTAAGACAAAAAGAGATTAAAACTGACTTGACTGTAATGAGATGGAAAGTGTCATCCAATTTCAAATAAGCAGTTGGGGCCTTTATAGCTTCCCAAAAAATTAAGTGTAGACCAGAAGTTTGAAAACTTCTTTTTTCATATAAACAAATTACAGGAGTGTTTTGTCAACCTTGTTTGCTTATGACAATATATAAAAACCAACCAAACAAGAAAACCAAAACAAACAAACAAACAAACAAAAATAACGACAAAAAAGCCACCTTGTGTTCTAGGGAATGGGAAATCTCATTCATTGACAAAATTTTGCAAAAAAAATAAAATGTTATGGAACTATTTAATGTAAATTCTTATTTACTGTGGTCATTTTGTAGAAACATAGGATGTAGTTGGAATCTAGTCCAGTCCCCTTTTATTAGAGATAACTCCTTCGTATAACACATATAATCTTATATTTCGTAAAAACTGCTTAATTTTTTAAGCCTGCTCTTCCTGTTAAAACAATTGCAGAAACTTCAGATAGGAAGATAATATCCTGACTTTTTACAGTCTCCTTCCTTTTGTACATAATGAGAATATTACATTATGATATAGAAGACTACAAATTTATGTTCTACTTGTATACCATAATTCAGTGTACAACAGCTTCTCAAATAACTTCACAGTTCTTTTCAAGTTCATAAATTGTAAAGAAGAGGCTAACTCTTAGTACATGCTAATAGTCACCCAAATCTATAGAGGAACTAGAGGAATGTTTTTTTAACCAGTCATCTGCAGTGACTTGATGATTCGTATTATTAGGTATATTTTCTTTCTGTGGTAGAACACTCTCTGAAGACAGAGGGAAAATCTACTTTGGTTCCTTAAATACTGTTTACATATATCAACAGCTAGATTTACCGTTTCATGTGAATTATTTCATAGAAACAGACTTGTTATGGCATTCCCACTGGCAACCATTTGGATGCAGTTTAATGCTGTGACAAGTCACTATTTAGTGTTGCAGCATGAAAATGTATGAACAGCTTATGGCACCAGAAGTGGTTTCATGAGCTATACACATCCAGAAAGCAGCTCTTGTGTGATCTGGGCAGCGCTAAGGTAAAAGCAGTAATCCTATTCACGTCTGATTGTCTGCTTTTTTAAAAAACAAACAAACAAAAGAAAGAACCTTGTATTTAAGAGACACACTATATTATCATATGGAGCCAACTGTGTTGATTTTCTTGTCAAACAACTGCCAAAACTTGGGCACTGTAATTGCTTATGGTGTTTGGTGCCATATATTTAGAATCAAAAACTTCCCAAAACATCCATTAAATTTTGAGGTTTTGATATGCTATTTTTTAGCAGTTATCACAGATCTTTCTTGTAACAGAGAAAAAAATTATTGGAGAAAGAAGCATAACCTTGCATATAAAACAAAGAAGATGTAATTAAGACACGGGAGCACTGCCAGTTACCATTCTGTGCTACTTTTCCTGTAGGTATAGACATATGTTTGCATTTATCATAGTAGTTATGGGATACTGTCTGGTATGCTTTTCTAAACAGATGTCTTTTGCTGAGGATATTGTCTCATGAACATTTCCTTTTTCTGTCAGAATGGCCTCTATTAAGAACTGTATTTCCAGTCGTCTTTTTTATCTTGAAGAAACAAATGTCTGATTCATTTTCCTAGAAAAAACAGGAAGCTGTAAAGAACACAGACTGAAAAAGAAATGCATGCTATTACTCACAATGTAGTTTGTAAAGCAAAAAGAAAAAAAGAACTGAATGCTATTTGTCAGGTACTGATGGGATATTACAGTTTTACTGTTTTCCTCCTGCTGTCTGAACCTCACGTGAAAAACAATTTAAGATGAGCTTGTTTAAAACAAACAAAGAAGGTCTGCACATATGAAAACCTCAAATTAAAGCAGCTTCAATACAGCAGGATGTGGTTTGAAAACATCCGGTCTTAGCTTCTTTGTGAGCTATGGTACCTATCAATGATGTTCAGTACTACAGCTGCACCATGACAGGTACAGATTCTGGCTATAACTAAGTATTTTTCAAAGCAAGAGAAAACACCAAATGTAGAAATTTGCGTTGAAGAATCTTTCTGGCCATGTATGAGTTTGAGATTTTTTTGAAATGGAATTACATGATTAATGAGTAAGATGTTCCAACTAATTTCAGTAGACTGAAAAAAGCCTGCATATTAATAATCATGTTACTAATGACATACTGCATAGCTCTTTTTGCTGTAGAAAAGGTCAGTCCTAAAGGCAGATTCTTCTCAGATTTGCATTAAAGAAGCCTGCCAATCTGCTATCCTGGTTTCCTGCCTGGTGGAAATACCCACTGACATTTTGCACCTGTAAAAAGCAGAATGACCGCATGCTGAAAGGAAAGTGGAATATAAAAAATCACGTTCTACAGTAGCCACTGCAGTAGGATGATGATAAGTGTATACGATTAGTAAGTGATGAGGTATTGATACTTTTGGGTATCACCGGTACCTGTCTTGTACTCACCTTGCCGTGCATAGCCAGGTCCTCCACTCTAGTAGCTCCGTTATTGTTCTTTATCCTGGGGTCAGTAGTCTTCCCTGCTGCAGTGTGTGTTGGTGGAAGTTCTCCCCTTAAAACGTGTTGATGAAATTTAACGATCAGGCCTTCTAGTTTAATACCCGTGACAGAGAATGGAAGCTTAGAAATGTAACAGGAATACGTCCTAAGAAAAGTCAAGTTAAAAGACTTCTGTTAATCTCACAGTTTTACCTTCTGACAGATATGAGGTGAACTCCCTAAAAACTATAGTGAAATTGATATATTGAAAGCATGAAATTCAGTCTTTACTTCTGCAGATAAATACTCAGTGGGAAGATCATCTTGACTGTAATTAAAGAGTGCTTGCAAAGTGCAAAACCATCAGAAATTAATCTGATCCAGTGAGCTGAAGTCTCTGAAACCTACCTTTGTGGTAATGCTTCAAGAAACTTTAGATTTGTGTCCAAATAAAGAGTGATACCACTTGGATTACAGTCTTTGCAGATTCATTGCACAAAATAATTCAAATACATTTGGTAGTTTGTAACTGCCGACAACCTGCATGACCAGTGCCAGCTCAACTGCCTCAAGCATCTTAATCCCAAGCTCCTAAATTGCTTTTAAGCTTTTGACTGCAGAACACAAATTTTCTCCTAATAAATACATTTGGCTAGTTTTTTGTTTGTTTGTTTTCTTTTAGTGACTGTAATAGGAACAGCAGGAAAAAATGTCTTAACTGAAATTGTTCTTAGGGTCACAGGGAAAGAGCATATCGCTGCAAAAGTTCTGTCTGATACAGAAATGGCATTTGACCTGATTTCTTGTTTGCATGTTATGCATGTCAGTGTTGCAGCTTGCTTTTGTAGATAGTGTTTCAGATACTGTCAGAAAGGAAATATTTTCTTTGAGACAAAGCTATGACAGTCATTAAAATTTTAATCAATAAGTGAAGTTTTACATAAATTACAGCTTTTTAAGTCGTTGTTCACTGCTGAGAGATAAGCAGTTTACAAATGACTTATTCTATCCTAATATTCCTTTGACACTGTAATTCCAGAAGAATCTTCACAAAGATGGCGATAGAAATACTGTTCCAGTTATCCAATATAAAGATATTTTTGTCTTTAATTATGTGTTTGGGATTAAAAACAAAGCACACATAAATCCTCATTGTCAACTCACATTTATAGTTAACATTTTTAATAAGCATAAGAAGTTGATGACAAAACCATCTTTTAATATATTTTGTAACGTATTGTTAGTCCAATGTGAAAAATTCTCTAATATATTTTAGCATATTGGTTTCCAGTGGTTAAAACAGGACTGAGAGCTGATCAGTGTTCCATTCCAGTCCATCATTGCATGATGATTGAATGTAACACTCTGTTTCCATAGTCTTTTTGTTGGTAAACTGGGAAATTTTCATACTAATTGGGATCTGGAGCTAGCTGAATTTGGCTGAGTCCCAGAGGTATTTAACTGGAAAGTGAGTGAAAGATTATTTCAACTGGAAAGTGAATGGAAGATTATTTATTGTTGTAACTGGGTTGCAGGATTTTTATCAAACTGCCACTGAAATCGATGGATATGATCCATTTTCTTACTAATTTTGAGTCACCTTTAACAGATGCGTTTTGGGGGGTTCACACCTCTGTGAGATTGAAATAGCATTTTTTTTGTTGAAATGACACATTTATTTGGTGTAATGACTAGACTGCGTCTTAGTACTTAATCTGTTAGCATTATTAAGCATCCTAGTATCCCACTTTTACTTTCTTTTACTTTTGCGTAATGCTCATCTGTTTAAATAATCTTAATGTAAAGCAAGATGGCAATCACATTAAACATGAGCTAGGTATACATCCTTGTTCTTCAGTTCACACAATTTGGACTGGCCTTTCTTTTCTGTGTGGTTGTTGTGGTTTAACCCGGCTGGCAGCTAAACACCACACAGCCGTTCACTCACCCTCCCCCCTCCCTCTCTGGGATGGGGGAGAGAAACGGGAAAGTGAAGCCGGTGAGTTGAGATAAAGACAGTTTATTAAGACAGGAATATAATAATAACAATAATAATAATAGAGATAATGATAATAGTATTAATAATAATAATGTGTAAGAAACAAGTGATGCACAATGCAATTGCTCACCACCCGCTGACCGATGCCCAGCCTATCCCCGAGCAGCCGGCCCCCCCACCCCGGCCAGCCACCCCTATATATTGTTTAGCATGACGTCAGATGGTATGGAATACCCCTTTGGCCAGTTTGGGTCAGCTGTCCTGGGTCTGTCCCCTCCCAGCTCCTGCTGCACCCCCAGCCTGCTCGCTGGCAGGACAGAGCGAGAAGCCGAAAAGTCCTTGGCCTGGTGTAAACACTGCTCTGCAACAATTAAAACATCAGCATGTTATCAGCACTCTTCTCATCCTAATCCAAAACATAGCACCCTACCAGCTACTATGAGGGAAAATTAACTCTGTCCTAACTGGAACCAGGACAGTGGTCAAACCTCGCCAACCAGGTCCAATTAGGCCATAAAAATTACTACAAATTTAAATCCATAGTTGATAAATGACATGCCTTCTAACCTGCCTATGCACGTGGAGTCCAGGTTCTTTTTGATGTTGAATAATACCATTTTGTTAAGACAACTATGTACTGTAGGAACATCTGCAAAAATCACTTGTTCTAGGAATAACTATCACTAGTTCTCTGAGCACAGAGTTGCAACTGAATGGTTGGACTGAACTCAGAACTGTTCGTTTTTGCCAAAGATGCCATTTTCTTGCTGGGGTTTTGTTGTTGGATGCCCCCTACAGAATTAGTTCTTGAGGCAGATGTATCTCAGTGAACCATAGAGTAGTTGTCATCCTTGTAGGCAGTGCTTCATGCTCTGTAGATTTAGCAAGCTAACTGTCTGCTATGAAATACACCAGTAAATGAGTTAACTTGTACAGTCATGGCCATACTGAACTCATCAAAGTTTAATTTTCTTTGCTGCAAGGTGCACTGAATGACTTACTGGTCTTCAGCTGACTACACTGTGAAGAGTCTTGCTGGCATTTTAAGCGTTTTTTACAAACTAGATGTCTAGCAACTTGTTTCTTTAGAAATAGAAGCCAGACATACATTCTACATGAAAAAAGAACAGGGGGACTTGAAATGTGTGTTTAGCTTGCAAGCAATTTTAGTGCCTGAACAGTTATGACATCTCAACCCATCTCTTTTCCCCTCCTTTTTCTTATAGAATCATAGAATACCCTGAGTTGGAAGGGACCCATGGTGATTGTCGAGTCCAACTCCTGTCTCCACACAGGACTACCTAAAAACTAAACCATATGTTTGAGAGCATTGTCCAAATGCTTCTTGAACACTAGCAAGAAGAACCTCAGTCATTCATGTTTATAGTAACCAGACCCATTAATCGCATTTTTTTTCCATGAAACTTCCTGATGCTTCATTAGGTCCAGTTCTTATTTCCCTATGCAACATTTATTTTGACCCCCTGTAAAATCCTTTAGCTCCATAGCTAAAGCTGTCTTTAGTTAAGCTCTTGCATATTGTTTCCCTGGCTTGTTGACTCATTCACTGCACAAGATGAAGAGTTCACAGGTAACGTATAGCAAGGTACTTAATTTCATTTCTCTTTGTGTGTTTTCATACCTTACTGACTGCAAACTACAATTTGGTTTCTGTGGTGCCCTTTCATGAGTTGTGCCAGTCCTAAGGATAGCCTTGTAAACTTTCTCAATTTTTGCAGTTCTTTTTATGAGAGATTGCCTGTGAAACAATGATTGAATCTGTAGTTTTCCTTCAGCTTTGAGGTTCCAAGTGTCTCAAGTAAAATAAGAAAGGAATTCATCATCTGGCTTTCTGATCTGAGGGCACAGTCAGACAACTATAAGCTTAAAAATCTTCTAATTTAAAATAATATTTTTTTTGTGGGTGATTAAACAGTGTTGCAAATTACAGGCACGAAATAGTCCTTTTTTTTAGCAGAGACGTTCGAAGTCAAGTAATTGGGTGGCATGTAGATTGTTCATTAAGTCTAGGGGATCTCAGCAGAAGTTGTCACATGCAATGTTCATTTCACGTTGAACATGGACAAAAGACTGTTCTGTTTTTTCCCACCATATGTTCGTTTTTGGTAGAATAATATGCAGTTTTCCATTTTTTAAGATTTCTGTAGGAAAAAGTTTGGTGTGTGATATTGTGGGGTTTTGTCTGTTTGTCTACTTGTTTATTCTTGAGAGTATTGTTGCACTGTTTCCCGAGAGCATACAGAAAAGCTTGGGGGAAACAATAATCATATGGAAATACTAAGTTATTACTTGTCTCATGTTATTTAATGACCTTTATGACTTTAGAGTATGGAAGACCAGGAGAGGATCCACAGCTTCCCTTTTGCTCAGGATAAGGAGTTTGTGGCAACACAAAATAATCAGCTGCCATGACAAAAAAACCTGTGATTCTGGTTTCTTTCCTGTACCTATTCATTTTTATTTATATGCCTTATATCAACAACTTAGTACATAATGTTGTATTATATGATGCAGTCTATCTAACAGGAGTTAGTATAAGTACTGCCACCAACTTTGATGACAGTAATAGCACAATATTTTCCTTTGTAGTGGAAGATAACTGTGATATTGCAAAGTAAAAAATTATATATAGTCACTTGAGCCCAGTAGATGGGTGAGACTGGAGCAGATTTTAAGTGAGGTGCACAAGGTAAGCTGGCCTTTTTCCCTCTGTTTTGTGGTCTGGTTGGCAGTGTCTGCATGTTGCCCCTCCAGTTCTGTGTGATCGGCGTCATCATTCAATGCAGAATGATTGTTCTTACCTCTCAGACAGGTAACATTCTGAACACTTTTGTTATTGTAAATTATGAAAGTACCAACAAATCATTAGATTTTACCAGATAAATTTTAAAATAGTTTTAAATAGTTTTAAAATAGTTTATTTTTTTAAAATAATTATACATACTGCTTTATTCCTCACCTCTGAATTCCGTATGCAAATAAAACATCACAAACCTTTACTAAGATGACAGAGCTCCTTGCAGGGCATATCTTTACTTGCATTCTCACAAAGTTTCTTTTGCCTCTTCAGAGTTTAATTTTGGTCAAGAGTTCGTCTAATATTTTATTAATTCGGATATTACAAATTCTTTGTCTTTTTTTAAAGACCATGGAGGATTTTAAGACTTTGAATTAAATTAAAATACAGTCTATCAAAAATTTTTGTAGTGTGACATAATTGCACCTTTATTTAATAAGAAGTCCAATTGAAATGCAGGGAGACTGTTTTCCAGGTAAGAAGTTAATCCAAAATACTTCATTCCTACTATATTTTAAAAATCATATTTGAGAGACCAGATTTTTTTTTGTTCGTTTGTTTTGTAGCTTTAGGAAATTTACAGAATTCTATAACACTTCTTATTTTTTATTTTATTTTTTAATTACTGTCAGCACTTCTTGTAGCTGCAGTACGGCCTTCCAATGTTCAAAAGATAGTCACATTTTTCCTGAGTATAGGAAACTTTTTTCTCATTTGTTTTCCCCAGAAATTACATTTGTTAGCCAGGTTTAATATGTAAGTTAAACATAACCTGATCAGTCACTCTCTCTTGAATTACTAAATAAAGAGGCTTAGGACCCGAGTCTAAACTGGTAAGAATTTAGTAACTATACGCTGCTTCAGTATCACAACATTATTCTTTTTACATACAACACAGTATAATCCTTGAAAATATATGCAGCTTCTCAGAGTTGTACCAGTAATCCTCAAAAAAAGTGTAGGTTTGTAATTCTTGACTGAACAGTGCACTCCGCTATAAATAAGTGGGATGCACCTATGCTGTTAAGTGATATTTTTGTACATTATTCTCAGCTTAAGGGAAATCTTGCTTGTCCACATGTGTACTTAAAATTTTAAAAGATAGCTTTACTTTCAAGTAGAATCTATTTGATGGGAATATTACTACAGTGTCAGAATTGACAATTCCTTTCCAACTAAATATTATTTCAGACCCTGGTGTCACTTTAAAATGCTCAACTTATATACCAGTGAGCACCAGTGCAGAACCGTCACCCTTCTTCAGCTGAGGTCAACTATCAGCTAGCAGACATTGTATCTTTATTTTGGAAAGGTTTTGCTTGGGCAGAGATTTGGTCTTTTAACCAGATCCTGCTTTTCATCTGTTTTTGATGGCAAACAGTCATATTTCCCAACCATTTGCAAACAGTGACTGTCTGCCAGGATTTCCTGGATACACAGTAGTTTTGGATTATAAAAGGACAACTTTCTGAATTCCAGCGATTAGTATCATTATTTGTACGGCCTTTTCTTCCATGGGAACTCATCAGCTCATCATATGGAAGGTAGAAATAGGGTCCAAGAAAAATTCATCTGCTAGCTAATGACCTCCTCCACCATGAATCACAAAGAAAAATAAAAAAGTAATTGAAATAGGACAGCTCC
The DNA here is from genome assembly GCF_040182565.1 of Anser cygnoides. Lineage (NCBI taxonomy): Eukaryota > Metazoa > Chordata > Aves > Anseriformes > Anatidae > Anser > Anser cygnoides. Next base: position 26,993,652 of record NC_089881.1, read on the forward strand.
TCACCTTTTTGTACTACATGTTCTGAAGAGCAGAAACTGAAATTTTGGGAATCAAAGTTTTGTAAAAAATTCCTGAAAAAGCTATTTAGAACCTGATCCATTTTTGTGTAGCAGAATGAGGTACCTTACAGCACACAACCCATGAGTTAGAAGTTGTGTGAGCAGAACACAATGGATAATCAGAACTGAATGTGAAAAGAAGTATTTCTTTATTAATTTTTTTTTTGTATTCCAAGCCATCCTTCAAAATTAAAAGCAAGGAGGTAATAAAAAGATGTGAATCCAAAGATGCTACAAGAAACTTGACCAATTTTAATTTGTTTCTTGTGAATCAATTCACTGGAAGAAGCAGTGGGATTTTTCATTTCAGGTAAGAGATGAACCCTTTGAAGTTCACTGGTGTTCCGAGGGCACCTTCTAAATGGGTAAGTATGGAATAGTAGAGAAGATATTGATGAGAGCCAGACTTGAGTCATTATTTTAATGGAAAATTTCTTCACATTCTGAAAATGGGTGTGTTTCTTGAATATCAGGAGTCCTAATGTTTTGGGTTTTTTTTAATCTTAGAGGGAAGAGAAAAGAGTTATGCTCCATTTTCCTTATCACACAAAAGTTGATTTTGATTGATGGCCTTCCCTTTCTTCACCACTTGAGGAGGAAATGTCAAAGACGTCCTGATATCCTCATATCCTCTTTCTCTGCCCATGTTGTCCAGAGTCTTTTTTTTTTTTTTAACAATATGAATGCGATCTAAAAGTTTGGGGGTTGTATGGTTATTTTTGGGGGGTGGAGGTAGCGTGTGTGTGTGTGTTTGTTTTAAATATGTACGCATCCTCCACCCCTCCGGCTGTGATTTTCAGCAAGACTGTCATCTGCATGTAGTTAGCTAGTGACTAGCAGGCTGGTCTGAGTACAGATGCTGGTGTGGGAGGCCAGGATTCTCAAACCTTGCAAAGATGCTTGGGCAGTACAAGTCTTTCACGTAACTCAATGTCTGCATTCGTATGTACATTTTACACATTATAAAAGAATTTTAGAAGTGCTACTTCAACTTCTGACATGTAGGCTTGAAAATATGCTTCTTATTCTACACCGTACCACACTGAAAGGAGAGCAGGAGCCAAAAAAGAGTTTGATGTTTAGATTCACAGCATACAGCACACTTTCTTTCTTATCCCTCTAAGCAATTCCATACTCCACCAAAGCGTCACTCCCACTGAAATCAAAAGATTTGCTTCCAAAAACAGCTGGTGATCTTGTAATGCAACTGTGAGCTGTCCTTTTTATCCATGTCTGCTTCTTTCATTAAATAAATCTGCAAAAGTGTGATGCATCTCATCAGTGGTAAGTTGATAAACTTCAGTGCTTACTATTGAAGTTATCCTTAGCACTTAAGTTTTCATTTAAAAAAAAAACAAAAAACTTCTGAAATACTGAGAGATTGAGGGAGGTTTGAAATTTAATATAATTCTAGCTTCCTCTTTACCACTATTGTGGTAGCTAAATATAAATGCAAAGTAATTTTCTTCTACTGAATATTGATATCTGTGATTAGAAAGAACATATACAAATGAAGCTTGTTGAGAAACATTCTTCATTCTTCACTTCTTCTAACTAAGTCTTAGGAGAAAATGCCCTTTCCAAAATAATTTTGGCAAACTAGTTAGAGTCTTATTGACAAGGTGTGTATCTTGGTCTGAAGAATTAGGGATTTGGGGCTTTAAGGGAAAAAAAACTGCTGCCATGATAGCAGAGAAAATATATTTTAGGTCCTAGCTTGGCTCTGCATCTGTTGTGCTGTAACCATTGGCGTCTGTGTTAACATATAAAGACTGCTGCATATAAAGTTCAAAGAGCAGAAGCTATTGTGACTTTTTCTGGAGGTTAATAAATGTACTGACCTGAAAGCTGAGTTTGTGAGAATGATGTCTGAGTGAGAGCTGCAGTACCAGGAACTGCTTTGCACAAATGTGTGTATTTTGAGACAGAGTTTTTTTTTCCAGTGAAGGCAAATCATCTGTTTGGGAAATGTATCCCTCAAGCCAATTTTTGTTATCATTTGGAAACTCTGACCAAGCAGAACTCGGAAAGCTTGTCATAGGAAAAAGTTAGAACAACCGCTCAGCATTTGTGAAAAGAAATTCTACAGGCTGTGGTAACCTCAATTTGTTGTCCTTTTATGAAACGCTGATCCCAATGGTACAGTATCAAAAACAAAGACTAGACCACGGATGTGCCTGCTGTGAAGTTTGGAGTAGAAATTACTTTGTTTCTCTAGCTAAAAGTCTTCTTTAAAAGTGTGCTTGAATGTGTTGCATTTGTGCAACTGATTTGCAGATCAGTTGTATTGATCTTGAAGTGCTTTGCAGTTATTCTTAAAATTACAAAGAGAAGGCAGTCCATGATGGTTAGTTAAATAGCACAAATATCAGAGTTTTATTGGGATTATAGATAAGATAATGAGTTCAACCCCATAATTTTTTTAATCAAATATACACTGGTACTAGGAAAAAAATCCAAATTTTAATATACACACAAAATGTACAATGCTCTGGAATTGTTAATGGTGAATTTTCTGACAGACTCAGAAAGCACAATGTGAAATAAAAGTTTAGACTGCAGGGAGCTCTTGGGCTGAATTCTGCAATGTCATGCATTTCTCTGCCTCTGGCTGATGCAGTGCGATACAACCATATAGGAGAATTATTCTTACATCCGGTTTTGTTTTAGGATGTTTGTCTGTCCTAACAATCTGCTCTTGCATGAGGGAGATTTTGATTATTTTCCTGTAAGAGGATTCTGCATAGATAAAGGGGGCATTCTTTTTGTTGTTAGTGGTTCGTTTTGGTTTGGTTGTTCTTACTAGAGTGCAGAATATGTTAAAATATTAAAGGTTTGCCTAGAAATGCCACCTTGATGGTAAAAGAACATTTATTAGATTGGGCTGCTTCTCCTTTTCTTGTTACAAGGTAGCACCATTTTGTATTTTGTTTAGATACACCCTGATTGCTCATAAATACGTTAACTTTTGACAGGGTTTTTCTATTGGTAAATAAAGAGTTGCAGTCACAACAAAAGATGGTTACAGACCTCTAGCTCAAGTGGAAGACAGTTAATTATTTCTCATTCTGCAACCTATTTAAAAATCTCTGTAACTTCATGAATCTGAAAATGTCATGTGTCCCTTTCACAGGAGCATTTGTTTTCAGATTAATACATATTTCCCAAAATAAAATAAATGTTTTTTAATAGAATCGTTAATATGTATCTTTTAATATGAATGATACAGACATTTGTCAAGCTAGAAAATGCATTAGCACCATTATATATTGTATACGTTAAAAAATCCCATAACAATGTTCTCTATAATAGTTTCATTTAGTACTCTTTTTTCTTTCTCTCAAGAACTGGGATTTCATCCAAATTCTAAAGGTTAAGTTGTCAACAGAACTCAAAGGGGTTTTGTTTCCATTTGTATAACTAGTTTAAAGTCTTCTAAGTCCCCAGCATATACTCACAATAGGATCAGTCAGTTACAGGGAAGCTTAGCAGGGCATTCTTAAAGTTCTCTTCACGGTAGCAAATAATGTTGAAACTAATTCAGTAAAAGAGCAACTCATGTCATTAAAAAGTTATTTTAATTAGTACTTAACATAGGATAATAAATATTCAAATACTTATGTAATGTTCCGGCTTCAAGATTAGAAATTACGATGAACATGCAATAGGGAAACAAAGTCTATGGTTCAGTCAGTTTAATAATTACATTGTGTCTCCTTGTTAAATCTTCACAAAATTTTCATGAAACATTATCAGTGTCTGAAAAAGCAAGTGCCATGAATGTTATTAGCTAAATCTGCAGGTTGAGCTATGAGGTTGTTATGTGTGTTTGTGTGCTTCTAGTGTTACGAAAGATAAAATCTTTTTCTTTCCAACTGTTGAAATGAGCAGTATAACCAGAATCACTAATATGCAGCTTTAAGCTCTTCAGCCTAATAGGTATTCTGTCCTCATATGTATATACTGTGTGTATGGTCTTTTGTAAAATATTAGTAACATTTTGGTTTTGAATAAGACAAACTTTATTTTTGCTTTCCTGATTAACAGTGAATACTGCCAGCCAATAATTAAAATGCTGAATTTAGAAAACAATATTTAACAGCCTTTCTGGTATGTTGAGGATATCAAGAAGGGCCACCCTGAATGCTTTGCAGTGGCTATAAGCATGGGCTAACAAAATGAGTTTACTCTGAAGTGCCAGTGAGCACTCTGAGTGCCATAGGCATAAGCAGGGTCTCCTATATTTGAGGGAGAGGAGTTGTAAAAGATTTTTGTAGTAAAAACCTAGTATAGCATGTGGTTTTTGATATCTGTTTTCGGTATAAAATGAAAATGTCACTGTTGACTTTCATTCATCTTTCCCATTCTGCCCTCTATCAGAAATTGCTAGACCAGAGCTGAGTATGAAATAGACTGAAAGTAACCCAGCTATTTCACAGTTCAATCTATTCTGACTGCAGGGTGCTGCTGAAAGGAATAGTCCAGCCCTGACCTTACATTCCCTGCTGCATATTTCCAAACTTTTTTCTGCATTTTGTTTTGACTAACATTCTTGGGGTTGCAGGGTCCACCAGATCAATTTGTTCATCCAGCTGAGAAATAATTTGTAGGGTTTGTTTCTAGAGGTTCAACAAGTTGGCAGAAGGGTTTGGTCACTTCACCTTGCCCCAGCATGGTCATTAGGCCTGACACAAAGAAATGGTGAGAGGGTTCCTGGAGCTGAGTACCTGGTGGGCTGTCCCCTTCCATATTATGGTGGCCTTGAAGCCACTGTTATTCTGTTAGACAAACAGAGGCTACGTGCTTGGGCTTTTTTTTTAATCCGATCTGCTAGGGTTGAATTGTGACCTTAAGATGCCTCATGTATTTTTTGTGATCTAGAACCACAGAAAATGAGAACAGACCTTAAGTCTGTTTTTTTATCTTATTTGCAGTAGTCCACGTGTCCTATGGTCTGACCCAAAGGCTTGGAACATCAAGAAACATCAGCGTTAGTCAAATCACTTGTGTTAAGAAGCAAACACACTGTGACTGTCTTAACTTCCTACTTCAAAGTATTGTCGCATGAAAGGAGAATCTTACACATTTGTTGCTAGCCAGCACTGTGCCGCATGCCTGCAATGCGGCACTTGAGGTAGGCCAGTGTCTATGTCAGACAAATTCTCTGTGCCTGTACTGAGCCTGTTGTACATACATACGTTGTACATACATACTCTGTTGCCAACAGAGTCTGACTCATCCTGTCTAGGTTCTTGTGTGCTATTAGCCAACATTGTGTTTTTACAATAACTCATTATTTTTCACATATCTTCCTACAGGGGATGGAGCCAATCTAAAAATAAATGTATATTCCACTTATTCCACTTGTAAGTATGAATGAAAAAGGAAATAGTATTCTTCTCCAAGTACCTGGAACAGAGCAAGTTCTATCAACATTTTTATATGATATTGAAAAAATGTCAGACTAGTGGAGAAATACTTATTCTGCAGAGAATATTCATTTTTGACATGGTTGTTACAGGTGATAAAAGATAAGGATATGCTAAATATTGTTTGTGGGAATCACAACTTTTACCCATTGTTTGCTAAAAATTGAATCATTAAATCATGCTTCATGGAATCATAAAATGGCTCAGGTTAGAAGGGACCTTAAAAATCATCTAGATCCAACCTTCCACTAGACCTGGTTGCTCAAAGCCCCGTGTGTATTCACAAGATAGCCTAAATAAAGGCTCTACTCTTTCATCCTCTGTTCATCAATTTTAGTTCCCACTGTACAAAAAAAGGATTTTTAATCTCCATCAACCTGCATGAAAGGGTGTGTATGTTTGAGAGAAAGAAGAAGCCTGGACGAAGCATTTTTTTAAAATATTTTACATTTAGTATAGTTCAGGGAGTATAAAGCAGATTTATTCTGAAAAGCTTTTATGTCAAAACTTTTGGATATAGAAACATATTAATGTTTATGGTGGTATCTTTTAACACAGTGAGTCTAGTGTCTGTTTGGCACGGAGTGAAATCCAGCCCACACTCTTCAGAATTCGTTGTCTGTGGACAACCTGAATCAGCTGTTCTCCAACTCTCTCAAATATAACTGTTTGTGAAAAGCTAACCAGAGTTTATAGTCCAAGAAGAAGGATCTTCCTATGAACATTGAGAATACAAAATGTATACTTTTTTTAAATCTTTCTGAAGTAATTTATCAAGAAACTGAAATGTTTATTTATTTATTTATTTATTTTTCTTAGTAAGGATTTTTCCCATCTCACAATCTGCAAGACAGCTGACCAAATTCCCCAGTCTGTTTGGCTGCTTCCCTTTTAGCATAATGAGTGGAATTTGCATAGGATCTCTAAAATAAACTGTACTAAATGCCATCTAGAGCTGATTTTTTTTCAGTCATAAAGTCAAAACCATAGTGAAAGGGACTAGTGTGTGAAATAAGTTTAAAACTAAAGCAAAGGAGAAAATCTAATTGAAATTGTGGCTTAAGAGTTTTGAGGGAGCTCACAAGGCAAAACCATATAGGATGTTTCTCTTAATGGACAGAGTTGGAGAGAAGAAAGCTAGTGCCTTATCTTTTTGGCACAAGTTGTTTGAAGAGAGAGAGTTCAAGCACAAGTTAGATGAGCAAAGGACATGGGAAGGGGAATAAAATGAGAAATTGCTGTGACGGTAGCTGGGTCAAGTACCTTGACAGTACTAAAGTTATGGGAAGTAATTTTAACGTACCTCAGCTGCTGTTGTAGAGGAAACGAGAGTGATGGTAATAATACGGGTTCATTTCATCTCTGCCTCACCACATGATAATAGATTATAAAAGATGGTTGCTGAAAAATAGGTGAGAGGATTTTGCATGTTCAAAGGCAAGGAAATCCAACTGCTTGAGCCTACATTTACCTCCTTTGTATTTATTTTTAAACAACATGACCTAAACCTATTGTACTAGCTGAGCTGAGGAGATAGCAGAGGATGGGAACGAGCAAGGTGCAGAACTGTTTGTGATGTTATGTTTGGCCTCGCCAAGCATACTGCAGACAGACGATAACCTGAAATGCTGCTCGATCTCTCATGTCATATGAAGGGTTGAATGCTTGGCACCCTTGTGGGTTAAGCTCCTACACCAGATTAAGGCATTAACAAAAATGAACATCATTTTTTCTTTGTTAGTTGTATTCCTGCTGCACTGGGGTCATGCTGAACCTGTGATCACAGTGAATGTGGGCTGCCGTTGTGGGTCTTGGTCTGTCAGGGTTCTGGACCAGTTGCCTCCTGGCACTGGTCGTTGCATCCACCAGGATCACATAAAGGGGGCCAGAGACAGTAGCAACTGCCCAGTGAGAGAAGTCACTCAATTTTGGAGCCTGGCTGAGGTCAGTTGTGGGGCAGAAATGGGAAGCTTTTCCTGTAGTTACCAGGAACACGTCTGGTTTGTGTGAATAGGTTTTTTTTCTCTGTAGGCATGCTTTAAAGCAAGCTTCTAAGGCACCAAAAGCTGATAAACAGTTTCACTTTTGCTGCTAGATCTGTCATCCTACTTGTTGCTGAAATATTGTGTGGGTTGGGTCTGGCTGTAGTTTTATAGCCAGAAATTGCATTTCAGTACAGTGAGCAAACACAGAACAGACTGGGATGTTGTGGCCCCGAGGTCATTCCTTCAAAATTTCAAGAACTGTCCGTTTGTCCATTCAAAAACTGTTCAACCATGTCTGCTACATCATGCAGTGACAAAGCGTTTCCGATGGAATCTTATTTGAGAGCAAACTTCCTTTTTGCCTCATTTTTGCTTACAAAGGACAACAACAGAGCGAAGAAGTTGGGCAATGATTTGGCTCTGCATACAGTGAGGTAACCAGATTTCCCAATGCTCAATAACGATGGTGTAGCCGGAAGTGTATGTCTGGATGTTCCCCAACACAGTACGAGCTATCATCCTGCTTGGAGCAGTTAATGAGTCAGAACATATGGCTTGTTCATGTTGATGAGTAATCAACTTCCCACTTGCCCTGAAGCAGCTTTACTTTGATGTAACTCAGTCACAAAATCCCCTCTCATAGTCCCGTTGACAAAGCCCTGATAAAGCACCCTATACAAGGACTATAGTGTTAGCCAAACTCTAAGTTTGTGTTATTTCAGGTGAGAGCACGCTTATGGAATAATACGTTTCAAATCAGTTCTTTCTCTTCAATTCTCCTTTTTAGATGATTAGGTCTGAATTTGCTGATACTAGAAAAATATACGGTCATGTAGTAGAACTAGATATTAGATACAGTATTAGAACCTAGCAGTTAATAATGATAATATCTAGTAGAATAATGATCATAATAATACCTAGTAGAATTAGATACTAGATATGGTATTAGAGCCTAGTAGTTAAAAAATGCAATACACAGCAGTAGCTCAAGTTCCAAAGAACATTGACATTTCAGAGTGGGAAGCAGACACCCAAACAGGAAGCATTTACCAAAAAAGCTTTAGGTACAACAGGAGGAACAGAATCAAAAAATCCTAGTAAAATATGGATTTACTTAAATCTGAAGTATTGCTTTGTGGTTTGTTTTTTTTTCTAGTGAGGGACACCATTAGGATGCAATTTACAGCTTGCTGAGCTTGTGCATCATAGGACTTTGTGGTTGCAAATGGTTTTGGCAACTTGGGACAGTGTTTGTGATAGCATGTCTCTGTCGTACTTGACAGATAGTTGGTGTATCTCTTTCAAGTTGTAAATACTTAACTTTCTCTGATTTCAGTAGGAAGTGTTAGCCCTCAGATAAGCATTCTTGAAAATTATATTTTCAAAACTTTGCTAATAAAGACCCCCATCAGTCTTGCATGTGATTCAGAAAGAAGTTAAAATGAATGTCTCTTCTTTCCCACTCTGCTTAATTATGAGTAAAGACCCTATTGAGAAATGGTCTGCTCTGATGCTAGGATTTATAAGGATAGGAAAAGCAAAGATTGCTTCTGAAAAAAAAATAGAAAGTGAGAATTTCAGTATGTGTTTTGGGGCTGCCTTGTCATGTACTTGAATGCTCCTCAAATCAAAATCTGATAAAAACAAGCGTTTAAAGTTCATTACATTTCTGCTTAGCAGTTCTCTGTATCTCATGCTAAAGCTTCAATTTTATCGGTTAGCCAAGATACCCTTAGAGTTTGGGGCTCTTCCTCTTTAGATTCATACACAGATAATGGAGACATATATCTCCACAATTTATAACAAGAAACCGTTTCACCAGTTCTTTTTCAAATTCCTAGACTGTTTGGATAGTATGTATTGATGATGAACAGAAAATGGCATGCAATAAAAGATTGCATTAGATTGCGGCACTCATAAAATTGGTCTTTTTCAAAATTGTTCCAACCTTGAGTTTCAGGTTCATCTTTAGCTGAGCACTTGATACAGAATACCTTTTACAAAAAATGTATGTAAATGCAATCAGCATTTTTTATTCATATACATTTTAAAACAAAAAATGTGTTATTGTTCCATCTTGTATTTTCATAAAAATTACAAGAGAAATTGAAAAATATCATTTACATAACTTCGGAGCTATTTTATGAAAACCATTAATCAATGAAAAATTTATTATAATCCACAGAAAAATGTGCAAAAATTAAAAGTATAAGGAAGAAGTATTTTTTCTGTAATTGTTGTTTTAAGGAAGTGAAGGCAGATTCTTCAACAGAATATATCTGTTAGGACTGAATGACAGAAAGATGTTTTCATAGTATTTATTAATTTAGACAGATTTAATAGAGTATCTTTCAGTATAGGTGCTGTTGCACCAGAATTAAATGCTTAAAGTGATTTATAACAATATAATTCCATTGTTAAAACTGGTAAAGCTATCATACAGTCAAGCCTTAGGGGACACTTAGGTCAGAGTTTTAATTCACTGGTGCCTAATTCTCAGTGATGCTGGAGGTTAAATGCTTAATCTTTCATCAGTACCAGTGTAAAGATCAGATTTTGGAAGAAGCAAAAATTTTATTGTCTTCCAAGCTTGTCATCCATGTAGTGTAGTTTAGCAATGAAGGCAAGATTTCTGGCATATATTATTTACCTTTGTCTGAAGCTTTGTTTTCTGTCTCATTGTTATAGGCTATGTGATGTATGCCAAGAAGAAAATACTTCTGGGATTAGTATTTCTAGAAATAATAAAATAAGAAACAGATGGATTGATACAATCCCAGATAAGGACGTTTAGTTGTTGTCTCCGTAGTGTTGTTTGTTTGTTTGTTTGTTTGTTGTGTATAGAATCGCTTAAATGGTTTTCATTAGAATGAAATCTCACATAGAATCATAGAATGAATCATAGAACCTTCGACTGGTTTGGGATGGAGGTGACCTTACAGCCCACCAAGTCCCAGCCCCTGCCGCGGGCAGGGACACCTCCCACCAGGGCAGGCTACGCAAATCCCATCCAGCCTGGCCTTGGGCACTGTCAGGGAGGGGGCAGCCCCAGCTTCTCAGGGCAACCTGTGCCAGGGTCTCACCACCCTCACAGTGAAGAATTTCTTCCTTATATCTCATCTAAATCTACCCACTCTCAGGTAAATTACACCTTGTCCTATCATTACATGCCCTTGTAACAAGTCTCTTTTCATCTTTCTTGTAAGTCCCCTCTAAATACTGGAAGGCTGCTATCAGGTCTCCCCAGATCCTTCTCTTCTCCAGGCTGAACAACCCCAGTTCCCTCAGCTTGTCTCCACAGGAGAGGTGCTCCGGCCCTCTAATCATCCTTGTGGCTTCTTCTGGACCTGCTCCAGCAAGGGGCAGAATCACCTCCCTCGACCTGCTGGCTGCACATTTTTGATGCTGCACAGGATACAGTTCGTTTTCTGGGCTGCAAGCACACACTGCCAGCTCATTTCCAATTGTTCATCCACCAGTATCCAGAAGTCCTTCTCCACAGGGGCTGTTCTCAGTCCATTCATCCCCCACTCTCTACTGATGTTTGGGATTACCCTAGCCCAGCTGCAGCACCTTGCACTTGTATGTGTGAAATTATTTTTCCAGGCAGGACTGAACTAAAGAGAGGTAAAAGGGTGTGGTTTCACAGTCAGAAATCCTGCTCTTCTGCCACTAAGGATCTGCATTCCCTCTCCCTTCTTTGTGCAGCCCTAACAGCTGTTTGGATGAGGTTCCACCAAAAATAGAATTGGCAAAACAGAAAAGAAGAAACGATTAGCCAAAAAAGTGTCATAGTTTTAAAAAAGCAAACCAGTCCTGTGGACAGTACAGAGCTAGATGCTATGTTTACAGCTGCTCAGTGTGACTGAATCCGGCCTGGCTGCTCCATATAGCAAAGTTACCGAATGTTTATAGCAAGCTTGTGAGCGGGAGCCATGGGTCATCTGCTGGTCTTAGGCTGGTGGCTGCCTGTTGATGGATTTCAACAGTGAAGGTCCTGAATTTTAGGGCAACATTCTGCATGCTGGTGTTTGAAATCTGTCTGTGATGTTCAGTGTTTTACCTGCTGGCCTTTAAGGAAAAATAGATGGTTCTGAATTGAATTTTATCAGTTCTGATACCCAGGAGGCTGTAAGAATGTTAAAAAAAAAATTTTTATTCTCCTGTATAAATGAAAACATACTAGGCCAAATTCTGTTCTCACAGTATAAATCCAATAATTTCAAGTGGAGTGAGCCAGCACCCGTTTCTGCAAAGGTTTAATGTAACCTTTTCCAATACCTGTGTAGAAATAAAGGGAGAATATTTACATAAACAATGGGAATTGTGGCAGGGCAGAAGGCTTCTCTGGCCCGTAAGCAAGCCTTTTAGTTTAGAGTCTCAGTGCTTATGTTAGGGCATTGTTGGTTTCCTGGTTCTGTTTTCTTAAGTTGTTAGCCACTTGGGGATCCCAGCTATGGCTGTTGAGAGCTTATTGTGTTTACACAGAAAAATTCCTGTGATGTTGTTAGTTTTTAATGCAGTTAAATCTGTGCAGATAGATCTATGATCCTTATGTTTTTGACCATTTTTTAACTTCTTTTTTATGTTAAGAAGTATTGCCAAATGGCTGTTGCTGCCCTGCTTCTTGTATGTGTGATTACTGTACAGATCATTTTCTTTATAAAAAGGAGAAAAGAGGTGTTGAACAAAAGCAGTATTAGTTTTGAACTACAGTTTCATGACGAGTTGCTTTGCATGGTGATTTGCACATTTTTCTCTTTTCTTCTAAGTACTTCCGTGTGAGAACAGGCTGTGTGAATTTGTTAAGACCTTTTTGAATTTATATCTTTTACTTCAAATGAAAAATAAAATCTGCATGTTATGATAACTTCTGTTTAAAGTGAAAATATACAATCTAGGAAAATAGTAGATTAGAAAATACTTTCTTGTTTATAGGTGCTAAATGGTGTGTTTCTTCAGGTTTTTGTGTTGGCTTAATTCTGTCTGTCTGCCTTACTATACCTATAACTAAGAAAAGACACACACTTAAGAGAAAGCAAATAGCAGAGCTTATAAACCTTTATAGGCTGGACATTTTTAGTGGGAATATTAAAAAAAAAAAAAAAAAAAAAACAAGGAAAGGATGGAGAATTGGCTCATGGTAGAACCTAGAAAAAAATTCCTTTACAGAACTACAGCTCATTTTATCCTAATTTGGTGATCAGAAACAAAGTGTTTCTACTATAGCCTGATTGTGTGGCATTTCGAGTATACTGAGGATAATATTAGCATAGTACTGTTCATAATTTATTTTTTTTCAAGTCATTACATGGACAATGTTTTGCTGAGCTTATGATAATATTTACTGTAAGCACTGTATAAACTGTATTGCTGAAGAATATTTGTAATGACTTCTGTCAACAAAACTCTGTATCTTCTTGTTTTTACTTTCTAAAGATACTCAATAAATACATTTTCTTAATTATTTCAATAAAGTGAACCCAGCAAGCCTGTATTAAAAATGCAAGACAAAAACAATTGTAGTTACGATAACTGACTACCAACTGCAACCAAGCACTCCTGATATCATGTTCTTTCCTAAATATCTGCTGTGCTGTGAGGCTGTGCAAAATTAAGATTATTACCCACCTTCCATCATCATCTGTGGCAAAATTTCTGGTGACTTCAGTTTTTCAAGATCAAGGCCTAAGTGAAGATTTCCATCTCTTGATCAATGTCTGATTTTGCTACTTGCTGACCTATTTTACAAAGAACAGCAGATTACTTTTTGCTTTTCTCTGTGCTGCATTTTCTATACAGTAATAGCAGCATTGAGTTGTTTATATATAAAGTATTTTGTGTTATAAGTAACATCTTTCAATTCTTGCATGTAACTAAATATAAAGTGCAAAAAAGAAGGTAACAAGAAAGAAACATTGGAACAACCAGTGTATGTTCTATTGGTTCATAAACTCCAGTTGCATGAATTTTGTGGTCATCTGAGTTCATTGAACAGGTTTCTCAGTCGCATTCTGCCCAGGAGATAAAGGCCCTTTCTCTTGGATGCATCCCTGAATATGGTGCCTCTTGGAGCCTCTTCAAGGCTAGACAAGTGTAACTTCCAGCGTGCAGTTCTTCACTGAGCAAGTGACTGTCCATTTATTCAGCAGGAGGTAGTCCAGGAACATGATAAGGATGTTTTGAAGTCAGCATGGGTCATATTTGGGCTACTGGGTAGTCTTGTTCTCTTTTCCTAAATGCTTAAAATGAAAGGATCCTCAAATTGTAAGTACAAATTCACATGCATGACTCTGCATGCGTTCATAGCTCTCCCCCCTGAATCAGAAAATGAGTGATCATATTTTATTGTCTTTTAATGTCCATGAAATAGGAGGATGTTAAAGCTGAAAGGAACTTTGGTGATAAAAGAGAATTTCAAAGCTGACCATTTTGGTATTCTATTGCGTTTTTAAGAGCACTTCAGTTACTGCTCATTGTACATGATTGGCAGTTGTAGTTAAAGGTTTCAGATTTGTAGTTAGAGTGAGTAATATGTTCAAACAAGTTACCAATTGCTTAATATGACTAACTTCATAAATACTTTAACTTGTGCTTCAGATTTTCCTAACAGGAATTTATACTTTCAGTTTCTACAGACGAACCTTACAGGAACACAAAAAAAAAAAAAAGTCTGATTGTCTGATTTAATTTGAACATTTTTCATTAATTTAAATAGGGTTTACATGTAAAAAATGTTTGAGAATGAGAGATCTGTTTTGATACAAACTATGTAAAGGAAGTATTTATTTAATCACTAAAGCTCATGCTTAAAAGAAATGTTTCACTATTTGGGGAATAATCTTTTCTATTATATTTGTTTATGGTATTTGTTTTGGTATTCCAAAATTCATAGCTTTGATTAAGTGTAGCTTCTTTTTTGAATTAAAATGCCAGAGAAACAAAACAATGGAATTAAAAAAAAAATTACTCTCATCTCATTTATACACAATTAGTACTACAGAAAACATTGCCCAGTCTATTGCTATACCAGCATCTTTAATTCAGAATGACATTGCTTAATTTTGGATGAAAGATCATTTAATTGAGCTGGATACAAGAATTCTTGTACATGAAAAATAATGTATGACTAGAAAGAAGTGGTTTCAATGATAATAACAATGATAACAAGTAGTAAATATTCCAGAAACTATGAAGAAAAGAAGAGACTCAACTGCTTAGGGGCTGGGATTTAGACAAGCATAGAAGTGAAAGTGTGATCTTTGGTTGCGGTTTTGTAACTGTACATTAAATGTAAAATATTAAGAAAAAGAAATGGCTGCAGACTAAATAAAAACAGTGGTTCTTTCTTCTGTTCTTTAAAAAATGTCTTGGGTTGGGGGGAGGTTGTATTTTTTTGTTTTTCCTGCTTGTAATTCACATTATTTTGGTAATACCACAGATTGACTGTAAAGAGTTTGGATATGTTAACATGGCAGTAGATGGAAACTTGCTTGTGAAATACTGGTGGCCAGCTGAGTCTGAAGCTGTGAGCTGGTCACAGTGTTAATGGCAGTGCTACCATAGGTGAAAATAGCAATGAGAAGTGTTGAGTTAGAGTTCAGTAAAGATTAAGTTAGACATTGCTTTTATGAAAGGTGGATTGGAATGGTTTTCCATACACAGAACATTTAAAAGTTTTATCCTTCTTTACATGTTCTACTTAAAGACTTTCCTCTTTTAAACTTTTCTAGAAAAAAAAAAAAAGAAAAAAAAAGAGGAAAACCTATTTGAGTACAGCCAGTAATTTGTGATCTGTTGCCTGGTTAGTCAGTTGGGCAAAAGCTGGATGTGCCAAGATGGAACCACATGCAAACAGAGCATCACTAGGTATATACCAGACTGGTGATTGCTTTAAGGTGATTCCTTTTTTTTTTTTCTTATTTGTCTTTCTCTTGTTTCAAATCGAATACATGCTGATACTTAAAATCCTTGTCCTGTTAAGTTACTGTCTGAACTGATACATTTCAATGAAAACACAGTCCCTTCACAATACTTTATTCTGTAGCAAAAATATTTTATAGAAATGATAGGTTTTAGTTATCTCACTGTATTTTTCAGTGTAATATGGGTATATGAGGCTTTATGTAACTAGAGTGGTGGGTGCATTGTTGACCCACATTAACTATCTTTCAATAAAAATTGTTAGTGCCTTTACAGAGAAATTAGCAGTTACACATTAGTCAACAGGACATAATCTGCCCCTTTTGGCAATGAGAATATATTCTGATATTCTTGGAGACATATAGACAGGCTAGTTTTTATGGGTTGGTAAGGAATAAAGCAATAGGATCTAGCAAAACACGTTTTCAAAACTCAGCAAAATGACCATCTATTGGTTCATGAATAATGGCCATGTATATGAGTATATAGAAAAAATGGCTAGATCAGGAATAAAATTTTTTAATAATTAAATAGTCTGGAAGATAAATGTCTATTACAGATTTTCAAAATCACAATGGATATCACCATTTGTACAAGTAAAAGTAACTGATTCAGGAGTAGCACATGAAGTATTAGAATGGCAGGGGGTAGAAGGTCAAAAGAAAAAAATGTTCAAGGGCTAAAGAAATGACAAGATGATAGATAATTTCAAATGGGTTGGGGTGAGATAAGGGTAGAAAGATATGGGATAAGAAACACAAATAGGACTTTCATGGCATTATGCGTTACCATGTATACAATATACTTGGGCATTTACTGTTAAGCTTATGCTTTATCTTTACTTTCTCAGTCACATAGAAAAAATTACGACTTGGCAAGATCCTCGAAAAACAATGAACCAACCACTGAATCACATGAGCCACCATCCCGCAGCTACTTCCACACCAATACCGCAAAGGTCTATGGCAATGTCTCAGCCAAATCTCGGTGAGTACTGGATGTCGTTTCTGTGGTGGAAATTCAAACAAGAAAGGAGGGCCACCTTTTACTAATTTGTTTGCCAAATTAATTTTTGGTCCAAAATGGGTAGCTCTGATTCTGCTATCAAGCCAAACAGTATGTTCTCCACTTTCTTATTTTTTCCTTCTGCAGAGTTGGCAGCAAGTGAATTTGCACTGCTTGAAGTGTTTGAAGTTCTGACATTTCATGCATTTTATTTTAGAGCTTCTGTGACAAATTTTTGATGTAGTATAGAACATAGTAAAATAAACTCTTCCGATGCTTTTTCATTCAGAGGTGGTATAAAGCCTCTATAAGCCCACTATATCATTTTCAAAGCTTACTGCATGAAGTTCTGCATTAAGTAATCTGTCTGTAGTCTTTCCTGTGTTTTTTCAGGTTAGAGGTTTTAGCTGTTTTTGTTGTTTGTTTGTTTTGCGTAGTTAGGTTCTGTAATGGAATCTACTTGCAGAATACTAGAAGTTTATTTTGCAGTAAGAATTAACTGAAAACCTTTTGTAAGTTGTGTGGTTTTGTTGGTGTTCCTGTTTAGCACTTCAAGATTAACTTTAAGCATCAACTTATGTTCATCTGAAGTTGCCTGTTATAAACCTTAGTGAAAGTAAAACCATGAAAATTCTGAAAATATTAAAGAAAAAATGTAAATGGAAGAAAATCTTTTTCATGTATAATTAAGAATGACATTTTTTCTGTAATTTTTTGCTTCTGCAGTTCAAAGCCCAGTAGTTTTAACTTCTCTAGCTCTCAAGAAAATGAGGAACAGATAGGTCAGCTTACAGGCTCAAGATCACAAAACTGGGTCAAATAGGCAGTCATAAAAACACAAACCTGATTCTTGTTCAAGTTAATTTTGGTAAGTGGATCTCATGATTTCATGATTACTCATTTGCAGTTCATTGGGGTTGTCTCTTCACGTATACCAAGAAAACTTGAGAAAACATTTGGCTGATGATAGTCACCAATAGCAGTAATACAAAATGCATTTTATTTATGTCTTGAATTTATACTAAATATCTAGGTTGTCCCCTGAAGTAGATCATTTTAGTTCATACTTTCTCTCAACAACTGTCCTGATTGTCTATATTCAGTACAAAGGCATTGCTGGTTATGCTATGTGAGTCAGTACATAGTAGCAGATAATATACTGAGTGGACCTCATAAGAAACCTAAGTAAAGAATGAAAGGCTAGGGTGTACTGTAGGCTGTCATACTACATGGCAAAACTAACAGTTGGTCTGCACGTTATTTCAAACCACAACTGCTTTATGTTGATCTGGCCATCCTGATTTTGAAATGGCCAAGAGGTAAGAGTAAGACAGGGGTTTTTTTGTTTGTTCATACCATCTCCTCAGCTTACATTGACATCTGTTCACTATAATGAAGAAATAGAGGAAGTCCCATAAATCAGCACGGTGTTCAACAAGCTTTTTCCCCCAATGCATCAATGGAAGTGAAGTGAGGTTAATCAAAGACAAATTGTGTACTGAAATACTTGCATATTGAAGCTTAGAGGAGGGTATTTCTCAGGATACAAATGGTTAGAAATAAAAGCCAATACCTAATAAAGAGTCTGTTCTTGAAGGGACTTCAGATGCCCAACAGGGTCAATTCCACAGACTTGAAAATCTGTCACATCAACTACAGACAATATTTTATTCAGTATCCTTCACATTATAGACAAGGTACTGTTGTTGTTAGGTGTTCATACAGTGCTTAGCATAGTGGTTCTGGTCTGCAACCGCATTTATTAAACATTTTCCCACTACAAATATATAGAAATTTCCATAATGTCCATATTTATTTAGTCAAGAAAATATTTTATCAACATGTTTTGGTGAGCTTTACCGTGTTCAGATGGCTTTCTAAAGGCATGCTGTGGCACTTCTTTGGAAGCAAAAAACTGGTTACACAGTAGAGTAACACTTTCTGCACCCTGTTATTAAATTCAGCATCACCGTGCATGATTTTCCAGTCCACCACCTGCTTGAACACACCAAGTATAACGCTATTTTTTAAAAAAATAGAACAGCAAAAGATTTTATTTAGAAATTGTGGATATATATATAAACACATATATACATCATCACAATCTTGTAATTTCTGTATGTACTTATAAGTACTTACATATCTGTACAGGATGCAGTAGCTTCTCAATTATTCGTGTGACCGTTTAAAATGCATATGAGTGCAGTTTCTGGTGTTAAAGTAGAACATCTCTGTTTTGAAATTATCCTGGCCAAAAGGAACGGGGATACCTTTCTACTCTTCTGTGATACAAAAGTATAACTTCTAAAATTGTTTTCTTGGGTCTGCTCAGACTCTGAACTGAGCAGCAATTCTTTGGTCTGGTGGTGAGACCTCTAGCCAGAAGTGTTTGTGCCAACATCCTACAGACATCAGAGGAAAAATGGAAACTGGATAACAAGTTAAACTCTTCTGGACATAATTTGTAACTTTTTAGTAATTGCAGTCTATGCATCTGTCTTTTGCCTTCACATTTTTTGGTACTGTAGGAATTTAAAAAGTTTTCTTTTGAAGATGTGCCACCTACAAGAAAAGGATCTAAGTATTCCAGGTCTGCATAATGGTCTGCACTTCCAATTACTAACACGTGTTTTCCTTGCTATGCTTCTTATAAAGAGATGGAAAATATTTTGTGTTCTGTACAGCTTGTTGCTTTGGTTTATAAACTCCTTTCAGCAATATTTGCTGGGAAGTGTACAAAGGCACTTATAAACATTCTGACAAAAGCACAGTGTGACTAAGTGATACCACATCATAGTATGGTTATGCTTGAGACAGAGAGAAACCTGTAGTGAAAATTCACTGAAATTGGTAGACATACCTTAAAAAATCTGCTGTACTTTTCTACCTTCTTACTGCAGATTTATGTTTTCTGTTTTGAGCTACACATACTGGCTTTCTTATAACATTAGCAGTGTTTGTTTTCTCACCAACATTTAAAGCATTGCTTTTTAAATGTTGTATAACAAAGGCATCTGAAGGCATTTCTTTCTTTGATGCATCGCGTTAAATTAACATAAAACTAATAATACATGGTAGGTGGGTTTCTGTGTTTGCTTACAAAAGACCACAAAGTTCAGTGAAGTTTCTTGAATGGAAAGGGAAATTTATCTCAGATTCTGAAAGCATGTTGTTGCAGGTTAGTAAATACTCAGATTTGTTCGGTCTAACCTTTTTAAATATTTTACCTTTGTTGTTTTTCTAAGGAAAGGGCAAAATTAACAGCAGTCTTTTAACTATTTTGTTGTTGGAATGCCAGATGGAAAATGATCAGCTTCTGACGAAAGACAACCAGAAGCACTGCATTTTTCATTTCTTCATGAGTGCTTCACAAATACCATTTACTTTGGTTCTGAATCTGCACATTAATCTGTTGTCTGCCCAGTCTGAAACATGGCCTTTTTCAACTGATTGATAAAATATTACGTACCTACTACCAGTCAACTCCATTAGTGTTGTAGAATGAGACCCTGTGTGGAAGGAGGAGTATTTGTGCACCCTCGTTTTTGGCACCAGATGTAGATCCCTGAATTAGGAGACTAAGCTCCATGGGCTTCCTGTAAATGAAAGGAGGCAGAGAGCAGCTGTAGTGCACTCAGTTTAATGATCAAACTACTGCCTCACTTAAGTGACTAAACTGTTCTCTGTAAATGCCTAAGTCTGAGCTAAGGAAGCTAGTCTGCCTTAATGGCAGTCACTGGAAAGTCACTGAAAAGAGATGACAGTTGGTTTTTTTTTGTGTAGCAAAATTTAAGGGAAAAAAATAGATCCTTATAAAAGTTTGTCTTTTGCAATTATTTTTAGTTAAATTCTGATTGTTTTGTAGTTTTTCTCTATTCTACATTACGCAACACTCAGAAACATTTTTATTTTAAACCTGATGCCTTCAGACTGTTTTAAAGGGATTTCTTTTGTCATTGTAGTTTTGCCTGGTTGGTGAGAACAGCCTGGTCTTCATTTAAATACTTTTAAATTTTACAGTTTGCAAGTTATTCTGAAAACAAACAAACAAAACAACAACAAAAAAATAGTTTTCTGTAATGTTTTCTGTATCAACTGGCTTGAATTTATAGGTGTGAGTTACTTTAAAAACCTTGTTACTTAAAAACCTTAGCCATCACAGAATAATTCAGGTGGGAAGGGGCCTTGAGAGGTCTGTAACTGAACCTTGTGCTCAAAGCAGTCAGCTTTGAGGTCATACCAAGCTCCTCAAGACTTTATGCAGTCAGGTCTTGAAAACCTTTGTGACAGATATGAGGTTCCTGGTGCAGTTCTTATGCTTTCATTAGATGGGAGCCTGGCACCATAAATAAAATGAGTGCTGACTAATCAACATTAGATGGTAGAGTTTTAGAATGTGTAATATGTACATAATAATAGACAGTGATTTCTGGCAGAGGGAGAAGGTTACTATATATACTTTTGTCTGCTCTTGATACCTGCACTTTCACCTGATTATATAATGTGTAAATACAGAGTAAGAAAAATAAAACATCATGGCACATCTGTGGTAGAAGCTGGTAATATTATCTCCATTTAATAGGTCAGGCTTTTCAGGCATAAGACAATGGAAAGCCCAATGTTAATCTGTTTATGGTCAATGTATGCATTGATTCTAAGAGATGAACCATACTAACTTACTGTGTTAAACTCCATATGGAGAATTGTTTGATTTTTTTTTCCTACTGAAGAAGGGAAAGCTTCTTACCTTAGAAGCTTACTCTGTCAATCAACTCTACATGGTCCTGGGCAACCTGCTCTAGGTGTACCTGCTTGAGCAGGGGGGTTGGACCAGGTGACCTCCAGAAGTCCCTTTCAGCCTCAGCCATTCTGTGATTCTGTGATCAAAATCCACCAGTAGGTATGATCCAAGTGATATGAACAGGATACTTTTAACTATTAAATACATTGGTTCTGTAATGTGAAAGCCATTATGTATTACACAGTAGAGTTTAATGTGGAGAACCTCTTACACACGGACAACTGTTTCTGTTCTAGAAATTCATCCACAAATCTAAAAAGTTTAGCTTTCAGCTGTATTGCTCTAGGTAATTTAACTGGGTCTGGACAAACAGGTTCTATGGCACTTTGCGTCTGCTTTCTTTTTTTTTTTCAGTCAGCCAGGAAATCCAACCAATAAAACAATGCAGTATACCTGTTTAAGAGCAATAAACACATGAAGCAAGGTTTCCATATCCTGCCAGGATAAAAGAGGTGTAGCTACTATTGTTTGAAGGTGATAAAATACAGTTTTGGTTACTGTGTCAAAGTGATCTGGAGATAGGAAACCCCTAAGGTGTTTAAAAACAGTATGTATTTTAGTGACAACTATCATACATTAAATGGTCTAGATTTTGCAAGACGTGGTTTGCATCGGCTGGAAATGTGGCTACAAATGTGTAACATTGACAGGAACACATTTTCCCCCTCTGTAGCCCATACCCACACACCACCTACATGGTGGAAAGGCTTCCTGTTTCAGGTCATTTTTAATTACTGGACATCCTGAAAGAAGCTGACACAACCCAGTTATGGTCAATGTGAATAATTTTGGCACCTGCTTCTGGTTAATAAAATAATTCTTACAGGAGAGCTGGAATTGTTGTAGGGGACTAGTACATTCTGTGGGAATGTCAGTTTTACAACGCAGCTCTGGGAAAGAATTTTCTTTGTTGTTATTTATAATTAAAACCAACAATTTATTGATTTCAAATTAAGAATTTGCATGTGTTTTAAAGACAGAGGCTAGCAGCTATAGAGATTAACAGAAATTAATTTCAGTATCAGGTAAATTCAATCCAGATGTGTGTATGACACAGAATCACAGAATGTTAGGGATTGGAAGGGACCTTGAAAGATCGCCCAGTCCAATACCCCTGCTGGAGCAGGAACACCAATGATCAGGTCACACAGGAACGTGTCCAGGTGGGTTTTGAATGTCTCCAGAGAAGGAGACTCCACAACCCCCCTGGGCAGTCTGTTCCAGTGTTTTGTCATCCTCACCGTGAAAAAGTTTCTTCTCATATTTAAGTGGAACCTCCTATGTCCCAGCTTGCACCCACTGCCTCTTGTCCTATCATTAGATGTTACCAAGAAGAGCCTGGCTCCGTCATGACACTCACCTTTACATATTAATAAACATTAATAAGGCCACCCCTCAGTCTCCTCCAAGCTAGAGACCCAGCTCCTTCAGCCTTTCCTCATAAGCGAGATGCTCCACTCCCTTAATCATCCTTGTGGCTCTGTGCTGGACTCTCTCAGGCAGTTCCCTGTCCTTCTTGAACTGAGGGGCCGAGAACTGGACGCAATATTCCAGATGTGGTCTTGCCAGGGCAGAGTAGAAGGGGAGGAGAACCTCTCTCAACCTACTAACCACAGCCCATCTGATACACCCCAGGATGCCATTGGCCTTCTTGGCAACAAGGGCACCGTGCTGCCTCATGGTCATGCAGCTGTCCACCAGGACCCCCAAGTCCCTTTCCCCTATGCAGCTCTCCAACAGGCCAGTCCCCAACTTACACTGGTGCCTGGAGTTGTTCTTGCCCAGGTGCAGGACTCTACACTTGCCCTTGTTATATTTCATTCAGTTTTTCCCCGCCCAACTCTCCAGCATGTCTAGGTCTTACTGGATGGCAGCACAGCCTTCTGGCGTGTCAGCCACTCCTCCCAGTTTAGTATCATCAGCAAACTTGCTGACAGTGCACTCTATTCCCTCATCTAGTTGTTGATGAATACATTGAGTACCTTGTCCCATGAGATTTCCCCTAGCAATTGCTTGAAAAGGCCAAAGTTCACCCTACTGAATTCCAGGGTTGTGATTCTGGTTGGTATTCTGTTCCTACCACATGAGATCCCAAACTCCACTGTCTCATGGTCACTGCAGCCAAGGCTGCCCTCAGCCTTCACCGCTTCAGCTAGACCCTCCTTGTTAGTGAGGACAAGATCCAGCAGTGCTCCTCTCCTAATTGGCACATCCACCATTTGCATCAGGAATTTATCCTCAATGCACTGGAGGAACCTCCTGGACTGTGGATGGATGGCTGAGTAGGCCTTCCAGCAAATGTCAGCGTAGTTGAAATCCCCAAGGATAACCAGGATCTGTAATCTTGAGGCTGCTATCAGCTGCCCGTAGAAGGCCTCGTCAACTTCCTCATCCTGATCTGGTGGCCTGTAATAGACACCCGTAACAGTATCACCCATGCCAGCCTGTCCCTTAATTCTCACCCACAGACTCTCAACTCACTCCTCCTCTGGCCCTGGACAGTACTCAATACAAGTACTCACTCACATAAAGAGCAACTCCACCACCTCACCTTGCTGGCCTGTCTTTCCTGAGCAGGACATACCCATCTATGACAACATTCCAGTGATGTGAGCTGTCCCACCATGTAATTGTCACCTTTGTAATTGCCACCAGATCACGATCTCCTGACCGAACACGGATTTCTAACTTCTCCTGCCTATTCCCAATACTGCGTGCATTGGTGTACAGACACTTCAGGGAGTGAGCTGAGCACGATGATTTCACCCTAGGGACCTCATGGTCATAAGACGTCATGGTCTCTAAGACCTCACGGTCTTCCTCAGTGCTACAGCACTGCCCCACTGGTGCAGGCCCAGCTACAACCCTGTCCGTATTCGAATCTGGTTTAAAGCTCTCCAAATGAGCCCTGCTAATTCCTGTCCCAGAACCCATTTGCCCCTGTGAGATAAACCTTTCCTGCATATTACACAAATACAGACCTTTACACCAGCAGCCAACTGTCTAGTAAATCTGAAATGTTAAAAGTTGATGTGTTTAAGAGATGTTGGTATTTTTTTCAAAATCTAGCAATTTTTAATTTCAACATCAAGAAGTTCCTGTTGTTGTAAGCATTTCCCTTCAGGGTTAATAATAATCTAAACATGTGCTAGTGCGAGACTGGAGTGTCATCTTCACAGTTGAAAACTAGATGGAATGTAAAAGCTAAAGATTTCATGAAACAATTGCAAGCAAAAAAAATAATTTAATACGTATTTTAAATAATAAAGGTTATCAGTAATTGGTCATTAACATTAATGCTGTCTTCCCCAGTCAAGCATTCCCCACTGTTATTTGTTGTTATTTCTTAGGTTATTTAAAAGGAAGTACCTAAGTTCCTACAGAGTAAATCTGTAAACTTCGAAATAATTTCCTGCTAAATCATAGCTTTGATGCTGCACCTGCATTTTTTTTATTTTTTAAATCTTGATGCACTGAAGACAGGAAAAAATAGTTACATGTACATATCATAGAAATGAACATAATGGTTCAAACTGTGAGAAATTTCTGCATAGCTATTTTCTGCCCAGAAATCTGAATAAAAGACTCTTTATGTACTGGGTCCATAGAGAAAGTACAACTACTTAGTACAACTTTTTGGTTTAATACTTTACAGATTTTTGGAACAAAATGCACTAGAACTGAAAAGCAGCATTTTTTGCTGACCTTGTTGGAAGGCTAATGCTGTTTCTGGGAAATAAGTGAAACAAGCAGTTCTTTGTTGGCAGAAAGAGAGAGAGAAGAGGAGGGGAGCCTAGTCTTTTTTTCCTCACAATATCGTGACTAAGTCAAAATTGTAATATGGCTGGGTTCTTTCTTTTTTCTTTTATTTTTTTCACTTCTATAGACATGTGGTTTTAATCAAACTGTGTTGTGTGAATGACACCTGGCACTGGCCAGCTCATATGAATTAGTCTCTGGACTGCCCATAAACAGAGTAGAGAAAAAGATCCAGAATTGCATCGAGACACTTTTGACACTAAAATAATAAAAGTTGTTACAATCAGTTCAACGCATGTGTCAGAAACAATTTATGCTTGCATGTTTTGGCTTCTGTGACTTGCAAATTGTCTTGCCCACAAAATAATCCTTGCCTAGTATGTACCCAGAACTTAGTATATAACAGAAAGGTCTCACACAATGTCAGAAAACCTGATTCGCTAGAGTATCATTATTAATTTAAAAACAAATAAAACCAATAAAAGAATTTTTTCATTTTCCATCTAACTGGAAAAAGAAAATTGCATAGGACTAATTGAGATGTGAAATAAGTCTTCATAAATCCATGGACTGCAGTGAGACTGTGGCCAAATACTCCAGGTTTGGAACTTAGCGCTACATTTTTATTCACTTTCATTTGAGCTAGAAAGTTGTGTAACAGCTGTTTAATGAAGAGACTTATTTCATATTACAAAACAAATTTGTTTCTCCCAAGAGAACTGAATTCAAAGGCACCTTAAATCAGTCTGCTAGAAGGGTGACTACTTTTCATCTGCTATATTATATCCAATCTCCTTTGCCATATGGTGGTAGAATTGATCTTCTTAAATTTTTTGTTTGTTTGCAGAACCTTAGAAATCTTCCAGTGGGAATAGCAAACCCTGCCTAGGGAATTTAAGCTTTCAGAAGACGTTAGTTATCCTTGGACCTCTCAGAATCAGTCCAGAAGTTCTAAGGCTCCCCAAAACACAGGCTGAAAAGAGCTGTTAAGGCATTGCTTATTTATTAGATGTGTCATTGAACTGAAATTGGTATTCATATTGGGCAACCTAGTTCGAGCTTAAACTGCAAGTTTTTCTTTTTTAACTCAAACTGTGTTATGTTCCTCATAACGTTCTAATATAAATTCAGAATTCAAATATGACATAGCAGTCAGTAATAAAGCCAAGTAAGTAGCACAAAAATGTGGCATATGATTATATCATATGGAACAGAGATTTGTAGAATGTTGTTGTACTGTTACATTGCTCACAGCAGTTGGCACAGGACCTTCCTTTGACTCGGCTGGGCTCATTCAAACCTTCATTGACAAAGAGTTATCAGCTTCGTACAAAAAAGTGTTACTGGACTTTTCAGTACAGGAATTCAGTTGAGAATGGTAAAAGAGAATCAGTAACAGTTTGGGCTAGTTCCAGGAAAAGCAGTGAAGTAAAAGACTTTTCTCAAAATAAGCTTGCATATATACCACCCAGGGGTGGTTTTTCCATTGTTGAGATTCTTTTTATTCCAACTCCTATATTTACAGATTCACTATTAATTTTAAATCTAGCCAATATAAGACATACCAAACGTGCCTGGAGATATTTTCAGGTACTATAATTTTTTGTTATGCCTATGGGTATCATTGTCGCTTACCTTTCAGAAAAGCAACTTATTGTCTTCTCCAAAAATATTTTTCTTTCTTGTTGTTTGAATAACTCATACAGTAAGAATTTGAAAGCAGTGGGAACTCTTGGTCTTGTAATATGTGATCATACTTTTCCACACATCTTTTGAAGAGACTGGAGTTCTGTCTAGATGGTGGTTTTTGCCCAAGTAGATAGCTTTGCGGGATAAGATCTACCTGGTGTTACATAATAGTGTTATGAACAGGAAATATGAGGCAGGGAAGAGGGGAGGGAAGGGAAGCTGTAGAGGAAAAAGAGAGGGAAGTATTTGTAAGTGATCATAAGCGTTGCCACAATTGTATGGTAGATAAATGTGACCACAGATTTTATTGGTATTGATTCTGTAAAGAAAATGTCTAGAAGGATGTAAGTAATTACATATGAAAGCATGCTTAATTATCAATTACTGTACAAACTATGGGGTAATAATAGCAAGAATCAAATAGTCTGTTGAGACTTTTGGAATTGCCCTGTCTAGGGCAGTGTTTTAATTTGCATGGATTTGTAAACCTCAGTGTCATTTTTTGCAAGCATAGATCAGGTAAAAATACGTGATGGTGCTCAACACAAAACAGGTCACAGAAAGGGTTTCCAGCAAAACTGAATCTTGGTTTTAATTTATTCTGCAGAAGGTTCAACCATATTAAATGTATCATTTCAGAGCTTCCATAGTTTTTTTTTTCCACAGTGAAAGGAGGCAGTCATATTTTTTGTCATAAAATGTTGAGAAGCATGCACAGGACTAGTACAATCAGATTGTTTAGCTTTACAATGTATAAAGATGTTTTCTGTAACGAAGAAGATTAGTTTGGGGTGGTAATTTTTCATATGTAGCAAAACGCAAATCACTTGCTAGTTTATTTTGGTTTATGCCCAGATTTGTCTTGCCATGGTCACTGTGTGCAGTCAGAAAGTTTGAGGTATTAGACAATATCTGCAACCTCATCTCCGGTGAAGAAGCTAGCTCAGTGGAGCTGCAGTATGTCCAGTTGTCTCTAGATGTGGCTTCCTTTTTTATCCAGACATGGTTTGGGTAGAGCTTAAAGATTTTTTATTTTTGTTTTGAATTATGAGTTCCAGCATCCTGACTGGAAGGTACTGCAGACTACACCAGGCCAGCTATACCGCACCTGAACTGAAAGTCCAGCACTTGACAGAAACATTTAGTGTCTTATGCAAGTGCTGTGCATTTGCTGTACTTTTGTACTGTGTTTGGCTGGGACGGAATTAATTTCATAGCAGCAGGTATGGTGCTGTGTTTTGGATTCCTGACCAGAACAGTGAGTGCTGATAACAGAGCAGTGTTTTGGCTGTTGCCGAGCAGAGCTTGCACAGTGTGGATGGAGGCTTTCTTCTTACCCCCACTCTATTTCCCACCACCACACACAGCTGCCCCACCACCAGCAGGCTGGGATGCACCAGAAGCTGGGAGGGGACTCTGCTGGCCTGAACTGATCAAAGGGACATTCCATACTCTGTGGCCTTGTGCTCAGCAATAAAATGCTAAGGAAAGGAGGAGGAAGGGGGGGACATTAATGGTTGTGGCATTTGTCTTCCCAAGTAACCTGTGCAAGCGCTGAGGCCCTCCTTTTTAGAAAGTGGCTAAACTGCCTGCCAATGAGAAATACTGAATAAATTCTTTATTATGCTTTGCTTGCGTGCACAGCTTTGCTTCACTTACTAAACTGTCTTTATCTCAATGCACAATTTTTTCATGCTTTCATTCTTCCAATCCTCTCCCCCACCCTGCTGTGTGGCGCTGGGGATTGAGTGTGTGACAGGGTGGGTGTTTAGTTGCTGTCTGGGGGTGGCCAACCCACCATAGGAGGGTGACTGTGATTTTCAAAGCCGTTGATGGCTTTAGTGCACATTCAGAACACATTGAACAACCCCTGCCCAGTAAACTCCAAATGGTTGGATTTGTCCCATGTACTCAGATGCAATGTGCAGCATATGCACATTTCTGCCAACCATCTCAAAGTTTTGTATCCAACTATTTGTGTAATGGAATTGTTCAGTCCACCAAGAAGTCCTTTTACCCTTTCTTCATCTGTGAAAACTCCAGTGGCAAATGGTATTGTTTGCAGCTTGAACAGCACTACTGCATTAGGTTTTCTGATGGATCATTCAGTAGCTTTAACTGCTCTGCCAAACTGCAGGATTTCTGGGCTGTTAGTTCATTTAGGAAGACTAAGAGAGCTGGAAGTCTTGCATTAGTACTGCCAGTGCCTCTCTCTGTTGCCTCTGGATTTGTCTGTAACATGATGGCATTTCCTTTCTGTGCATCATTTATCTTGAGTATTCCAGCTACCACTGAGTTTGCAGGGAACCTGGAAAGATCACTTACTGGTAAACTTCATTTATGTTCTTTGACCTGGATGTTTCTTTAGGTCTTCTGATTTTCTCACGTCAGAATTTCTTACAGATAATGGCTGCTGATGTAGGAAGCTGCAGTTTTCAGCACAAGCCTGTCTGCATTCATGTAGTATAGCTATCTTTAACTTAGGAGCATCATGTAGAGAACCACAAATCTGAAATTGTATGAAGATCTAGCCTGGGTTTCTTATGGTCCTCTCAAAGCTGGTGCTAATCCACTTCCACAGAATGAAGTGGGTGGCTCTGCGCTGCAGTCTGTGGGTTCCAGGAGGCTTTACTTGGGGATCAGATGACATCTATGTGCCTCTGGAGAAATCACATTGAAGGACACACTGGCATCTCTGTGCTATACTCTCCAGAACTTCTGATTCTGGAAGCACATTGCAAAGATAGTTTAGATATGTCTGCATGCTTTCCATGCTTTCCCTGGAAGGATTTACTAGTGTGGGCTTTGCACCACCTACAGGTAATAAAGCTCTTTCTAGACCCAAACTAGGTATAGCACAGGAGTAATCCATGCCTGTTAGATATGGCTAGTACAGATCTGCAGAAGTAATAAAATAAATCTGCACCATGAATAAACCTTACAGTTGGCACTTTGAAAATTCACTGTATTTCACTCCTGACCTATCTGGATGTTATCAGTGCTGCATGTAATTCTTAACACTGTGAACAAAAGAACTTTTGTCTTGGGTAAATTGGGGGCCCATAGAGTGTCTTTGGGTTGCTTAATATCAGAGGTACTGTACTTGCTTGTGCAATAGCAAACCATTGAAAATGACTGATTCCAACAACCACTATATTTGCGCAACGAGATGCCCCAGGGTATTTCTGGCACCAAAAAATTTAAAGTGTTTCTGTTTCTCAGTCTTTTGATTGCTGTGTACAATATAGGAATTTTTAACACAGTGCCTACAGGACAATGTTGTCAGACTGCCTTCCTCTTTCTTAATTCACAGTTCCTTTAGCTGGAGCCAATATACTTGTTCTGCACTACTGCCTGCTACTGTTCTGTTCAGTTTCCTGGATGGTTCAGTTAAATTTTTCTGTGTGCTTGAAGACGTTTTGCTGTTTTCTGTCAGCAGTCTTTTGTGAGAGCCACAGTCCTGCTTTCAATGAATGTTGCCTGTCTTGAATCAGGGACTCTTCCAGTATGTAAGATTACCCGTAAGTTATCATCTCTGTAGTATATTTAGTACATTTGTATTACTTCTGGAGATTATACCCAGTAATACTGTCCCAGTCATTTTTGTACAGTTTTCCCAGCAACATAACATCTTTTCTCTGTTTACTCATTGTTGTCTTTTGTGTTCAGCTCTGTGTACAAAGTGAAGTCTTTATCAATGTATATATATAAAATCTATGTTTGCAGAGTATTGTCTAGCACAATTGCAGCAACAAGACTGTTCTGCAGGAAACAGCTTTTTGAACTTTTTTCTTGTACCCTGTACCCTTAAGACTACATTCTGCAAAACATTCTTTCTGGAGAACAAACATTCTGGAGAGATCATTGGTTAGTGTCACACACACCTCAGTCACATGCAAGTAAGCCTGTGTGCATATTCACACACAAACTCAAGCTCGAGAATTTCTACCAGTGTGAGGACAGTGAATCAACTGGTTTCCTGCACCGTGAGGAGTATGGCAAGGAACTGAGTGAGTTGGGACACATGACACATATAAAGGATTTTCTGCTGCCTGCTGGGCATTTGCCAGTCCACAAACTATATGGAGTTTATGACCAAAGGCTGTTGACAGAGAAGGATGGGAGCAAGCTCTTCAACTTCCATGCACAGCATGGCTTTGCCCTCATGGTTTATCCTGTGGAATTGCTTCAACTTGAAGATGGTATGTTGCATCTCAGATAACCCAGGCTTCAGTAGCCCCCAAGAAGGTAATGAGCAGTGCTTTCCAGAAGTGTGGAAGACCATTTGTACAGGCTGTTTTACAGAAGACACATTCCACATGCCATAGCATTTGAACTGCTGGTATAGAAAAGCTCTAAAACCTAACACATTAAAGGCTTGTTCATAACAATGTATATTGCCTTTCAGTTGAACTGAAGCAGAACACTTGCAAACCTGCTGTTATTTAATTACACATCAGTTCATTCCCAGACTCAGCTGTTTTATTACTGTACAAGTAACATTTTGACCCTTCAGATATATTTTTAGAACAGCTGAATGAAGCAGTTGCTGTGGAGAGTGTTGCGGAATGTCCCAGATTTTAGTTCCATTTTTTTTTCTATAATGAGTTGCATAACAGTTTCAGTTTTACACTATTTTTATTTCCAGTTAATATTTGTTTTGAACTAGGTTAGATTAATTTGCATTATGTGTCCATGCACACACACACAAACTAGATCTGTCTTTGCAAAAGTAGACCACCTGGGTCCTAAATTTGCCTATGGAACATGATCGTGATGCACTCAAGAATAATTCAAGTGGCACAGTGCTGTTATGTGGCTAATAAGATCAAAACCTGGGCCTTAACATCCGTGCATTTATTAACTGGTTTTGAAAAAACAAAAAGAAAAGTGATTTTATCACTGTATCAATTTAATGCTACATTTTAAGATAGACTTTGTCATACATGTAGTTTAGGAGATACCTCGACAAAACTATCTGTACTCATTTGAAAGCACAGACACATGACTTCTCTATACTTGCTGTTTCTGAGTCTATTCATAAGGTTTCGTCTGCTGCTAAGGTAGGTGTCTGGTATTGAAAGTGAACGAAGAGTTACCTGAATCCCCTTTTTTCTTGAAGCAGCATATGCTGCAGAAAAATGCAGTGTCAGCAGGTTCAAATGACATCTGGTGAATTTGTCCCTATTACTCAACTCAATGGCTTTTTAGAAGTCATTCCAATTAGTGGCAGTTTTGAACAGAGCTGTTTCTCTCTGGACCTATGTCCAGAGTTCTTAGACCTACAAACCTTTGAGAAGAAAGGCACTGACAGAAACAGGAGCATTGCCAAATAATGCAGGTGGTGGAGTTGGCTGAGGATCGCTCCTACCTAGTCCTTTGCCTTCTATATATCTCCTGTACTGAAACTTCTAAAAAACTCCCATAGCTGTAGCTTTATCAAACACAGATGATGTAAGTCCCTTTTCTTGGAAGTAGAATGGATTTTTGTTGTTTCTTAGAAATATGATCACACACTTAATGGCATACTTAACTTGTAGACAATTCAGTGTAATTTAATTTCTACACTCCTAATGTCAAGTGTGGGAATGCTTTATTCATTGTACTAAACTTCCTGTAATTCCTTGATAGTATATGACAATGGATAGTATTGGTTGAAAGAAAAATAAGTTACTCTAAGAGTTAGGGTTGCAGCAAAGACATCAGATAGCCAAGACAAGTAGCCATGACAACTCAGGCTCTAGCTCTGACACACCATACAGGCTATTAATCTTTACTTAATTTTGCATGATTCTATCATTTGTATGTACTACTTAGATGGAAACAGTTTTCTTATGGAGAACTTACTACATTGTGATTCTCCATCAGCCAGCCTGGATTCTGAGCATGGTTGTCCTGTCACTCAACCATTGACATGCCAAAAATTTAAACACATGCTTATGCATGCAAGAAGAGTTAAATCCCTAAGTGCTTATGGTACTGGAAATTTAACACCAGATTTACACTGACATAATTTATATAATTCTACTCACAATATTTCTTATTTATTTTAATGAGAATAAGACTAAACCCATTATGTCTCAAAGTGTGCTTCCATGTATTGTTTTCCCATTACAAAAGTGGTTTGATTCCTGCATCCAGCTTTCATTCCTACCTTTTCCTCTCAGTGCTGCAGTGTGCTAGCCTTTGGGGGGTTTTGCCACAGAAAAGTTACTAATCAGTGCTGGCTCTGTCAGTTGTCCCTCTTCCCTGTGACCATCTTATTTTTGCCACCTGCACTCTTACGTTGGTTGAGCATAAGCATTTTCGTGACTACCCAGTGACTTTTGCTAGGAACTGATTTAGCCAGAAAATACATTCTTTTTGTCTCCAAGCAAATTCTATTTTGCTGTGTGGCCACAAAAATGCTTTTGCCAGCCCAGAAAAAGGATAACAAGGGGAGGAGGAAGCAGCTGAATGTGCAAGAGGTGATAGCAGTTGCAGATAGCAGATAGCAGGTTTCATGTGGAAGCGTGATGTCATTTGTGTGGATGCAGCTGTTTGTGGGCCACACATACATTGAATCAGTAAGAAGGTTATATTGCGGCAGAGCTGCTTTTAGCTTGGATTATTTCTTGAGCTGAATTTGCTTCTGAAGCTAAAATATCATGCAGCTGCACTCCCAAGTGGTTCCATAGTGCTGGACCTATGTGATGCTGGATCACCCAGAAGTTAAAACTCAGTTCAGATCTATGTGAGCACGTCAATAAATTTGTCAAATGAAGCAAGGCAAAGTTTATGCTGGCCCAGTGCCTGTGTACCTGCTTTATTCCAATTGCAGAAAAACAAACAACACCCGATTTGGCAAAAAGCTGATTAGCAAGAAGTCAACTTCTCTCTTTTTTTTTGTTTCTTTTTTTTTTTTTTAATTTTTAACTTGGGACTAGCAGGGTGACTTAGGATCAACATTTTGCATTGTATGGGTATCATATATTTGATCCAGGCTTTAAAATCATCAACCCGTTTCTTTCAATGCACACTTTCAAGAGGGCTTGCTGTACCGTATCCTTCAAGGTCAGTGATGTGCACAACATAAATATCCAGGTCTGAGAAGCAGAGAACTGAGTTGAGATTTCTGTTTTCATATGGTAAGAGCAATGAGTGAAAGACAAAAAGGAAGATACAAATCATAGTCCTTTGGAAGGAAAGACATTGTACCTTTTTTAGGAAGTATTTTAGTATCTGGGATGTTCTTGTTAAAAGAGAAGAGCTTTGTTAATTATACTATTGCCTCACTAGTGAAAGAATCCTTGCAAAAATGTCAATTTTAATGCAGTATGTGGCTACCACTTGTTATCCAGACTGGCTTTGGGCACTGTATGTATTTTTTACTGGAAATGTGGAGGAGGAAAAGAAGAACTGTTCATTCTATGGTTCACAGAAGGTATTGCATTGCTGAGAACTGATGTATTTTACTCAAAAATAAAATGGAGGTGCAATCAAACGTAACTCTTAGAGTAACTTGCTTTTCTTTCTACCAATACTATCCATTGTCACGTACTATCAATAAAATGGAGATACAAAAGAGGCTGTGCAGCTACCCTGCTTTGTCTCATTTTCCTCCTGTTTTTTTCCACCACAAATAGGGAAACATCTCTAGAGAGATGGGGTGTTTCTGTTTCCATGGACAAGTGATAACTCCTGTTGAAAGTGCCAGTTGATTATTTTGGCTTTGTGGCATGATTACCAAAAACATGTAGCTAGCTCACTGCATGTTATAGGCACACATTTATAGAGAAGTTTTCAATTAAAAAGTTTGCATATCATTTACTACCTATCATTAGGTAAATATTTGAACATACCAGGATCATAGAATCATAGAATAGTTTGAGTTAAAAGGGACCTTAACGATTGCCCAGTTCTAACCTCCCTTCCATGAGCAGGGACAACTTCCACTGGATCAGATTACTCAAAAGATGACTTTAAATACTTGTTGTATCATAAGTATTTATGTTCTATACACATATAAAATATTTCAGATTATTTATTAAGCAATTACTAGTATCAGATCTTGCCAGGTAGAGTAGTTCTCTCAGTCATTAGAAATAAATAATTCTAATAATGCTATACTCACTGTAGATGAGCAACATGTGTCCTAGGCATTCTGTTACCTTAAAGTATAATCGTTCTTAATCAGACCTGATTTCTTTTCTTTTCTACAGTTATGAATCACCAGCACCAAATAACACCCAGCACAGCCATCTCACAGCAAAGTCGTCCTCCCCAGACCCCACAGCCAGGGCTGTTGAACATGCCCAATGCACTGACCACACAGCAGCAGCAGCAGCAGAAGTTGAGGCTCCAGAGAATCCAAATGGAGAGGGAGCGAATTAGAATGCGTCAGGAGGAGTTACTGCGACAGGTAACACCAAGGATACACTTCTATTCTGTTCAAGAGCTTTTGGTTCGATGCATCCAAATTTTTACTGGGTACAATTAGTAGCATTGTTAATTTATGTCGAGGTTAAACGTTGCTTTAGGTAAGGATAACCAGAAAACTAATATAAATAGAGTCTTTATGAACAGAGAACATTTCATTTTTTCTCTCAACGAGCATTGAGCAGAGCACAAAATGTCATAGAATCATAGAATCATAGAATATCCTGAGTTGGAAGGGACCCTTAAGGATCATCAAGTCCAACTCTTGATACCGCACAGGTCTACCCAAAAGTTCAGACCATGTGACTAAGTGCACAGTCCAATCTCTTCTTAAATTCAGACAGGCTCGGTGCAGTGACCACTTCCCTGGGGAGCCTGTTCCAGTGTGCAACCACCCTCTCTGTGAAGAATATAGTCATATAGCAGTTCTCGGAAAATGAAGTATAAGGAAAGAGACTCAAGTCACAGACCTGAACTGTTTCTTACTCACTGTGATAGCAATGTAAAGACCAAATTCTGTTTAACGGCTGTTTATAAATCTAGAGCAACTATCACTGATTATTTCTCAGTCTGCTTTGATTTCCGTAAAATACCATGTTCATGCTTCATTGAAGATAAGGCAGAACATAGGGGATTGTTCTTGAATCTGATCCCAGTTTTATAATTTGCAACCATTACCTTTAATTGAAATAAAAGCACATTCATATATTACATGAGTACCTCAATTTTGCAGACTTTTCAGAGATGTGTTTCAGTAGATGTTTTGTTTATTTTTCTATTTCATAAGTTTTAGCTCTGTATAATGACTCATATTGTATAAAATAGATAGGTAGTTTCCTTCACACTGCCTTAAGGAAATAAACAGTGTGTTTTTTTTTTCTGCTAGGGAGCACACTACTGATGATATTGTGCTTTGCACAGTATATTAATCAGCTTCCTTAGAGAAAATAAATAACCTGTTTCCATTAGGAACAATGTGAACTAAGTAAATTTTATCAAGGATATCACCATTATGGCCAGTGACCTTGTAAATGCTACAATTACAGGTCCAAGTAGCTTTGAAAATGGTGACTTTCACAAAATTACAGAATCACAAATTGGCCTCTGACTAGACATCATGCCACTGGTCACCACTCTCTGGGCTCAGCCATTCAGGTAGTTTTCAAACCTGACCTCATCCAGCCCACACATTAACAGCCTCTCTGTGAGGAAAATATAGGGGACAGTGTCAAAAGCCTTCCTGAAGCCTAGGTATACAATATTCACTGTTCTCGCCTTCTCTCCCATGCCAGTCACATAATCATAGTTGTTTATCAAGTTGGTCAAGCATAACCCTCTTGGGGAATCCATGCTGACAACTCCTGATGATTTTCTTGTGCCTGGAAATGTTATCCAGGATTAGCTGCTCCGTCATCTTCTCAACGATCAAGGCAAGGCTGACCAGTCTGTAGTTTCCTGGGTCCTTCTTGCTCTTGTTGATGTTAGGAGAGACATTTGCTTTCCTCCAGTCTTTAGCCACTTCTCCCAGTCACCATGTTTGATCAAAGCTTATCAAGAGTGGCCTCACAATGACATCTGCCAGCTCCCTCAACACTCATGGCTACATCCTCTCAGGGCCCATGGACTTAGTATGTCCAGCGTGCATAAATATTCCCTGACCTGGTCCTCTTCCACCAAGGGTACATCTGCCTTGCTTCAGTCTTTTCGCCTGGTCTCCGGGACCTGGGATTCCTGAAGGCCAGTCATTCTGGTAATGACTGAGCCGAAGAAGGCGTTCAGTAGCTCACTTTACTCAGGTCCTCTGTAACTGGGTGGCCAGTTTAATTCAGCAGTGGGCCCGTATTTCCTTTGGTCTTCCTTTTGTCACATATGTAAAGCCCTTCTTTGTTGTCTTTTACATCCCTGGACAGATTCAATTCTAACTGGGTTTTAGCTTTCCTGATGTCCTATTTACATGCTTGGACAAAGTCTCTGTATTCCTTCCTGGTCACCCGTCCTTAGTGACAGCGTCTATGAAATTAATAATTCTGTGGAATTACTATTTCATGTCTGCAGCTCTTTTGCCTTTGGGTCATTTCAGGGTAACAGTTGTTTATACTGTATTTACAAATACAGTGTGACCGGTCTTGGCAGCAGGTAAAAGCATGTTTGTGACCAGGTTAAAGATGCCAATAGGTTGAACTTTTCTGATGTGTTAGAGTACCTTAAGTTGCTGTAATTTTTGGAAATGCTAGTGACTTCTGTAAAATGCAAAAAGAAACGTAAGAAAAATCCTCACACTTAGATGACCTTTAAGGGAGAGTAGCAGAGTCTGTGTAAAGGATGGGTAGCCACAAGTAAGTGAAGAGTGATGCTCACTCTTTTTCTGACAAGTTGGAGGAGAATGAGTGAGAAAAAATATATCAGTGTTGAAAACAAACTGGAACATCTAAATGACCTCTAGAAGGCACTGTAGGGTAGCAAAGAAAGGGGGACATACCCACTTTGTGGGTGTGAAATAGAGATCTGGATGATCAGAGCAGATTTATCAAAAGGGAAATATACTCACAAATAATTTGTTTTATTTTAGAAGCAGCAGTCATGAAAACCTTGAATTAGTGACCAGTGTTTTGGTTTCCTCTCTGAAAAAAAAAAAAAGGGAAAGAAAAAAAAAGTCAGAATTGCAAAAATTTTAGTGAGAATATTTGTAAAAACAGTTTACAAAAATATATTTGCAACATTTATATTTTTACTTTTACCTTCTTCCTCTAAATGTATGTATAAGAACTTAAAGAAATTCTCTTTAACAAAATTAACAAAAATTCATTTATAGCTTTTGAATCCATACAGCACTATCTAACTGCATTTGAAAATAAGAAAAAAAAGAAAATAAATAAAATTATGTTCCTTTTATAAATCCTGAGGAAACACCTATTTTTGCATGTGATTATTCCCAGCATCTTTGGTGAATATTTGTACGTGCTCAAAGTTAAGCGTGTGCTCAGTGCTCTTGCTGAAGAGGCATGTGAAAGGCAGATACAAGTCCATTAATGGCTCTGAAATTTTTTATCTACTTGTCTCAGGGCTGAATTTGACTTTTATGGTTCAGACCTGAGTCTAAAAACTGTGCCGACACCAATGTCTTGTGCCCATGTTCAATTTCCATTTACCTTAATTTCTTGGAACTGCATTATATTATATCACCTGTGTGTGCAGAGTAACTACATTCAAGGTGGTGTTCTCTGACCTGATCAGTAATCCCAAGTCTTGCGCATACATTCTTTACTATCAAGAGCTCAGAACATAATAGTACTGGCCGTGGGAAGAGAGTGGGCCTAATCTGCTCTGAGTTTAGTCATATTGTCATCATGCTAATAATGCAGCCAGCTATTTCTACTTTCTTTGGCCCTGTTTTTGCTCCAGGGCAAGAGCAAATTAAGCTTCAGAACTGTTGAACCATTAACACAAGGGCTGGTTTCCCTGCCCTGCTGACTGTTTTACTTTGAAACTAATACATGCACAACATTATGCAGCTGTGCTGTGCTTAATGAAGTCTTCAACTTATTATGCGGTGTAGCACCCTGCACCGATGCTCTTTGTTTAAGATACACATTATATAAAGCAGGACAGTATCACTTTGCATTACTAAAATTTTCAGAACTGGTTTAGATTCTTGGAGGCAACATATTTGCTGCTCAAGGAAGGTAAGATGTAAAATCTATCCTTTGCAACAGAACTTTGTACACTTCCTGCCATTAGCCTGAATAGCAGTGAACCCTGGCATCTGAGAAGAATGTAGCAAATCACTCTGGAGCTGGACCCTTCGCTACTGTTTTTGCTTTTTTAGTGTGACCTATCTAAGGGAAGAATGCTGACTATAAGTGCACACTGCTGCTGGGCGACTCCAAGGAGGTGCAGAGAGCTTGAGCAAGAGGGGAGGAATTTTTCCGGCCTTTAACAAATCCGATTTCAGCCTGGCAGCAGCTGCTGGCTCCCTGTAGCCACTCCTGGCTGCAGCTGCTCGGGTGGAGCAGCACACCCAGCCTGAAGGAGCATGTGGTTCTGGAGGCACTCTGCTTAGGGGATTTGTTTACCGCTTTGTCCTTCTCTGCATTAGTTGGTAATGTCACTAGAACAGCAAACTCAGTGCATGCAGGAAGGGCGTCGTGTTTCAGAAAGCCAGTATGACTCAACTTCCATTTAAAAGTTTCTTT
Source organism: Anser cygnoides (assembly GCF_040182565.1). Taxonomy (NCBI): domain Eukaryota; kingdom Metazoa; phylum Chordata; class Aves; order Anseriformes; family Anatidae; genus Anser; species Anser cygnoides. The sequence continues at coordinate 27,032,914 of NC_089881.1, forward strand.
GCTCAGTTTTGTCATTCCGGAAAGAGTTTTCTTTCTTACTGATTTGTTTTTCTCAGCTTTCCAAAAGAAATGGAAGAAGTCTGCTTGCTGCCCAAGAGCCTTCTTGGAAGTGGAAGTAACTAGAGTTGATTTCAGTAAAAAATCTCTGAAAGTGTCATACAGGAAAGATATCCAAGCGCTCTTCTCTGCGTGTACAAATGCCATCTTTCAGCTTGTCTGGAAGGGCAAGGATAGTCACAAAAAGGCAACGCTTCTCATAGGTTGCTTTCTAATCCCCTGGTCCTATTCCATAAATGCGTGTTTGGAAAGGTACAGGGGCTCAAAAGCAGCTGTAGAAGGATTGGTGTGTGGGGACACAGATGAAAATTGATCACTGTTTTGTGGCTGAAGAGTAGAAGGTCACTTGGATGCTACAGCCTGGACAGAAAATTTCCCTGCTGCACTCTTTCCACCTCACTGGTTGGCCCATAGTCTGAATCATTGATGGCACAGGTGATACCTGGGTATTTTACTTTCTGCCATAAGTGTGAGGGCTGGCAGAAAAGGAATTACAGTGATTGGCAACGTAAACTCACTTCAGACACCGTGCCGTGAGTGTAGAGCTCAGTTCAATTCTGCCGAGGAGGGTTCCAGGAAACGTCACAATGAATTTCTAGACTCATCTGGCACACAGCCTAGAAGGGGTTTACATCAGAACTGTGTTTGGAGGCAGTAAATAATTCAATACACTGCAGTGCTTTGAAGTTTTTAAAGATTTTGCGAATAACCACTGTCAAAGCATTTTGACATGCCTTTATGAGGTCAGAATACTGGGAGAGAGGTTCTTGTTTGTTTGTTGGGTTGTTGCAGCTTTAATATTTTGCTGATCAGTATATTGTTGGTTCAGTTTTTTGTTTTTTTGTGAGCAGGGACCTTAACAAGCTCCCCCCCCCCTCCCCAGCCCAACCCCAACACACACACAGTTCCCACCGGGTTGAGACACTGATTTGTACTGTATGATCCATTGAGAAGTTGCTGGCTACAGAAAAGATTTTCAACAACCTCCTACAGGCAAGAGGTTTTTGGGCTTATGTTCGATTCTGTGCAATTGTATTGAGGACTACAATTGAATTTCAACCTGATAACTGAATAAATGCCATGATAGCTGGCAAGAAAATACTAAGAGTGTCCAAAGCGGAAGAGCAAAATCTTAAAGAGATAAATATATGTATGCACATGGTCACTCTTTCTTTTATAGAATCAGAGGATCGTTGAGGTTTGAAGGGATCTCTGGAGATCATCTAGTGCAATTCCCCTGCTCAAAGTAACATCAACTACTGCAGGTTGCTCTGGGCTGTGTCCAGTCAGGATCTGAATATCTCTAAGGATAGAGACTCTACAACTTCTCTAGGCAACCCATTCTAATGTTTGATAACCCTTACAGTAAAAAAAGGTGGTATTAGAGCAGTTTTTTCAGTGCACTAACATGCTGGGTAGAAAAGAATAATCATTTCCATCAAATAAGGACTTAGTCAATATATTCTGAAAGAGACAAATACTTGGATCTTGACCAAGATGTTCTCTATTACTTTATTTTTAGTAATAGCATTTGATTTTTAGAAATGACAGCCAAGTGGTAACAAACACGTATTTTACATATTGTCAAAACTGGGGAAAGGCTTTTATTTCTTCTTTTTGTTCCGTTCTTACCTTTATTAGTGTGGAACTCTGTCCAGTAAGATTTGAAAATGCAATGCCTAAGTATTAAAGACATTAACTTCATCTCTAGATTGGACTTTTAACAAAAAAAAAATCTTAGCAAAGTATGTCCTGCATCATTTTCACTGTCTTCCTTTCATCTTTCTTCCTGTATCTTTCTGTATTTCTTTCTTTCTGTCTTTCTCTATTTCTTTCTCTCTGTCTTGCTAATTGTTAGTTTTGCTTGTGTTGTTGCAGTTGCTATTTACTTTTTATATTTAAAAAAGTATTTTCACCATCTTCATGTAGACAGTTAAAAAAGCAGGTCTGCCCACTTTCTGAGATTTGTATATTTTCACAGACTCCAGCTGGTTTAATTACAAGTAGAAACATCACTATTAATTGACAATGTAGAATTGTCATTTGGGAAACTGACATACATAAGCTATCATGCGTAAACTATTAAAACTATTCAGTCTGTGTATTCTTAGCATTTATTAAATAATTACATAATCTAATGGAGATTACTATTTATCAGTGAGTTACTGGCAGTTTGATAATAAATGAAGCATTATGATAATGGGCACCAATAGATTTTAGTTCCCAATGAATAATGGTTGCATTATTCATGCAGAGACCAGACTGGTCCTCCTTAGTGAACAAATAATTGCAAACATAGTAAAACTTCACATTCTAGCCTCAAAAAATTGTTTATTTTTCTGTATTTGGGAGAATGATTGAGTGACTGATTCAGCATAGAAAGGTTTTCTACTACACTTTAAATAAAATATTTATTTTCCTTATTTCATAAAAATATGTAATAATAATTAGGTTGAGTGAAATAGGTTTACTGATACAGCTTCAGTATTTTTAAGGTCTTGGGATGTTCGGAACATCTCTGTGGAGCCAAACAACATTTGTATTAGAACTCTGTACCACTAGATGTCATGGTTGTTTCATGGAGATACAACAAGGAGGATTTATCTTTCAGGAAGTGTTGAAAAAAGTTTCCTTTGGCTCTAATTGCTCATTTGTCATCTTTAAGACAGTATACAAGAGACAGATCATTAGGCAGATATTATTAGGCAGAGGGTTCATTATTGGATTAAACTCTTGGTTGCAGTGGTTTTCTTCTAATCTGATAAGTACTTTATGGTTGCAACTTGGATTATTCTGCTTTGGTATCTAGCAAATTATGTCATCTAGTTTGTCATCAGAAGGGCAACAAAGATAGCGAAGGGTCTGGAGGGCAAGATGTATGAGGAGTGGCTGAGGTCCCTTGATTTGTTCAGTCCAGAGAAGAGGAGACTGAGGGGAGCAGGCCTTGTGGCGGCCTGCAGCTCCCTCACAAGGGGAGCAGAGGGGCAGGCGCTGAGCTCTGCTCTCTGGGGACACTGACAGGGCCCGAGGGAATGGCACGGAGCTGGGACAGGGGAGGGTCAGGCTGGATATCAGGAAAAGGTTCTTCACTGAGAGGGTAGTTGGGCACGAGAACAGGTTCCCCAGGGACCAGGTCACAGCACGGAGCCTGCTGGAGTTCAGGAAGCATTTGACAACGCCCTCAGAAATGGGGTTTAATTTTTACTTAGTCCTGTGTGGAGCCAAGAATTGGACTCAGCTACCCTTGTAGGTCCCTTCCAACTTGGGATATTCTGTGATTTCATAATTCTAACTCTTGCCCAGCAGTTTATACTGAGAGCAGTTTCACTTAAGGTAAGATGTTAGAAGAGACACATGAGAGATTAAATTTGATGTTTTAAATTGTTTTATTATTCCTACTCCAGCTCCTAGAGTAGTTAACCTCACTGAAAAGCAAACTGAAATTGTCATTTGAATGTTGCACAGCTCTAGTAGACACGTGAAAACCCTCAATTGGATTTAGCTGGCCCTTGAAGTGTGGACAGGCAATTAATAATCGGTGGTAATGTGCATACCTATCAGTGTTTATGCTGGGGCAACATACAAGTTGTCCTAAATTACAACATGGGTAATTTGACTTTGTAGCTATTATCTCTGTGGCCAGGTGTCATCAGTTATATTGTTTAGAATTACTTCCCTGAATAAAAAGATGTATATATATTGCATGTTCTCTTTTGTGAGACTGCAGTGATTCTGAGCTGTTGGAATAAGCCTTCTCTTTTATTTATTTGCCTTTTCAGGAAGCTGCACTGTGCAGGCAACTTCCCATGGACTCAGAAAACATGACCCCAGTTCAGACAGCTGTGAGCACAGCAGCCATGACACAAGACATGAGACCTATTACAAATAATGGATCTGATCCCTTCTTGAACAGGCAAGTTCACGTCCTCTTTATTACACAATCTACACTTTTAAAGTTGTCTCTCTAAAGCAATTTCTGTTTCTATTTATAGTGGGCCATACCATTCCAGGGAACAGAGTACAGACAGTGGTTTGGGATTAGGGTGCTACAGTATACCAACAACACCTGAAGATTTCCTCAGCAACGTAGATGAGATGGATACAGGTAGAATAACCTGATTTACCTTGAAGTATAATGATATTAATAATGTCTTGTTATAGCTAGTAATGTTTTATAATTGTATAATTTTTTAAGGTAACGTTTGTAGAGGATAGACATTATTTTAAATGCTTATGGGAAACAGGGACGCTAATTTTTGTATCAAGTGTGTTGTTTTAAATTACTTCTAAGAAGAGTTTGGTATAAAAATTCTTCTTTACTTTTCCCAGGAGAAACTATAGCACAGACAACGATGAACATAAATACACAACAAACACGTTTCCCTGATTTCCTCGACTGTCTTCCAGGAACAAATGTTGATCTTGGGACATTAGAGTCAGAAGACTTGATCCCTATTCTGAACGATGTGGAGTCAGTACTCAACAAAAATGAGCCCTTCCTTACATGGCTGTAGTCATCCATTATTCAATGCTGATTCAGCCTATAATGTAATTCAGAGTTTCTTTTTCCTCTTTAGATAGAGGTAGAATATCTCAAAATCCTCAGAGATTACTGCCTTAATGACTTTTGTTAGTTTAATCTCTGCCTGGATTTGATTGACACTAACTTAAATGTAAAATACATATATAGATACACATATATAAATATATATTTCTTCCTCTTCAGAAGAGCACACACAAGTTTACACATTTGTATAATTCTTTTACTTTTCAGATCAGGCAGAAATGTTTCACTTTAAGGACAGAAATTTGGTGTCATTTGTGCATGTCTGTGACTGATCTTCTAGGTATTGATTAACATCACAAGCCCTTAATGAATCACAAAAGCTAACTACTAGGTCACTTGGTTCAGAAAACCAGCACAGCAACAGACCATGTAAGCAGTTTTATTACTATATTTATGACAATACTATCAGAGGCTTTTTTATCAACTTCCCTAAGCTTTAAAAATATTTTTTTATTATTAGCAAAACTGTGCTGTGTGGACTATAGATTAAATCTGATCCGTATCAGCCATAGCAATTCTCATTATATATTTGTAAAGGCACAAACAGTACTATTGCAGTTTATTTTTTTTTCAGTATATTACTGTATAGTTTTCAGATAGTAAATATGCTTACATTTTTAAAGTACCAGGATTGTTCAGCAACAGTTTCACACTGCTATAGTGTTGTAAAATAAACCAGACTGGTACTAACTGCAGACTTTTTAAAATAATGTGTTACAAACAAGCAATTTTAATGGATCTTAGATTTTGATGTTGATTATATTAAACACTACAATTTTGTAATTTAACACATGAACAAACAATTTTTATGTATAAAAATCTGGCAAATAATGCAAAAACCTGCTGTTGAAATCAAGACAGAAAAATGTGGCACAACTTGGTAATATCATATGTAGTGGGAAAAAGTGTTTGCTCATACTGTTTTCAGTAATGTGTTTAACTGACAATGTCGAACTGTACATGTAGTTGTATACATGAAGAAAGATGGTAACTTTATTAGGGCAAAGCTAAGCAGTATTGTTACTTGTCTTGTAAAGTTGCATAGTTCTTAAGTCTTTCAGTTACTGTAATTGGTGTACAGGACACAAGGCATAATGTTCTCTTTGCACTTCTACCTATTGTATATCCTACAAATACTTCTTTCTCAGAGGTTTGGGACTGAGAAGGCATCAAGGACATTAAGCATCCAGTTCCCCTGAAATGCAAATGAAGTCCTAAAATTCTTAAATATTTTGAGGATATACTATTTATAATCTATGAATTTAAGCTTTTTATATTGAAAAATGTCTTTTTATGAAAGGCGTGAAAACTTTTCTCTGAGCTTAATCTAGGCTGTGTAGAGAGAGGAAGAGATGTAGCACTCAGTGTAAATGTGTGTTTTTCAGATCTAACAACACTTTGTAAGATATTACCAATGAGCTAGTGTATTGATCGCTAAAGACTTTTTTCCATCTGGTGGGATGAATGTAGGTGAAAAGGTCAGAGATGAAGTTATGGGAGCATGAGAAGGCTTGGAAGTAGAATGATTATGTAACAAAATTTGATCCATATTGGGAAGGGTCACTGCAAAATGGGATACACAGAAAACAAGTCACCAGCATTCAGTAGAAGACATGGTAGAACTCGGTACAGTAAACTACCTTGCAAATGACCAACTGATGGGTGTACATTATACCGAAAGTTGAAACCTAAAATGCTCACACCAAAATTTAGAAAAAGGAGAGGGAACGCAACATCCTACAGTCATGGAGTTATATTACATAATGAAAAGTAGCTCTTTTTGTATATATATATATTTTTAAATATAAAATGCAACGTGATAGCAGAGATGTGTGTGCACAGAATTTAATTTCTGAATGGTCACTGTGTTTCTTTCATTCTTTCAGTGGGTCTTCTTTGTTTGTTCATTTGTTTGTTGGTTGGTTTTGTTTCTTTTTTAACTTCTGCTAGTGCTGTTGAGGTAACAGAAATTTCTTTTCCACAAACAAGGGACCGGGCAGGGCTGACCAATGTTGCTGTAGTTATGATTATTCTCTTTTAAGGATTTCTTCAGGTTGTCAGCCGCAGTGAAAAATTGCTTTGTTCTTTGGCATAACTCACTGTCTGAAAGATTGTGGTGAAAGAATTGGAGATGTTTTGGCATCTGATTGTGGTGCCAACTTGTAAGGCCAGCTCTTCAGCACTGCATTATTGGCCTAACAGACTGAAAGACATCAGTGTTAGAACAATTTACAATAGCTGCAGATCAGTGCTCCAGTATGATTCAGTTGGTAGGGCACATCATTAGATTACATTTAGAAAATGCAGTTTGTTAATTTGCTAGTAAGTCAGTACTACTGTAAATTTAAGTTTTGTCATAATACATCATATTCCAAGCAGGTCAAGATTTCATCTGGTGTGAATTAGCTAGCCTGTACTGGCTTCTGTTTGGCTACACTGATTCTCATCAAATGGAGGTGACAGCTCTTACAATGAAAACTGATACAGTTTTCTGTTAAAGTCACATACGTTTATCAGAGTTACAAAGCTGGAAATTCCATTCCTCTTTCATTAGTGTTTCAAGTGGTTAGGTGTCTAGGTTCAAAAAGTTAAAGAAGTAAAAAATCTGAAACCATGTTTTCCATATTCTGTAATAAAACAACAAGAAGGTGCTACTATGTGAAACATTATTGTCAGTGTAAAGCAACTACCAGAATCTTAGGTCGGATCTTTACTCAGTCATGAGCCAAATCATGGTAAATTAAAAGTGATAATTTATACTGTAAGCTTTTCTTTCTTGTAATGGAGAAGATGTATAAGATGAAGCACAGCAACAGCAAAATCTATTTTAAGTTCTTTTTTAAAAACAGTTTCTGGCATTAAACAGGCTTATGGTAGAACTTTTATTCAAAGCACATTTAATTCTTCTGAAACTTAAGTTTTTGTTGACTATATTTTACTGTACTATTTCAAGTTTTGAACAGTTACTTCACTAAATGTATGCCATCTACATGTAGAATAAATGCAGTAGATGTGCCAGCTGTGTAGCTGCACTGTTGACCATCACTGAGGGGGGCATACAGAAGTGTTGATGATACAGAGTAATGGAGTGTCGTTAATTACAGTTTGTTTTTTATTAATACCATGAGAACGTAATTTGAGGAGGGAACGGGTTTGGCTTTTTGAAGACAAATGCTATATGGGGGAAGGAGAGGGTTAAAATGTCTGTTTTGAATACAGAAAAACATGAACGTTCAAATAAACTTCTTTCCTAATATAGTGCATCCATGTACATGCTAATACTTTAACTTTTTATTTACTTTTTCCATTTTGTTATATGACGTGTTATATTTGTTATTAATTTACAGTACCTCGCAACCGATTGTATGTATCAAAAGCAATCAGATCAAACTGTTGTAATGAGGGTTTGAATCTGTTTTTTATTATTATTATTTTATTTCTTTGATGTTGTACCTGAAAAATAAAATGAATTTTAAAATTCTGGATACATATTTGTTTATTAAATTATTTTTTTTTTTCCTTGGAGGATTTTACTGTATGCTTCCTGGAGAACTGTATGTGCTTTTAATAAAGGTAAAGGCATCTGTTCTGTGGAAAAGACATACATTAAATTAAATGATTGGCGCTTAGCAAAAGAAATGTTATTTTACAGTTTCAGTTTCAGTTTAACAGTAGTTGTTTTGGACGTCGGTTACAATTACAGTTTTACTTGTAATACTTCCAACATGCCCCAGTGCCACCACTACTTGTTTCTTTTTGTGGTCCCTTGTAATTCACTAACACAAAGGTTTGGTTACAATCTGTTTAATAAAATTTTCGCTAAGCAGAAGAGTTAGCACAGAGTCCATTGCCATTAATTTCTGTTGGAGGACTTAAATAGTGCATTGGTCTCAGTCTGACGAGGAACAAGAAGTTTCTCAAATTCTACATAAAGAAAATTACAGTCTTCTTTCCTAGGAACAAGCCATGAAACCTAAATATCATGGGCTTGTATTTGAATATCTTTTCTTTACTGTCATTCTACATTAAGAATAATTCTGAAGATGTCCTAAACTTGAGTCTGTTGATGCCTAATGTTTTTAATGAGAGTTGAAATGCGGAAAACGAGATCCAATCAATCAAGTGTACTCAAATTTTCAATAAAAATTTAAAAGGCTGCTGCATAAACAGAACTCTGACACCATAAATAGAAATATTCACCTATGAATTGATGACTGATTTGAAACACTGTAAATAACAACAATAAAAGATATATTGTCTCAAAAAGTGGTAGTATCAGTCTCTTCCACAGTTTGTACAGGGATTTATGCTATGGAACATACTTGCAGCGATCTGAAAAACAGGTGAAGAGTGAGGTGAAAAGTTTACAGATGATATAAAATTATGCAGTATATTGAGGGCTAAATCTTATCACAAAGAAATTTGGAAGTATTCCATCATAGAGAATGACATGACATTGTATCTCATTCTATTTCATTTGAAATGTATTAATAAATTTGCAGTAATGTCTAAGGGAAAAATTAGGCCTAACAAGGCATAAATAATGCTGTGCTTTGAAGTATCCATTATGGATTAGTAAAGAAATTTGGAAGTGACTGTGTCTAGTTCTGCAAGAGAGTAGTTTTGTTATCAGAAGAATTAAAAACTGCAAATAATAGAGCTGTATACTTTATTATGTGAAGGAAAAGGAAATACAATTATGTTCCTCTATAAATCTATAAAAAATGCCATCAATCTGATCAGAGATAATGACACAGTTTCAATATTAGACAAGGCTATGAAGGTCCTTAACATGAGTGCTGTGGGAAGGTGACAATGAAGAACGCAAGTCACCTAATTTGATTGTTTGGTAGTAGATTTTAGACAACAAAAAAGGGGGATTTTGTCCCATAGCATGTAATTAAATTGTAGAATGCAAATACCTTCTCTGGATCAGGAGAGTGCTTTTTGAAGTGAATCTCTCAACTATCTACTTTGTTTGCATCATGTGCTGTCTTGAAAAGCATTAATGGGATTCACTTCAAATTTAACTTATCTAGAATATTTAATTCAGGAGTGCATCGACTGTGCCCTTACAACTAAATCAGGCCAACAGCCCAAGCTGGAGTTAATCTGAAACAAAGCCACCAAAATGTGTGTAGCATGGACAATGAGCCTCAGGTACTGATTTTTTTCTATAGATCCACTCTACATCATGTGCCAATGTACGCACACATAAAGGGGTTCCCACAGAGCCCAATTCTAGGCCACCCTCCTATGGCTATTAAGCCTGTCAATTCTACATGCAGCCTCTGGGTTTAAAGTCTTTGAAATCATAGATGGCTGACCCAGTATGGCCATTTTGGGGTTCCCAAGGCATCAGCTGTGTGCCACTGTATATTTTATAAATTACTGTGCTCAAACACATGCTGTGATTTATGTCCACATACAGGTAGTAATCTAATACACTCTTGAAAGCAGGTCTGTTGCTTAGTGTTTTTATCCTTCAGCAGTTCGTGTCATTCCTCTGAGTCTTTCCACATATAAAATGGGAATACTTTGTTTATATGCTTACTTCACTGTTGTGCATTTGCAAATGAACTGGTCGGTGGAGAGAAAGCACTCTCCCAAGGCAGGACCATGCCAACTGGTATGCTATGTACGGGCACCAAAGCTCTCAGAAATAGTGACTGAAATCACCCATTTTATGGAGAATGCATCACACTTAGACTTCTGAGGATCTCCTACATCTAGTAGGCATAAATATAAATGTAATTTTTTATCAGCTTACTTTGGGCTGCCTGGCCTTCATGTACATGATATTATATGAATCTAGTCTCCAAACTGAAAATGAGTGTTTATCCAAAATTATACTATTTGCTCTCTTTCTGCATTTTTTCCCTATCAGTTGCAGCAAAGCAGGGCCCCTTTTCTTAACACTGAAAGACTAAGAAGTTTATGTTAATTTACAGAGGATTTATATGTATCTTCCGGTTTCCTGATGCAGCTCAAGAAGACTTAAAGAGATGTTTTAGGTGATCAACTACAGAACCAGAGTCTTCTGTGTATGTAATTTTATAGAACATAAGTGTGGATATATACCATGTCCCTAGGCAATAATACTGCATTAGATTGTGAACCTGTTTTGAGAAACATTTCTTAATTCACAGGGTATTTACTTGGGCATATTAATCAGGTTTCTTTGGCAGAATTGCTGAGTGTGTGTTTTTTTTATAAAGGTCATTCAGTTTTTTCATAATGATGCTGACTCACAGCTGGTAGGTTATCTCTGCCTTCCTTCCGGTTTGGTCAGCAGTGTTCTGTGCAGATTGCCGCTCCGTGGGTCTTGTCATATAAGAGCTATAATAAAACTGTTCGTTAGGGAGGAACTTCCTGTGATTGTGATAAATTCAAAAACCCAGCCATTTTGCAGGAAGAGTGTCAATAGTCTGACCTTCCCAGACAACAATTTAATGCAGCAGTGCCACTGGTGGGCCCTCTGTTCTCTTTTTTTCCTGCCTGAGTTCAGAAAGCCTGTTCAGGCTACACCAACAGCTGCACATCTACAGAAGACTTCGCTGCCAGTTTTCTACTGGGTGAATAAATAGTGTGCATGTGGCTTCTTGGAGCTTTACTTCTAACACTGGTCTCCATAGAGTTTTGTCAGGAGGGCATTCTGACAATGTTATTTTCAGTGCAGTGCTTAAGTTAAAATCTTTCCTAGGCTTTTTTTCTGCCTTGTCCTCAAAGCTCACAATATCCTCTGTCATCAGTAATGTGTGCCCCTTCCCCCAGCTGTCTTTTAACTCTTTATGTGATTATTATTTTCAAATGCAGTAGTCCAGAAAAATCAAGACCTTGTGGTTAGGGTGTTTGTTTTGTTTCCTTCTAAAAACTAACATTATTGTAAACTGTGTCTTGTAGAGTTTCTATATTATCTTCTCAATTTTTGCAAAAGTGCAAGACTTCTGGAGCAAACTAACAGCACTCCTTTCAGTTCTTTGAGAGGTGCCATGAGCCCGTGTAAAACCCTCTTGTGCACCTGTGCACTTCTTCAAGTACTGGTAAATGCCACCCTTTCCCTTGCCCAAAGTTGTTGGTGCGTGGCTCTATCCAGCAGGCTGCGACACACAGGGTCCTGTAGGGATGGTGTCAGCTGCAGGCTTGAACCAACACTCCCATCCCCAGTGGCTGCTTCATTTCAGCTTCAGCTTTGGAACTTGCATTGCCAAGCCTCATAACTGCCCATGGAGAAGGGAGAAAGATAGAACCACAGCATGAGGGAGGCAGCACAAATGGGGGGGGGGGGGGGGGGGGGGGGTTCACTCATGTCCATCACTGTGATGTCTCTGGAGTAAAGAACCCACCTGTATCTATGACATGAACAAATCAGTGTTCCCCACTCTTGGGAAGCACAGGCTGCACCAACAGTTTGCCTTGTTGATAGTTACGGTGAGTAACATAGAAGCCACTAAGGGGAAGCTAAAGATGAACTAAGGGCAGGTGATGAATGTTCAAGGATAGAATGATGCTGGAAACCATCCTTTGCACCCAGCTGATGTGAACATTTTAAAGGAAGCACAAACTTTGTGTATGCTATTTCCCAGTTTTAGAAACAAATCTTTTGCAAAGAGTTGCCAGCTAGAGCATCATTCCCTGACAGGCAACACTGTCCTGTGGTTAATGATCATCTTGTTACAAGCCATTTGTTGCAGACAATAAATAAAGAGAGCTCCAATCGTACACAATTTAGCCCTGCAGGGGCAGCAGTATCATCAGGTGAAAGCTGAAATGTTCGGGCTTAAAATCACATGCACATGCTCAAGATGTTGTAATCAGAGTTATCAACACTCAAGTCACTGAGCAGCCAGGTTCTTGAGTGAATAATAAAGTTTCAAATAACAGATGCATCACTGAGATTTCACAAACAATAGTGTTTTTCCTTTAAGCAACCAGGATTTCTACTCAGTATAACAGTTGACCTTTGCACATGCTAAAACATTCCATATTCCCAAAGGCTTCATATAAATAAAACAAGACAAATGCAAGATGAGGTACAGAACAGCTGCTAACCACAGATGAAAGAGTAAATGTAAGATGGTTGCATCAGTGGGTGGTGATATAAAGTGTACTCTCAAATTCCCTAGCAATGCAGTAGAACAGGTGGGAGAGACAGCTGTTTCTAAAGAGTTTGTGTTGTTTTTTTTTATCATCCTGCACAACGTATCATTAAGGCCCCCTTGCCTTTATTAATGTAACTCTTTGTATATATCTAGCTATTTAACATTTGTGCATAATGTTCACCACCTTTTACTGCTTTTAAATCCTTGAAGTTCTTTGTACAGCTCTAGCATAGATACAGAATGCATGAAAAACTTTTTTTTTTTTTTTTCCCTGAGCACAGGGCACAGAATTATTATTGCAGGAGGAAATTTTAGGGAAAAAATATGTCTTCTTCAGTCCCCATATTTTCTTCTTGATTTCTCAGGGAAATGTTTTTCTCTTCTAAGTTTTAAAAGAATAGTTCTTTCTAAAAAGAATGGAATAAATTTGCTAGGGCATTATGACTACCAGAAATGCTGCTGCTCTGTCCCTTCTATCTCAGAGTATAATGGGGAAAGATTAAAAAAAATATATTAAAAAATAAAAATAAAAAAAGTGAAACAACTTCTGTATAATTGGATAAATAAACCAACTTTGCTCAGGGTAAACTAAGAGGAGATATGAGAGAACCTGTGAAATTAGGTGTCTTGGGGAAGATGTATACTCTTTCTTGCAGACAAGAACTAGGAGGCAGTAAATGAAATAAGTGGACAGCAGAGTCAGAACAAAGGAGGTTCTTCCCACAACATGAAGTTCAGCTATGGAAGGGATATTGTGATTCAAGAAACAACTGGACAGCTTTGTGGAGAAGAAATTTGTCAAGAAGAGTTAAATACAGAGATGGAACCTTTTTCTCAGGATGTCCCTGGAATACAAAGAATTCCAGTCTGTGGAAGTACTCTGGGAAAGTCTCTCTACTAAATTTCCTTATACTCTCAGTTCTCAGTTTCATCTTCTACAGTCATGCTGCGTTGTTATATTTCCTCCTTCAAGGGTGACAGCAGGAAAATTGATCATGGATCAGAGAAATAAAATGCTGGAAAGTCAGAACCCTGTCATGCTAAGAAATGGCTGTGCGTTGGCCTTTCTCAATGAATTCCTGAAGCTGGGTACAGTGGTGTCCAAGCTGGTTCATAATGCTGCCAACTAGAGATCCACAGCGGTCTATTCTTCAGCCTATTGCTTTGACCATATGCTTACAGGCACAGTTGTGCTGCTAAATACACCCATCAGTGAGACACAGTCAAGAAAAGGGACCTCACCGTGAGAGTAATGAATCTTTTTTGTAACAGTCTCTTTATACAAAGCGTTTTAATTATAGCAGTCTGGAAGAGAGAAGTCCTTGCTTTTCCATGTACATAAACATATAATCATGAGAAGTTACAGTTGTTTGTGACATTGCCATTTGATAAATCTCAAAAGAAATTAGATGAAATTGTGTAACAACTGAACTTGTACCAGCACTGTTTTGTGATCCAAAGTTAGAAATCTGATTCAGGAGAGAAAAATAAAAAGAGAGTATTTTCAGGCAAAATATTAACTGGAAGCTGTTTAACAAAAATAAATATGATTGTGAGAGTTGAATTTCACTTATTTTATTCCATGAAGAGGGGTTTCAGGGAGGCTAGCTAGAAGGGAAGTCAGGGCTTCGTAACTTCAGTGGAGCGAAGTGGCCTTCATTCTAATCTTCTTAGCCAGAGGCAACACATCTTGAGGGCTGCTCTCCAGAGCAGTGTCAGATGGGAGCGTCCCAAGAGGAGAAGGTTCTCTGCACTATTCATGTTATTTAGACAGTTCCATCTCCCTGGAAGATCAAAAATATGGAGGTTATTTAGTGGGTAATGTTCTTGTGACTTCCAAAGGATTTTATTATTTTCCAGTGGCTACAGGAAGCTGCCAGATAAACCCCACAAATAAGGACTGAGATCATATTTTCGCCACCTGACAGCACTGTAAGGTTTTAACTGTACTTTGGACAACATGATCATGGTGCTGAATGAAGGCTCGTTTAGTTTTTCAAACTGTCAGCCAGTCAAGTGCATATATAGCTGTTATCAGGACACAAGATAATGAAAGAAAAATATCAGTTTCTCACCCCACAACATCCGCAACATTTGCAGTCCCCACAGATTGTTCCAAAGAGTCCGTTCACAACCTGAATGCCGCAGAGCACTGCTTGGATCCCACTCATCACTAGCAGCAAGGCGAAGAGGGTCAGGTGCCAAGGAACTATAGTTTCAGGTGACTTACACGTAGCCCATATTGTGTGGTTACCTAGATAATTCCTGTTCAGAAGGGAAACAAGACAGTTATGGAGATGATGTTAGCTCCCAAAGAGGTGACCTGTTATGGCTGACAAGCTGTGACTCTTGTAATATGTGACTGAAGTTCTGTTACCTTCAGTATTGTAAAAAAGTATTCACATTACAGCACAAGTACATTTTGTTTAGAACATTATTTTGTTGTAATTTCTAGATCCTTTGAAGTAATTGATTTGAAAAGAGAAGGTACAATCAAAGATAATAATATGTTAGATACAATCTAATCGTTCCTGGTATTTTGGGAGGAAGACATTACCAAACCATAGCCAAGTATTTGCCAAAATGATGTTCATCCCTACTAATATCTTGTCTGAGGTCAAGTGGCTTTCCTACTGTCGGTTTAGTTCTGCTATTGCACGAAGCAGTGCTGACATCTAGTGGTACATTAAATGGACCTACAAAACATGGAAGAATCGTAGGGTTTCCCTAGGAATATGGCATCTTCTGTAATTCCCCCTTTAGCAGAAACCCTGGGCTTTTATTTGGTTACAGCATTATATTTTGTCATTCATGCCATATCTGTGGAAGTGATAAATGATAGCAAACATGTTTTACTTGTAGTGGGAGGAAGAGACAACTTTGAAATTCCATAACCAAGATAAAAAAATGGCATAAACATTAATTACTTGAAAAACATTGTATTACAATAAAAGATGTCACTGTTAATCAAGTGGACTGAATTTATCCTCTAATAATGTTAGAAGAACAAACTAGAGGGCTGTACTCTTTACTGGCTCCTTTGAAGCTCAGTAGTTTTGATTGGTCTTATTATTCTTTACACATCTGTTCTTGTCCCTTAATTAGTATTGCTGTACATTGCTGGGTCTTCAAAGAGCATCTGTTTTAAATTAATAGTAAAATTCCTAATGTTATACAATAGATTTGGAAGTCTAACAATATCACAAAATATCGCAAAGTTAAATCTTATTTATTTATTTATGTATTTATTTATTTATTCCCTGTTTTCTTGTCTTACCCGTCCTGGAAGGGATAGAGCCACTGGTTTCCATCATTACATTTAGGGCCTCTGTTTAGGGCTACTGCTGACACAACAAAGCAGTATCCAGCTCCCAGAACTCCAACTGCAGCAAATATTATAGAGGAAAACATCTGACAGAGAAAAACGGTGTTATTTTTATTCTCATTCAAACAATTAAATGTGTCCTATTAATGTAAAGGTACATTCTCTAAGCTCAGCTCTTAATGGTCAAAACAGTCAGCTGCAGAACAGCTGAAATGTTTTAGTTTGCAATTGCATGATAAATATATAATGTATACTGGCACTGGTATTTAGAAGTTTTGAAAGAGTTAGGTGAGGGCACTATTTGCCTGAAGAATCATGGAGTTGGTATCTACACAGTAGATGGCACTCTTCCCGTTTATACAGTATGTATCGAAGATTTTTCTTTGTTCAAGGTACAGTGTTTCACTGAAGTAGCCGTCTTTCACAGAAGATTATAAGCAAGACTGAAGTATTGGACCACTTAAAACATTAAAAAAAAAATCTACGGTACCCTTTACAAGTTAACTTTGGTATCTTGGTCATATTTGGACCAAGTAATTGTATTTTTCCTTCTTGAGTCTTCCCTTCAGGTTTCATATTAGTGTATTTATCTTCTCACAGGTACTTATCGCCATTAGCTCTAGTACTGCAATTGGAATTAATAGAAGGCTCTCCTTATTTTTCTGGCTTTCCATTACTACATTCTCACATACACTAATAAGTAAGCAAATTGTCCAAATATATCCAAAATGCCCTACTTGAATTTTAAGCACTTAAAATTCAAACCTTAATTGTTTGTAGATAGAGGTAGCCATAAGTTTGTAGTTACATGGGATATCTTTTATTGGATCAAAGTGATATAGGTGGGGGAAAAAAAAAGAAACGCACTTTCCAGTCTCTGAGTGCTTATACAGATGTCATCACAAGGATCTTTTGTGAGTGTTGAGATAGAACAGAACAGAACCGTTCAGCTGAAAAGGACCTTCAAAGATCATCAAGTCCAACTGCCTGACCACTTTAGGGCTAACTGGCAGTTAAAGGATATTAATGAGGGAGTTGTCCAAACGGTTCATGAACATGGACAGGCATGCATTTTTATGCTGGCATATCTGATGAGGCTAACAAAAATTATATTAATGTAGTAGACATCATAGTAATGATACTTCTGCTAAAATACAAGAGCAAGTTCAGTTCTCAGTCATGCTGTGGTAAGGCCACCAGGACTCTTAATACAGTGTTGTGACTGTACTAATATTCCCAGTCTCTCAGTCAGCTACAGCACTAGTAGGATCCATCAGCAAGGTACAGCACTGCAGAATGGAGGTTGCTGTATGGACAGCAATATCCTTACATATGCTTTATCTTACATGTGCCAGCATGACCACAGGCGGAGAGCACACACAGCTCAGGGGGGTCACCTCTGTCTCTATAGATGTTCTCCAAGTTCATCTGAATTTCTGAATTGCAGGGTGGTGAGTGGAAGTCTGGCAGCAAAACATTAGTGGTGTGGTAGATGCTGAGTTATATGTGGTCTTGAAAGCTAAGCTTTGTTCACTGCTGACAGAAAGTTGGTAATGCAGTGTGATAAATATGTGCCTCCATTTTTTTTCCTAAAAAGTTTCACCTGCTCTTGGGATTGCAGGAAGACAGCACCATAGGGAATTTAGGGAAGGCTCTTTGTTAATCTCACAGCCATGACTCTTGTTCCATTTTTTTTTTTTTTTAAGTGAAAATCTGTTCCTTTATAAAAGAATGTAATGATCTACTTGTGCCAAACAATTTATCTCAGAAGGACAGACTTTCTAGGAGAAATATGCCTATTTTATATCTAATCTCATGTTTTAAATAACATGCTTGAGTTGTTTACTAGTGGCTAAAGGCATTTGAAACTTTTCACTTGCGGTGTGAAAGGAAGCTGTAAGTTCAAAGTGGAGCCTGGTTTAGGGCTGACTGCTTTAAGCAGGATGTTGAGTTAGGTGAATTCCCAAGGCTTGTTCCAACCTGAAACTTCCTATGAACCTAAGATATTCACAGCCTCCTGCATGGCCCTACACTCAGCTGGGAATATAATGCACAACTGTCAAAGTAATTTTTAAAACTGCCAGCAAAAAAATGGCTAAAGAGAGAACTGTTATGCTGTGCAAAACCAAGTGCAGATCTTTCAGAAATTCATTTTAATTGCAATCACAACTGTTAGTATGTTGTAATTGCTAAATATATCAAGGCAGTACAGATTTGGTACCTATGACACAACATTAACGGTACAACACAATTTTGACAACCTGCTATTTATACCTTTAAGCACTCAGCCAAATGACAAGGCTTTGCATCTTACAGTTTGGAGAACATCTATCTAGTCTCTCAATGATTGTGAGCAGAAGATATATATATTCTTATTGATAACAATACATCTTTTACTTTTTTGCCACATTTCTTCTCACTTACCGCAAACCTCTTTCCACAGCTCTCATTACCACAGCATCCACAGCAATCATTATTCTTAAGGCCCAAAAACACCAAAGCAGGAAAGATCATCTACCAAAGGCAGAAATACAGTTTGAGTTGGGATGAATTCTAATTGCAATTGCTTTTAAATACAATAGTTCTATGTCTTTATTCACTTAACACTAAACTAAGTAACTTATTGCTAAACTGTTGGGTGACTTTTAACTTATTTGCTTATCAAAGAAGAATTTGCAGTGTTGGAGCCTGCATTTGAGAAAATTCAACAATGCAAAGTCATGGTTTAGGTGGTACAAAAAAGACTGTAATATCTGAATTTATATACTCACCAATACACCAGATCCCAAGATCCCTCCGAAGTACCAAACCTCATCTGTAATATTTTGATTGTTTTCGACCACTTTTCCTCCAGGGAAAAACAGCAAAATGTTAGCAAGTGTACATAGCACAGCCAAAGGGATAAGAGTGATTCCTAGGCACTTAGCACAGCCTCCAGTGCACATGTTTTTTTTAAAGAAATTGCAAACACAGCTAAAGGCAGAGAAAAAAAATCTCTCAGACGTTCTCAGAAATGTTTTCTAAAAAGAAGTTTCTCAGTTTATTTTGCAAAATCCAGTTTCTGCTGTGCCTCTAGATGAACTTAACCTATAGAATGCTCCCTTCAGAGACGTTGCTGCCTTTGATCTGAAATGCTGTATTCTGGTTATTTATATGTTCTCTCAGCCATTATGTCAATTTTCTGAACCTCCATAAATGAAATTACGTTCAGTGCAACTGCTCATTTTACTATGACAACCGATGACCTTTGTTAATATTTTACTAATGTGAATGAGACACTTGGTTATCTGGGCTCAGGTTGTGGGTAGAAATTATTTTTAGTTCAGGATCATCATTTTTACAATACAGTGTCCTTCATTCTATGAACTACTTCGTGGAGACTGACATGGAAACACATAGTGAATCAGCTTATGTTAGTAACAGCTGTGTACAATAGAAAAGTTCTAGTGACTTTTCTTTTCTTTGGGAAGTTTGAGCTAGTCATTTAATGTTTTGAAACAGACTGCTTGCGTATTTTCAATATATAATGAATTAATATGAAAGCAGTGCTTTGCAGCTGTTATCTCTTAATAAAAAAAGAAAGGTCAGAAAAAGTTTCAGTGGACCTGCTTCTTATGTTTTGTCATTTTTTGTACTATCAAAGTCTAACATTTCATCTGTGCTCAGACAAAATTTACATTTAAAGTTGTACTGTGTGCGGCAGACAAACTTCTGAGTTCAAGCTGAGCCTCTACTGACTTGGCATGCAGCATTTTACTCAAGTACCACTGTTAAAGCGAGGTCTGCAGCTCTCTAATGGACACTGGATACTTAGACTTGGTATATTGTTTTGCAGAACTTATACTATGATGAAGTACATCATTTTGAACTGTCCAAAACTGTCTGGAGATATGCAAAGCTGAAGCTTCAGGTTAAGTGGCAATGCTGAATAAGCTGGTTTAAGCAGCCCACAGTTTTTACAGAAATGGTGCAGCTGGAGGAAAAAAAAAAAAAAAGAAAAAAAAAAACCAGGGACAAGGACATCTTGAGCCTTTACTGATGCCAAAGAAATGTATTTGGAACCAGAACCTGGGCCAGTTAACTTTACCTTTCTACTGAAACAGAAAGATACAAAGCAGTTTTATCGGAGTGGAGGGTCAGATCTGTTGTTCTTAGGGAAATGTCTTTTCAAGTGACAGTAGTGATACTGGAAATATTTATCTCTGTACATAATTCTAGGAGTTGCAAAGTGCAATTAGAAGGGTGGTTAACTTCTGAGAGAGCTAACTGACATTTTTCTTACAGGTGCCAGTATGACTGAATACAGACAGGTACTGCCCCTGACAGATAGCAAGTTTGGGGTTCTGCTGCAAAATAAGCACCAAAATTAAGGAAAATCAGTTATTACTAATCGAGATGGGTACCTGGTATATTTCTATTGTTCTCAACAGCTTAATGCTGTATAACTTCAGGCAGAAAGGATCAAGGTCTTGTTTTTTTTGATAAAAAGATGAAAATATGAAACCCATTTTCATGTCAGACAATATTAAACTTTTGATGCTTATGTTTACTTCAGGGAGCCTGATCTTAGACTAAGAAAAATATCACACTATGATTTGATATAAATACGATATAAAACACATTTGTTATTCACCTTGAGCAGAGCAGTTTCTACAGTGAAAACTTACTTTTTCCAAAATGTTCTCCTCTAGATACAGAGAATCAACCACACAAATATCAAAGGCTTTGAATGGTTAATCAATAATTCCTTATATTTCTATTATTGCTTTAACTAAAGTAACCTCAATCCTGAAAAGAAAAAAAAAATATGGAGATTATCCTGGGTGCTATTGAAAGGCAGCTGTGGTAGTCATATGTTCTAAGACAGATAAAGACTGTACAAGGCCTTTTATGAATCACGTAAGGGAAGGCGAGGTGGAGATTTTATCATTTAGCTACGTACATTCAACTACAGCACCTGAGGTTCTGTGAAAATTTTTGCGTAACAGTGTTGCTAGCGGGTGTATAAAATTAGGTGTTGCTCTCAGTTCAATGGTACTTCTCAACTGATATTCTGCCTTTAGCACAAACCTGAATCAAAGGTCTTAGAGGAGTCAAATTTAAGTTAAGTACATACGTATTAGAATAAAATCTAGTGGTGGGTTTTTTTGTCCTTTCCTTTCCTTTCCTTTCCTTTCCTTTCCTTTCCTTTCCTTTCCTTTCCTTTCCTTTCCTTTCCTTTCCTTTCCTTTCCTTTCCTTTCCTTTCCTTTCCTTTCCTTTCCTTTCCTTTCCTTTCCTTTCCTTTCCTTTCCTTTCCTTTCCTTTCCTTTCCTTTCCTTTCCTTTCCTTTCCTTTCCTTTCCTTTCCTTTCCTTTCCTTTCCTTTTTTCCTTTCCTTTCCTTTCCTTTCCTTTCCTTTCCTTTCCTTTCCTTTCCTTTCCTTTCCTTTCCTTTCCTTTCCTTTCCTTTCCTTTCCTTTCCTTTCCTTTCCTTTCCTTTCCTTTCCTTTCCTTTCCTTTCCTTTCCTTTCCTTTCCTTTCCTTTCCCTTTCCTTCTAGCTGATGAGTTATTTCTGTTACAATTAGGTATTAACAGTCCAAAGTTTTCTTACACAGTATTAAATGGTTTTGTATCTGAAATAGTGGATAAACCAGCTGACACAAAGATGAGACATTATAGGCTGGTAAAGACACTCATCCATAAATCCAGAAACGTCCTTGAATTGCAGTAGAATGAGAAAGAGACACACCACACACTATTGATGTTAGCGCTGAAAAATAATTTTTAAAAAAATGACAAACTAGCCTGGTTATCACCAGCTTGGATCTTTATACTGCAGTATACAGGGAACTGTATCCTGTATAGTAGATATGGCAATATGACTTACATACAAACTTATATGCAAACAACTAATAGCAAAGTTATCACAGAGTCCATTTTATATTTTATTATTCAAGAAATTTTCCAAGAGTCCATTCTGAAAAGCTCATGCTTGTTAATTGAACATTTCATTCCAAGAAAGACAACTCTTACGCAACTGAAAAGCAGAGAGAGGAACAAATGAAGTCCTGAATGACAGACAGCAGTCTACATGTGCTGGTCAGTCAGATGCCAGAATTAGGCCAATGTAGGCAGTTTTTATGGCTTACTGTTTTTTATGGCCTGCCATTGTCTCTGTGGCAAAGATATTTGGAACTTGAAAACTCTCCACATTTCATGCACTGTGTTAAACAGTCTTTCATGATGTTCCCAGTGAGTAGAGAGTATCTGTAGTTTGGCTCCCAATTACGGTATAGTACAATGTAGTCAGTAGCAGACATAAGGAAAATATTTGCTGTAGCTGGAACATAAATCTTACTATGTTTTTTTTCCTGTCAGACTAGAATGTGGCTTTTTTTTCCAGTTGTGAATTCTGGCTTGTAGTAAGGGGAGAAGTTTTAAACTGTATTGCATCCAGCACCCTGTCACCCTAACACACCTCAGGTGTCTTCTACCAAGTCCTTACCAGGCTTCCAAGCTGAGGCTACTGACCTGGGCAACAGTCCTACTCTTTCCCTTTTACTCTACTCACCAACATGGTCAATACCATAGAAGGCTAGGCAGATTCCTCTGTTCAACTGTTCAGGCCAGGCCTTTTTAAAGCACTGCCAAAATTTGTGTGAGGGCTTAAGCTATATTTCTATGTCAGCAGGGATGACTCAAGGGGAAATGGCATTCAGCCAGAGCTGGAAAACACTCACATTGGCACAATTCTTTTTCCATTGAAAAATGGAGTGACTTGCACACTCAGTTCCTCGAGGAGGTCCTTCCCTTCCATTGTAGCCCATGTTCTTTTTAACTCTGTCCGTCTACCTGGGATTAGGACCAGTGAACCCATTGTCAAGCTTTAGCCACAGCTCTTTGTCCTTCAGTACTCCATTGTGGAGATTCTGAGGCCTGGCAACTGGGGTGGAGCCAGTCTCTGAATTTTGTGTCATGCAACATTTTCCTAACAATTGTGGAGTCACGATGGAAGGCACTCCTTTCTGACATCCTGTGAGAGGGTGTTTCCTCCTTTCCTTATCTTCCAAGTCATACACAGTCCATGCCATGCAGAGAAAAATGAAATTACATATTTTCCTATGGAAAAATAATAAGAATGAAAAGTTACTCATAAAGTTTTGGTTATTTCAGGAAGATGTAAGCAGTGCTGATAGCTTATCTATTCTTTGCCTGGCTTCTTAAAATTTGTCAGACAGACAATGATCTGCAAAGTACGTGGAGACTGAGAAATGACTAGAACAGAGAATTTGATAAATGTGAAGGATAAATATAAATACAGCTACATGCCTACTGTCTATGTATAAAAATGCACAGTACGTGGTAGATATAAATGAGAAATCTCAAGAATTTGAATCAGTGATCCTGAAAAAGGAACAAATGTAGCTTAGATGGTAACCTGAACAGTAGTGTAAATTATCCTGTATGCAGCATACACTAGTTAAACATCTTTGTCTTGGTACCTAGGCTAGCCACCTGGGATATCACCAGTACAATCATCACAAGAAGTTCCTTTTTTTTTTTTTTTTTTTATTTTTTGGTGCTGTTGTTACCATGCATTTCTTACTAATCTTACTAATCTACTAATTGTAGATAGGTGTGTCTTGATCAGTTCTTGCATCAGTGACTAATCTCATTAGAAGGTTATGACCCGTGGTAATGAGTTCTTGCTCTTGTGATCTGTGTTACTGCTTCCATACCTTAAATGTAGTTTTGGCTACATGGAACTACATGGAACCTCATAAACTTCTACTAGAAGTTCTGATTCTGCTTTCAGTTAAGCCATGAATTTACAAATAGGATTAGATTTGCAGTAACATAACTGAAAACAAGATTGTTCAAGCCTCTGCTGCTGCATGTAAATTTGTGTGTGTGTGTATTTATATAGCTATACGGTAAAACACTGATCACAAGCAAGAAATCTTGAAGGAAGTTCCTGCATGAAATCATTCTAAACAATCATTTGACAGAAACACTTTACATGATGTTCTGTTTTCTTTTGTGTTTTGCAATTCCATTGAGGACTGGTTGACTGTGGACCAAGTCCCTTTTCTTTGGAAAGAAAACAAAGGAAAATGAGCTGAGAAATGTCTCCCTTCACATTACCTCTATCTTCATTGCAGTGAGGGATTGATCGCACTAGCGCAATCTCCTTCAGAGAACACAGGGAAGCCTCTCAGCTCTGATGTCAGCGTAGACATGCAGAGAGGACAGACTCCATTCCTCTTTGCTGGTGATACAAAGCAGCCACCCCTTCTATATGAAATGTGTGGATGTGGAACACACACTGGGGAGATGCTACAAGTGCAGAGCTTCATTACCATGGCCATGTTTGCACAAAGTAAAAACCATCATCACAACTCTGTACACAGCTTTGACAGAGGAGAAATACATTCACTTTTTTATTCACAGATTTCTGTCAGTCCTGGCATCTAGCTGTGTGGTGAGGGATGTGAAAGTAGACAAAAGGGAACTAGGTACTGTGGGCTTCCCTTTCACAGTGTTTTCCTGTCCCAGCCCAGCTGCTGAACTTCCACCTCAGCTCTCCTATCAGGACAGGCTGATAACATACAGTTTCCCTAGTATCTTGTTTGACCTTTGTTCTCTTCCTGACGTTTCTGTTCAGATAAGAACTTGTGACAGATGTAGCTTGGCACAGGTGGTATTTTAAGTTGCAAATTTATATCATTGTGAATATTGTGAAAAGCAAAGTATGCTAATGAGAAACAAGAGGAGTGGGCTGGAGGGCATAAGCCTCGATTCATGTACTGTGTGGGCAGTTCTGCCACCAGTATTCTGAATTTAGTTATGATTTCAGCTTGATGATAAGGACCTAGACTGAGTATAAACTATAAGTAGATAATTGCCAGCTTAGGGTAAGAGATTCCTCTGCTTGAGAATGGAGATAAGTCAGGTGAAGAAAATTGAATTTTAATGTCCTATTCTATGTAAAGTTTTTATTCCCTGCTATCATTCTGATATCTGTTAGCCTAGTCCTTTCCCATTAAATAAAGATATTAGAAAAGAAGTTTTGATTTCCATCAATGTCAGAACTATTTATGTTACTGACATTCACATTAGAAGTGAAATTTTACAGAAACTAGTTGGATTTTTACAGCTTTTCTGTAACTCAGCTTTATACTTCTTTGCTGTTTTGCTGTTCTTTTCAGTCATGTTATGTTGCTTTCCATTTTACCGAAGATCATGTTGCTTCCACTGCCCCTTCACCACCTTTCCCACAAATGTCTTCAAGGTTTCTCCTCTACATGTAACTTCTTCTGTTAAGGTTTTAATAAACTCGTACGTTCATTCTCCTAAAGACATAATCTAACCATGAGACCAAAAGTAACTGTCAACCAGTAGCAAGTAGGCATGTGGCCACTAAACAATCTTTGATGTTTCTCTGACTTATGATGTTACTTTTAAGTAGGTAAAAATTATGTAACTATGTTTATGTAAAACTTCTTTTTACTACTGTTATACTTGTTGAGTTTTGTGGTATATGTTTTTGTTCCTTTGCAGAACAGGTGTTTTGGTGTTTTATGATTAATTAATCAAAATTGGGGAGTGGGGGTGGGTATTGTTTGTTTGTTTTTGTTTTTGATTATTTGTTTGTTTGTTTGTTGTAAACCACAATGCCTGAAGCAAAAAAATAAAGGAACTTTAATCCTGCCATAAGCTGTCCAAACACCACTGAAATACATTTAATAATTAGTAGTGATAGTAGTAAACACCAGGGGTGTTTACCAAAATAAGAAAAGGATCCATTTCATTTAGGGTTATATAAGTTAATTATTTCGGGGGGGGGCATGAACCTTATAGTTTTTTGTTGGTTGATTGGTGTGTGTGTGTGTGTGTGTGTGTGTGTGTGTGTGTGTGTGTGTGTGTGTGTGTGTGTGTGAGAGAGAGTGTGAAATTCAGAACCATTTACAGTTTTGTGACTGTCTACAATTACAAATTCCTGTCCGGCACTTTCATTCTCTTGCTGAGTATAATTTAGGTTTTCTTCTTCCTCCTGACATTACATAATTAGGTAAGCAGGCAAGAAAAGCCTGGGAAAAAATGGTCCAGTTCATTTAATTTTGCAAAATGTATTAATCTCTTTTTCCAAGTAATTTGGTCTTCTAGTGAATGTTTTTCCTGTCTTGCATGAGAAGCTTCTTTGGGTGCTATCACTCCTCTTGATTTTGTGTAGCTTCTTTCTCAGAGTGATAATTTGTCACTCACTTATTACATGTCTTCAGAGCCTTGTAGTGTTCACTGTGACACTGTATGTTTCTGAAGAATGAAGCAATATACACCGTGCCTCCATATGTATTAACCCCCCTTAAAAGCAGTGTCCTATATGCTTTGGTCTGCTTTAGTTTCTTTTTCTAGCAGTCATTGAATCTGTTGTTTCACAAGAAAATTTCAGTTATAAGCAACATTTGTACAAGTTCTGTAAAGCCTTGAAAACATGAGAAGTTGAAAATACTGTTGATTGAGTAAAATCTTGGCTACACCTTCAAATAGTTCAGTAGTTCCAACGAAGTTCATCAAAGAGTGGTTTTTAACCCTTGTATTGTTTTTTTCCAACCATTTTTTTTTTTTATGTCTGTCTTGCTTTCTCCCTATGTACCTAAATTCTCATATATTTGTATCTTCTACAGTAACAAACATCTTTAGTTTTCACAGCTTCTGTTTCTGAATGTGGAATTTGTTCCTTTGTGTCTGGAAACACTCAAATCTTTATTATCTGGTCATGCAGTGGCTGAACTATTTTGCTTGTTTATTCATTTTTTTTTTGTTTCTTCTACTCTCCTTTCAAGGGCACTTTCAAAGTGCTTGGATTTTGATAGGTCTCTCTCATGCAGCTACTTTAAAGAATGGTGGCAATGCCACCGTTCTTTAAATATCGCTGACCCTGACAGTGCTCATAAGTTAGAGATTTCTACTGTCTTTATTATAATGCAAGCATGGTCTTATCAGAAGATAAATGTCAAAGAAAAAGTCTGGGCGTTCCTATCCCATGCTAGATACCAAAGCAATTGTGAGGAAAATCCTCCAGTGAATTCATTAACTCTACCTCAGAACAATGTGTGGCCTAATTGGTCCCAGATATAAAGCAAGAGTAATACTGCAAATTTATATGGAGTGGCATTGCTTTTAGCCTGTCATAGAATACCCATCTCTCTTTCTCATCTTTATTTCTGGACTTAGTGGAGGAGAAGAGAGCAAAGGAGAACTAGCTCAATTTCTACTGATTGTCTGTGTTGCTGATAAATGGCATTTCCTGAATGCTGGCTCTTCAAACACCATTTGGGCTACTGTGGCAGTAAGATGTGAACTGCACAGTATTTGAACCAAGTGCCTCTCTCCAGTTATGTTTCAGCTTCTTGGCTTTGTATCCTCCATTTGCATTGTCCAGCTCGATTGTTCACATGTTCCACTAAAATTATACACTTGTGGCCCCTTGTCTCTTGCTTCTCCCACCCATTATTCTGTAAGGATGCATCTTCCTTAAGGACATCCTTGCTCAAAAATCCCTTAAGAGGAAATGGTTCATATGTCACAGAGCGAAATAATGAACCCCAGAAAGAGTTCATACAGTGAAAAATATGTTTATCTTATGTAATGCTATTGATACCTGGATGACATGGATAGGTTCAGTTTTACTTCTAGATCACCTGTCTGAAATGAGGGCACTTTTTACTGATCATAAACTGATGACTGTGTAGGGAGACAGAGTGGAAAAAGAGGGGAACACTGTCTTTTCCTCCGTGGAAGTGGATAAACACCATTCCCATTTCCATTTTGGATCCAATTTAGAAGACTGCTGTGATTTTGAATTTATCAAAATTTAAGAGTTGGTTAAGAGATCATATCTTCCAAGCTATATGTTTTGTGTACTTCAAGGCAATTCTGTACAGCTTTTGGTTGATGATAAGAATGTTATTATATAGCACATAAAATTTAATTCATTTGCTGTGAGACTGGGACATTTAATACTCTGTATTTATCATACACTTAACTACAGCCATGTTTCCAGCTGGCTAATCCATCTCCTGTGCTGATTTCACTGGAGACATGTTTGTTAAGAAAGGGGTCAGAGTCCATATTTACATTTCATTTCCTCGTCAATTTGTTTAACTTCCCTCTATTTGAATTCTGTTCAAAAGGGAGATTTGCATGACTGAAGAGTATTTTCTTCCATGCCGAGCTCCTTTGATGGCTAGAATCAAGAAATGCTAAAGGAAGCATTTGTGAGATTTTTTCCTTATTTTTCAGATAAGTACATTTAATTTTTAGTTATGCATTGAAGATCTAATTACATACCCTGCATGTATGTCAGTTCCCACTGACTTCTGTGGGAAGACTTGTTGGAGAAGAAAGACAGAATTGAACTGTCTTACTGAAATCTTTCTTCATGTGATTAACACAGCGCATGATATTGCCCACCATATCTCAAATTGCTAGCAGCTTGACCTTGTAGTCCCTGTGCTTATCGATGTCAACATTAGGCTTCACAGGTTCCTGTAGTGCTCATCATTATGGACGATCTGTGACTACATGTTTGCATCCTTACCTGCAGTGAATTTATTTCTTGGTCGCTTCTGTAGTGGAGAGCAAAACATGAGCATAATCATCTCTGTTTATTGATCTCTTAATTAACAACTAAGTAAAATAAGAAATGAGATAAATCATGCAACACTAAGTATAATTTCTCACCAGTTCTTTGAAAGTTGAACTGTTCTTTTTATGAACCAGTTGAAAAAGGTAGTATAAAATCATGGGCATTAGGGTAGTTGTATGCTCATTGCAGATAGCCCCATGCTATCCAAAGAAAATCCCATGGAGGCAAGGACATTACATGCTACTGCTGCTATCAGACTACGAACACATTTTTTAGGTCACATGTCTTGGCTAGAGTGTGGAGGGAGGACAGAATGTCCCCTACAGCTTCTCCCAACCTCCTTGCCTCTCAAGTTCTTCCTTTGCTGTTGCAGCTTTTGCAAGCTTAAATGATTTTGCACTCTATTCCTGCTTTCAGAGCATTCATGTGAGGGGCGCTTTCTTCATATTCCTCTATCTCTGCCAAACCACCTTGCAGTAGTGAATTTAGCATTAGGTACAGCAACAAGTTGGTTGCTCTGTAGATAGACATCCAGATGGTATAAGGTATGTAAACTGTTTTGTACTACATGCGGTTTGACTGGTAATTATTGATTTGTTAACAAATTCATGAGGCTAAGAGTAGAATTATACTGTTGGTAACAGCATCCACATTAATTTCAAATGATCCTTGGCACTGAAATTCTTGCCTCTCTGTATGCTCCATCTGTCCTTCTAACATAGTTCTAGTTGTTGTCATTATGCAGAATCTGTTTGCAAGGGCTCTGTTGCTGAAACAAAGCAAAAGGATATTCAAGCTGCTCCTTTTTTTAGTTATGACTCGTCCCCCGAAACTCTTTTTTTAAATGCAAAGTTTGTCCCAGCTTGAAAAAGGGTTAGCTATTTCCTCACTGAAAGCACATAGTTTTCAAGTATAACATTCAAGTATCCTGTAACGAGCAGAGTTAGAATGTGTTCACTATTTCACAGGCTTGTCTCCTATTATATTCTATACTTTGTTTCCTATATTTTTGAGATTTGACATGAGCCATTTCATTTTATGAACATAGTTATTGAAAATATTTAAGATACATTTTTCTGAAAGAATTTCAAAATCTGGATTTCTGAAATGAAAATCTTGATTTCCTTTTCAAGAAAAGGTTATACTCAGTTTTATAGATGGACTGTAACACTGGTGTGCTCAAAGTTGGCACAAATCGTGAATTCCTTTTCACCGCTCTAATTTTAAATTCTATTACAAGGCATAAAAAAGGTACAAGACTGCGTGCTGATGAATTTCTTGCTGAAGTAAGGTTTATACAAGAAGTGAAGATTCGATGAATTTTTATTGCATAATAGGAATTATACAGATTGCATTTAATGAGAGGAGATATATATATACATAATTTTTTTTTATTTTTCCATAAATAAATGAAGTAGTAGAGGTTTTGCAACAGCCTCTGTTAAATTGGTTTTATATCCGTGGCAACTCTTTCTGCTTCCTGGATAACTTTGTTTCAGTAAATGTAACTCTGAAGTGGGTGGAAGATAGGCCTTTCTGCGTAGTAATAAGCAGAGAACTACAATAAAGTTCCATATTATGAGCAGATAAATATAGGCACTTAACCTCATTGTGTAGGGAATGTAATGTTACTGGTTGCTGAAAACCAAATGCCAGCAAAAATAAATAGGTAATTGAGAGTGAGAGCCTATTGATTGTGCCAGTTCATCCATACTAAAAGCACATACAGGATCTCAGCTGTAGGAAACATAATGCATTGCTTTATTGTTTTCTTTCTTAGAAATGTGCTCTGAAATTTTATTGTGTTTACCAGTGTGACTAAAGCTAGGTAACCGTTAATCTATTCTATAAATAAATTCTTGCTCCTGTTTCTGCTTCAAATTTGATGTTAGCTACTATGTAATTAGAAGGCCCAGAGAGACACTGTTTATTTCAGAGGTATATCATGTGTGGGCTGAAGGTTTTTCTTGCGTTGTTTTGTTTTGTTTTCCAAAGGCATGGAAGTAACCCAGTTTGAATGCAAATGACTTGATTGCTTCAAATAACTGGAAGAATTGAAAGCTTAGATTTGGATACAAAACATTTTGTTTCAAACCATAAAATATAAATTCTGATTTTTTTCACATATGCCTTTCTTTTCTCTCCTTTTTTTTTTTTTTTTCTTCCCCAAATGGTTAAAATTATTTCAGGAAAGAGTTGACTCACTTTAAGTAAATCAGTTATCGCTTGTGTTAATATTTAACGATATGGTACCAGGCTGTGCCCGGTTACCTTCGGAATACTCCCACATTGTTCTGAGAGATGATGCACCTCCTGCTGCAATACCAGGTATCTAGGATAGACTGTGCTGTGTGGTCCTTAAAGGCATGGTGCTTCTGTTGCATTCACCTTTGTGTAAAGTCTGTGATGAAT
This sequence comes from Anser cygnoides, assembly GCF_040182565.1. Taxonomy (NCBI): domain Eukaryota; kingdom Metazoa; phylum Chordata; class Aves; order Anseriformes; family Anatidae; genus Anser; species Anser cygnoides. Next base: position 27,064,009 of record NC_089881.1, read on the forward strand.
CCTAATGTTGAAAACATTAAGATTCAGAGAGCCCAATTCTGGTCTTGCTGGTAATGATTAGGGAAAAAAAAAAAAAAAAAGTGATAGATCAGGAAAAAAAATAAAAGAAATAAATTAGAAATAATTCTAGTTAATTATCTGTATCTCATTGTGAAAAATATCCTGACCCTTTTGAAGCCAGACAGAGGTGAAGAGACTGTAGCAGTCCTTAGATCTCATACTTTGCTTTTTTCCTGTCTCTCACACCATCTTTTGCCTGCATTTCCTTCTATCACCAGTGCCTGAGATCTGCTGCATCCTGCACTCCCTTTGCTGCTGCTTTCCCATCCCCAGGCATTGGTTTGTTCCACAAGCTGTTCCCCTGGCTGTCACCATTGCCCATGCTTGTCCTGTCTCCACTGGTGGTGATGCAGACCTGTCCAGGTTGGACTTCACCTGTCACTGGCTTCCTCCTCAAATCCTCTGCTGGCTGCTCTTTGGTTAAAGAAGGAGAATTGGGAACAGTGGGCTTGGAGTTCCTGCTCATACTGGTTTGCTGCGGACCTGACCACTTAGCCTGTCAGACAGAGGCTGCAGCAGGTCTTGCCACTTTTAATCTGCTAAAATGGCTCCAGAACAGGCAAGTCCAAACAGTTGGGAGGAACAAAGTTTGTAGAGCTGCTCACCCCCTTTTCTGCACTTTTCTGAACAGGGACAAAGCTGTGGGATGATGGTCTTGATGTAAACCTACTAGGATTTGATTCCTGATGAACTGATCTGCTCACTCATCTGTTTTTGCAATTAAAGAAACAGCTTGCTTCTGTGTAGTCCCTGCCCTTGGTGTCTCGATGTAGAAGGACCTAGATTCTGTACAAGGTAAGGGAGGGCAATCCTCCATAATCTTTGTGTGAGCAAAAGAACTTGATGAGAGAAATGTTTCTGAAGGCAACTTTGCATTGTGGAAACAGGAAAAAACAAGAACAAAAACAAAACAAACAAACAAAAAACTCACAGTGACTTGTAGACAATTATTCTCCTTCCAGTTAATTAAACTTTATTTCCCTTTCTGCCTTTGCTATGTTTTTAATACTTTAAGCATGAAAACATATTCACTGTAAAGGGGAGAGCAATGGAGTCTTTACTTTTTAGTGACTAACAACAGTTCTGAAAATATCTGCCTGCACGTCATTACAGATACCACCAAAATGTAACACCACCAAAGACGAATCATTTCCAGAGTCTATCAGCAGCATTAAAAAGATCCGTTGTTTCCAAGCTGAACAGGGGTGACAACCACTGAGTACAGACCATCAAGGCCTCCATCAGAGGAGGGCCACGAAGATGATCAAGGGGCTGGAGCACCCCTCCTATGAAGAAAGGCTGAGAGAGCTGGGGCTGTTCATCCTAAAAATAAGACTCTGGGGTGACCTTATGGCAACTTTTCAGTACTTAAAGGGGGCTTATAAAAAAGATGGAGAGCAACTCTTTGCTCAATCAGGTAGTGACAGGACAAGGGGAAATGTTTTTAAACTAAAAGAGAGGAGATTTAGATTAGAGGTTAGGAGGAAATTCTTCACTCAGAGGGTGGCGAGGCACTGGAACAGGTTGCCCAGAGAGGTTGTGGATGCCCTATCCCTGGAGGTGTCCAAGACCAGGTTAGATGAGGCCCTGGGCAACCTGATCTAGTGGGTGGCATCCCTGTCTATGGCAGGCGGGTTAGAACTAGATGATCTTTAAAGTCCATTCCAACCCAAGCTGTTCTGTGATTCTTTGATCACTTAAGTCAACTGTTAGATTACACCTTGACACTGTGAAGCTAGCTGTTGTATTATTGGGCCTCTCCATGACATAACATTAGTCAGTAATCAGTAATTTGTCAGTAATCAGTAATATTAAAATTTTATAGATGGATGCATTCATTAATACAATATACAAAGGCTTTTTTGATTGTATTTACTTTGTGTGACTACAGTCTCTGAGTTTAAGATAAAACAAGACAATATTGGCCGCAGCTTGTTCTGCACAAAAGGTGTGAACCTGGTCTAGTTAACAAGAAGCATAGTCAGGAGGATGTTGCTGACTTTGGTGGAACTCAGTTCCTTTAAAATCATAGAACCATACACTGGTTTGGGTTGGAAGGGACTTTAAAGGTCATTTAATTCTAAAAGTTGCCATAAGGTCACCCCAGAGTCTTATTTTTAGGATGAACAGCCCCAGCTCTCTCAGCCTTTCTTCATAGGAGGGGTGCTCCAGCCCCTTCATCATCTTCGTGGCCCTCCTCTGATGGAGGCCTTGATGGTCTGTACTCAGTGGTTGTCACCCCTGTTCAGCTTGGAAACAACGGATCTTTTTAATGCTGCTGATAGACCCTGGAAATGATTCTTCTTTGGTGGCGTTACATTTTGGTGGTATCTGTAATGACGTGCAGGCAGATGTTTTCAGAACTGTTGTTAATCATTAAAAAGTAAAAAAAAAACATGGAAAATTTAAGACAAGGCCTTTTTTTGTGATCTCTATTTTCTTGATTGTCCCATTAATTATCCCTGACAGCATGCCTCTGTCACATGTACAGCAATTGTTACAATATAGTAACGCTAACTGGGGGAAAAAAAGTTGTTTGTTTAGTTCTGCATAATGTTCTAGAATTTATTAGACAAAAGGGTCGCTTCTAAAGTATTTCTCAGTTGGAGTGCTTTTACTCAAAAAGTATAGATAAGAAAATGTGTATAGATGTACCTTATAAGTAGTATGCATAGAAAAAAAGTTACAGTTACAGTTTTAATTTCTTGCTGGTCAGATGGTTAAGGTTTTTCGAGTTATACTTTCTAATATAGTTCACACTTCCTAAAACTTGTGTAGTTCCATTTTATACTGGGGCTATCTAATAAAATGGTAGTTGGGTTGTAAAACTGGGGGGGAAGAGAGAAGGAGGTTTTTATTCTTACCATAGAAGAAGTTACCACTTGCATTATCTCAACAGATAGGTCAGCATAATCTGCACACCCACTTATTAGACATGGTATACTGTAGTTTCATAATGCTTCTCCCTGCCAAGAGTAAGCATTCCTTTTAATCCAGGGCTTGCAGCAAAAACTTATTAGTCATTCAGTATCACGCCCATTGCCTATTGAGAAATGTTTTTAGAAAGGAGCAGATGTCTACAGCATGGCTCACAGAGACTAACAGAGACTAATTTGAAATACGTGGCTAAGTGCACACCCATTCCTGTAGCCTTTACTCAAGAAAACTTTTTAATGACATCAATGGGAGTTGCATCCAACACAAAGGAACTTAGGATAGACTCCTCAGACTAATCAGCTACCTGTTGGACTAGTGAATTTCCTGTTTTGAAAGTGGGAAAATCTGTGTACAGAGTAATATTGAAACCAAAACATCCAGATGCGTAGCAGCTTTGGAAGCAGACATTAAAACTTTACAAGATTTTTTGTAGGTTTAGCAAGGTAATTTGGGTCAGTTCAATGTTCGAAGGAGGTGTTTGCTTTAATGCTCGTCAGGTATGTGTGTGGCATCTGATACACTAGATATATTTGTACGCATGTTCTGCTGAGCCAGATGACGGGTGCTGGAAGAGCCATGGAAAGTGCTTGATCTGTCTTGACATGGTTTACTGCAAAGGGGCTTCAAAACTAACACTATCTTACTGATAGGTTTTGCAACACCTGCTTTGGACACTGGTTGGGTGATAGAGGTTGGGGGAGAAGGAGTGGGTGATAGAGGTTGGGGGAGAAGGAGTGCTTTCCACAGGGAGTATGCTGTTGGCCAGGATGAGGAGTGAATCATGCACTGATACCATCAAAGAGAAGAAAGAGAATTTAGGAGGTTGTAGCAAAGCAGTGTTCAGAGCTTCATTTTAAAAAAGGAGCAAAGATCACTCCTTTTGGAGCCCAGCTGCAAAAGAATGTGGGATGTTCAATACTAATTTACTTTTGAAAAGTAGATTACTAGAATGCCTCCCCAGCATGACAAAAGTTACAGGCATTCCTCAGCCTGAGGACATTTTAAACCACATCTCTTACTCCATGTGAAGATCCTTATCAGTAGGTAGTGGAACGATCTTTCTGAGAGAGCCTTCCTGTTGTCTTGCATGCAGCCTCAAGGAGCAAAAGGATTCAAGACATGGTAGACTGCAGAGGAGGAGCAGTTGCTCCAGGCAGCTGTATCCTGGTGTTCGGGACTCTGCTAATGGTTGTCCAACAAAGCAGAAGTTTGGAAGCATACATATTTGACAGGATTTACAGGGCATCTTTCTTCTTCTGATGTCCCCTTACGGGCAAGTAGTCTTGTGGCTTAGGCTTTTATTCTTAGACAGCTACAGATCCCACTGAAGACAAAGGAGTGCTTTTAAAGTTTTTATATGCTTCTCAGAAACCTTTTTGACAGGCACATTTCTGCTGCGGGCAGGTTCTGAGCTTACTTGGCCCTTGGAAATACTAGGGAAAAACAAAGGCCACAATGTGGTCATAAATGTGCAAAGAATTAAGTACCCTTCAAGTGCATGATGTAAAATTTGTATCTAATTAATCTGCAGTTGAAATCTAGTTTGTGTGAAAGCTGAAAATGTCACTTCATGTAGTGATAATAATAGTATTGGCAGTTTTCTACATTGGCCTGATGACTGTGCATTTGGGTTACTGTTGCAGAATAGTGTCTTAATTTATAATGGTTTTATCTTCTGGAAGATGGAGTTGGAGAAGTGGGGGAAGGTGTTACCTTATTGTTTGGAGGGGTTTGGAGGGGTTGTTGTGTATGATGAAGAAATACCTTGCTTCTCTGTTGTTTTTAATATAGACTTATAATAATGAACTTTTTCCTGATGCTTAGGTCAGAGGAGAAAAGAGTTTTTTCTTCATGAAGTGTGTGAATGTTTGGGAAACACCTCCAGATAGAGAAGGAATTACAGCTTCGATGACCCTAAACATTATGGAGAATTGTAATGTTAAAGATATGGATTTTATATCTAGTAAGAATTCTGATAGGCATGTGTTTGGTTTTTCAAATCTGGCCAACTTTAAAAGTACAATTCAGGAACAGAGAAATTAATCTGAAAAAGTTTTCAGCTCTTTGCAGTTCAAAGAAAATCTTTACTGATGCCCTGTCAGAAGTCATGACTTTAACTGCACAGCGAATAGTTTTCTACTAGTAAATATAATACAGAGTAAAATGGAATTTTATTGCAGAGAGTTTTTTAGTATGAAATACTTCTCAATTTTATGTTGAAAATATTGTTTTGCAAGTTACAGTGTACTTCAAAGAAAATCTCCAGTATGATTTAACTGATTTTTGTCAAGAGATTTATACCATTTCAAAATTCCTAGTTGCTAACTACAGTGCAATGCTATGAACAATATGATTAAATTAATACCTTAACTTAAATAAGTCATGTGAATAATGCCTGGGTACACAGTGCTTTATAATGCAGTAACACTGGAGGTTTTAAAATGTGTGGTAAATCTAATGCAACTGTATGTTTGTTGTTGTTGTCAGGCATGGGTTATAATAATACAACTGAGTTATAATAATACAACTGACTACTACTACACATGCAGACTGGAACCATGAAAATCAGCTTCAGTGATGCATTCTCAATCTTTGCTGACCCTGACCAAGTTCTTGTACCTACCAGAAAAATAGTCTGTCCAAAACCTAAGCTAAGGAGTAAGTTCTCAAGTAATTAAACTACAAAGATATTTTCTCTTCCTTTGCTTGCATGGAAGTACACTCTGTAGCACAAGGAAGAACTCTGTTACTAGAAATCTTCAACTGTCTCTTTACATCTGATGATCATGTGACTTCTTTCAGAATTATTTAGTTTGAAGTATCTGTCTGTTAAATAACTTGGCTCAAAAAATATTATTTGTCGTTATATCATTAGTCCATATATATCATTGTATTATATAAAAGATGAAAAGCAGTAGAAAAAGAGCAAATAGCAATTGATAAACTGTGGTAAAGTTTTGTTATAAATAATTATAATTGTTTAAGCTCAGAAATGTAGAAATGGAAGAGGTGCACTTATGTTTTAATCTAGCTTTAAATGAAATGCTTTAATATATTCAATTTCAAAAATAATGAACTACATCATATTTCCTTCTTGCCTAAGAATAAAACTAAAAATTTTGCTTGGACAATCATGAAAAAGAAAAAAAAAAAAAAAGAGATAGAGAAAAATGCCTCCAACTTCATATCTCAATCAGTGTGACCAAAAAACTCTATGGAGGCTACAGCACAACCCCAAAATTATTAAATCTTTGTATACCTGTAGGTGTTTGTGCTGCTTTCAACAGTAGATTTTTTAGAGTACTGGTTTATATCACACAGAGGCAGATAAATGCTATATTAGAAGTATCTTCCCCTAGACAAAGGGGAGAGGAGGGGATATACCTTCTGTCAGAGACTACAGCACTCTTAAGAGCTCTATAGCTCTCCACAACAAACTTTAAGGCCTTGAATTTCTGCCTCCAACCGAGAGTTCAGTGTGGCAGGAAATAATACTCATCTGTTTACATGTGAAGGGTGAATCTGGGAACAGATGAACACTGCAGTAAAGCCCTCCTGAGATGCTCTGTGTGGATCTGCCTCCCTTCCAGTCAGCCTCCAACACTATTCCTTATATTTAATGATTCTGCTTCATTAGTGTGTTTGAAGGGCAAAAATGAATTATTGTAGGCTGATGGGGTTTGCAGTCTCATTAAACACAGTTAGGTCCAAACTTAGCAAGATTTTGTAGTTAAAAGTCATTTTAATGTGTTGTGCAATGCTGGTTTTACTGAAGGAAAATTAAGAAAGTCCTCCGAGCACAGTGATTACTCATACACATGCAGGAATTCCCATGTGTGTAAGTACCAGCCTGTGTTAGTCTGGTTTTATGTACTCTAGATAGGTGTGTTTACTTTAATTTATTGGCAGGATTGTGCTTGAACTTAACCAAATATTAGTTATAAAGTTGAAATGCCTTATTGATATAGGCATTACGTGGCTATAAGTGGACTTTGGATCCATCTATTATTTTATCTTTCATATGATAACATCTGTCATTTCAAAGTATCTATCTGAAGCTTGTTGCATCATGTTTATTTCAGGTTATGCTTTATATTACCACTTTGGAGTTAGTTACTCTTCTTAAATTTTCTCTAGTTTTGTGCTAGTGTAAGGAGTCTTGGCTAATTCGGCCCCTAGATTTCATAAAAACAAATATGGATTAGGATTAGGATGATATTTTTGTCATTTTCCTGTATGAATATCTCCTCTGGTTTCAGTAGGATGGTTCACAAGAGGGCGTGAGTTATGTCTTGCAGGTGTACAATGGTTTATTTTTAACTGAACCAGAATTTTGATGTTTGCTAATCTTGATTATTTTTTGCTTTTCAGAGGAGTAAAAAAATCTAGTTCTGAAAATGTCTTGCCTTTGAAGTAACACAGCATACTTCACTGTGGTGGATCCTCAAGACAATGCCTGCTCTTTCATGCATAGTAACTACACGGAATTTGTCACAGGAGTTTTTACAGATGGCTATGGATTTACTCTATGAGTGAGAAGATATTTCCCAGTATAACAAGTTCTGATATGTATGAAGAATATTTGGCAAGATGATCAGTATGATGATCAAACTGTACTATTATTTCAGGATAGGATAGCGAGTTTTTTCTTTGCTTTGCTTTTCTTTGCTTTTCTTTGCTTTTCTTTGCTTAGCTTTGCTTAGCTTTGCTTTGCTTTTCTTTGCTTTTCTTTGCTTTGCTTTTCTTTGCTTTTCTTTGCTTCGCTTCTCTTCGCTTCTCTTCTCTTTTTTACTGTTCATTTTAAGTTCTATCTGACTAAGTGATCTCATTTTTGTTTCACACAAAGCCTTCGTTGTGCAACAAGAGAATAGGGGTGGTGTTGCAGCCCCTTCTGCCTGTTTTCTCACTCTTCATAGCAGATGTGAGGTTCTGGGAGAGAGGACTAACTGACATCATGTGTTGGCTGAGTCCAGTAAGCAAGCTTGTCATACCCCTTCATTAGCCTCAGGAGGTCAGCCTGGTGTCTATGCAGGTGCAGAACTATGCAAATGAAGTGCTGGTGAAATTATGTTTGAGGTGCAATGTCCAAAGTTGAGTCTTTTTACTTTGAGGCAAGTAAAGATAGAAATGTTTCCCACAGCTTTGAAGATATCTAAAAATGATTTCTTCAGCAATGCAAGATTATATAACCATGAGCACTGTGCACCTAGTAACCCTTATATGTAGAACTTTCTTATACGTAACCAGTGGTGATAACTCTTTGCTCTTCATAAACATAATTTAAAATGTTAAAGGGGTTCTTTCTAAATTCTTTGCAAGATGTGTTTGCAAATTCTAGTTCTTCATTTTATTTTGAGGGAGAAAAATGGAAATATCTTATTTTTCCTGGATTACTTTTTATAGTCTTTGCACCCGTTAACCACCCATATGGGAATAGAATTTGCTCTGTTGCTTGTTGTTCAGAGTGGGCATTATGTTGATATTTATATATATTTTCCCTCCTTTTCTTTCCTTGTTTTCTACCCTTCTGCACAGCTAAAAGGGTGGTCTGAAAACTTTAGGCATAGTAGGTTGTATGGTTCTTTTTTCATCAATTATAATTAAATGTGAGATTTAATTTTAAATCTGAAATGCAGAAGAAATTGCATCCAACCACTCATTGTCCAAGATCAATAGCAATATAGGTTTGGCATAGACAGCAAGTTCTCAAACTTTGTACTTGAGAGGAAAAAATAATCTAAATTATCAGATTGCCTTGGCAACATTCATTCATTCACTCACGATCCTGAAATATCAAGACTGAGTTACTAATGATAACATTTCATAGCATTTTATTGTCTATGTTATTTAGCAGTGTACTATCCAGATGCTTTTGTTTGCATCAATGTAATTTTTATAACTGAATTGATCGGTCAATCTGTGAAGGAATTCGGCCTTTTTTGTAGAGAAAATGACTTTGTGTCAAGAGGAAAATGACTATCTGCATTTCTCTATATTTGTCTATTAGCTAGTTAATTTCTGCTGCTACTTGTAAAAGCCATCGTGGCTTGTGGACAATACAGTTATACTTATTTCACAAAGAATTTCTGTACAGTTTTAATGAAAATGCATAAGTAATATACAAACTTCACAGTCATCCGTATTTGGGAGACAATACTGTTTTAAGCAGGTCAACAACTTTTTAAAACTATTTGTAGAGTTAAACGGTATAAATAATACTAAATAATTTTCAATTTAAAAAAATCTCTTTCACCACTCAATAAATCAGTTGATAATACAACTGACATCATTATGTAAGAGAGAGCATAAAGGAGAGCAATCCACAAGAATGTTTGTATGAAAACCTACTATCCAGTTGCATTATATTTCATTATAGTGTCATGTTGAGTGTAACATTCATGTTGTGTAACTTTGAGAAGGACTAAAAAGTGTCAGCATTTAAGTCTCTGTAAAAAATTTATCTTGTTTTAGCCAAAGAGATCAGAGGTGCTACATACTTGAACGTTATAATATATTGAATGATGAAGAAAAACTGATGCAGTTCAAATTTCATTTGGCAGTTTGAAAGCCAGTTTCTACGAAGGTGTTTATGCTGATAGCCTATGGCAGGCCAAAAAAAAAAAAAAGATAGGAAGACTAAAAGTAACAGCTGGAAAGAATTCCTCTGTGCTTATTGGATTGCTAGAGTTATAGCTTCCTCATCAGACCAAAATAAATATTTAAGAAATGCCCTGACTACTGCAGTAAAGCTGAGCAACATAGACACTAGTGTGCACAGTGTTGTTTGGCATAGATCTGGTTATGTGCATGCAGCGACCATACTTGCTGGTAAGTTATTTTTCTGTCTGTATGTCTGAGCTCTGGTGGCAACTGGGAGAAATAAACTCGTGAATACACATTTCAGTAATGGCAGGTTTAGCTGCAAGCAGCAGACTTTGAAGAGCAGCATGCAGATACACTGATGGGATGGTGCTTTCTTGGATATGCGCTGTGCTGAGCAGATAGGATGGCCGAACATCCTGTAGGTGTTAAAATGCAATATATATCTCACAGAAATCCCTTGGTGGGGCTACCACGTGCTTTTCTTTTTTTCCTCTTCCATTTTCAGTTGCACATGCATGTTACTGTTATAAGGACAAAAATGACAACATATTAAATGAAGTTTAGATGCTTTAACATCAGTTACTTTGTGTGTTTGCTATATCTGTATTTTACATTGGTGTGTGCTCCCTGTGTAGCTTTGCAGAAAGCATCTAATTCCAAAAATATTGCAAGTGCGATTTTATTTACTGGGATTTTTTCCCCTCCTGCTTTTAAACGAGGCACACAGCTAAAAATGTACTCTTTAAGGGGCACAAGTGGCCACAATTAGTCATGGGCCTGTCTGTATTCATAGCTCCCTTATAACCGTTGGTATCTACCTGTGTGTATGCTGAGCTTTGCATCCTCCTGTGAACATTTCACAGGCTTCCTTCAATCCTGCCCAGTTCTCAGCACAGTCAGGGATGAACCATCTCAGTTGTTATTATCACCAATTAGCTGATCAGATCAGTTTTGGTGGCTGTCATGCACAATTACCGTAAACTACTTGTTCTTTCAACCAGATGGATTGTATCTAACCATCTCACCACTTTAATTATATATGGTATATTATGTTTTTTTCAGAGATGAAGAATTAAATTCTCCCTCTCTAGTAGTCACTAAGAATACCTTGCACCAAGGAAACATCCATACCACACTATCCTTCCTGCCCTAGTGACTGCTGCAGACAGTGAGAAACCTCTGTGCTCCTTTAACATGGTGGGAGGATTCAGGCAGCCCCAAGGTAACACTTGTGTTTTCGGTAATCTGATAGATGGATAGTTTTACTTCTTTAGCTACAGAGAGTTGTTTGCCTTTCCAGGCAGCCAGTAGAAACCTGCAGTCACACTGAGTCCTCCTACTTTGATCCTTGTGTATTTTCACTTAGCCAACTGACCTCTGTTTTCTGGTGTATTTACTTATTTTCTGGAGTTAAAAATGAGCCTCCAAATCTCCTAATTGTCAAACACTACATAGAGGGTGCAGACTACTTGTGAAAATAAATTTTACATTCATAGCTTTAAGATTTATGCTTTTCCAAAGGGAAACTTGAGGAGGAAAGTAATTTCTAGTGATCTGTAGGTATTTTTATTCTGTTTAGTTACTGCTGTGTAATCTGCTAGTGATGCACAGAAAGTGTAAATGCGAGGATGATGAGCTGGAGCTGTCAGAAGTGTATTCCTTCATCAGTTAGATTGTTGGATGGAGTCTGTAACCACTTTTGTCACTGTTTTTGTGCTCTTCTCAGATGTAGAACATCTTTATTTTTAGTTTAGTATGCCTACTGATAATTTTTGGTTGATGAAAGATGGGAGGTAACACAGGCCTGCGAATAGTTTTTAAAAATACGTAGCCAAAGCAGATATGGTGAAGAGTTGGATTAAGCTTAGTCTGCTTTTTATACATCTGTTTTATTCAACAACAGTTATCCTGTTCCTGTTTCCTTACCTTTGCAATGCTCTGAGGGGCTGCAGGAAAACCCTTTTTCTCCTACATCTCCTGTTATACATGAATGAGCACATGCCTTGCCTATAGACTCTAGAGATGTGTTTCATTAGAGCATAGCAACTCAAGGATAGGATAATGTATGTATAATGTAGGACATGCAAGCAAAATTCTGTTGCTTCAGCCTCCGTTTCTAGATGTTGATAAGTCCTTGACCTTGCTAACATCCAGGTTTCTGCATTAAACTTCCACAAGGAAAAATAGCCAGGCCTCTAATGATGAATTTAAAATAATTTTCACAAAAACAGCTTACATGCAAATCAGGGGTCTTCCCATGAAGTGTGAGAATATTTTTCATTAGATTTGCTGCATTATATACATTCTGTCTCATTGTACATCTTTGCTTTTTTTTTCTTTTTCTTTTTTTTTCTTTTTTTTTTTTATAATACTATTAAATATGCTGGAGTTTGTGATGAATCTTCAGCAAGCCTTAGATGTATTTGGGCTTTGCTTGAACTTGTTGAAGAGATGTCTGTTCTTAAAATAATGCTTGAAAAGTAAGTGGTTAGGCCAAGAGTTTCCTATCATAGCACAGGTACAATAGCAAAAGTGACTGTGACCACTGTACAACCAGAAGTCCTCAGTGTAAGTGTAGGTAGTAGGGAGCTAGGGGTGTTGTACTGTAGTACTTACCAACAGGCCTTCAAAGAACAGGTAAAGGTGTATTTTGCTTCCTTAGACCATAATCTGAAATAATAATCTGAAATTTTGGCATAGAATCTCATTCCTGTTGCCTTCTTATATTCATTGTCCATTAAATATATGCTGGATTAATCAGCAACCCACTTCCAAAGTCTGTATGTGAAAAACTGCGTGATGACTTTATAATTGTAATGGTTCTAAAGACATATTTTAATTTTCCTTCAGCCTTTTGTATGACACTGAGTAGCTCTCAGTTAGGACAGTAGTAAGCCCTATGACTTCACCTGGGTGGAGTGTAATTGATTAAAACCTTGGGAGTTAGTGGAAAGTCTTTTTATGGATGTCCTTCGTTGGATGTCTGTTTTATGTGCATTGTTAAACATGGTTGGGGATGGCATCACAAAATCGGCATACTTCAAGCCTGAAAATAGTCTGTTCTTCGTGTTGTGCTATGCAGAGATATGTATACTAATCTGAACCCAGTTTTTCTTGGAGAATAGAAGGCTCCAGGGAGACCTCATTGCAGCCTTCCACTACTTGAAGGGAGCATATAAACAGGAGGGGGAACACCTGTTTACATGTGTTGATAGTGATAGGACAAGGTGGAATGGTTTTAAACTAAGGCAGGGGAGATTTAGGTTAGATATTAGGAGGAAGTTTTTCACTCAGAGGGTGGTGAGGCACTGGAACAGGTTGCCCAGAGAGGTTGTGGATGCCCTATCCCTGGAGGCATTCAAGGCCAGGCTGGATGCGGCTCTGGGCAGCCTGCTCTAGTGGTTGGCAACCCTGCCCAGAGCAGGGGGGTTGAAACTAGATGATCCTTAAGGTCCTTTTCAACCCAGGCCATTCTATGATTCTAATCTGTACAGCTATTATATACACGCAGTACGGAACAGTGTATAATTACAATACAGTGATGATAATGCTTCATGGTTGTGTACCTTTTGAAAAACAGAACAAATTTAGGGATAGAATAGGAAGAAAGACAGCAAGCCTGTATAAATACCACAGTGCAAGGGAAACAAACTTCTGTTGGTCATGTTGCATAGCCAAGGTTTCACCCCCAGGCTGTGACAGAAATAGGAATATAACTTGTTTGTCTTATATCCTAATTTTATCATAATAACATGGTTGCAAGTAGTAATGAATGATGGATACATTATGGTTTTTATACGCCAACAGAAAACATTTTTTTGAAGTGGTTTATTTGATTGCAAAGTGAGGTTGCAATAACATCACAAGTCTTGGGTTAATAATAGTTATTGTTAAGTAAGGATTGTGAGCTCTTCTCTAGACAGAGGAACTTCTATAGACTCATTTAGTGGTAGCTGCACTCTGTGAAGTTTCAATTCTCTGAGCTTGTTCATTAAGTGTCAAAGCTACTTCTGTTGCATCACTGCTGACTGTTTCTTAGGTCAGCATTATTACTAACAAATCTCTGTGTCAATGTGGTAGTTCTAGGTGTTGTTGCATTAAATGTAAGCATTTGTTTCAAGCTGACTTCTACAGTTCAGAGCAGCTTTCTGTCTCAAACTGATGGCAGAGACAGCAAGCAAGAATGTGCATATATTACAGCTGTGTGAGGATTGCTTTTATGTTCAGTGACTTGTTTCATGGCAGCAGGTGGTTGCATCCTTCTCAGAAGTAGCTCATTAGTTCATCCAAGTTGATGTTGTGTAATTAATAAAGGTAATCTGGCAACTTTCTTCAGGCTGTGGCCAGGAGACCACAGGCACAAAGGACTTAAGGGGAGCAGTTTCCTATTGTGACTCTCTAGGTGGAGTGTGCTGATTGACATGCACCTCTGAGGTGGCATGCCTGGGGACAATTGCAGCTACAGAATAGTGCTTTTGCAGATAATGGCTGGAAAGCATGAGCAATGAATCATTTGGACATTGAGAAATAGATGGTAGTGTAGATGGGTGTTTCTCCATTTAATTAAAGGGAAGCTGTGGGTGTTCCTAGGGTCACTGTGAGCTCTGTCTGAACAGCTGGCCAAGAGGCTTCACTTGGAGCTTAGCTAACAGGTGACTGCATATTCATTATACATTCCTAGCAGTTGTCTGAGCTAGTATTTGTCCCTGTGAGCAATAAGCTACAAAACAGTAAGGGAGGAATGAATAGAATAGCTTCCAAGGAAATACAAGCGCGAATTCTTAACCTGCATTGGTACACATGCGTTGTGTTGCCCAGTCTTTCCAAATGCATCTGTGCAGTCCATGTTATTGTATCCCAGGCCATGTCTCATCCACTGGTGTCATACAATTTCTGCACCCTGCCCATACCTACACAAGAGGTACTGCACTCCCTGATGGTGGGTGGGACCAGAAGTTGAGCAAGAAAAATTATAATGAGAAGCTCTCTGGTAGAAGTTGTAGAATAGGGTGTCCAAATGGCAATGATATTTGCAAAGCCAGTTGATTCACATCTGAGTGATTTTTAAATGTAAGAGATTTTTATTTGCTTCAAGATTTTTTTAAAAATTTTTTATTATTATTTATTTTATTTTATTTTATTTTATTTTATTTTATTTTGTTTTAATTTGAACGGTTTTCAAGGTAATTGGAAGTGATTTGTCATATGTCTGTTTCAGATGTGTCTCTTGACCTCTATTGTGTCGTTTAGAAAATCCAGTGTAGGGGTGGCTAGATGGCTATGTAGGTATGTAAGGTATGTAAGACAGACAATTTGCAGTGTCTGAAGAAACTGTTGTGAAGAAGCAAATCATATTTTTCCGTAAAGAGTGTAATCTTCTTTTCCCATTGTACTGGAATCTTTAATTTAATCTAGGAGATTGCTTATATTGGCTCAGAAAACACGGATGGCAGAAGCAACTATTACCTGTTTTTTAACCTTTGTCTAGTTATAAGGAACAAGAACCTCTTTGGGAGGGATGGTGCTAACATTATTTAAATAAATAAATAAATAGATAAATAAATAAATAAATAAAAGAGCAACATTCAGTTTAGGGAAGATTAGCAGAATTAACACTGAGTAACTGGGCCATAAAAATCTCCGTTCCATGAAGGGAATAGCAGCCAGACTGTATCCTGACCACATGCCAGAGAGCTAGGGAAAGAAGTTTATGAGACATCCTGAGAGCACAGAAGCCTTACAGCATACACATGCAACAAGTTCCAACATGGTAGCATGTGGTAGCACACCTCGTGTCCAGTCAGGGAAACTGAGCCCAGACTGTGTGCCCTGTTCTTGATGGCATACTCGCTCTGACATGATGTTTATTTATCTGTTAGATTTCCTCTTCCCAATCCACACACACATACACACATACTTGATTTCCCTTCTAGTAGGGTATATGAGTGTTTCCAGTATTACGGTGGGTATAAATATATATTAGTGAAGTCCAGAGATCTTTTTTGTGAAGTACTTTTCTTTACTGTCACAACTCTGTTTCTTCTGTTGGTTATGATGGATCACCCTGGGAATCTGGTTTAAGGCAAAGGTGTGAGATGTAATTGCAGTTGACGTAATTTTCTTTCGTAGGACAAATGTGGTACTTCATGGTTTTCTTTTTCTTTTTCTTGAAATTCTAATTCTGTGGCATTTTTTTAAATGTTTTTTAACTTTCTCTGCAAGTATTTTTTGTTGTGGTAGCTTTGACAATCATCAATACACTGCTTCTCTTTGCATTAGCTAAACTTAGGACTTGTCTGAATATATAGCAAGGATTTCCAATACATAACGGAGCTGGAGAAAGTAATTTCTTTTACTCCTGTCATCCTGGTTGAGGAACAGCTACAGAAAGATGGAGAATGGTCAGGTTTTCAAAGCTGGAATGTAAAAAGAACTATTCTAATAGTTATGAGATATCCCACTTTTTGGCATTAAGAAAACTAGTCGCTTTCTAACATCTTTATTTTGTGAAAGATGCATGCTTCTGTCCTCTTCTTGCAATAGAAAAGCTATTGAGGTTAATTTTTTTTGTTTTGGTTTTATATAGCAGCTGCTGGATCCTTTGATCCCAGGTGGGATTAGGCTTCTTTTTAGATATCACAGAAACTGGACAAGGCACCTGTGATGCTACTTTTAGCTACTTCTCTGTATCCTGCCCTGTGTAACACTGGTTTGCTGACAGGCTTTATCCTGCAGAAGTGATGATTCAGGGATACAATCTAAGTGCTGTAACTTTTTACAAACCAGTCCCATTCTCCCAGGAGAGGTTATGGACATCTTTCACAATAGTCCTACCTACTGGACCTTAGGATGTGCTATCAGGATTGCATTGCTGTCAAACAGACCAGGATTTGGAAGCCAGAGGGTGCTTTACTGCCCTCTTTGACTGTCCTGGTTCTTCTCAGACATAGCTGAGGATGAGACCTATAGTCTAAAGCTAAGTTTTAGCCTAGAACTAAACTTTTATTGTCTTTAATAATATTGGGGGATCAATTTCCTTTTCATATGTGTTCTTCGTCCAGGGCGGACATTCGAGCTACAGAAATATTCTTGTGAGAGAGAAATAGTGGAGCTTCCCATGGACTGTTGGGAAGCATCTGTGAGTGTGTGAGCAACTATCTTACCTCTGTAAGTGCAAACACGATGGTTCTTGAACAAAAGACTCAAAATCCAATTCTGAGTTTGTTTAAACTAGTGTAAACTCTGCTCATGGTGCTGGAGCAAGTCATGAGCTGCAGATAAGGCCCTGCTGTTCCTCAGGTTGATGAGAAGCTTGTGTTTGGCTCCTGCTCATGCACAAGTCAGTTTTATCTGGACACGCCCATGATAAATGCTAAAAATCCACTGTTGCTCACTTTGCAAGCAGTAGCAATAGGATTTATGGAGCAAACAGGCATGAGAAGTGAACAACCTCAAGATTTTATAACCTATACAATTACACAGGACAGATACTTGAACTACTACTATTTTTTTAATAATTATTTTTTAGTAACTGCAATGACTCACATGCTTGATAGTATATAGAATAAGGGAATATTTCTGTGTGCCACATCCACTAACAAAATTAACACAGGGAACACTTAGCTGTCCATCTAATCAAATACTTGACTTGATTGTTCCTGCAAAGAAAGAGTAGGGTTCTTTGTTTTTGACTAGCCTTTAAATGGTTTTACAGAATAGTATTTAAACTCCAGAACTCTTCATTTCATTGGGGCTTTTCAGGGGGATTAAATAAAATTAATCTTATTTACATTGTCTGGAAAAAAAAATCAATCGATAAAATCAATTTTAAATATACGAATTCTCAATTATGTGAAATTTTATGTCAAATCAAGTGTGCTGGGTAGGGAAGGTTGTCGTGTTTTATTTGGGGGTGTGTGGGTTTTTTTTAGCATAACACAATGAAGGGAGTTTTCAGTTGAGAAATCATCTCCTTCTGCAGAGGAAACATGCAGGATGATGTTTGTGCTCATTTTAGTCATCAAAGCTGAAGTGCACAATAATGGTAAGCCTATGTTTCTACAATAAGAGGATATTTCTCATAATGAAGGAAGTCTCCAAGGTCAACAGCTACAATACCCGGAGAGGTTACATCACGGAACCACATCTGTGCAAGACTTCTCTCTCCTTTTTTTTTTTCCCTTCCTTTCTTTCTCTTTAAGCTTCAGTTTTGATCACAATACTTGCCAGAATAGTATGGATTTAAATTGGACTTTATTTACAGTGTGATTTAGGTATTAAATATATATATATATGTATCAAAAAATAAAAGAAAGATAACACAAATGAGTATTCTCCTCCCTGAGTAGCTGAAAGCCTTTTAATATCCTGTACATTCCCAAATTCAGTTTGTCTAGACTGTTTTTTGAAATGTGATTTATATTGTATTATGGTGATCTCAGCAGCGACGTCTCCTGAATCTAGTCTGGACCTCTTAGATATCATAGAATCATAGAATCATTAAGGTTGGAAAAGACCTCCAAGATCATCTGGCCCAACTATCCCCCTACCACTATCCAACCTTTCCTTAAACAACAGCTCTCTCAGTCTACCTTCATAGGAGAGGTGCTCCAGCCCTCTGGCTGCACTTCTGCAACCTGCTGGCTGCACTTCTGATGCAGCCAAACATACAGTTGGCTTTCTGGGTTGCAAGCACACATTGCTGGCTCATGTTCATTTTTTTTGTCCACTAACTTTCCCAAGTGCTTCTCCTCAGAGTTGCTGCTCTCAATCCACTCATTTCCCAGCCTGTATTCACGTTTGGGATGGTCCCAACTCAGGTGCAGGACCTTGTGCTTGGCTTTGTTGAGCTTCATGAGATTTGCAGGGGCATATCTCTCAAGCCTGTCCAGGTCCCTCTGGTCGGCATCCCTTCCGTCCAGCGTGTCAACAGTACCACACAGCTTGATGTTATCAGTAGACTTGCTGAGGTTCTTGCTGAAATATCTTCTATCATGTGATAGTACAAGGCCTGGCAACACACACCTCTGTGTTGAGCTGTATATATGTGAACAAGGAAACTTTTGGCTATTTTGGCAACATTTGCAAGAGGGCAAAGAGAGTTAGATATATCTTATTTTTTCCAGATCACTTTGTATCTTGATTTACTATGCAAATTAATGTTACCAGTACACGTACCACAGTTTGGAACACTTGATGTAATATATTGCCCTCTGTTAGGGGCTTTTCTTTTTGTGTGTGTGTGTTTCTGTACTTGAATTTTCATTGCAAGAACTGCATTTTATGATCTGCTTTTTGATGCATTTTTTTTCAGCAATGTTCCTTGATTTGGCTTTAGGAAATCATTGTTAATCTAAATTCAGCTTGTCTTATAATGGCAAGAACAGGTACACACCTGCCTGCCCATTTTGTTTGTTTTTCAACAGGCAAGCAGAACTGATGAGGTCCACTCTTATTCCATTAACAGAATATCAAGGAAAGAGGCTGCTTTACATACTTGTCATTGATGTAGACTTTATTCTATTTGTACCCAAGACTCTGACTCAGTATTGTTGAAGTCAGCCAAATCTTTCCATGGCTTCAGGTTGTTCTGAAATAGTCTATAAACCTAAAAGCCAAAGCTGCTTCTCACAAAGAAAACAAAACATTTTTCTTTCAATTTCTAAAAGAACTTATGTTGTGGTGGAGCCTGTTGTTCGTGTCTAATCATGTTCAATGGTGATCATTCCATGCATCATATATTAAAGTGAAGTTACCTAGCATACAGTATTTCCTTGATTGCATTTGGTTTGTCAACAATTATTTCATTTAAAATGGGTGGTGACATTCTACCATCCTTGTTTCCTCACTTGGCAATTGGGAATGATAGGTATGAAGACATTGTAAACGTCATCCAGGTAGCTAGAAAACCCTGAGTATTTAAGTAGGTGAGACTAAAGACTGATCTTCTTTTAGGTGTGGACAAATATGAGATAGGCTGGACTAAAGAAAGAAGGACTTGAAAAGCTGAGGACATGTGTTTTGGAAGGTGTACTAGGTGTATTGGTTTTAAGTTGCTCATCCTTGCCTTGCTCAGCATTGTGGCCAATATTTTACTTTATTTTCCCAATGGTGAAACAAGATTTGCTTCAGAGCATCATCTCAGCAAATATGTAGAGTGCCTTCATGGCATTCTAGGTGGAGGCCTTTTGGTAAGTAATAAGCTACTGCTTTCTTTGAAGTTTATTTTAAAGCTACTTGGTGTTACTGTTTCTTTACCAGTTACGTTAACTTATTCATTGAATATCTTGTCAGCAGGAGTCTCTGGAATTGTATCAAAATATATATATATATATATATTTTGCACCATGGGTATTATTAGTTACTTTGGTTATCATATCTGCAACGTTATGTCACTTCAGAGCTGAGAATTAGGGCATAGGTTGCAGAACCCAAATGCAAAAATGGAACCAGGCCTTTCAGCAGGACATGATTTATGTAAAAGGCTAAATCTTACATTTTTATTCTATTAGTGAATTATTCTCCTTTTTAATGTCTGTAGATAACTAGTATTTATTTGAAATTCCTTAATGTATGCTATCTGAGATGTGGAAAGGTAGCTGTTATAGATCTGTTTAGCTCTTTTTTCAGAGGAATCAAATAACAGTTACCAAAGTTTTGAATTAGAGTAATAGCCAAAGATGAAGAATTGAGTGTATTCACTATAAAAGATTGTTAATCTGAAGCAATTATTTTTTAAATTTTCAATTTTGTGGACCACAGTTTAGCATATTTATGTTCCCTGACTCTAGGCTTCCTTTTTCATTCACTTTTAGCCTTCCTCTTAGAACTGCAAATCTCAAGCTGTCAGCAAATTACAGGGTGAAAAGCATTGCATAAGGCCCTCTGTCTTGTGAGAGGTTCTTACAGCAGTGTTACAGCCCCATTATAACCTAGACTGAGATTTGCAAAGCCAGCTTTACAGGCAGGCTAATCCAAATGAAACAAATGGAACTGCTCCTGAAACACATTCTTGTACAACCTCTTCTGGACCTGT
This sequence comes from Anser cygnoides, assembly GCF_040182565.1. Classification (NCBI taxonomy): domain Eukaryota; kingdom Metazoa; phylum Chordata; class Aves; order Anseriformes; family Anatidae; genus Anser; species Anser cygnoides. Next base: position 27,084,644 of record NC_089881.1, read on the forward strand.
AGCACTGGGGCTCAAAAAAGGTTTGAGTAAGGGCTGACTAGTATGTGACTCTGCTCAACTGTATAGTAAATCTGTGCTGTTCAGTGGTAACACTTTGCTCATTTATGTTTTTTTCCAAGCTAATCCTGGGTGTGGCGTCTTTGTATAAGTGCAAACTAGTATTAAGTCCTATTAGTGCTGGTGGGGAGTATACTCTATTTAATCAGCTCTCTGTTTGTTCCTCCTTCTTGATTTTATGCCAAAAGCTCTGGAGTATGGACAATTTTCTTACAGATAGTGTCCCCTCCATTGCTTTGCATTTCTGTCACTGGAAACTCTGTGGATGTGAAAACCTAGAAGAAGCTAGACGTCTGTAATGAGATGTTTGCATGAATTGGGTAGAATATTCACAGACTTTCTACTAGAGTCAGACTTGGTTTGTCACACAGACAGTGATAGCTACTCTTCAGTAATGAATATGGTGGTGTTTTTTTTTAAAATAAGAAAACAATTTTCAGAGACTTGCCTTGCAGTCCTCCTTTGACAGAAAGTGAATGCATTTTTTTTTTGGTGGTGGTGCCTTTTGTTTTTTGTTGTTTTGTGTGTGTGTGTTTTGTTTTGTTTTCCCAAAGCATTTTATTTGCAGGATACAGCCTTTGGGGGGAGGCGGGGAGGGGTAGGAACAAAAAAAAAAAAAAAAAACTTTTAAAGTTGAAGCATCTCAAATTGCAGTAATACCACAGCATGGCCTTTATCAATAGGCTTTTTAGGCACTTTGGTGCTCTGTATACACAACGTAGAAATAGAAATATACTTATGCTGTTGCTGCTGGTACTGCTATCAGTAGTGAAAAGCCTACTGTGTGGGAAGTAAAACTGAATAATCTATACAGGCGCCCCCAACACCGGTAAGTTTTGTAAATGAATGCAATGTGAGGAGTGTGTTTTATCTGCCTTGTCTGCATAACAAAACAGAACAAAGAACGGTGTGGTTTGTTTTCCCCATACCCAGGTACTCATTCCAGCTGCAGTATTCATTGGGCTTCACAATGATGACTGCTGTGGGTGCTTTGGCCATGAGAACTGTGGGAAAAGCTGTGCGGTAAGTGATACTTCATGTCCCAGTCCCTGATAGTCCTCAGGAGAATTTCATGGCTGTGCTGAAAACTCGTATCTGTGTTTGCTGTGCAGATGCTCTCCTCAGTTCTGGCAGCCTTTGTTGGGATCCTTGGTTCTGGATACTGTATAATCATTTCAGCACTGGGCTTGTCTCATGGACCATATTGTTATACTCATGTAGAAAGAAACTGGATCTATCCTTTTACTGAATCTTCTGGAGGGTAAGTTGCCTTCATGTGTGTTCATGAGTACGTTACTTCTTTCTGCCTGTACAATGGGCTTTATTCCATAACCTTCCAGCAATATTCAGTAGCCACATACTCAGATCCATTCATAAGTTTATGCTCCTCACTCACTAAGAATTAAACAGATGGTATCAGAATTACCCCCACTTCTGCAGTTTAAAACCAAAGGAATTTAAATCCCCAGCTCTACAAAAAGTGATCTGAATATGCTAATCAGTTGCAACATGAAATATCAGATTCTGAAACAATTACAAAAAGTGTGTTCTTGATACATGCTGGTAAGGATGCTTGGAAGTAGTTCAGTAATGCTGCTAATAAATTACTATATTATCTGTAGTAACCTATGGAGGAGATAGTTATCTGTTCTGTCTCTCTCTCTAAATACATATAGGTAAATATTCTATATATCACATACTGTTCATGTCCCTGAACATCTCAAACATAAAGTATACAGTTTTAGGACTTGAGGGTACTTTGAACCACATCAAGATCCTTTGCAGCAGAGATTTTGAATTTTACATTTCAGTTGCTTCTCTCCCAGGAAGGGACATTCTTCCTCCCCTGCCCAACCACCAGCTATGACTTAATGTAGAAGAACTGAGTTAACTTTTGCTGAAGGCTTATCAGTGCTTATGTTCTGATGACACGGAAGAGGAGTAGCTGCTGGAATCTACTGCAGTACCCCTCTGAATTTATTCTGTGTGTGACTTGTCCAGAGTGGGCATGTGAGGGCCCGCAGACAGCAGCACAAGAAAGGAAGTGGCCTATTTGCTTCAAATCGGTAACTGCTGTCATCAGAGTAAAGGCCAAATCCTGGAAAGTTCTGTGTTTGTTTTGAGAAATAATTTTGCTCTTTCAACTGTCTTGAGCTTGTCTCTTGCTTTGATCAATAATAGAAGGTTCTGCCTTTCTAACTTAGATTTTTTTGAAGAAATTGAACCACACAAATTTTGTGAAGTCTTATAGCTGAAGATGTTCTCAAACAGAGCAGGATTTGAGTGGAGTAAACCACTACATTTTCTATTCCTACTTAGAGTGATAATCCTTGATGCAATTACAAGCCAGATATAATTTGGTTCTAGTGTGTGGTAAGTATCCCACTCTGACACAATTTTATTATACCTGCATTTGATGTGTACAGGTACCTGTTTGAGTATAACAAGTGGTCTAAATGTCAAGAACCTCAAAACATCGTTCAGTGGAATGTCACTCTCTTTTCCATTCTTCTTGTCGTGGGAGGAATAGAGTTCATCCTGTGCTTCATACAGATAATCAATGGCATTCTTGGAGGAGTATGTAGGCTGTGCTGCAGTCATGAGGAGGTAAGCCATTTTTTCAGCTAGTTATTACCATGCTTCCCGGAAAGCTTATATGAAACACTATTGTTACTGATGCTACCGTAGAAGCTTAGCAGCTATTTTTCAGACATTCTTAAGTAACAGCTAAGTATAAAACTTTTTAAAAAAATTATTATTTATATGGCCCTATTGCATTCTGCTTTTTCATATAGTATTTGATCACATGCTTTTAGCTGTTTGCTCAGCTGTCTGCAGTGAATTTAGCCCGCACATGAACTGGGAGGCCTTTTCTCCCACTGTGGCACATGCAGTCATCAGCACAATGTAGGTGTTACAATCGAAATACGTATCTCCTGCTGGTGGTAGTCTTTGCCATAGCATAAAGTATTGTTGCATGTTGTGGTGCGGTATTGTGGTAGGCTGCTTGGTCAAAATGCATAATTTTAGCCTCATATTTTGCTTACAGTAGCTGGTGGACTACTAAATATATGGGTGCCATATGTGTAAAAAAAAAAAAAATCTGCAGCAAAAACCTTGCTTAGTAAAAGCAGGATAAGAGAAAGAATTAAATTGCACATAGGTAACAAAACTGGCAGAGAGATCTGAAGGAATTTTTGAGGGTTTGTTTTTGTTTTGCTTTTTATGAGTGAGGAAGGGGAATTTCCTGCAAATTTCTTTAGTCTTGTTATACTCTTTGAGCCAGTTTTTAAAATTACTACCACAGAGTTATTGTTGGAATTGCAATGCCTTAAAGTATGAAATTGGTATGATTTATTTCACACACATTATGGCTAAGAATGTTTCGCATTTTGAATTGATATAGTTGAATACTGTGGAACTTTGAAAGCTGTTGCTGTCTCCTACCTCCTGTCTTCTATGCTGTAACTGACGTACAGAAGAGTTGTGCTATGGCTGTCTAAATGTGGTCAGGTTAATTTTTCCTTCTACACTTAGATGTAATATTAGCATTAACATTCTTCCCCTTAATATGTGTTTCTTTCTTTTTGTTTCCCCACAGACGTTTGCTTGCTAGAAAACCTGAAAATGGGTTGATGTCAGTGCATATGCATCATGTATTCTGTTCTGTTTTTTATATCATTTGCATATTAAAATGCACATTGCTTGTTTTCAAACTATGCTGTCACCATCAATTTAAGTGACTTGGGGTCAGCCTTTGTTGTCGGAGTCATATGCAGTTTTTCCACTGACCTACCTGCATCTAAATACAAAATATATCCTGAACAGCTTTGGTTCATTTCATAGTAGTACAGGCAACTGCCTGACCTTGGGTCAATAAATATGCTTTTTTTTTTTCCTTTTTTTTTTTTCTGACACAACAGCTCTGTACTTCATGCTACTTTCCCAATAAAGTTGCACTGTTATTCTGATGTTGGAAAAAACAAACTGAATCTAGTCTGGCCTGGAAATGAATGAATACTCAGCTGGAACAAAAATAAAGCAACAGTAAATGTGAGTGACCAAGGACCGGAACATGTACTTCTTATTTTTTTAAAGCAAGAACTGTCAAAGAATTGAGATATAATAAAATGGAGGTTTTTCCAAGCTTCTCCTGTATTTCACAAATAAAGATTTGTATTAAAAATACCCAGGAGGTGTCAATGCTTCTTTCCCTGCCCATGATGAAACTGCTTTCCTGGTCTTAAAGGAAAAGACAGTGGTGGCATAAGAATATAGATATAAAACTGCCAGGTTATAACGTACTTCTTCCATTCATCAGACCCTGTCAGAGTGAGAACTGCTTCACTCTGTTTTAGATTATTTAGCTGAGCCAGGCAATTGTGCATCAACAAGGGTGTGGAAATTTAGTGAGATGCCTGTAACAATTGAAACTCTTCACCTTATGTGGAGAAGTAGTCCTAGGTCTGGGCTAGCAGCACTTTCCTGATGGCCATTCGAAGCACTGGAGGGAAGTTCCTGCACAGTTGGACCACTGCTCTCTGGCCCTCATGCTTTTTTCTCCCAAGGAGTGCTCACCTCCTTGGAGTCTTGAGACAGAAGAAAATGTGGGTCTGAATTCCTGTTTCTCAGCCTTGGTCAGCAGGCCCCAGGCAAGGCAGCATTCCGATAGTGTAGTGCAAATTCAGGGCAGCAGTGACAGATTAATCTGAAATAACAGACCACCCGTAAGCAGCCTGGAGGCAGTATTTTCAAAGATTCTGTGGAAGACCTTCTGAAGTTTAGCTTGCAGCATACTGCAGTGAATGTTTTACCATAAGGCAAAGTAAACCTGAATGATATGCTGCCAACAGCATTGCTGGCAGGGTCATTGTGCTTCTGGCAATGGCATTTTTCAAAGGAAAAAATGCAACATGCCATTTGTCTCAACAAAATGAGGCTAGTTATCATTAGTGCTCAAATTTGGAATCTAGCAGTTAATGTCTTCTTTGAAAACATTTGAGTTAATTTCTGTTTGCAGGAAAAAGAATTTCCCACAGGTGTCAGTGCATACTCAGTAATACTTTTAACTAAGAGGGCAGCATTTAAAGCAACCCCAAACTCGAGGAGTTTCTCAGGCTAGAATGAAGTCCTCCCATCCAAGTCTGCCCTGTACAAATATGTCTGAAAAAAAAAAAGAAATCAGCTGTGAAAATCTGAAGTTGCATACATGGTTCCACAGCAGCAAAAGAACTCCCAGATGGTCAGAATTTGTATTTAGAAACTCAGGATAAGTACTTCTTGCGGTACCTTTTTTCATACATAAAGTACATAGAATTAGTTGAGGGCACTCTTTAGTACAGCTTCTGCTTGTTGTACTTATCCCTGTCTTGCCCTACTATGGGAATGAGGAGAACACATGCACTCATGCACACACAAACAATTCCTTGTTGCTGTGAGCTATGATGTCTTTGTATGTGAAAAAGCACTGTGAAAGAGGATCTGCATGGGGTGTGGAGTGAGGGGGAGAAAGAAGAGGAAAAAAAGGTCTTGATGGAACAAGGTATAATTCCCACAAAATTTCAAAGATGTTTGCCTTTACACTTTCACAATTGTTATTTGTCTTTCTGATTTGTGTAACTAATTAGAGAGCTGAAACAAGGTTAGGAATTCCAATGGGCAGAATTATTAGGCTAGAGTTTAGAATTAAAACTATAGCTCAGATCCATGTAACATGAAAGCACAGCGTTACTACTCACCCTTTATGCTGTTACTTTTTTTTTTAAAAAAAAAAAAAGCCAGTTGGATTCCTTCAAGACCTAATGGATAAGACAGAGTCTGGGGAGTTTTATCAGTTACACTGGGGAGAAGCAGTTGTTTTACGTTAGGTTCATTTCAGTTAGCAGAGAAGTCATTCGTCCAAAGTAAACAAGGGTTTTCGGTAATGGGCTCAGCATCAACTCATGGATATTGACAGCAAGAGGAATCCAGTTCTTGCAACACTTAGTAAGATATTTGAGAAACTAATTACCAGGCTTGCTTAATACTTGGTATAAAATTGTGGTGTCCTGTTCTAGTGGTATAGTTTGCCAGCAACAAAATATACCACGGCTTGTCGTTTTTATTATTTGCACAGCTCAGTTTAAATACAGGGTAAGTCATGCCATTTGTTGGTATACCACAAAATGAATACTGTCTCAGGTATCATTTTATATGTTTCTTCTCATTAGAACATATTTCTGTAGGAAGCAGTAGCAAATTTATTTATAAACTAACCTGCTCAGTAGTAATTTTGGCCTTTGCTCTTAGAAAAAAAGATTTTGGCCTATTCAATGATCTATGAGATTTGTAATATAAATCAATCCTGGGATGTGATGTGCCTGCTGTTAATTCAACCATTTTCTCTGATCTGTAAGGAGAAGTGTTGATGCCATGCATGTGCGTCTGCCAGGTGAGGTTTATCACTGGTTTCAGATATAGGGAGACCTGAAAATATGCCCACAGTGATCAAGGAGTAAAACAGAAAATATGGGAAGATCCTCAGAATAAAGTCTGAGGACTTCAAAGTGAAACCTCTTAGAAAAAGAAGGGGAGAGGAAAATGAGGAAAGGGAGAGATACAGCGGATAATGAATAGAAAAAAAAATGGTTTGTTTGCATGAGTAACACCATGCCCATTTCCTTGGGTGACCTTATTCAAAGCAGTAGGAAGGAATTAGTTACAACATGCAACCCAAACAGCTTTTAAGAGATCATGAGAGAAGCCTAACACATGTAGGGCATAAAACAGCTCATGGGGAAAAAGAAGGAAAATATGTCATGACATCATTGCTTCTAAAATCAGCCTTTTCAGTTTTGATAGAGCCCCAACAATTTTGTTCTCTGACCTTGACATTCCTATTAAGTAAACCCTAAGTTTGATCTTGAATTACTTTTCTGATGACTTACCAGGGCAAGCAAAGAAGGTCTGGGTCCAAACAAGTCTGGGTCCAAACAAGTCATTCCAACAAGTCTGGCTCCATTATACTGGAAAGGATGCTTAGCTGCTTAGAGCTATCAGAATGATGACGCATGAAAATGGGGAAAGTGCCTGGGATTTGCTTTTCACAGTGCAAAGTCACAAGCGCATTTCAAAAAGCAGCCAGACCTTTTGTCACATACAAGAAATCACATGTACTTAGGTCAGATCTGTAGCCATATGTACTCACGTATAAGCATAGAATAAAAGAAGTAGAGAAGCGCAATTTACCTCACAAAAAAAAAAGTTCAGCTGCATCACATTGCTGAAAAGAATAATTAATAACATGTGAATATAACTCTGCCTGGCAATTTCTAGCCAGCCTTTTCTGAGCTTCTGTGCTCCCTGCAACATGATCAAGAATCTGGTTGGTGTTTCTGAGAGGATGCCTCATATCAACAGCCAGTGAGTGCTGGGTCCCACTGAAGTGCTTCAATGAAGTTGAAGAGTTGAAGGACCTATTTCCTTCTTCTAGACTGTGTTGCTACAATTTTCCAATAGCGATAGCTATTGTTCTTAGGACGATATCTTCCAAGCTTTATTATTTGGTATCTCTATGTAGTTTGAGACAATGTGTAGCCTTTCTGTGCAGAGGCTTGACATATTCATCAAACAGCCCCCTACTCCATTTAAGGTAGGAAAAAATGTGCTGTAGTACAGCTGAGCAATCTGCCTCATGTCACAGAATAGCTGCACAGTAATCCATGTTCTCAGGAGGAGTGTGTTTCTAAGCAGTCACTAGGAAATGAGATCTTTGATGTTCCTTCCTGAGTCTAACTTCTAGACATGGTTCATTAGGAAGATCACTAAGGCGGATCTTTGAGAAAGGAAACTGGTACTTAAAGACATATGCTCAAAAAGTTTAGACAGCAATATTTGTCTATTGTTCTGCTAACAGTTAAGCACTTCACTAGCACTGGAGTTATATCCATCACCAGGTCCTTGTGAACATGAAATGACTGAGTCAAACTAAGGAGGTCCAGAACGCTTTTCATAATCAAAACCTTGTATCATTTTGCTAGCTTTGAAGAGCAAAACTTTTAACATTCTTAAGAAATGGCTTTAGAGGCATGTGGAAGTTGTTTGAGTTGTCTGCTGATACCTCTTGCACTTTGGAGTATTGTTGTTAATGTCCTATTATACTTCCCTAATGGGAATGCTTCATATGCCGCCAGTTTCCAGCTTCCCAACTATGTGTGGTATTTCGAAGGGATCTGTTTCTCAGGTGTGATGGTAAGTGTTGATTTTATGGATTTTTTTAATGAATTGCAATTCAACTGCAAATAATCTTGGGTTACTGGGCAGCAAAGTAATTGTGTCTTTAAAGGGAAAATGGATTTCATTGTCAAAATACTGCAGGCAGAAAAAAATGATCAAACTGAAGAAATTATGACTATATTGAATCACATGCTACATATGCTATTTAATTTCATATATGTGATTTTGCAAGGCTGGTTTTTTTTTCCTGCTTGCTTTTTTTTTATATGTAATTTACACAAATTATTGAGTCAGGCACTATTTTGATATAATCCTCTATGCACTTTGAATTAAAGCTCTTTTAGCAAGACAAAGAAAAAAAAATTAAAAAAAGCCTGTCATGACTGTTCAGATGTTTTTAAGAGCTGTATACAGTCCAGTATTTAGAAGACTGATTACAGCTCACAGTACATCAAGTTTTACTGTTGTTAGGCTAAATAGAGAAGATAGTCTCATTGTGCCTGGTGTAGTTGGATTTTCTCCATTATATTTGTAATGTGCTCATCTTCAGTAATAAATTAACATAGAGTTGCCTACTACTCATGCTGTTCGCTATGTTCATAAAGCACTGTAGCCTCAGGAACAGAAAGTAGTAATGTGATAAAAGTTTGTTCACACAATCAGTATTTTAAAGAGCTAATGTGCATGAATAAGGTGGTTTTATGAAGCTGCTGAACTGGGAGAGCTATTTAAACATGAGGTATTCATTTGAAAGTATGTATTCTTCCTAAAGCGGAAGAAAAAAGTAATCCTTTTCACTATAGGGGGAAAAAAAAAAACTATCAGGGAAAGAATTTGAATGCAAATGGATAGTTGAAAATTTAGCAAAAAGTTAACTGCAAAAGCTACATTCATATTTTGAAATATTTTTAGCCTCGGGATCATTACCAATTTATTAATGGTGTACATATTTTCCTGTTACAAACAGGGCAGCAGCATGTGAGAAGATAGTGTTGTGCTTTAATCAGCATGTTTTGCTAGAGCTCATCCCAATGATAAAAACTCTAATGTCAGCAAAGCTTCTGGTGGCTCATGGCATTTCCTATAGTTCCAAACGATGGGTTACTTTAAACACTGCTGTGGTTGATACCATTACATTTCTGAGTTAACTCTTAGCTCTTTCGTCTTGTGCTTTTCTCCTAACTTCCAGCCCTCTCAAGTGACAAATCTGGGGCCATCTCCTTTGTTTTCCCAAACTGTTTCAGAAACACTTCCTTTTCATATTTATCCATTCAAACCAGTGCCTTTCTGAGTAGCAACTTGTGGTTCCGGAGTCCAAATCTTATTTACTGTTTTTCTAGTATCAGGTTTAAATAATCAGGTTTAAATATTCTGAGAAAAACAGTATGCATACTTTACAAAGAAAGAAAAGGAAATTCCAGCTGAATCAAACTCAGGCTTGTACTACTGACTTCTAGCATAGCTGTGTTGGTAAGGGAAGTGATATCCTGATCCACCTGTCAGGAAGAAGTTGTTGAACTGATGTGGCTAGATAAATGAGATATCCTTCCTTTCATTGTTATCAAATCTTTCATTTTTGAGCCTGTTTGTTTGTTTGTTTGTTTGTTTCAGTTTCACTAGTATCGCTGTGTCCATGCTAGTAACACTTCACTGGGATGGGAGACACTGTATGCTTAAATCTAATGAACACAGACCAGGTCTGTGGTGCTTTCCTAGTGCAGATTTAAAATCTCAGCAGCGCATAACAGATACAGTTCTTATCTTGATGAGGGGAGAGAGAATTTGGCTCAATATATCTGCAGTCATTTCACTCACTGTATGATGTGCCCTTACAGATCCTTCTCTTGGCAGTAATTCTCATAGCTCTGGAGTGTAGTGTGTTCCATCAGTGCTGCCAGAGTGAGAGCTGTAATAAAACCTACAGGGTGAGTCTATCTTTTATTTTTTGTGCATCTATTCAACATTCGTTCTTGGTATCTTCCTGTTCCTGTGTTTCTAGTACATCCTTCTTAGCTCTCTTCTGCTCTGGTTCCATTTTCTTTCACAGAGAAGGATTCTAAGTCAGGTTGAAAGGCCACAGAATGTGCAGCTGATCCCACTGATGCATATGCAGGATGGAAGAAAAACAAAAATCCTTGTAAAATAAAATAAAAACATAAAACGCAGTAGAATTTTAATTGAATGTTCCTTCTAAATAGTTTCATCCCCTTGCTTGTATTATTTGGAAGTTTTTTTTTCAAGTAACAAGTCAATATACACTGTCTGCAATGCAAATATGTTTAATGCAGGCATGTATTCCTCTAGCGTTCTAAGATACAATTTTGCAAAAACATTGCAAAAACACAAGTTTAAAGAAGATCCCCAAACAAAATTTAACTGAGAGTTGTAAAACTGTCATAAATTCTGCCTTAAGCTTTCTTCTGCATATGTATGTTTACTCATCATTATTTGGTATTTTTCTCTCTGAATTTTGAAGAGTGGGGCAATCACATGTGAAATTCAACCTCAAGGAAGTAGCTGGTCAGGGAGAATGAATGTATGTTCTGTGGAGACTGCCCGTATAGTAATGTTTTTCTCTCTTTAATTTAGAGTTTTATTTCAATTGTGTTAGCCCTGCTTGGAGTAGCTTTCTCTGGATACAGTTGCATCATTTTTACCTTGGGGTTGATCCAAGGCCCATTCTGCAATTCATCAAACGGATGGGACTACATCTTCAAAAATACTGTTGGAGGGTAAGAAACATCAGTGTTAACTCCTGGAAGAAACTGTTCATCAAAAAAAATAGTCAGACAAATTCTCTCAGAACCTTACATAAAATGGCACAATCTCTTGAACACAGGACCTGTATTGTAAGAGTGAAGTTTTTCAAAGAAAGGTATTTGCTTCTTTATAACAAAAGCTTAAATGTAAGAATCTTTGTACTGATCAAACCTGGAGGTCCATCTAGCCAAGCATTCTTTATCTGGTGATGGTCACAACCATGTGTAGTAAAGAATGTAAGATTAGATTCAGTGTAGATGGATACTTCCTCAATGTTGTCTCGAATTCCTCAAGTTCTTGGTTCAAAGACTATAGACGGAATTTTTATGTTTAATAACTTAGTAGGTTTCTCTTTAACTCCAATAGACTCAAAAGTCTGCAGTCTGATCATTGGAAAGTTTTGCAGAGAACTGCTATGTCTCAAAAAAAAAACCACCTGAGGAAGGTAGAAAAAGTGTTGTCGGTGTCCCAGACTCCTAGAAGCATGAAAGGTTTTACTCAAATGTGTACTCTGGGGATGCTTCCACAAGATTTTACATTCTCCCTTTAAAAGATTAAGGTTGTATAGGACTTGAATTTTCAAGTCATATTTGCCAGGCTCTTCCAGCTGCATACGAATGCACTGAGGATTAAATTTATCAGAGGCTTTCAACTACAAATGGTTGGGAAAAAAAACAGCATCACTGAGCAAGTGATTCTAACAAAGCTTCTTGCAATTAAACCCCAGGCTATTGCATGTCTCACAGGTAAAAGGGCACAGCTAGCACATGTAAATCATGCACGTACAGGATCCTCAAGGATACAAAGTGTGGCTCTTAAACAACTGGAAGTTGCATGTGGTGACACGAGGTTGCATGCACTGATTAGAATGATGTAATTTGGGTGTTCAGCTGGACCTAACTTAGAGCTAAAATTAAATTAATAAAAGGAAAGTCATAGAATCATGGAATCATAGAAACACACGGTTGGAAAGGACCTACAAGATCATCTAGTCCAACCGTCTTCCTACCACCAATACTACCCACTAAGATATTATAGAATTATAGAATCATAGAATATCCCTAGTTGGAAGGGACCCATAAGGATCGAGTCCAACTCCTAGCACCACACAGGTCTACCCAAAATTTTAGACCATGCGACTAAGTGCACAGTCCAAATGCTTCTTGAGCTCCGAAAGGCTTGGTGCAGTGACTACTTCCCTGGGGAGTCTGTTCCAGTGTGCAACCACCCTCTCGGTGAAGAACCTCTTCCTGATGTCTAGCCTAAACCTCCCCTGCCTCAGCCTGACACCATTCCCACGGGTCCTATCACTGGTGATTAAGAATAGATCGGCGCCTTCCCCTCCACTCCCTCTCGTGAGGAAGCTGTAGACCACGATGAGGTCTCCCCTCAGCCTCCTCTTTTCCAGGCTGAACAGGCCAAGTGACCTCTGCCACTCCTCATAAGTCTTCCCCTCTAGTCCCTTCACCATCTTCGTCGCCCTCCTCTGGACACTCTCCAACAGTTTAATGTCCTTTTTGTACTGTGGTGCCCAGAACTGCACACAGTACTCTAAGGTGAGGCCGCACCAGCGCAGAGTAGAGCGGGACAATCACTTCCTTTGACCGACATCTGCCATTGGAAAAACAAAAATGCAGTGTCTTTCTAAGCACTTGGGTGTCTAACAGAGAAATTAATGAAACAGGTGTATGTGAGGTACATAAGTCTCTATTCAGCTTTGTTTGGCAAACCTATCCAGGATTTACACTGGTGTAATGAAAGACCAGAGTCTGGTTCCTAAAGCTTAAGCATATAAAGTCCAGTATGGGTTTTCTATATAGTAAAGCTAAAATAATGTGTATTTAAATATAATTGCATACACCATATTTAATTTGCTTCACATTGCTGTTTCTCTAACAGGTACCTCACAAATTACTCTGCTTGGTCTCAGTGCACTGAACCTGCTAATGCAGTGGAATGGAACATCATTTTACTCTCTATTCTGATAGCTCTTAGTGGACTGCAGTTGATCATCTGTTTTCTCAAAGTGGCTGCTGAGTTGAAACGGACACTCTGTGGGACCTATTCTGTTTTTGTTCAGGTAACAAAAGACCTGAGGTTGTCTTCTTTCTTCAGCATTTACAAGGTCAGTTTAGCTTCAGCAATTTCTCTCAATAGAGGACCTGCTCTTCTGGTTAATGCATTCTCTGTTCCACTGCATATTTATGAGCAGACAATATGTACTGACAGTAAATCTGCTGCATCCTTGTGGTATACAGAGATGACTGTCTGCTCACTCTAACCTTTGAGGCTGGGATTAAAAATAAAAATTAAAAAATGTCGCTGAGAATTTTACTCCCATGTCAGCAGAGGCTTCTGAGCATCTTTCTTCTAGCATTCAGTGTAAAGTCATTCTTATAAATGTGTGGACTTCACAGCAAGGAGAAGAAGATGCAAAAGGTAGTAAGTAGCATTTTCTACAGTCCAGGCATCAGTTTTTACTGTGTTTTCACTAGGTTATTGAAATGATAACTGAGAGGGCTCTGCTTTGGCACAAGAATTAGTTCAAATTCCAGGGTTCAAGTGACTGACGCACACCAGTTTTTAGTGATGTGTTCTACTGGCATTCACTTTCCCTGACTTTGGAGGTAAGGTGAAATGAGACATGCTTACTTCTCCCTGTCCATCTGCACTCGAATGAAAGAGCCTTCAGGATTTTTATGTAGCTAACAGTATCAGTGTTGACAGAACATTCAAGAAAGATTTCTGGGTCAAGGAAAGCAACAACGCCCTAAAAGCATGTATGTGCACCCACATGGACACATATATACATACACCTGCACACACACACACACACACACACACACACACACACACCCCTGACACCACACACAATAGGGGTATCTTTAACATGTAAGCTTTCTTGCAAATGCTTTGGGAAGCAGTGTGGGGAGGCCAGGACAGGTAGAATGGCAGTGCCTACACAGTGCAAGCATCCTTGAACGGTGCTGAGCAGCATGTTCAGGGAAGCTGTGAGTGCCATGGATGACCCTGGGCAAGCAGACAAGGAAGCGTTGCTTGTAGGACTTGACTGTAACAGCAGCCTATAATGAGGTCAAGGCCTGAGGCAGTTTCTCTCAAAAACATGTTTCTTGCCAGAGAAAGACAGCTCATTAACCTGAGAACCAACCTAGCTTTCAGTGAAGTCAAAAGGAATGTCTTCCCATGGGAGCAGAGCAGGGTCACCTCTTGTGCCCTGAGTGCATGTTAAAGTTAGGCTGGATGTGGATATTTAAGAGTCAAACAACTTCTATATTGAGTTGAAAAAAGCAAGCCTTCCACTTCATTCTTTTGTATGTTTGTTTTCAGGCTGGGATTCTCTGAAAATGGCAAGGAAATCTTCATTGCTTCTCCCACACACTCGCCAAAAAAAAAAAGAGAGAAATGGCTTCCCCAGCATTTAAGATGGCAGATTTGGTTGCTGCAAAGACAAGTGAAATCTTTGTCTTCAATCTTTCTTTCTAGAATGTCTGTATTGTGGAAGAAGGTATTTGAACTGTTTGATGGCTAAATGCTGGACGTCTGTAATTTCCTAAAGAAAAGCTGTTTTCTAACCTGTCCAGTTGTCCATGGCCATGACTTTTTACCTTCCAGCTTGTTCTGACAATAGGGAGGTTTGAATACCGTGGAACTACTTTTGTCCTAAGCCTGCCTTTTTTTTTTTTTTTTTTTTTAATAAACTGCTGTAAAACTACCTTTATCGTCTCCTGTCTTTGTTTAGGACATGTGAGTATTTGTTGTTATGATAGGGCCTGATTTAAAGTCCACTGTGTCAGGAGGAATTCTACCTTGAGAATTAGTTTATTGGATGAAGCCATGGTTTCTAAATGGTTAAGTTTAGTTACAGACAGACCATAATGGTCATGAAAGGCAGTAGCCTATCCTACTCTGTTCTAAAAAGCTTATTAACTGCACAAATCAATCACTGAAAAATTTTAGCAAGTCTTGCTGAGGTAAGGCATTTAGAAAGACATCCAGGCCTGATTTAAAGATCAGATACACCACTCTGAAGTCATATATGCTAATTAGTAAGGCTTAATAGGTGCACTGGGCCTCTTCTTTTCTACCTGGAGGGAGAGTTTTTTTGTTTTGTTTTGATTTGTTTTTTCGGGGAGGGGGAGGGAGTCAAGCATTATGGGAATTGAGGCAATATAGGAAGGTACCCTGCACTGGGAGCACCCAGTGCTAGTTTGAATACCCTGACTTTGGCAACCATGTTAGCCTTCTCTTGCAGCAATAATAATTAGAGGAAAAAGAATCATCTTTTTAAAATTGGCAGCCAAAGAAGTATTGTTTCATTCCTCATGGAAATTCAGGGATTCACAATAAAGTGAACATATGGTTCACGTGCAGCTGCATGGGCAACATTTGGTCTTGCACTCTTATCTTCAAGAGAGCGAAAACACAGAAGAAGGCAAAAGACATGCTTCAGACTAGCAGTAATGCATGTAACCTTGTTACATAAGAACAAATGGAACTCAGGCATATGAAAATTGAATATTAAATTTGCACTCTTAGAAGTGTAAGCCATACTATAAGCAACGGTTCTGGATAAAATATTTAGGGAAAAACAAATAGAATATTTAAGTAATTTAATTATGTTTCAAGATAACTTTGAGATTTTGCCTTGATATTCCTCTGACAGATATTTTGAAAAGCTGATTTCTTCCTGTAGGATTTGAATAACGCAACTAAACTTAACTGTTTAGTTTCTATTAAGTTGAATGACGTAATAAAGAAATTACTGATGGTTAAGAATGGATCTAGTCTTTTGGGTGACAATTCAAGGTGTCATGGATGTTCAGAGACAAATGATAAAAAGGCTTAATGACAAAATAGGGACTCTGGAACTATACGTGTTTTTTTCCCTAGGTTTAAATATATGTCATATTATAAAAACAACTTAAATGATAATCCCACATTCTTACGGATTTATGGATATTTCTTGAGGACAGACAACAAACAAATAAACAAAAACTTAACAATCAATTCCTACGAAATATCTTGGAAAATCTTGCTGAGTTCATGCTTATAAGCCATGGAGCTGCTTATTTTGTTAAGGGTTGAAAAAAGATTTTGGTTATTTGGATAAAAACTAGTATGTGAGGGGTATACATTCAGAGCAGAAAAACACTAAAATTGCAAAATGTTCCTAAGGTGAAGAGCTCCGTTTCACCGAGGAAATCAAATAAATTAACTATTCTGTTCAGACTCCTTTTCAGTCATGGGGAAAATGCAGGCTTATTTTTAGTCAAACAGAATCTATTGAGGTAGAATTTAATATGCTAGATAAGAGCAATGAAATACCTGAAAGTTACACCTAGAAACACTTAACCCTTTTTCTTGCTCCTGTATCTGTCCTCTCCACTTTCCAATGATATCTGTCTCTCTGATAATGAAAAATATTGAGTGTAGCTGACAGAAGACACAAAGAACACTATCTGGTTTCACAGCTTTTTCCAGAGTAATCTTATTATTGGCTTTACCTAATCACTGACAAGGCTCAGTTGTCTTTACTTCATCTTTTGATTGTGATTGTGTCATATGAATCTACATTTCTGCTCTAACACAGGCTTGTGTCTCCTATTTCAGTGGCATAAATCAAAAGGAAAGATGTGTAATTTAGTTTTCATTGAACATATTGAATCTGCAGCCCTCTTTATCCATAATCCAGATATTGGCATCTTCATCGCCCTGGCCAAGACTATACCATAACTTGACAACACAGCTTTTAAATGGGCAGTTTATTCATTTGAAATTGACGGTGTGAGTACCAAAGGCTAATAGTGTTTTGTTTGTTTGTTTGTGTGGGTTTTTTTTAAGGGTTAAGGCAGAATTAAATTTGATCTGTTTAGTCAAATCAGTCAAACCTGATTCAGTTCTAAATATGCTGTCACTAACAAGTAATGCCTATTAGCTAAAAACAAACAAAAAACCTACAGGATTCCTGTAAGGAATATTAACTGATTTGAAATCCAGACATACCTGACTGTTTTGATGGTGATGTTTGAGACAACATAGCTGTCTGGCTCTCCATTTGCAGAATACAGACTTCACCCCAACCACAGAAGGAGGAAGCGAGCCATAGAGCCAGGATAAAGATCACACCACACTGGCAGATAGGTAACCCTTCTTTTGAAGGTTTCCTGTGCATGTGCTATCTGCTCAAATCTACACATAAAATACTCCATGGTGCACCCGGAAGTAAGCTGTGGATCTGAATTTATAAATGTCTGTCAGTGAGGAGTTAATGCTGAGACGTAGAGGTAGGAATGCCAGCATTATTCATTACAGCCCATGCGTTTTGCCAGAATATTAAGATGCTGTGTCTGGAGTAGGAATATAATTTGTTTAACCCATTGCAACTGGAAATCGCTCTAGACTCATTTTTGACCACAAATAATTGTGGGCAAACATCTGCAGTAAAAGACAGTGGAGTGCACCCACCTTTGCATTTTGGGGAGTAGTATTCCTCATGTAGGTAAAAGTGAGTCTCACTGAAGTACGATTTGCTAATGCACCTCCCTATTCTTCAGATGTTGGATGGCAGCTTTAATCCACATTGGAAAAGACTAGATGGCAGAGGAAAAATGAAGATCCACCAAACTTTAAAGGGTATTTACCTGCAAAGGTTTTAAAAGTCAGAATAGCAGCATGATTAGAGCACTAAACACATCACTTATATTAGGGAAATATCATGAAATTTTGAAGTTTCAGTTCAATCTCCCTATGAGCCTTAATTGAGACTTCTTTTCAGAAAACTCCTTTTTTTTTCATAATATTAATTTTTTGAATTTCCATTTTTAGGAAATGTTTGAAGTAAAAAATCAATTTTATATTTTCAATGCAATTTTGAGGACTTTGTGAACAGTCATAAGTTTTCAGCACCTTTAGTATGAGAAATGAGGTATTGTGGTTTAAAACAAGATAATATTCATGACAGCAAACTGTAGCTTTGTTACCTAAGCAATTAAGATAGGTACTCAGTTTTTTTAGGCCCTGTCTACCAGAGGAGAGAGGCTTCTGTTCTTCAAACACTCTCTGAAGATACTAATGCAGATGCGGAAGACTCAGTCACATCAATTTATTTATTTATTTATTTATTTATTTTTGAGATTCTTAGGAGAAAGATGATAGGCGTATGCTCAGGCACATGCATATATTAAATGTTCAGGTGAGGCTTGATAAAAAGGTGTAACTGAAAAATTGTGCATGTCAAAACTTTCTGGTTTGTCTTTCAATAAAAGCAACATGCTCTTCTTTTGCAAATCAAGAAACGGTAATTTACAGTTGTCAAGGGACTAAGGCAAAGAACTGTTCATATTTTTTACTCTCAAGTAAATAAGAGGATTTCAAGGATACCGATTATGCGCTTTTTCTCCTCCTCTGTCCAATGGTTATTTGAACACATATAAACCAAATAGTCTACGTATGCGTGAATAACTGTTAGCTGAGTATTAAGAAATTACTTTGAATTTCAGTAGTATAAGAGGATGTAAATATTTTATTATACTTTTTAACCTCAGTTAATTTACAAATGAGGCATACGCAACCTCAACAAAACAGTCTTTCCACTGAACACTGACTTTCCTCTGTGGAAAAGGAAAGAAAAAAAAATCCTTACAGAAGTTGTTCTGAGCATGTGATGCCAATCTGGGAAACTCATAAATTTCATCATAGATTCGGTCATGTTATAAATGAAGATACAA
Organism: Anser cygnoides; assembly: GCF_040182565.1. Taxonomy (NCBI): domain Eukaryota; kingdom Metazoa; phylum Chordata; class Aves; order Anseriformes; family Anatidae; genus Anser; species Anser cygnoides. The sequence goes on from NC_089881.1 coordinate 27,103,423, forward strand.
CTCAATCTGAATTTAGTAATATTTATAAAAGGCAAGTAAACAGCGCTGGGTGCGCGGGGAGTCTACGCTCTACCAACACGCACACACAACCGTCGAACTTTCTAAATATATAGAATATTGCTTTTACATATTCATAAGAAACCCGAGTACTCCTATACATATGTACAACCAGAAAAGGTATCAATTGAAACATAAACATGGCAAAGTTTTCCGAATTCTGGCAAGTGTTTAACAAACAATTCTTTAAGTTTATTACTATTAATGTCCATGACTGGGGGAGCATAGCTGGAGATGGTAATCCTGGTTGAAGTGCTCCCATATCTTCCATGACTTCATTAATTTTTCTCAGATCATATAACAGTCTCCATTTTCCATTCCTTTTCTTGATTACAAACACCGGAGAATTCCAGGGCTAGTCGTGGGAACAGTATGTCTCGCTTTAAGTTGTTAAGCAACTCGGTCTTCGGGCCTTACGTATCCTATTCCTCCCGGATGGAAGGGAAACAGATCCGGCTCCTTTTCAGGGCCTATAGGGCCTGGATCAAAAGAACGTCCAGGTCACCAGGGGGCGTAACAGCAAAGGCCTGCGATGGCAGTAGCGGCGGGGGGCCGATGGTGTAGCAGAAGGATCGGTGGACGAGCCCGCAGCTCCCTCGCTATCTGGCAAACCACACGTTTCTGATTGTGGTCGCACATAGCTCTTTAAGGCCTCAGAGATTGTTCGCCAGGTGCCGAGCAATCCCGCCGCAACCTTGTCGTTATTAGTAGCAGAGTACCACACCTTGACCTCAATTTGGTCCCATGTTTCAGGATCATAAACTGTCTGATAAAGGGAATAAGCTGTAAGGTTACCAGGACAGTCTTTGTTTCTAAGGACGTATGATTCCCAATAATGCGCAACTGCTTACCCTCGGCCAGCGACGGGCAGTTGTGTGCACGGGTCCGCTTCTCTCAGCTTGAGCTTCCTTCCAGCTCCGGTGCGCCTATTTCCAGCGACTTTCTATACGAGCTTCTTTGAGCTGTTTGCTGAGTTTGGCCGAACCTACCTTCATTAGGCGATCGGTGTCCCTGTTCCTGTCCTGGACCCTGTTCTGTTAGCCTGTCCCTGTTCCTGTTGTTCACGTCCCTGTTTTTCTTCACGTCCCTGTTTGTTTTCTTCAGGTCCCTGTTCGGGTGCCATTTGTGGCGTAACGACCACACGGACACCAGGGTTCTTTTAGGATCAGTAACTGCTACTACTTTATTGGTGACAGAACTTCATCCTATCGTGTTGCAACCCATATTGAGGACAGGCTCCCTTCTTACACCATTCGCCCCACAGCAGTCCTTTTCCACTAACAATTCATTGGTCAAACAACTTTGCCCAGCAACCAGCAAACCTCCAGCAACTTCCATGCCTTAACGGCTGGAGAACAAGCAACCCAAGACGGCATAGCGTCTCCCGAATCACCCTTCTTTGTTACCTCTAAACTCTTTACATTCCTGATGGCCTCATCGTTAAGAGACCGATGTTATCACCAACCATGGGGCTTGTCGACCCCCATGGCCACACTCCCACATCTCCCCCTTCTTTATTAACATCAACCATCTTCTTGACACGAATTATTACTCCATATATCACAGTCATATTTTAAAAACTTGGCTTTAGTTCAAGTCTTTTGGACAGAAACAGAATTATCCATTTAATGCAGCTATTTAGAAAGTTTCAAAAGTTGATATTATGAACTTCAATTTTCTGTCAGCAACTGAACTTTTGTGTATGAATAATGATTACAATTGGTAATCTATCTGTATAGCACAATCATGGTAAATAAAGTTTAGTTTTGTATGTTGTTAAAGGAAACCTGTTCCACTTTAGTTATCTTCTGAATCTTCTATCTTCTGGATAGAAGTCTTTTATCCAAAATACTCATAATTTTTTCTGAGCAATAAGAAAATAGCTTCAAAGAATATTGTAGTTATTACAGATATTTTAAGCTGTACAATGAAAAGTATAATTTTGAATGAGTGTACTCAGAGTGCAAGAAAAGAAAGCCCAAGTGACTGACAATTGTTTTTTTAATAGAAGTCTTTACAATTTGCAAGTTTACAGTTTGCCTGGTATTCCTAAAGCTACAGACATAACCATAATATAACGGATGCATGCTTGAAAAAATGCTATTGCAAATTTCAGTTAGGTGCTTTTAAAAAGTCGTAGGTTTAAGGTCCAATTTTTTTGCTTTTATTCAATTAAACTAGCTGATACAAAAGATCTGCAGAATTTGAATAAAACAGAAGTATAGCCTTCTGCACTGAGTAGTCAGTTTAAATAATGGTAACAGTTAAGATTATCTTGAGCTTTGAATATCTATTATGCTTTTAATCATTGAAGAATGTGTCTTATCCTGCTCAGTGATAGGGCAGGAGTAAGATAACATAAAAAGTTCATTCTGTGGAATTTCTGTGCCTCATTTCCATTCGAGTAGTACTGAAATTGCTTGGGAATGAAAAGTAAACATTCTTCCCCGCCACCACCCCACGGTTCCAATCCTTGAAGACCAGTCCTTGAAATCCTGGAAGACCATTTTATCTGTACCTGTATTTTCCATTCTTTGTGCTAAAATTATATTTACAAGGGAACTGTGGCGGGTTAGAAGAGCTTATCCAAGTATGCATCAGTGTGCAAATGCTGCCGTGATAGCAGGAACCTCAGTCCTCCTTCTCACCAGTTTAGTGAATGCTGTACAAAGGGAAAACAAAGAGATCTGTAGATTCAGAAAGAACGAGCTTAACAAGCAACAGAAAGTCTGCATTTGAAGGGCCTGCCTTGCTTTTAGTTATGTCAACAAGGAGCAGACACACCAGGGGCAGCTGTTGCCATTTAGAGCTTTTAACAGTGCACTTAAAAAGTTGCATTCTTCAGACAGACTTAACAGAAATTATTTTCTCAGTAGTATACAAACTATAGAGACTGTGATAAAGACAACGAAGAATGTAATTAAACTTAGTTGTCATCAATTCAGCTGCAAGATTTACAATCTGATAACAGTCTAAGCAGCAATTTGTGTTACAGTAGTTTGGCAGAAACTGAAAAAATTCCTTTGAAGATTACGTGAACTAACGAGGTTACCAGAATGTTTTGTTTACTCTTCACACAGAGAGACATTGTGCAACTTTTTATTGTATTCACCAAAGCAAACGGGGAGAGTAAGAAGGGTGGGGGATGGGAAAGACAGAACATATAAAGGGAAATTGCATGTGCCCATCATTTCACATTTTCCACAAGGTTCATGAATGAAAAATGAAGCTATTCTTCCTAAATTTCATGCTGTTTTCTTGCTGTTGCCAAACTGGGGCAGTGACCAGGGAATACTACATTGGGATTATAGAGACAACATGGAACTACGCACCCGGCAATACAAATATCATCTCTGGACAGCTTTTTGCAGAAGAAGAGTAAGTAACACAGTTTATGTTGATCAAGTTTTATTTTACCGCACTGCCTGCTTTGGATACTAGGACAAAGTTCTTTTGTGAATCCTTTGAAATTAAATGCTTACTAAGTAAATAGAGACAAGGAAATGGCTATAAATGTCTAGTGATGTTTACTCTGAATTAGCAAAGTATCAGTGTTGATGGTCAGGCCTTTTTTTTTTTTTTTTTTTGCTTTTAAACTCAGAAGTTTGGCACATTTAAAACTTTCCTATTGGGCACAAGTTTCCTTTTTAGTTGTCCATTGTTGGCAATGGTCATTTTCACTTGTTGGAGGTGCAGCAGCATAGATATGGTGTTTCTTGTGAGGCAAGGAAGGTAGTGAGAAAGAGAAACCGAGGGTAAGTATGGTGAAGAGGAGGGAAACACTTGGAAGACATGGATGATCAATAAAGAAGACTCAGATATAAAGGGCAACAAAGAAAAGTTTGAGATAGGAAAAAAATGTTTCTTTTTCTAATTTTTTCAGTGCCTTTAAAATGAAGTAGGGCTGTACTAAAATAAAAACAATGAAGAAATAGATCTGAAATTAAAAAAAAAATCTCAAAAATACAGTTCTTATTTAGTTTGTAGGTGAGGGATTAGATTTCCTGTGGTTTGTTTACTCTAGTGAGAGCCAACATCATCTTAGCCATAATTTGCCACTTCATCATGTATGAGGCAAGGCAGTCAGCGCTGCTTTTTTTTTTTTTTTTTTTTACCCAGATGGAGAGATATGTGATACAATGCCAGTGATTCAATAGATTAGTAATTCTGATAGATGATGGAATCAAGGCATCTTGTCTAAAAAGTGCAGAGCAGTGTTTTCATATGGTAAGCCTCCACTGTTCACTGCTTTTCTGTGCTCTGTGACAACCTGCAATGTACCAAACATATTAAGTTTTTCAGTGGTTGTATGCCTACAGTGGAGCTGGCCCCTTTTACCCTAATGTTCAGATTCTCTGATTCTGGCTCTTCTGAACCCTTCAACTATGAGGCTGTGCTTGCATGGAAGATGTTATTTATAGAGGCAGGGAAAGGTAAAATGGACAAGTACAGTGTAGCTTCTGGAAGGTACACTATAATTAAATGGTAATTGATTAAATTGTCCAAGAAGGGCCATAATATATTCCTTTGATTTAAGTTGTGGCTGGAAATCTTGGTGCACCTAGACTTCAGTAACTTAGCCTTTGCAAATAAGTTTATGCTCTCCAAGTTTCACAGAGCTCTGCACTGATTTTATTTTTTTAAATTACACTTCAGATCTGTGTTTGTGTATGTACAAATAATGCATCCCCATGGGCTCAAGAGGGGCAAGTGTTCCCTTGTGGGGAACACTTTGCATTTTGGGGCACTATTAACTTGTTTCACAATATGACTGCTGGGAACATGAAATCACATTGAGTTTAGGATAAGAAACGTATTTGCTCCTAGAGACAGATGTAGTTGTGCACAGTCCTATAGAGGCCTTGTTGTGTTTGACACCCTATTAATTAACACCATTTAAATATAAAATTAATATCTGACACTACAGATGTGTCTGTGTATTTTCTTTACAGGCAGGCTGAAGTCTTTCTCAAAAAAGGACCGCATAGGATAGGAAGCATTTATAAGAAGGCTGTCTACACTCAGTACACAAATAATTTATATGATGTAATAGTTGAGAAACCTTCCTGGCTGGGTTTGTTAGGCCCTGTCATTAAGGGAGAAGTTGGAGACTCTATTATTATTCACTTGAAAAACTTTGCTTCCAGAAGCTACACACTGCATCCACATGGTGTAAGGTACACAAAGGAAAATGAAGGTAAGCTTGAGTCCATTTTGTGTCAGAATTTATCAAAAGTTAACCATTCCTCTGAGTGTGATAGTCTATCATCAAAGAGAAAAGCGCTTAATTAAAATTTTGAAACAAAACACACTCAATTTAAAATAGGAGCTGATTAAGAATTTTGGTATTTTTTCAAGAGTGAAATACAAAGCCAAAAGTGGAATTCATAAAGAAGGCAATTTTAAATCAACATTTCACCTGAACTAAGGATAATATAGGGCCACAGGTATTAAGGATGTCTGAAGGAAAAACTAATGATGTTATGAAGAAAATGCTGTTACAGGTGATAATTTATGGTTCAAAATTCTTAATGCTTTTTGTATAAATTGTATACAAGATACACCTGAATTCCTTAAAACAGAGAAACAGCTACAGCTGTACAGTGGTATACAGCTGTGCAATTCATGATATAGAAGACTAATGTGCTTTAAGATGGTGATTTGTTGTTGGCAGTAGTGGGGAACTTTCAGGCTGTGGAACGTTGCTCTAGTTTCACTGAAATCAGTAGATTCCTTGGAGATCTGTAGGCAGAAAAGTCACAGCATTCTCTTCTGTTCAATTCTAACAGTGTTTCTGCAGCATCTTTTATACATACAGCAAACCGTGAGTACAAATGTCGTCTGTCAGAGACAGCAACTTGTCCATCCTGTGGAAATACTATGATGATTCTAGTTTCCTCTTTCAAAACTACTAGATGCAGTGTGATTACATCTTGCAGCTAGGCTGCAGCCTGACGACTAACTCTGCACCCCACTGAGAGTTTTATTTATTTCAATACTATTAACCGCAAACAAGAACGCACCAGAATGTAGCCACTGGAAGCTTGTTAATAGGCCTTAAAAACAGGGTGTGAATTATTGAGAATATGATGTCATGCCAAAAGTAGTTTTTGAAAATTTTCCAGTAGGAAAAAAATATGAAATATCAGCCTAACTTCTAATATTTTTTGAAGTTTTTCATTAGATCTAATATGTGACTTGATACGGACGCATTTTGTTAGCAGAACAGCGTGTTATGTAGTGGTATGTGCAATTTGTGGAACAATGTTCAAAAATTTTTTTTCTGTTGCTGTTATTTCAGCAACACCTGAATTCCTTAGGTCCATGTGCAATGTTTTAGAACAGATTCCAAGATTAATATTTAACAAGTGTTTTTACAAATATTTGAACTGTTGTCCTTTTAGCAGAAGTACATGGTGCCCTCCTAATAAATTAAGGACTAATTTAAAGTTCCATTAGTCAAAGCACACCCATGGAATTCAAAGGCAAATAAGGGAACCCTTAAACCGAATGAAAAGCTCTACTCATTTGATTTTAAGGATTTATTTTACCTGTATTCAGACGTTCAATCCATGTTATTACAACATGCAGTTAACTTTAAAGCATGAAAGGTGCTGTTCTTATGTCAAAGCATGAAATGTATTCTATTAATGTTGGCTGTGTGGCATTCCTCAGGTGCTTTTTATCCTGACAACACCAAAGATTTTGAAAAAAGAGATGATGCTGTGAAGCCTGGAAGCCAGTACACTTACATATGGGATGTAACCGAAGATCAAGGTCCAGCTGAGGGAGATACAGACTGCATAACCAGGGTTTACCACTCTCACATAGATGCTCCAAGAGATGTTGCCTCGGGGCTTGTTGGGCCTTTAATCATTTGTAGGAAAGGTAAGACACAAATAAATAAATACATATGAAAGGTGATTGATAATAGCTATTGATAAATATAAATGAAATTAATTTACTGGAAGAGGAGAAGATTAAAGTTAATTTTGAAAGAGCAGTTTTTTGTCTTCACCATTAACTGTCTTTTAATACTACAGGATGTGATTCGATTTTGTGTGTAATGGTAAACATAATTTGCAGAATATTTTGTCCACAAATGTACATGAGTGAAATGTGTTCACAATACTAATGCAAAAGGATCATACCGACTGAAAGAATAAATGTTTTGTAATCTTATCATATACAATATTTATTCTTAATAAAGTTCTTTTATGGCATCTACCAAAACCAGTTTTTATTTTCTGAACATGTCTGTAAGTTTATGTGTACACTCAAGATAAGTGACAAAATATCAAGTAAACAGTAACCAGCCTTACTGATACTACACTTAAAACTGAAAAGATAATGTCAGTTGCCAAAGAATATACTGCTTTCTTTTTCAGGTACAATGAATGAAGGCAGTGATAGACACATTGATGCTGAGTTTATCCTTATGTTCTCTGTGATGGATGAAAATCTCAGTTGGTATCTAGAGGATAATATCAAGACATACTGTTCTGAGCCTTCCAAAGTTCATAAAGATGATGAGGACTTCCAGGAAAGCAATAAAATGCACTGTGAGATAACTTTATATTAATGTCACTTGTCATTGATATGAAGAAGTATTGTTTTTTATGGGTTGTCTCTCTTAAAGGTTTTTTTTAAGCAGAACAATTCTTTCTTGGAGAATTAAGCTTCTTTCAAATTAAAAAAAAAAAAGTGATGTCAGGTATTTTACTATCAAGCCTTTGGAACTGTGATACAAAATTCATAGATACTAAAAATTTTGCCAGTACTTTTTTGGCAGTATAATTTCCCAGGCATTCTAAACAGTTATATGATTTTTTTTCTAAGTCCAAAACTCTATGCTATATAATGTTGCAGTTTAGAAAAACAGTTTTTACTGTTAGTTTCAACAAAGAAAATATCTTTGGCTCTGGCATGGATTCCAGAATCACAGCTAGAACTGCAGGTAGATGTGAAGATAAAGTGTGTCTGATGCGTGTAACTTTCAAAGGTTCGATGTTTTGTTTTGAGCCTCTTTCTATCCTGAAGAGCAGAGTAATGATTGTATGACACCCATTTTTGAACTAAAGATTCTTAGCTCTGTGAATAAGTAACTTTGTTTGTTCATTTGTTTTCAAGCCATCAATGGGTATGTGTATGGATACCTCCCAGATCTTACAATGTGTGTGGAAGATAAGGTAAAATGGCATCTTTTTGGCATGGGTAATGAAGCTGATATCCATTCAGCCTACTTTCATGGGCAGACCTTAATAGAAAGGCATCATCGAGTTGACACCATCAACCTCTTCCCAGCCACGTTTATTGATGCTGTCATGATACCAAGGAGTCCTGGGGAATGGCTGCTGAGTTGCCAAGTGAATGACCATATCGAAGGTACAGAATAAGTTACAGGGTTATTTTTCTTTTCCCTTCCTTTCTTTCTTTTTTTTTTTTTTTTTTTTTTTTCCAGCTTGAGCTACCAATTGAATGAGTCTTTCTAGCATGACTCCTGACATGGTTATATGCCAAATAATATTCTCTAGGTAACAAAGCTCTTATAACACTTGAAATGCCTAAAAGTGTATTAGAGACTTTTGCAAACTTCAGCTTTAGACAAACAATATCATGATGTTTGCCTCTTACTGAAAGTAACTGATCACAATTTTCTGTTTGCCAGCAAAAAAAGTTGTCGCTAATCCCATATTTGGGCAAGGGCATAGTTCAGACAGGTTAACTTACCTGCTGACAAAGACATGTTCTGGAAAGTACATTGGCTAATTATCAGAGATGATCTGCATTTGTCTTCCTTGTATCTTCTTGTATTTCCAGTGTTTATTAAATTATGAAATACTTAGAATCTAATTCCATGCTTTCATATGATATCTATGTATAATCTATATCCCTCTAAATGAGTAACAGAAGTCTTTGCCACAAAAGTGGAAATAAACACTGAACTCAAAATCATGCTCCAAGATCTGAAAATTCTGATATAGAAAGGAGTATGTTTAACCTACAATTTCAGCTACAGGGGATATAAGTTTGGAGTTAACTATCACGCGAAGCAGTATCCTGAAGTGGTTGAAACTTCATGGGCAATACTTAAATCTCAATCCCAAAAGATAGCTCAATATATAGCTGTAAAAAGCCTTTTTTTTTTGTATCATTTGTACCTTAAATTATTATTTTTTTTTATTATTTGTAAAGGACATTTGTTAATGGATCTTTCTCCGAGAGTGCAGAGACCCAGGAGTTTCCCAAATAAACCATTGATTAGAGTTAGAGGAAACATGGTTCATCTTGTAGTACCTAGCCTTGGCTGCACTGCCATCTAACAGTACACTGTTTTCACTCCAACCTGATCTTTTCTGTAACTTTTTTAAAATCTTTTCTGTACCACGTTAGTTGTATCTTTACAAGCAGAATTCCCTTTACCACACCTGTCTGCTTACCATAAACACTATGGTCATATCTCTATACCCTTGCTCAGCTGGTCTACATGCTTTTATATCATTCATCTTTTCTTTATTTGTGATTTGTGTATCCATCAATGGTATGGGAATCCTCCAGGGAAAAGTAGGAACTATTAGAAGCATGGGAAGAAAAATAAAGTGTAGTTTCTTCTCCTTAGTTTTCTCTAACTCATTATTTTTTTTTCCAGGTGGTATGCAGGCCCTTTTTACAGTAAAAGATTGTAGGAAATCCACAACAGATCAGAATGAGAGTGCAAAGATAAGACAGTACTTCATTGCTGCTGAAGAGATTATCTGGAATTATGGCCCATCTGCAATGAATCATTTTACAGGACAAGAATTAATTTCTGACAGGTAAATGTCTATAATGAAGAAGTTTAACTTTCAAGCAGAATTGATAGAGCATGCTAAATAAGGTAAGCCTTATGCTAGAATTTACTTTTAACCAGAATTTCTCATTGTCCTCTGCTCTGCTTAATTATTAATGCCGAGATAAATATCCAAACAAATCAAGACCATTCTTTCCCTTGCAATCTTAATATAAATTTTGCTGTAATGTTAGTAATTGCACTGAGATAAAGATTAATTGTAATGCCATATGTAGACGATCACCTTTGACATTTCAAGTTGGTTGATTACTCTGAGTTAGGGAGCTGGAGTTCATGGTCAGCACCTTACCTGATGAAAAACCATGATAACTTCATCTCAACCAGCAAATCATTTGTACAAGGTTGCTTTGCCATTTGCTCTCTGTCTGTATGTTTAATATCTGGATGGAGCCACTGAATATATTGATTCCTCTGATTTTTATTCACTGAAATGAGTTAAATAATACTTATCTGCTCCACACCTGACCTGCTTGTAAGACATTGAAAGGTCCTTTTTTTTTGAAGAGTGAAAGTGTACACTAAATCTCCATAATTTCTGCTTAGATGTTATATATTCTGCGTGTTTGTATCTACTGTTGGTAAATTATGTATAACCGTTAATAAAAAGAACTTTTGGAAGAGTAGAGCTAACGTTACAAATTGTCAGTTAGAAATCTTTGTTGATTACTCTCATGCTGGCTTTATAAGGGCAACGTAGCAGAATGTCTTTCCCTTAAAGAAAAATTGGTGAAGAATAATTGATTCCTGCACATCCTTATATGGAACTGTGTATAAGTGCATGGTGAGATCACTGACTGGAGACTCAGAAGACAATCTCAGTATGTGATATGTTAGAGAATAGGATTGAGGTCCTGACTGCCTTTATAAAGCTGAGCATTATGACTTAACTGTTTGCATCTATTACAATTTCTTTCACACAGTGAATCTCAGATTTTTTTTGAACAAAGTGAGACAAGAATTGGTGGCTCTTACAAAAAAGCCATTTACAAGGAATACACAGATGGTACTTTCACGGAACAGAAAAAGAGGATCCCAGAGGAAGTACACCTTGGACTCTTAGGTAAGACATTTAGAATGATTTCATATCAAGAGTTTATCAGAGTAAAGTATCACTTCCAATGGCTGGCCAACAGTGCCCCTCCACCTTCTCCCTCCTTGGCATTCCCTTCCTCCTGTGGACACTGGTGCCTGTGGCTTCCTCCAACAGACATCTCAGGGTGTAAGAAAAGCTCTTGAGGACAATGCTGAGGTGGCCCCATGTCTGTGGGAATATGCCACGGTCACCAAAGGTCAGGTATGCATTTCAAGGCAAGGTTATGGAGATCTAGCCCTATTTATAACCTGCCTGATTCTGACAGGGCTTTGGGATGAGTTTGAGGTTGGTACTAATGTCTGTAGATCCCTTTAGAAAGGGATGAACTGGCCTGTGTTGCATCGGGCCTTCATGAGAAACTGGGAGGTGAGCATTCCAGTTGCAGCTGGGGTGCCGTGAGATTTGGGCCATATGGCAGGAACCTGGTCTGTCGTCACATAAGCCCAGGGGCAGTTCCTTGTGACAGGAAAAGCAGACAGCCATTCCTATGAGCTTGTGGTAATCACTACATCACTTGATACAAAAACCATGTGCTCTTTTCTAGGACCCGTTATCAAGGCAGAAGTGGGTGAAAGCATCAGGGTGACTTTCCGAAACAATGCCAGCCGCCCATTTAGCATCCAGCCCCATGGTGTGAGTTACCGCAAGAACAACGAGGGGGCATTGTACCATGCTGCCTCCAGAGGTGCGCCTGTGGACAGGGACATTGCAAGCACCAGAGAACAAGTTGGCATATATGTTAATGCATTAAGGGTGGCAAAATAAACAAGTTTTATTGGGCTTAAATCCTAATACTGATTTCTATAACAGATAGTGAATCTCCAGCCTCCCATGTTAGTCCTGGTACTACATATACATATGAGTGGAACATACCAGAAGATGTGGGTCCCACAGACCAAGATCCTGACTGTTTAACCTGGCTCTATTACTCAGCTGTGGATGCAGTCAGAGACACCAATTCTGGCCTTGTGGGTCCGCTTTTGGTGTGCAGGAAAGGAGCTCTACTTCCTTCTGGGAAACAGGTCAGTCAAAGAGGAAAAAAAATGAAATCATTTGCATCATCATAACTGAATCTGCTTTCTCTTCCTGAACTGGGCCCACGGGGCCTGCCACATTAATGACTAACGACCACCTCCCTCCACATCACTATCTCACTCATTTGCTGAGGGGAATACATAAAATGAAAAGAAGTGGGTTTTGTTTAAAAAAAAAAAAAAAAAAAAGGAAAATTAATTTGTTCCCAGATAAGCAGACACTGTACTGTGAAACCATCATCGCAGTGAATAATCACCAGCTTTCAAGTCTTAACTAGGAAGAGGATGACTGGAAAAGTTTAGAGGCTTTCAAGGCCAAAATATGAATTCAATTCTGGAGGTTGTTCCTGCTGGTAGAAAGAGCATTAGCAGAAGATACCTACCCACCAGATACAGCAATTAGATAGCTTTGAGGTTGTCTGAATGAAGAATCAATATATGCATCTACTGCAGTTTTTGAATTATTCTCAAATTGTTATACACGTTGATTTTTTTTTCACAGATATTTTTTTTTCTTACATGGTCTGTTCACTCATTTCTATTTTCCTTTGTGCTGTTTCTTCTCAACAGAAAAATGTAAACAGGGAGTTTTTTCTACTTGTCACAGTATTTGATGAGAATCTAAGCTGGTACTTGGATGACAATATTTTGATGTTTACGTTAAATCCTAGTAAAATTGACAAAGATGATGAGCACTTCCAGGAGTCTAACAAAATGCACTGTAAGAAAATTATTTATTACAATTAGCTAGTCAAATGCTTCTTTTCTACAGTTTTGTGTTTTAGTTTTGTGATTTCATAGTGGAGATTGGGAGACTGTATATCAGCAGAGACGTTTCATTCCTGTCCATTGGAATAAGCCTGTATTTGAATGCAATTCAATTTTAGCTCAGTGTGGTCATCAATTCAAAAACATAATGCCAGCTGTTCAGTGTCTTGCATAGCAGTCATATTTAGCACTGTTATGTAACACTTTTAGCAGCCCATGTGCAATCCCTACAAATGCAGCCCCCTAACAAGAGGAAAACTGATCTCTGCCCTACAGATGATGTGGCTGAAAGGAGGATTTTGTGTCTGTGGCTGATTCTGGATTCCTTTACCAGCACTGCAGATACCTTACAATGAAAATCTTTACTGCTTTAATAGGGCAGAGCCACGCTTCACAGTGAAAGTATTTTGATACTGCAGCAAATTATTTGAAGTTTCACATTTGCCCGTGAACTTTCTAAAATTTCCCTCTGGCATTTCTGCTATTTACAGAGCCTTGGTACTGAGAATTCAGTGGTACCTGTGAGGCCCAGGCTTTGAAAGGTTTGCATAGGTGAGACTAGTAAGAATTAAACAACAATTTGGATTATCTCCACTGTGTGGCTGTAGCACACTTACGGGGTATAAAGCAGTGGAAGTTGCAGGTGGGCAAGTCAGCTCGCTGTGCTTTAGACGATGAAAGTGAGAACAGTTTGATTGTTTTTAAAAGTTGTTTTGCTTGATTTGATTCTCTAGTTTTGTTGTTGTGATAAAGTATTTTACTATTGATATTTTGTGAGTCTAAGGCATCACATTACATGTTAGGTGTTATTTATTTTTAAGTATTATATTTAAGTGTTATTTAATTTGTATTGCAGAATTAAGTTGTGTTAATGAAAGTGGGTTTTGCTTCCTCAAATCTTCTACAGCTATTAATGGCTATATGTATGGTAATCAGCCTGGTCTTGAGATGTGCAAAGGAAATGTGGTTTCCTGGCATTTGATGGGCTTGGGGTCAGAAGTCGATGTTCATGGGATATACTTTTCAGAAAACACATTCCTAACAAAAGGAACAAGAAGGGATACAGCAAATCTGTTTCCACATACGTTTCTCACAGCTATTATGAAGCCTGATTCCAAAGGTAAATGTCTAGTTGTTTTTATTTGTTTGTTTTTAGTCTGTATCCCAGACACAGAAGTATTATGTTGCTACAGAAGTTCATTGCAGCACTTCCTCCGATTGGCCTAAAATTTGCTGGAGGCCACTGCCTCGCAGAGGTTCTCTTGCCACAATTCACAGCTCATTTGCAACAGGCAAACATCCCCAATGAGGCCCAGAAGAGCCCTTTTAGGGCACCTGCTCTTTACCCTAAGCACTTTGACGTGCTTGCATAGCTCTGCTGCCAAATGGGCAGGATCATGTTTTCCCATTGAACCTTGCCAGACTTTGGGAGCAGTCACTCTTCCAGCTCCGGTGTGCCATGCCTACCTGCAGGAAGGTGTCTGCAGGTCCTCCGTATGTGCCAAAGGTTGCAGAATGGTGGACAGGAAACAATTTAAAGCAGGCTTTTATTTCATCCATTTTTGCTTTCACATGTTGGTGACAGTCCGGTCTATGTACATAAAACTATATGACTAACAAAAAAACAAAAAAGGTTTGTTTGCCCCCATGGTACTGTGAAGTGTATGGAACTATTTTATGATATTTTAAATTTTGAACAAAATGATTGAAAGGAGTAAAAATGTACATATTTATCTTTTTGTATGAGCAGGATTGATCTACTATACAAGAATTTTAATGTTTTAGTGCTTAAAAGATCCCATTTCTTCTTTAGAAACTACTTTCTTATGAGCATTTTATGCTTAAATAGAAACTCTAAGTAGGAGGTATTTTGATCCTTGGACTACAGCATAGTGTGTAAACTGTATGTAAGCTTCTAATGCTAAAGCCTTGATTTTCCTAGCTTCTGTGTCTGTGTTGAATCATATTACTACAAGTAATCGTGTTAGGTAAAGAATCTCAGTGTTCCATGATCAGTAGCCTGTGTTTCGGTCTCTAAAATCTAAATCAAAACAGATAATGCAGTTTCAAGAGCTACAATAACAGATTTTTGTCTTCAAGTCTTTGTTTCTCGTACAATCTCTAGGAGTTTTTGAAGTGTCATGCCTGACAACAGATCACTACACAGGGGGCATGAAACAGAAATATGAAGTGAAACAATGCCATTGGTGGAATGTGGATCCATCCCTATATTTGCATGAAAAGACTTACTATATTGCTGCAGTGGAAGTTGAATGGGACTATTCTCCTAACAGGACATGGGAATTTGAGCGGCACCAGTATCATGAGGAAAGGTACATTGGAATGTACACAAGGGGAAAAAGATGGAAAAAAGCAAACAAACAACTTATCCTCTGAACAATTTCCTCCTTGCAATCCAAGCATTTCTATACACATTTTCTTCGCATATACATTTTTAGGGCTCACTTGAATTTGTAGTCCTTCCAGTAATGTTGTCATATAACTGAGAGGCAAACATCATAATATTCATGAAATGGTCCAGCACAAATATTATGTGTGGCAGCTGCAGGATTTATTGGATCCTGGATATTGCATGTGTGTTTATTATTTACTGATGTTGATACAGTCCTTGCTGTGGAATGCTTAAATTATTCAGTAAGTTGTAAATAAGATGACAGCTTTGTCCTGATGATTAATTATAGGATATAATGGTTCTTTGTCTCATGTTTATCTGAACTCTGAATAAGGTTTCTTTTCACTCCCCTCATTTCTTTAGCTTACGCAAGATGAGATGTTAAGTCCGTGACAGAATCTACTTACGGTGAAGCTTGTCACCTTGTTGTTTTACTCCCAGTATTTGAATCTTGCTGAGAGTGAAACGTTAGGATCTAATAATTCATGCCAATTAGCAGAAGAGGATAAATAATTACCTGATGAATTTGTGTGTGACCTTTCTGCCTATATAGCTTCAATTGAGCATGAAGTAGATTCTGTCTATATTTGTTTATTGACTTAGTTGTGTGTGTCTATGTGTGTATATATATGTCCAGCCTGATAGCAGATTTCCTTGTCCTGCATGCCATAGAGAACTCTTTCATAGTCCTAAGCATTAGTATGGACTATGCTGTTACTTGGCTTTTATTTATTTATTTTTTGTTCTTTCTCCAACCCCATGATCTCAGCAGAGAATCAATCCCTCATGTTTCAATTCAGCAAGGCACGTAAGCTTTGCAAGTTTTAGGCCTCATTTCAGATCAATAAAAGTTGCTGAGGACTTTATTATTCAGTATGCTTGTTGGATGACCTTGTCATTTAAGGTATCTCCTAGGCCAAGCACTCAGCATTCTCTCAAACACTGTAGAGTCAGTCTATCTATAGTGTGTTTATTCTGTTGTGGGTTAAGTGACCTCCCAGCCTAACAGAGTGTTTTCATGTTGAAGACACCAGTGGCCTGTGAGATCCTGTGAGAGTACTGTTCCACTGAGCTAGATTTTTGTTTGATGGTTAATTAAACAACCTGCAAAAGAAGGTATAAAATACATGAAGAAATGTCAGATATATTCTCGTCTATTTTCTGTGTTTTGTTTTGTTTTGTTAATTATTATTATTTTGGTTTGGTTTGTTTTGCAGCCCTGGCAATACATTTTTAAATAAAGAAGACAAGTTCATTGGCTCAAAGTATAAAAAGGTAGTATATCGCGAGTACACTGATCAGACATTCAGTACTCCCAAAAACAGAGCAGAGGAAGAGCAGCACCTGGAAATTCAAGGTATAGTCATCATGAAGTTCAGTTTCAGAATTGGGAAGAAATGCAGTGGAACAAAACAAGCAGACACAACTTGAACAATACTGAGTATGGTCCTAGCCACACAAAGTGCCTAAAGCTACATGGAATTGCTACTTACATAGTACAATGCTTCTCCTGCAAGATAACATTGCTTGCTTTACAAGAGAATAAATAAATAAATATATAAATCTGGTTTGCTGCCTGATCACAGACCACTGTTTTCAAAGTTGACATTTTGGGCACCAACATCCAAGCTGACTTCAAATACATAGTATTTGTGAAAGTGCTCAGAGTTTCTAAGATGCAGGCCTCTATTTAGATGCCTAACTTCAACTACTCAAATTATCGTATCATAATGAATGCACATTATCCATGTCTAGTTTTTAGCTGAATTATGATTATATCTCAAGGTCGTTGTGTATTTCAACACCCTAAACTGTCTCTCTCTCTCTCTGGTCTGATCATTTGTAAAACCAGCTTAATCTTTCTTTTCAATACAACAGGGCCACTGCTTATGTCCAATATTGGAGATAGAATTACAATAGTTTTTAAGAACCTGGCATCAAGACCTTATTCTATACATGCCCATGGAGTGAAAACAGACGGTTCTGTTGTTGCTGTAACCAACCCAGGTATCAAAGCACCCTTGTTTATTTCTAACAGGTAACATCAAGCCTTCTCATAAGGTTTAGCAAGCTTTTCTTTCAGGACAGCAGGAAATACCTCGGAGTTCTTGTTTTCTTGGTTTTATTTTTTGTTTTTTGTTTTGTTTTGTTTTTACCTCAGATTCTTACATTTTGAAGCTGATACATCTGCAATCGAAATGCCCCTCATAACTATTGCTATATATCCTATTCCTTGACAAATCAGTAATTTTTTGACACAACTTTGTACCTTTTAAGACAGCAAACAGATTTGTCTACAGAGGGAGAGCATGGCTTATGCTAGCTGTTATTTTAAAAGTTGTTGTGATATTTACAAAAGATACATTTTTTTTTTTTTTTATTATTCAGTATGGTAAACTGGACAGTGCGGCCACACAAAAGAATATTGGCAAGAAATGTCAGTGATCTGCAGAAGAGAAATAACAATAAGAAGCTAGGCAGTGCAGTAACTGGGGAGAGGAAGATCAAGACCAATATAAACTGTAAATGGAGATAATACCTGATAATACCTGTTTCAGGACTTTTTACAGATCAACACACAGAAAAATTCTAAAATTCATCAATATTTATTTATTTAATTCAGGTGAAACAAAAATGTATGTCTGGAAAATACCAGCGAGATCTGGTTCTGAGAGAGGTGATCCACAATGTATTGCATGGGCATACCATTCAACGGTGGACATCATTAAGGTATATTACTAGTATCAGTCTAAAATATTTTCTTCATGACTTCAGCATTCATATACTTACAGCGAAAGGGAGACAAGTCTGACACTTCTGCTTTCTCTGTGAAGTTGTTCCCTTATTATGATACCTTTGAATTTAAAGGCCTCTTGAATAATGCAGGAAAGTCAGGGCAGAATTTGAAAGTCACAGTCCCTGATGTTCTTGCTCTCTGTTTCTTTCCTGCTACTCATACAGATCACCTCATGAATATTTTATTTTTAAAGATATCACTTTATAGCTCCCTCAATATCTCAGCAGTCGTGTGGGAAAACTAACACGGAACTGTGGAACATAAATCTGCCTTTTTCACACAAGCGTCCATTAACTTAATATGACGAATCATTTTTAATAGAAAGTATTATTTCCTGCATGTCTGTCCTGGTTTTGATTGGGATACAGTCAGCTTTCTTCAGAGTAGCTTCCGTGGTGTTGTTCTGGATTAATGATGGAAAATAGTGTTGGTAACACTCTGATGTTTTAGCTTTTGCTGAGAACTGCCTACAGAGGTGTTTGTTTCTCACACTGCCTTGCCAGCCAGGAGGCTGGGGTTGCACAAAAGGCTGGGAGGGACACAACCAGGACAGCTGGCCTCAGCTGACCAAAAGGAGATTCCCTATTAGATGAGGCTGTGCTCTGTAAGAAAAGCTGTGGAGGGGGAGGTGGGATGCTCGGAGTGGTGGTGCCTGTCTTCCCCAGTAACTGTTACGAACGAGCCCTGCTGCCCTGGCAGTATCGGCCTGCCAATGGGAAGTAGTGAATGTACTGCTCATTTTGCTTTGCGTGCATATGCAGTTTTTGCTTTACCTAGTAAACTGTCTTTATATCAACACACTTTTATCTTTCCAATTCTCTCCCCCATCCCGTGGTTAGAATGAGTGAGCAGCTGCATGGGGCTCAGATGAAAGCCAGGGTTAACTCACAATGGTGTCTCAATAAACATGAATGCAAAAGTGCCAAGTTATTTAATATCAACAGTGTGAAATGTTTTTAACGGAAAACAGCTGCAAAATCCTAAAGCGTAAAAAGAATTAAAAAAGAGAGAGAGAGAGAGAGAAAAAATAAAATGGAATAAATGTTTATTTCTAGCAAGAAATTAAAACATTTTTCTCCATAGTCCATTGTACTTAACCCATGTGTAACACTGATTAAATAACCTTATTTGTCTGGCACTGACTACCTTTATTGTCAGATACCAACAGCTGTAAAAATAACAACAGGGTTCATGTCTGTCATTAAAAAAAAAAAGAAGTTTCTGCTTTTATTAGTCTTAAAATTATTTGATTTTCTTATTTTTAATTTCAGGACACTTACAGTGGATTAATAGGCACTCTTGTTGTGTGTCATAGACATTATTTGCCATCATTTCATACTAAGAAGAAAGTTCAGTTTGCTCTTCTGTTTATGATTTTTGATGAAAATGAGTCATGGTACCTGGATGAAAACATTAAAACCTATTCTCCCAACCCGCACCGTGTTGACAAAGAGGATGAGGAATTTCTTGAAAGCAACAAAATGCATGGTATGTTTCCCAATTTAGTTGGCGTAACTCTGGAAACACCATAAAATTATGTGTTTGAAAGTACTGCATATAAATTTGACTTTCTTACCTCCCTGAATTTCCAGTTACAGGGTGGAGGGCCTGAAAAAATTCACTCACACTATTTGAAAATATTGTTGCTGCCACTGAATGACTTTTTTTTAATCTATGAAAAAAATGGACAAAAAGAGTAAAAAGTAAATTTGAAATTTAATGCCAGCAAATAATCGGAATAGGTTGGTAATATGCGTCCTGAAAGCATGTCCTCATAATGCTTACCCTTTTTGAGAGCCATAGGAAATGCAGACCTTTCAGAACTGTAGCGCAAGTATTGGTGTAAAGTAAAGCATTTTACTTTTAACTACCTCTTGCTTTCTAGTTATGTGTGGAAGGTACAAACAGACCCGTTCATAATATGCTGTCTCTTTTGGTAAGATAACAATGCATTAATTCATTTAAAAAAAAAATGTATACACCATTCAAAGCAGCCACTTTTGCCTGGCAGTAGCTTTCAACTCTCATGTTCTCTTAAAGCCTAGAGAATAACAAGAAACAAAATCTTTTTTATCGTTCTCTTTCTTTTTAGCCATTAATGGAAAAGTGTTTGGAAATTTACATGGTCTTACTATGCACGTTGGAGATAAAGTAAGCTGGTATTTGATGGGAATGGGCAATGAAATAGATATTCACACAGCACACTTCCATGGCCACAGCTTTGACTATAAGGTAACTGGTTCTTTCCATTCATTTCTGGTCATGTTAAGAATAAGAGGTAGAGCAAATACCAGGAAGCGTCACCGTTTTTGAAAAGTCAGATGTTATAGTATTAAGCAGCAGACTTGTAATTTGACCTTCAAGTCTTTTTATGCCCATAACTTGTATTTGATCAAGACACAAAAGACAGATCCATCTGCCAGTAGCGTTTTTTGGCTGGTGACTTCACAAGTTGCTTTGACAAAGTAGCTGTGAATTTCAGAACCATAGACTGGTTTGGGTTGGAAGGGAACTTAAAGCCCACCCAGTCAAATGCCCTGCTGGGGGCAGGGACCCCTCCCCCCCAGCCCAGGCTACCCAAATCCCATCCAGCCTGGCCTTGGGCAAAACCAGTGATGGGGCAGCCCCAGCTGCTCTGGGCAGCCTGGGCCAGGGCCTCACCGCTCTCATGGTGAAGAATTTCTCTCTTTTATCTCACCTAATTCTACACTCTAGATTAAACAAGAAATTTAATATTTTCGTGACTGTGGTATGAGAACCACTGCACTTTTTTTCCTTCATTTCCACTTTTTTCCACTATTTTATTCATATTTTAAGCACAAAGTATAGAAAAATTCTTCTATAGAAATGACATACAGTAGATATCTTTTTACTCAGGTGTGATTAAAAAGTTTGAGGGAGTATGAGTAAAGTGTAGTTTGTTTTACTGCCATCTGGTTATGCCACACTGTTTAACGATTGCTGGTTCTCATCCTGAAGCAAACAGGAGTTTACCGGGCAGATGTCTTTGATTTGTTCCCGGGGACATTTCAGACCGTGGAAATGATCCCACAGAACCCTGGAATATGGCTATTGCACTGCCATGTTACCGATCACATCTATGCAGGCATGGAAGCAACCTACACAGTGCTTCCAAAAGGTCAGTTAATCTACCTCAGTAATATTAACTATGAATCTGAATCGAAAAGAATTCTGAACGTTCTTGTTCTTGTATCTACAAAGTTAATACTATTCAAAAGCAACTTTCATGTACTAAAAAGACAGAGCACAAGGTATGAGTTATGCTAATTGACAGAAAGAGAGCAGTACTACAAAATGCGTATGTCTCTGTATATATATGCAACTATATAATGCATGATTATACTAATACATGTAAATTAGGTTGTTAAACACCATCTAGTTATATTATACCTAATTTGAAGAATACATTTTGTCAAACTTGCGCAGATAATAAAAAACTGACTCAGACTACACAGAAAGAGATGTATAAAAAGACTTCTACGTCTAGAAGCACTATGTCATTATCAGCTAAGTATAGTCCGGTGCATTAAAACGTACACATCGGTGCATTTTAAAGCTGTTTTTAAATCTAACTCAGGATGTGTAAAAGGTTCAGAGATCCATTGCTCTCATCTTCGACTCCGTTATCTATATGCAAAGGCTCTTCTTTTGATGGAACAGGTATAACAAAAGCTATTTTTCCTCCTCACAGACAAACAGTCTTTGTTGCCAAAATTATTCAGTCAGCTCAAGCGTAAAGGTACGACAGACATGCAAGACTGAAGAAAACATTTTACCACACTGATTCTCCAAGGTCTGCCTTCAGTGAAGAACTGCTTGGGAAGTCTGGACAATTCATCTCATCTATTGGTGTTTTAGAAGACTTCATTTGGTGGCCCACAGTTACCAGAAGGACCATAGACCCAAGATAGATGAAAGGATACAATAGCTTATATTTTTCCTTAAATAAAAATAATATCTTGCAAGCTAACCATGTTCTAGGTGATGCCTAATGCATGTTGTTTAAGTGCTGAGAAACATGAAGAGCCAAATGAAAGATACTTTCCATGTTATGTTTATTATTTTTTAATTAGTAAATAACTGTGTAACAGCAAAATTCATTTTAGGTGTTTTTCCTAGCTTTGATGTCACATTTTACTAGTCAGACATCTCAGTAGCTATTCCAAGGAAAACTGGAATTCAATTATCCAATTATTCACTTTATCCATAGGTTCTTGAATTATTTTATAATTTTATTTCAAGATAGTGAATTTAAGAGATGCAATGTCTGACTTATCACAGTTGCACACAGTTCATAACTGTTTGTGGTTTTATGTTATGAAAATAATTAACAAAAGAGACACAGTTATGCTGACATAAGCCTGATAAAATTAAGACAGTGAAGGGTAAAATATGGTGACTAGTATACCTAAGAGCTTTGCCCCAAATCCTGAATAGCTACGTTTTGCTTCTATTGTTGTAGTGCATAGCTAGACAAATTAAGCACTTCTCGACAGCTAGAAGCAACAGTACTACTGCTTGACTGATTCTTGGTCAAAAATGTAAGCAGCTAGAGCAGGTATCTTTGTACCATCCAGTTGTGTTTTAATAACCTGACTGCCCAAGTTAGAGCAGAGCTCTCCCTTTGGCTCATCCAATCCCTCACTTGTAACATATAACAGGTAAGAATGTATTATACAGACAGGCAAAGCAAAATACCTGGGTTTACAGCTTACCAGCGTAAAGGACATTTCTTCTCTGTACAAGTCTAAACTGCTTTGGCTTTTTTTTGAAAAACAGGAACATTCTGTTGAAATCAGACGACTCCCTACTAGTAAATTAGATCACTGATTTTGGCTGTATCAGACTTGCCACATAAAGAAATTAAAACTACTCTCTTTTGTTTTGTCTTGGATGTTTTTATTTAGAATGTAGATGATCTCTTCTAATTGCCCTTTACCAGTTTAAGTAACGTTACAGGTTTAGTGAAATTGGAGTTGAGAGCCTATGTCAACTAATTAGGTCTTTAGCTGTTTACAGGATCAGAGAATCATTGTTTTATTTGTAGTAGACTCTCAAAGAACATTATTTATAAGACAGTCATAAACATTGTGATAGTTTACTAGGACTAAATTTGAGCTGAAAGAGCAGAAGGATGCCATCTGCCCAAAAGGAAGACAAATCAGTACATAAATGCACGCATACGAGACACTTATCAGAAGACCTGGAAGAAACATATTTCAGCTACATCTGTGACCTAGTGATACTTCAAATACTTGCAAGTACTATTCAAGTACAACAGAAGAAAGCATACAAAAACAGCAAGCAAGCAGTAGTATGTATCTTCCATTCCCCTTAAGAACATTTTTGTATCTTTAATTTACAGCCTTTTCCTGTAAATTGCTAAATGAAAACAGTTTCACTGTAACACTTGCAGGGGTATGTATATAAGATGACAGAGCAGCGGACTGGACTTTCCAGATGGAATTCAAGGGAATGTCTATTTTGCAAAATCCAATTCCACTTACAAGAGTAAAGTACTTACTTTTACTTACACAATTAAATACATGACTAAGCGTAAATTCCTCTCTAGGTCAGTGATCCAAGTAGCTAGCATATAATTAAAACTAACTCCCTGTTTTACTTTCAGTGACTATTGTATGTACAATTGTACTGCACAGTCCATATTTTTCAGCTGCTTTGGCCATAAGTTCATCCTTATTTACAGGATGAGTGACACCTATGCCTAGTAGTTTAATAGCTATGTTTTTAACCTGGCGACCAATTACTCAGTTCTGGTTTACTGACAAAGTGCAATAGTGTTAGCTTCAAAGGAGATGCTCTGCCTCAAATAAGTTGTCATTCAATAACTGTCATAAGGTTTTAGCTCAGAAATAAGGTGATTTATATGTAGGGGGACTCACAGTGGTTTTTATGTATTTCTCTTTTTAATTTTTTTTTGTTATTCCAGCACATTCATCCATGGTATTTGAATGAATAGTAGACATTCATTGTGTCTAGGTCAGCAGTTTCCTCTGGCTGCAGTGAAGAAGATGTGGCAGGAAAAATGCTGCAGTTCCATCCTCTGGTAGAAGACTAAGGAAATCCCTTAGTTCCAATTCCATTGCAACAACTGATAAAGTTTCTGCCCAAAGCAGAGGAGAAAATCATGTTTAGGGTATTTTGGTTAGAACAAAGAAACAAAAAAACATTAACAAGGTCATTACTAATTGAGGTCATCAAGTGACGTAAATATTGTAACTGAAATAAAAATCGGAGACACACCCATTAGAGAGCAAATACAGCTACGGGAAAATGATGTCTTAGATTAAAACCAAACCTTTATCTTAATTCATCAGGTCTACATGTGGCAGTAATGTTTACGGAAGTCTAATGTAGTACTCCACATGTTTCATAGCAAATGAAAAAGCAGCCCTGGAACTCTACCAGTACTCTAATACAGCACTATATGTTAAAACGGATGTTTTTCAATGAGCCTCTAAGAAGAGGCTGTTAAACACGTTCTGAAGTGCTTATTATAGCACAGTTATCACATGAAAACAAGTACAAAAAAAACCACAAACAAACATGCTAGCTCTTCAAACTAGAACTTTATAATGCAGCACGGCAACCAGTGCTGCACCACACAACTCAGTGATGCTGTTGTTCTGGCCCCAGGGAGCACATTGTTTTGTTTTAATACATTTATTTTATTCAGTCTTCTTATTCTGTCAAAAACAAACGCACGTTGCTTAGCTATGCAGTATTATTGGCTTCCTACAAACATATAACAACAGGACTACATCAGCTACTAGCGTTGGTTTCTTTACTTCTTTATTTCCACTAACCAAAGCGTTGTAACCCCACCACCACTCTGCCAAATGTTTCCTTCTGCTTAATGTGACCAACTATCAGTAACACATTGTAGTTTTTACAGTCTGTAACCTAATCATGAGTATACACTTAAATGCCCACTGGGTTATCAACAGTAGCCTGTTAGCTGTCATTGCTTAGAACCATATAGTCACTTAGCCCAGAAAAAAAGCAAACAATCCCTATCTTTTAGGGAAACTGAGTTCTTTAAATGGTATCTATTCTTGACCAATACAGAAGCAATGATTCCAACAATGCAATTGTTTTCAATATAAAATGAATGCCATCCTTTTTATATGAGGCAACACTGTATGTTGCAGAATGCTGCTCTGATTACGAGAAAGCCTGCTGAGTTTTCTTAGCTTTAAACATAGAAACTTATTCCCCTTTCTTTGAAAATATCACATCAGTATTCTCTAAGGCTGAACAATATTTAGAATGTCAGATGCTATACAAAGGCTTCTGTAGTTAGGTTATAATCAATTGATTTACCTTTTAGTGATGAAATAAGAACAGGATAGTCATTTTCAGTAAGTCTGGTTCTCTTGCAAAGTTCTGGAAGCAGTTTGTTCCACCATACAGCCTAATTCATAAAAACCCACAGCAAAAGTGTAAATTAACAATGACTGCAGTTAAGAGTATGAAAGACCTGCTAAAAATACACTGAACTAAGATCAGATGTATATGCAGATAGGTTACGATGGAATCAGTAATTAATTTATATAATGATTTGAAATGCAATGTTTTTGCTGATGTATTTCAAATTTTGTGTGACCTTTTCATACTTGACAGAGTTAAACAGTGCCCCCTAGTGTCTGTACAGATAAAGTGTTTGTAAGAAGACTTTTTCCCATCCAAACAGCTCCATGCAAAGTGGTGGATAAAATTATTGTAAGAACACTGCTGTGTCCTGACCTAATCTGCTTCCAACAGCTAAAGTAGCGAGCTATTTACTGTCATTTTGTCAATAAGAGTGAAAAGAGGGGGAAGAGATTTCTTTCTTTCCTTTTTTAAACATGGTAACCCTTTTCTACCACTTGTGTTCCGATTCATTATTGTACCCTCACAACTCTATAACCAACATGAAAATTATCAAAGAAACCATTTTTAGATCTGAACATAAAGCACAAATTTGGTCCTGAATGCAGCAATAGTATTTCCATCTGGTAGATAATCACCTTTGCTGAGTTTGGCCAACAAAAATGCAGACAATTAAGTAGCTGTGATAGGCAATGGAAGTAAAATCCTGTACTCCCCAAACACTGGAATAGAATCAGTTACATCAGTTAAAACTGCATGGAGGCCTATGTGAAAAATGGGACAAAGAATGTGAAATTTTTCACTACTGTACCAGTACCATTTTGATGGTAAGGTGTCACTAAAAACACAAGAACATACTTAAACGTGATACTATTTGAAGGATCTTCTCCTAGCTTATTACTAAAATATGACACGTTATACAATAATACCAAACAAATTAGAACACGGATTAGTGAGAAACTAGACAGTTTTCCACTTATAATGGAAAAAAATTACTCTGTTTTCTGAGGTCCTCTGCCCTCTGAAAAGATTATACTTTAAACTTACTAGAATGAGTACAGGGAGTCACAGAAGAAACAGGGGAAAACATTTCATTAAAATTAGTGGGTCTGAGTTATGGAATTTAAAGGCCAGGCATGTGGTTCAAAGCAAGCTAAGCAATTTACTTTGTCTGAAATATTGGCTATTTGATCCATCCAGAGTCCATCCGTATACAATAACATTTTAGTTAGAGGGAAAAAAGAATCTGAATGAGTTTAACCAAAGTAGCTCACCCGACTATCATCCTTCAGCTCGTGCTGAGCATATAACACAGCTGCAGCAGGACACCTTTTGAGAAGCTGGTCAATGGAATCCTCATACTTGCCCAGATGGGTACTGCAGAGAACATGGATGGTGAGGCCGACATTGCCAGCCTCTATCAGAGGTTCCAAGATAGGCAGAGCTGCAGTTATATTGATCGACTGACTACATAAAAGAGACTAGAGACAGAAAGAAAACGTTTTGTTTGAATTTAAATCAAACTTTGCAAAGCAATGCTAACCATAAGCTTAGAACAAAAGGCCTGTACTTATCATAGTACATTTGAAATTATTTTATTAAATGTTACTGAAAACTGATTAAGTTTAGAGTTAACTAAAAAGCAAGTATCACAGTTACTGATGTGTCATTTTGGTATTTTTTTCTTCAATGATCTCAGTGGGTCTTTTAGTTCAACTTGGATAATTCGGGGATTGGGCAGGGAAGGAGGAGAGGAGGCTGCTAGAGAAAGCTCTACAGGCATGAACATTTGCAGAATGGATCTAAGTTGCAAACAGCAAAGTTTAAGGGTTTCATACCTGTAGCTTTGAAATATCTTCAGGGTAATCTTTATCAGGTGGAGATCCCGTTGACATTATGAAAGTAACCCATGGGAAAATGAACCCAAAACGATTACAGGAGTTTATCTGAGAGAGAGAGAGAGAGAGAGAGAGAGAGAGAGAGAGAACAAGAGAGATGGAGAGCAAGCGAGATAGAGAGACAGAAATTGTAGTAAAAGAAGTATTTCTGTTAGTGACAGTTCCTTGTGAACATACCCACACCACACCCCCCTCACAAGTGAAGAAAATTTTGTTCTTAAATAGTATATTTGGAATAGCAACTGTTCTTTCTTCTGGTTCATATAATTGAGTAACAAATAAACTGGAAACTTCTATTCAATTCTGTATTTTAGACTCCCTGTTCAGAATACTTTACAATCCATCATTCCTATGTTTTCTCATTTAGTCAGCTTTGTAAATTTTTCATTAAGGGAAAAAAATAATAAAACACTCCACCTGACAAACTCTCATTGTTTCATTTTAGCCCTTATTTCTGCCCAGAGCTGAGATTCCTGCTGATCGTATTTGCAAATGCTCCTAAAGAATAGCATTCCCCAGAACCATCTGCCTGGTAAGTGCACACTACATCATTTACTTTCAGTCTTGCTTCTTTTAAGTGATAAACTGTCCAGAATTAAAATACGAAATAATTGGATAGACAATACAGACATAAAACTTCTGAGTAGTACGCTTACCAGATCCTCTGTTGTTTTCAATGGCTTAGTCTCAGGAAGTTGCTTCTTTGATATTCTCCAAACATACTGAGAAGTAACCCTCAGTAAGAGCTCCTGAAGTACATCTTCCTGAGAGCATACTACAAGGAGAGCTTCCCAGAAATCTACCAAGAGCTGAGGAACAGCGTTTTCACTGTTATTACACAATATCTAAGAACAAAAACATTAGAAGACAGCAAGTTAGTATAGAATGTGGCAATTATTAGTAGCAGAAGTTAGAACAAACAAAAGGAACGTTTTTTCACTTCTACTAGTGGCAGGATGTTGGTTCTCTTTTTGTCTTGAGGTGATAGATGCGATTCTACATAATACAGTGCTTGGCAAAGTATAAAGTTCATGGAATGATTTTAAAGTAACCAATTCTAACATATAGATTTGATTACTTCTTGAAGATTTATTCCACTGCCAGAAATGTCAGCGCATTGTCAGCAAGGATTTACTGACTGTTACTTTGGAGGCTTTTATATACACCAACAGCCTAACAGACGTCTTCTAAAAAAGAATCTTAATGTAATCAAAGGCCAATGATAACAAAATGCCGTGCAGCTCAGTTGGGTATAATGGTAGGTCCCACAAGGGAGATGTTTCTGGGCTTTAAGGCCTGGAGTGTCGAGCAGGGAAAAGAATTGTTACTCAGTTTACACGTGACTTTGAAGCAACTTATTTGTTCTATTTCAAGTTTCATGATTTGGTATTTCTGATACAGGTCTTTCACAGTAACAGATGCAAGACCACGACATACCAATATTGAAGTATATGTGGTTTTAATCCAAACGACATTACTGATTGTAGAAAAAAAAAAGTTTTGTCTATTCCCAGCCCAAACAAAGAAAACGTCAGTGACTAGAAAAACAATTCAATGTATTGAATTGAACCAACTGATCGAATCGAGGTTGGATGGAGCCCTTGGCACCCTGATCTAGTTAGTGACACCCCTGCCCACAGCAGGGGGGTTGGAACTAGATTATCATTAAAGTCCCTTCCAACCCCAGCCATTCTATAATTCTATTTTTCTTTCCATAAACTGCAGAGACCTACTCTTCTTTCAGAAATGTATACAGATGATCAGAGCATTATATACCTTCATATTTAAAGCATTTAATATATAATGTGTATTTAATATTCTCATTCTTTAGAAATATGTCTCATCAAAAGGAGCCTATGGAAGTGATTTATCCAAATTCTGTTAAGTTTCAATAGTCTTAGGAAGCCAAACTATTAGGAAGCCTCTGAAAGATCCCTCAGACTGGGGTATTTTCCATTCAAGTGTTAATGGATTTTTTTTTTTTACTTGATTTGACCAGTATTTCTTTCCAGAAATTCCAGATTCTGATTCTGTAGTCATCTATCAAAACTGGAACATATCCAACATTCATCTCTCTCTTTCAAAAAAAAACAATGCTGAAATATGACTGAAGTAGCAACTGAGACCACTTTGCTTACTCATAACATCAGTACATGAAGAAAAAAAAAGAAAAAAAAAGGAAAAAATTATCACAGGCCAACCTTGAAAAACACAT
The DNA here is from genome assembly GCF_040182565.1 of Anser cygnoides. NCBI lineage: Eukaryota > Metazoa > Chordata > Aves > Anseriformes > Anatidae > Anser > Anser cygnoides. The sequence continues at coordinate 27,132,961 of NC_089881.1, forward strand.
CTGCTTCTTCCAGTTCAATTTTACTGTTCTCATGTAAAGCCACAATGGCAGCCACCAATAATCCAGGCTGCATCTCCTTCAGGTGAACAGCAAATTCAGTTGGAATAACGATTCCTTCTTTATACTGTCTCAGGAGTTTTGGTTGCTCAGTGAAGCCAGAGGCCAGTACCGTCTACAAACATAGTCAGATATAAATCAGGTAAAGAACTCAACTCATGTACAATTCAACTCTGCAAACTCAGTATTTTCTCAGGTAGTCAAGTTTATATAGATGAAATAAAGAAAAGTAAGGGGAAGGAAATAAAAGCTTTCGACAGTTTATAGAGTAGCTCTCCAGAGATCCAGGTCCAAACTGTGTGCTGGATCGGTACTCCTGAGCACCATGACAATTGCCTGAACACTGGAAAAAATGTGCTGTTGAAATCTGGAATTACTGTACATATAAGAAAGATTTTACTATGGAATCACAGTCACTAAACACACGGGGTGTTCTGAAAAATCACTGGCTGAAATTTCAATTAACTACTTTGCTGAAATATGATTTTTATATTGAAAATACCCCTGAAACAATGACCAAAACATGCTGCACAATATGCAACTCTAAGTAGTTTCTGGGCATTTCAGTGCTTTTGAAGGTAATATAACAAAATATTATTTCCATTTTAAAAACACCTGGGAACTGATGCCTGAGCATATTAAATGAATTACACAAGAAATATAAGGCAGACCTAAGAAGAAAGTTTACATTTCTCAACCCCTATGTGTAGAAACTATTTTTCCTTTATCTTTCTAGAAGCATTATTTTTAAGACTTTGCACTGAAATACTTTTTAAAGGTGAGATGCAGTAAAGCATTTTTGTAATAGATCAATTAAAAATAGGAGGGAAAAAAAACCCACACACAATCAAATCCCTAACCTCTAAATGACTTATATGCAATGGACTGGTGGTGGTGAATATTTGGACCAGATGATCTCCAGAGGTTCCTTCTGACCTCTACCATTCTGTGATTCTGTGAATGTGTATTTCTTAGCTTGTTTGTAATATCACAGTTTCACCTGATCTTGTTGCAAATGGTTAGAAAGCAGGTGGTCCTAAATACCATAATTGAAACAGCTACCCACAGTTCCCAACTTGCAATTCAAAACCTGGTAACTCTTGAAAGCTCTCCAAAGACTTTTCATGCTGAAGCTTGGTATCAAAGTTTGGACTATCTATCAGTTTGTTTTAAAAACCTTTTAGACCTCCAACAGCTCACACTCAGAAAGATTTCAGATTTCAAGCTCCGTAATCTTCGAACATTCCTTTTTCAACACTCCTGAAGAATCTTAACAAGAAGTAATTTACAGACTGGTCTCAGTCTAAATCCACATGTGAGCACCTATGGCAGAGAATGATCAGATAACATTTTTTTGCCACTGACGTGGAATTCTTATTCTGAACAGCACTGAAGTAGGTTCTGATCTAGTCTTAGTAAGGGTTAAGTAGTTTGATTCTACAGAAGATGGCAAATCGTATGAGATCGTATACAGAAACTTTGGCTTGTATGCACCATGGACATTCTGCTACAAAAGCAATTTTATAAGGGCTGTTTATATACAGATGGTTAAGTTTTCATGGGCACGCTGCATGTTAATCATGTATTAATTACAGGTGGAGAGTTGGAGAGGTGGAAAAATGCTACTATGCAACCCTGCCATATTGGTGAAGAGCACAGGCTCTGTAGAGCCTGTTACGCACCAGTAAACTGCATTTACTTTAAAATAAAATAAAGCCTTTAAAACATTTGTTTATTGATAAGGCTTTGCAAAGACAGAACATCCCAGCATACACTAGTCCTGGATCTTACTGTTATTGCAGACATTCAGTGGAGCCTATAAAGCATACCAGGAGGAAGAGGAGCAACTGAAAGGATGTTTTACTGTAGAACAGAACCACTAGCCAAACTTACTGACTTGAGCTTTGCAAAAAGTGAACAGTTCATGCTTTCAGCATACTTTACCTCCTTATGGGAGCCCATCTCATGCTCATACATCATCAGGTCTCCCATTTTCAGAGCCATGAAAGCCTTAGTAAGTGTGAGGACCACTGACGGCATATTGTTTTCTACTTTATGAAGATACTTCACAGCTGTCAAAGGACATACATTTCTCATGCAGGGACTGCAGAGGATATGAGGCAGCTGCATGGGATCAGCAACACTGAATATCTGAAGAACTTTATTTGCTGATTCCTATTAAAATAAAACCCATTTGACAGTTTTAACATTTCCAGATACGTAATCTTTTCTGGCATAAGAAGCACTTCTTTTCTTCTTTTGAATAGACAAGTACAGCTTAGCTACCAAATCCCTACTAGTGAAAGTAAAGGTACTCTAACTAGGAATGATTCAGCACATATTCTGAAAAGCTAAGAGAGCTCTCTACCACACTGAATCAGTTTTACCAATCTGTGCAATATGGCAAGGTTCAAAAACCGGTTTGCATTGTTGCAGAAACGGAAAATGAAAGAGATCTAAGACAGAACTTTTCTAGCACAAAAGGATCTCTGTGCGCAAGTGGGAACCATCATTATCCATACGCCTTGTGACAACCAAATCCATAAGTTGCCTGAAAGCAGCCCAAAGCATCGCAGCTGTTATATGCATGCTCTTTTGTCAAAAATGGGTAAATAAAAAAAGTATGAAGAAGAATATTTGTAAAACTAAATAAACAGTTCAGCATTTCAAAAGAAATTTTAATTAATATGTGATGCACAGTTCTTAAAATTGTAATTAAATCATCAGATTAAGTAAAAAATACTTGTTTCTACCTTGCTTAATTCTTCATTTATGTCTTCATTAAGAGAGTGAGTTAAATAAAATATAAAACCTCTTTCATATGTCTGTATTTCATCACCTTCTGAAACTAGTCGCTCTAAAACTTCAGTCATGGATAAACCCGCCATTCTATAGTATGGCAAAGCAAGGTGGTAATCCTTTGTGTCAAACCTGAAAGCAACAAAATGGGAAGGAAAACGAACAATTAAAAGCAACACATTTGACACCACTGTTTCTAAGAACTAAAATAACACATCCAGGTTGCAAACACACCACTATCTGCAAATACATAGCTAAGACTCAAGGTAACGTTGTATTTTGTGTTAAACTGACAACCAAAACAACCAGGCACTTATCAGAGGACCAGATTAAGCTGTTCTGGTAGAATGTAAGTATTTGAAATATACATGCCATGCCAAAGTAAAATAGCAAGGAATAATGGATTTTCATTTTAAGGTTACATTATTGGAAACAAAAGCACATCTGTACCACTTTGACATCTAAAACATACCTGCTGTAGCAGTCTCCTAAAAAGGCACAACTTTCTCTGAACGCTCTTAGAAGTTCTTCTTTATCATCTGATTTAAGGAAACCAGGGTCCATTATAGCTGCTCTGACTAGTAAGTGAGCCTCACTTAGAAGGTGGATGCAACTCTCAGTTTTTGCATTTTCGTAAGTTCTACTATAATCTACCTAGAACAGATACACGATACACTTCGGATGCTGGTAAAAATAAAGAATATACAGAAACAATTCTAGAGAAAGCAGCAGGTATTTGAAATAGAATTATGAGCTATTCATAAGAAACATATTACAGTATATTCAGCACCAGAGATTAACAGTACCTATTTTTAGTCAATAAACAAAAGCAGGAGTTGGAAATACCATTTCTCTGTACAGCTGGATGGTTGAAACAGTGTTTATAATATATAAATTCCAACCAGGCGCTGACTCGGAATCTGTTCTGGATTTGATGCTATTAGCCTTTCTGGAACTAGAGAAAAGGAAAAGAGTTAAGTTGCCAATGTCCAAATAAACATTCTGTAGCCAAAAACAAACAAACAAAAACCTTACAGTTTAAATGCATAAACAGGTATGTTTGCAGACTAGTAGACGTTTGAGAGTTAAGTTGTGAATTTAAGTTGTAATGGCTAGTAATAGATAGGCATGCTCATACACCAGAAACATCATTGTTAGAAACCATCAACTACATCTTCTCCTGGATTTAACACCAGGAAGTATCATGTACATACATGAAGGTGAGTAATTCAAATTAGTTAAGATGTTCAGTTACTTTCCATAAAGATTTACTGCACTTTTACCCCTGCAGCTCAATTCACACATTTGTCAAGACAAGGTGTAAAAAAAGTACTTGAACACTTTCACTTTTAATATATTGGCTAGGTCTTCAATTCCCTAACATTAAAACACTGTAGGAAAAGTGTCTTCCTGTTCCATTTCTTTACTAATCATAGAATATCTGAGATGGATCCCACTAGGATCATCGAGTCCAACTCCTGGGTCCCCAAAGGACCACACAAAAAATCAGACCAAGTGTCTAAGAGCATTGTCCAAATGTTTCTTGAACTCTGATAGGCTTGGTGCCATGACCCTCTGAGAGGCCTGTTCCAGCACCTGACCATGCTCTTGGTGAAAAACTTTGACTACATACATACAACAACACTATCTCGGGCCAAAGTCCAGTGCTTCTTTTGTCATTAATATAGCAATGTTCACAACTGTCTTGCATTTAGTTAAAGGTTCTAAGAATTTTTCATTTTTTGCTACAACACATTTTGTTAGCCTGCAGGTCCATAACTCCTACATATTTTTTGCCAGGGTAAGTATTTTTTTCCTCTCAGTAGCAGATACGTTCTTCATAATGTTATTTTAACATTACATACGACAGTTGGCTTTGACAATCTCGGGTAACTTATTTTGTAAAAGTTCAACTTTCCATTTCTTCCATGTCATTTAATAGAGTAGAATTCAAAAATCAATGCTTGATTTCTGTTCTCATCGATCAGCTAGGGAATTATGTCCTAACAATCTTTCCACAGAGGATCCTCTCCGACTCCAACACCTGAAAATTCAGCACTGTACACAGAGCTCTAAATCCCATCTCCCCAAAAGATGCAAATTCTTACAGCATCCTTCTTGTAGGCTTTCGTCTTCCAGTAATATCTTCTGTGTTAGCCTTAGTCAGAAGAATTATATGGTTTTTGAAATGACAGATAGCTCTTGGTCCTATAAAAAGCTGCATTCGTAATGTGCAGACATCCAGAGCAACAGGTGGACAAGCCTATAAAGAAAAGCAAGTGTGTTTTGTAATTTCAGTTAGTGTGTGCTTTGAGTGAGTCTTTAAATCAAAAAGGAAACATGTTACCTAACGTGGAAAAGATAATCCCAAATAGTTTTAATTTGGCTGAGATGTAAGACTGCCTGATGTGTTTGCAAAAGTCCTGATTTCAGTTGCTTACGTTTTATAAAAAAAATACAGATAGAAATATTATATTTGCTTGCAATATTTATTGTTATGTTGCCTATCCAGTATTACATCCTTGATTTGTTCAACATGCATCTTTCAGCCAAAACACACCATTTCCTCTAGGCTGGACTAAAAATGGAAAAATGCAACCTCATTTGCCCAGAAACATTCTACCCTTGTAACTCTAAGAAGATAAAATACCACATTTACAAATTAGTATACACAATGAAGCAAGGCAACACAGCATCATGTATTATGTGTGCCCTACTTTTTGAAGAAACCTCAATCTTTGGTAAGGAGGCAGAGGGCTGCAGTGATGACCTGGAGGCTATGAACTGCCCTGGGCCTGTCATAACCAGAACCAGCCACCTCTGAAATTGATGTCAGAAATGGCAGGAAAAACAAGTACATGTCAAACTCCACAAAGGAGAAGGAACTCCACTAAAGGACTGCAGCTTGTGGGAAACCCACACCAGGGAGAGGCACCCCTGCACAACTGCGGTCCATCGGTGACCCACACTAGAGTAGGGGCGCCCTTAAGGGACGGTGGCCTATGGGAGGACAGGCTGCAATATGGACACACACGAGTGTCTGCAGCTTACTATTACATGCACACCTCACAAACAAAGAACCAAAGTTTAGGTTTCAAGACAGTTAAGCTTTACAAGCACCATCAGCTGTAATATGGGAAAACTGCGCCCTCCGTTCAGAATAGCATGGAATTTAGGTGAAAACTTGTGATATCATAGTTTTTGATGTTTTTGAAAACATTCTATTAATTATCTAGAATCTTAAACAACAATAATAGATTGTGTCAGTGATACATGTGCAGACTTCCAGAATATGACATAGATTGAAATAAAATATTAATTTTTGATTTTTTTTTTGGTCACAGCCAATAGAAACTAACATGATTTCAGAAGGAAACACAGGGGAACAAAGTGTCACACTGCTACTCCAATTCTTTTAGCAAAATAATGAGATGTGCACCTTTGCAGTCGTATCAATGTATGGATCCTCATCGCGAGCTGCTGCTGCACTGCACCGCACTGTGAAACACTGCAGGTTCTCACTAGAGGGAAAGAAGACACAACACTGATGACAAAGAAAATGAAGACCTGCAATAATCCAAAAGCCAAGACTAAAGAGAATCAGATCTTTCTCCCTGTGCAGAAATGGGCTTTGAGGCCTAGGCAGGAGGACATTCTGCACCATAAGATAAGCTTGCCCAGAATGCTTCAGGAAAAAATAAAGCACAAAGAAAAAGGTAGTAATACAATCAGCAAAATCATAAATATAGTACCTTGTAATGACGTGCAGGAATTGTGGAGAGAGAACTGCCTGCTCTGACTTCTCTGAATACTGGTAAGTAGAAATCAGTTCTACTAACTTCCCAACAGAGTAGAGATATCCAACATGAGGCAAAGAGAAAAAGCAAAAGAGACTGAGTAGTTCTCTCTTGGTCTCAGTTTCCTCATGGGCTGTCACAGAACTTCCTAGATGTAAGAACAAGAAAGGCATTTTATACACATCTCGTAAATCAAAACCTTGCAATTCCTTTGTAAGCCCGATGCCTAAAAGCTACTCTCAGACCTGAGCAAGTTCCAACTGATTTTGTTAGCAGCCACTGAAGAGAAAGAGAACTACATGAAGAACAGCATACCGGTTGGTAACACATCAATTTGTATGCCACGTTCACATTTCAAGGCATTTCTAACAAAAGCGTGGATGAATCACCAAGCGAAGAATTTCCACAGACCCAACAGTATGTGGGAGTCCTGGCAGATTCATCACAACTAAACACACATAGCTCGAATGATCAGTCTGGTCTTAGACAACTCCTTGTGACCTGGAATGAATGCTCATCGAGAGCTGCAGACGAACTGCACCAAAATGCAGATCCTCACTTAAATGAAAGACAGTCAGAGAATGGCAGAATTATTTATAAAGCCACTTTGGCAGGTAAAGGGTGTGTTCAGATTCTACAGACCCGCCTGTCAAGGTCTGTAAACCGCAAGAGAAAATAAGTTAGATGGAATTGAACAGCAAGTAGCTCGTTCTCTTGAGTCAGCTGCGACTTAAATGAGACTTAGCTAATGAACAGAACAGACAACCACAAACTGGGTGAGCAGTCAGTAAAGGTGACATAACAAAGGATTAAATTTTCCCCTGGTTACGTTGAAGCTTGAGCTAGTGTTTATTGGTGAATCCCTGAAATTTGCTTTCATCCCTTGTCATTTTAAATAAAGTCTGGCATAAAGGTAACCTGTACCTTAATATTATTAAGGTTTACTACTCTGATTTCCAGTGTTGACTCTCAGAGACAGACTAGAATGTTACAGTGACACTGAAGACAATTTTATTTATGCAACGTAAAAAGTGACTGTTTTGTGATGTAAAGTTTGTCAATAGAGAACTGATAAGAGCTGTCTTTGAACAGACTTACTCTTATGGTGCTGTGAATTGGTATTTTCGTTCAAAGTTTACACAGAACTTAGAGAAAGACATTTCTGTTAAACGAAGCTCAGTTTAAATCACTAAAAAGGGAGGAAATACCCTAATTTTAATACAAATCATACAGGAACAGTGTACAGAAGAGATTATACTGAGACGTTCCTTCCTTTCCCAGGGCTCCTGTGACATACAACATAATGCATCCACGCATATGCATCTACCTTTCTGGTATATAGGAAGCAGTTGAACAGAGTGCAACTTCATCTCTTCACAAAACCCAAAAGGCGACTGGTCAGGTGCAAAATGCCTAGAGGAAATATCCAAACCAACATGGGACATCAGTGAGAAACTATTACCATTCACCTCGGGCAAGGAAAGAGCAATAGTTCTAACAGCCATAGTTGGTGTTTTAATACTCAACTATTTTGCCTTCATACTACTAATGCGATTAGCTTAGCAATGCTAAGAAGAACGTAGCACAGCTAGAAACAACAAGTTCCTGCAACCAAAAATTCTTTCTTTGCTTGTCTACAAGTCACGTGCCAAAGTCTGGGATCACTGAAGACGTGCTGCAATTGATTTGAACCTTGATTTAATCTTTCTTTCTTCCTTTTTATTTAACTGAACAAAATTCATCCTCAATCCTACTTTTCTTTCTTTTTATGAGTCATCCTTTTTCTTGCCTTGCTTCAAAATTCACAGCTGGACTGAGATATCAGTTCTTACTCAGTTTTAGATAGAAGTGTAATGGTTTTGATTACTAAAAAAATAAAAGGTGTAGCTTCTTAGTGCTTAAGATACTTGGTAAACTCCCCTTTGCCAGCGGCACAAAGGGAGATTTTATATATATATACATATATATGTAAATATTAAAGGTATTGAAGCATCACTGTAGCTGGAGTTGATGAAACCTGCAAAATAGACGCACAGAAGGCAGTACCTTGATCAAGGTCACACAGCCAGGACTGATGATTAGTCTTGTGAGCTATACTTTATAGTAGGCTTCTCTAAACCATAACAGAGTTTGACACAAGCTGCTTCAGAATGAGACGTGTAAAACTTACTTTGGCCAGTTCAGAATGAAAGTACAAAAACCTGAGCGGTCAGACACCGTAACAGGCTGCCCAGAGAGGTTGTGGAGTCTCCCCCATCTCAGGAGCTACTCAAAACCTAACTAGACTAGGTCCTGGAAAAGCTACTCCAGCTGATTCTGGTTGGGAGTAGGATGCTGGACTGGATGACCTCAGGAGATCCTTTTCAACCTAAATGCTACTGTATGCTTAGAAAAAAACATCTCTTCTGATACATCACAAGAGAAGCTCTGATGCATGTCTTCACAGCATACAAGGCTGTATGATGAAAGCAGACATTACACATCACCAGTACTGCAGAACCATCAAAGATAAATTCCATTTTAATTGTAATAACTAGCCACATTCTCAAAGTTAAATAAAGCTTAGGATTCACAAGGCCAAAAATGGCATCTTTGGCATCACAGTGTTCTCGGTCTGCTGAGGAAACAGTGTATAAGAAGCTCAGAAGTCAAAATACCAGGGTATTTTTTTTTCATCAAGATACGAGCTTATATTTGCTTCTTGGAATTATTAACGTAACAGTTAACCCACACAGGGGAAAATGCATTTGTAATACCTGAAAAGGAGATACCGCACTTGAAAGTGCTTTGTGTCTTCTGTAGCTAACTCTGTGGATTCCAGTGTGATGGGTATCTCACATAGCTTACTTTCTTCCCCAAGCAGTTCCACTGGTTTCTGACATATGATGAACTCATCTAATTCAAGCTGCAAAGCATGTGTTGAAAGGTCTTCACCTTTTACACCTTAACAACGGAAATGCATTAATTATTCAAACCATTCCATTTAGTAACAACAAAATGCTGGCACAATATCAACTAAACATTCCAACTACGGCTACCTAATTAGCAATGGCTTCTTCAAACCACGAGATTTTTAGAAGAGCTCTGCTAGGAGACAAAAAAGATCTTTCATCTAGGCCTCACCTGTCTCATTCCTTCAGAGTCAATATTTCTGAAAGAACTGGCAATGAAAGAGCTGGCAGTGTGTGCTTGCAGCCCGAAAAGCCAACTGTATGCAGGGCTGCATCAGAAGTGCAGCCAGCAGGTCGAGAGAGGTGATTCTCCCCCTCGTTGAGCCCCCACCTGGAGCACCACGTTCAGCTCTGCGGCCCGCAGCGCAACAACCACACGGAACTGTTGTAGCAGGTCCCAAGGATTTGGACAACGCTCTCAGACACAAGGTCTGATTTTCAGGTAGTCCTGTGCAGATCCAGGAGTTGGGACTCAGTGATCCTTGTGGGTCCCTTCCAACTCGAGACATTCTATCATTTCGAGGTTCACGAGATGATTCTTTCCTTCAGCCTCTTCCTTGTCCCTTAGAAGAGACCTGCTTATCTGGGCAGTGACGCTGATGGAAGAATTTTTCTGAACACAACACACTGACTTTCTACCACTTTGATTTGGCCAGTGGTGGTACCCCAAAACAGATACCTAATTCTGTGGCTGCACCATCCTGAAAGTGTCCACAGAACAACAGCATATTTAAGTGTTACCTCCAACTACACATAGCAGAACTTTTCATGCACTATAACTTTCAACTGACGGCCCAAAAATTATCCTAAAATACTTTCTGAAGGGCAATTACCTTGTTAGAACCTCCTTTAAGAGTAATAGCAATCACTTAACAGATTCTCAGAGGCAGAAAAAAATAAATATCTCTACTTACTTCCATTTCCAGGCTCTTCTAGTGTACTAACTCGATGTGCATATTGCTCTGTACTGTCTGCACTTTGGATCAGTTCCAGTTTCAGGATCAGAACATCCAATTCTGTTGTTATGGCTATGTGTCTGGCACAGAATGCAACTTCAGTAGGAATGAAGTCATCAATGTGTAAAATTAAGGTGCGTTCGAAGTCTAATACAGTCAAATTCTGGTTTATGACCAGGTATTTCAAACAGAACATGACTAGTTTATTTTTGCAGCCCACAAGAAGATCTCCATTTACAGGACAACATGAAACACACAGCGGAGGATCTGAAAGTGGCATTTCCACAACTGACATCTGTTCTTTTAAGGTTTCACTGTATGACTCTTCCATCTTGTGACCAACCATCCGGACACAAACACGAGAACTCCCTGCAGACATGCATCTCCAGTTCATATATGCTCTTAGGAAAGTTGCTTTGCTTTTCTCCTCAATTGTCAACAAATAGTCTCCTTAAAATAAAGCAGCAGTACTAAAACGTCAATACAGAATAGATGACGGTTTTCGAGCTGTTTACCTGCTATTCCAACAAAGTACATTTCAAAGAATATCTTAAATTCTCAACTCTCACACAAAATTTGAAAGGAGTTTTCACCAATGTTTCTTTAACGAAATCCAGAGTGCAAGTTTCTTTGGTAGGTGAAGCACACTTCACATACCATTAAAGAAAGTGAACTAACATACAGGTCTAGGGCCAGATACGGCTCAAAAATGAACCCACTTTAAGGGCAGCGCTCGCAGACAAGGTATTTTCACCCCCAAATACCCATTAACAAAAAGTCAAAGGCTCATTAACATCTGTGGAATCGGCTGGGGAGAAGAGACGCAAACCCCCACCCCGCGCTCTGAAATCACAGTGGCCAAGGGCGGGAGCGCAGAGTCCCGCCAGAGCGGAGGAAGACGACAAAAAGGCGCCGTACGGCTGCACGGTGCCGCCGTCACTCTCGCTTCTCTGCCCCTCCGCGCCTCAGCCGCCGCTTCGCGAGCTCGCCCGCGGCAGCCGCCCGGCTCCGCCGAGAGGCGCCTGAACCCGCCACCAGCGGCCGCGCCGGGCGGGCAGGAACCGCCACGCTGCCCTGCCGCGGGGCCACGACACGCTCCCGCACCCGGCACAGGCCGCCCGCCCCGGCGGAGCCCCACGGCCTCCGCTCGCCGCTCACCCCAGCCCAGCAGTGCCCGTTTGCACCGCCCCGCGCCCGGCCCGCACACGCCTCAGCCTCCCCGGGCCCAGCGGCGGCCGGCACCGACCTGCTCGGCTGTGCGCCATGTGCAGCACGGATCCCAGCGTGGCGAAGGAGCCTAGGGGTTCGCAGCGGCCCTCGTGGCGCACGGCGAACACCTCCACCCTGCAGCTGGCCGCCGCACCGGCCACGAACAGCACATCGGGCCCGCAGCAGAAGTGCGCCGGCTCCTGCCCGCAGGGCACTACTCGCTGCGACCCGAACGGGTGCAGGTTGTAAAGCTGCACCATTGTCCCCCGAGCTGCCCCCCGCTACAGCAGCGGCCACAGCTCCCGGCGCCCCGCGGCTTCCGCCTCCGCCCACGGTTCCGCAGCGGGCGCGGGGCGGGGCGGCGGGGGGGGATTCCCGCGCGCCAGTCATAGAATCACAAAGCTTGGAAAAGACCTGGGCACGTTTCCGCCGTTACGCGTTGCTCGGTTCGAATATAAGTTGCCGCGGAGCGCCGAGCAATCAGCGGTGAGCCAGCGCTGAGTTGGAGCAGGTGCCGCTAGCAGTAGCGTGCCTAGCGAGTTGGGCTGCTGGGATCTGGGACCTTCCAGCGTCCTAGATGCAAAAACACCTTTGGTTTTAAATACAGCAGTTCTTTCTTTAGAACTTCTTAACTTGTGCATCCATGGTATGCTCTAGATACAAGTACTTCCACAAACTTAATCCCGGGTATCTTTAGCACATGTAGAAAATCTTTTCTTCCTCGTGGTTTTATAGAAAACAAAACAACAAAAAACGTTTTTTCTCCTTTACAGAACTCAAGATTGAATAATTTTAAGCAAGTAGGTCAGCAGTTTTTACCTGTGTCCCATGATTTAGCAATTTCTCAAGTGTCTATAAAGCTGTATTAATTTGAAAGTACCACTAAAGAACATATTTTTAATAGGTTAATGGAGGAATTTAAAATAGGAGTATTTTTAGATTTTCCTTTTATCTAAAGGGAATTGAATGCAGGGAGGCACGCTTGTCAGAAAATTTTACGTTTTGTCTGCATAGTCTCTCCATTTTCATGTTTTTATTTTTCAAGGTATCAAGTTCTGTCCTGCTAGCAAGTATACTGGTACCAAGTGCTGGTTCAAATCAAAACTGTAATGGCACGTGCCATAACTACAGTTAGATAAATTACATGAATACAATAACTTATTTTTTGTGTCTTCTGTGAAGCTAGCTTCAAAGGGATGATATCCTTAATATCAGGTTTCTGTCTATTATATAGAGACAGGCTTGGAATAACACCCATTAATCCTTTAACGAAAAGAAGTTTCCTGCCTGTGCAAAACCAAAAATAAAAGTTTGTCACAAAACGCTTCAGGATCACAGGAAATTCTATATAATTTCCTGATTTTATCTTTAGCTTGCACATGACTAGATGCTACCAAAATTGCAGTTTCATGTGGTCCTTAAATAGTGACTACATATATAAATAGTAATGAAGAAAAAGGAAGAACCTTTAAAACTTTATTTGAAAACAATCAAACAAGTGAACAGGGTTCTGCAATTTGTTGTTGTTTTTGCTGAATATAGTTTTCCAGATTTCAGTTTTCTAAATATTCATCTCCTTCTTCAGCCTCTGCCTCTACTGAGTCTACCCCAACTTCTTCATAATCTTTCTCAAGCGCAGCCAAATCTTCACGGGCTTCAGAAAATTCTCCTTCCTCCATTCCTTCCCCAACATACCAATGTACGAAGGCACGTTTCGCATACATGAGATCAAATTTGTGGTCAAGGCGAGCCCATGCTTCAGCAATAGCAGTTGTATTACTCAGCATACACACAGCCCGCTGCACCTTTGCAAGGTCACCACCTGGCACCACAGTTGGAGGCTGATAGTTAATGCCCACCTTCAAGGAAACAGATGAAAACTTTGAGTGGGAAGAGTTAAAGACATTTCTGTTAATAATGGACATCATGGTTATGAACAAATAGCTTCGAATTATTTTGCATTTCCTGAGCATATTTAACTAAATCCTAATTCAGGATCTGATCAAATTAAAATTGGGACAATATTAGGTTGGACTACGGAATTTTTTCACCAGATTATAATGCATAAGTCACACAAATGATTGTGGAAGGGCCCTAGAAGAAATAATTGATAGTAAGAGCTTACTGGACTCTTAAGTAGAACATACGAATCTGGTCAAGTCCTGAATGTACTGACAGTAGCTAGAAGGATTGATCGTTTATCTGCAAGGTGACGTTGTCAGCCATCTTGACATTGTTAACAAGAACAACACAGAAGATTTGCCCTAGTGATAGAAGCCAGGTGCCATAGAACTTCTGTCATCACAGTACAGACCCCCAAATCGACAGCTTCTCTCATTTTAAGGTATCTCAAAAACGTTGTTGGGAAGTTACTAAACTGAACTACTATGTGATAACTTACTATGGTGTTTCTACAGTTGCTTGAGGTTTACCTATACTTTCTCTATACAGAATTACCTAGGTTTTTGAAGACTTGCAGAAAAATCTGACATTCTTTTTTTGTACCCGTTTTTAAATTGCTTTCAGATACTCAATATTGCCTGTTGCTATAAAAACTGATAGCTAATCTATAACTTGGTACAGAATTTTCATCTGTGCTGCAGTATCTTGGATTTATACTTAAGAATATAGTCTGAAATGTAAGCAGTTCGCTAACAGGGACATTACAACATTGTAAAATGACCATCACATCTAAATACTATGCAATTCCTAGTATTTTAAACATCAAGCACTTCCTAAGTTATTTATGTACCTTGAATCCAGTTGGGCACCAATCCACAAACTGAATGGTACGTTTAGTCTTGATAGTAGCAATAGCTGCATTAACATCCTTAGGCACGACGTCACCTCTATATAACATACAGCAGGCCATATATTTGCCATGGCGAGGGTCACATTTTACCATCTGATTAGCTGGTTCAAAACAAGCATTGGTAATTTCAGCCACAGATAACTGCTCATGGTACGCTTTTTCAGCAGAGATGACAGGAGCATATGTAACCAGGGGGAAATGGATTCGTGGGTATGGAACAAGGTTAGTTTGAAATTCAGTGAGATCTACGTTGAGGGCTCCATCAAAACGCAGTGAAGCGGTGATGGATGAAACAATTTGCCCAATTAGTCGGTTTAAATTGGTATAAGTAGGACGTTCTATGTCAAGGTTGCGACGACATATATCGTAAATGGCTTCATTATCTACCATAAATGCACAGTCCGAATGCTCCAGTGTTGTGTGGGTAGTTAAAATTGAATTGTAAGGTTCCACTACAGCAGTGGAAACCTGAGGCGCTGGATAAATTGCAAACTCTAGTTTAGATTTCTTTCCATAGTCAACAGAGAGCCTTTCCATGAGCAGAGATGCAAACCCTGAACCAGTGCCTCCTCCAAAACTGTGAAAGATAAGGAAACCTTGCAGTCCTGTGCACAGATCAGCCTATAATGGGGCAGAAAAAAGTGGGAGAGAAAGAAAAGTTATTGATGATTCTGGAGAGGGTAATATTAAAATAAGCATACCAAATCAATTATTTCCTAATTCTTTTAGTTTTAAAAGGTGAACTTTTTTCTTTGCTTATCTTTTACTCAGAACTACCAGTGACACTGCATACCTTATTCTGAATAGAGTATTTTCACATTTAAAAGTAGCAACGTTGACTTTGATGTCATTTTAACACTACTGTAAGCAAGAGCAGCTGTACACCACTGTGAAAAGTTATTATAAATCACAGCTGGGTTACAGTTTTGGGAACAGATTCTACTCTACGTGGCAGCAAGTAGCAATTAGGTATTGAAAACCAGTATTTTATAATTTTAGATAGACAATCGCTATTTCACTTTGAATCATGCTGTACTATGTGAGTTTCTCACAATACATCAGGATATTAAAAAACTAGAAAAATACTTGAAATTTCTGAGCTTTCAACCAAAACCTGAGGTTCAGGTACTGGAAATATTTTGCTTGACACATAAGGATGCAATTCAAGTTGAAAATAACAAAGCAAATAAGTACAACAATATGACCATGCTTGTTTAATGATTTTATGTTTCTGAGGTATCCTTAGAATGCCTTCAAGTAATGATGTTTCAGATACTAAGAAGCTTTAAGTTTTATTGACCAAATTTTTATTTAACTCAAAAGGGGGAGGCGGGAAGACTTTTTTTAAAATTTTTTTATTTTTAATGGATAAGTGATTAAAAAAAACAAGTGGCAAATCACAGTTATAGATAGCTATAAAGGTGTATCAATTATTTTAAATAACTGCATGACTTGCAGCATGAACTCTTACCAGTTTGCGAATGCGGTCTAGCACTAGATCAACAATCTCTTTTCCAATGGTATAGTGGCCTCTAGCATAATTATTAGCTGCATCTTCTTTCCCAGTAATGAGCTGCTCAGGATGAAATAACTGCCTATATGTACCTGTACGTACTTCATCTACAAATAAACACAATATGCCAACATGAAATCTAACTGTTCAGTTCTATGCATGCTGCCTAGCAGTGAAATACTAAGTAAATGCACATATCAAAAGAGTGTAGACAGCATCTGTGACTACATGCAGCTTGTCTGACTAGTGTAAGAAGTTGGCATAACTTCAGCCCCTTTGTGTAGAGGAAAACAGCAGGCACTCAGAGCATTATGTGCATCTGGGAACACGGAGGTAACTCAGAGAACTATATCACAGGCATGGACATATTCTAGATAGCAATTAAACGAAACTCAGCTCTGGATGTCATGTAGCAGTTTGGGAAGATTATCCACAGACTGCAAAAAAGTTCAAATGTCTCCCAAATGTTCCCCGTATATCATTATTTCATTTCTTTCAAATAACAGTAATTTAAAACATCAAAGCAGCATCCAAGTATACATCTTTTAGAATCTGTAGTGTTCTGAATATACAGAAATGTCTGCAGGGAAAGGAGTGGTTTCACAATGACGTACATGTTGGGTACATACCAACTACAGTTGGTTCTAGGTCCACAAACACTGCTCTGGGAACATGTTTACCAGCTCCTGTCTCACTGAAGAAAGTATTAAATGAATCATCTCCACCTCCAATAGTTTTATCGCTGGGCATTTGACCATCAGGCTGGATCCCATGTTCAAGACAATACAATTCCCAGCACGCATTGCCAATCTGAACACCAGCCTGACCAACGTGGATAGATATGCATTCACGCTGAAAATTAAAAATAGAACAATGATAATGAAATATGGATCTACCCATCTTCTAGATTTCACTCTCCCAATAACCAGTAATCTGTGGGTTATGTTACCATGATCCTTCTCTGCTGCAGTATTCCCCAGTTGCTCTCAAGTGACAATCGCACTGATCAAGTTGTCTCCTGCTGACAAGATTCTACTCGCCTCAGTTGATCTGGACTATGATATCGAGAATGTTGTAGAACCTTAGAGACTACATAGTCTCTATGAACACATAGGATGAATGCAATATTATCATCCCTTACCATGCTGCACGTATATTTTATCTTTAATATCGTCTAGTCTCTTTTCCACCTTTCCTTGGTTTTGAAAGACTTTTTTTATATAATAACCCCAAATTTCCTTGATTTATTGCCAACGATGTACTGGGCAATGTTGCAAGAATCTTTCCCACATCAAACCTTTTAGTATGTTTTCCTTTGCAATAAAGTTATCTAGTGCCTGGAAATCCATACGTCTTTGAGCTCCCCTGCTAAATCACCTGTGTAAGCATGCCACACGTTTAATCTCTCAAAAATCTCAATTTTGTCTTACATCTGAGACTGAGATAAACTGTTACCCTAGCGTAGTATTACAGTGTATCTAGGAAAAAGCAGAGATGGAAAATAAATGGTAGGGTGCCTACACTCCTCTTTTCTTCACAGCTTCATCAAAGCTTGTATCCTTGACTCCACGTTTGTATTCTCACTCAGGGAGTTCTGGCATTAACCCGTTGCCAGCGAGGCTGACTCCGCACTTATTTCCGCTTCATTCGGTTAGCACCAAGTTTCTGAAGGCTTTGTGCTGCTCGTCTCCAGCTCCCTAGCACGTTTGCACCACGCGCCTCAGAGCGGGAGCAGCAGGCGCCAGGCACCACCCCGCAGCCCGGCCCCTGCGCAGGCAGCCGTGCCACATGGCTGGCTGCGGGCCAACCCCCTCTCCTCCGAGTGGCTGCCTGCGACCCTCGGAAGCTCTGAAGCTCGCAGCCACGAAACGGCAGAACGAAATGCTTGGCTGTTGTCTTGCGCTTTCCCGCCGCCTCTCACCTCAGGCGGGTGTAGTCTACCCCTCAGCTGCCACCTTCTCCCCACCGCGCCGACAGCGAGGCGGCCGCTATAAACAGCCTTTCGTTACATTTCCACGCGGCTTGTCCCGTTAGCCACCGGCCAGTTCCTGCACATCGCCTGCCTTGACCTGTTAACTTACAGCCACCTCCCTCCTCCCCGCCCCCAGCCCTCCCGCCTTACTGCTACTGTGGGGACTCCACAGGGCGGCTCTCTGCAAGCCCCGCCATGGTAGGCGTAATCCTAAGCTCCCCAGACCCGCCGCAGCAGAAGCGCTCCCAAATTCCCTGCCTCCTCCCAGCCGCGAGCGTCTCGCTCCCCACCATGTTGCCTGGCCAAGCTCAGGAGCCTCGACTGCACAAGACCGCGTCCACCACCTCCCGCCGATCACCGCCAACTGCCGCCGAGTAACCGCCGAGTAACCGCCTCGATCCCCTCGGCTTCGCGCGCTGGCTTCCCATTGGCTGTTACCCGCGCGCTCCAAAGGCGAATGGAGACCGCTGATTAGCCGAGTGTGCTGATATGCCCACGTGGGGCGATGACTGCCACGTGCTCGCTTGAGAGCGCGAGTCGGGGTGGTTGCAGGGGGCGGGCTTGAGCTCTGCTGAACGGGGACGTGGGCGTGTCGGCGCGGGCCGAGGCGCTGCGTGCAGCGCGGGCTGAGGGCTCGAGGAGTCGCCTCAGGGCGGGCTCGGGCTGCCGCCTGCGCTGAGGCAGCAGCGGAGGTCCTAGCGCGGGCTCGCCGCGCGCGCCTACGCTCGCAGCAGTCTGGAGGCTGCCGGGGCGAATGGCCGGAAGTGGGGCCGGCTGCGGAGCGCGGGCGTCGCTGGAGCACGCTTCTGCGGCGGCCGTTTGGAGGCGGCAGGAGGGCCGGTGCCTCTCAGCAGGGCGGCGCGCAGCCACGAACCGGGCGGAGAAATCCCTCTCAGCAGAAAAGGCAGGTACCTGGGCATCCAGCTTCGCGTATCCAGCTTGAAATGTGTACGTTCAGTTGTGCTCTGGAGGGTCTGCCTTGCTACCCCTGTTGTTGTTTTCTTTCCTTCTTTTTTAACAGTCAAAAGTTTGATCCCCCTGTATTAACAAAATCACAGGAAGGCAGGGGCACCTCCCATCAGACCAGGCTGCCCAGTCTCCTCCGGACTGGCTTTGAACAGTGCCAGGGATGGGGCATCCACAGCTTCTCTGGGCAATCTGTTCAGTGCTTCGCAACCCTCACAGTGAGGAATTTCTTCCTTATATCTCATCTAAATCTCTTTCAGTTATAAACCACTGCCCCTTGTCCTGTCACTACACTCTGATAGAGAGTCCCTCCCCCATCTTCCCTCTAAGTACTGGAAGACTGCTATCAGGTCTCCCCAGAGCCTTCTCTTCTCCAGGCTGAACCGCCCCCAGCTCTTTCAGCCGGCCTTCATAGGAGAGGCGCTCCAGAACTCTGATCGTCCTCGTGGCCCTCCTTGGGACCTGCTACAACAGTTCCGTGTGGTTGTTGCGCTGCGGGCCCCAGAGCTGAATGTGGTGCTCCAGGTGGGGGCTCAACGAGAGGGGGAGAATCACCTCTCTCGACCTGCTGGCTGCGCTTTTTCAATAATGTTAGTTCTAACTAATAGGACAAGGGAATCGTAGAATCATAGTATCGTTAAGGTTGGAAAAGACCTTCAAGATCATGTGGCCCAACCACCCCCGTACCACCAATGTCACCCACTAAACCATGTCCCCATGCTCCGTGTCTGACCTTTCCTTGAACACCCCCAGGGACAGTGACTCCAGCACCTCCCTGGGCAACCCGTCCCAATGTCTGACTGCTCTTTCTAAGAAGAAACGTCTCCCAATTTCTAACCTGAACCTCCCCTGGCACAACTTGAGGCCATTCCCCCTAGTCCTATCACTAGTTACCTGAGGGAAGAGGCTGACCTCCACCTCCCCACAACTTCCTTTCAGGTAGTTGTAGAGAGCGATAATGTGTCCCCTGACCTCCTTGTCTCCAGACTAAATCAGCTGCTCCTCATAGGACTTGTGTTCCAGGCCCTGCACCAGCTTCGTAGCCCTTCTCTAGACATGCTCCAGGGCCTCGATGTCCTTCTTGTGCTGAGGGGCCCAAAACTGAACACAGTACTTGAGGTGTGACCTCACTAGAGCAGAATACAAGGGGACAATCACCTCCCTGGTCCTGCTGGCTACACTATTCCTGATAACAAGCCAGGATGCCATTGACCTTCTTGGCCAGCTGGGCATACTGCCAGCTCATGTTCAGGTGAGCATTAATCAGCACCCCGAGATCCTTTTCCTCTGCACAGCTTTCCAGCCACTCTCCCCCAAGCCTATAGAGCTACATGGGGTTGTTGGGGCCAACGGGCAGGACCTTGCACTTAGCCATGTTGAACCTCATCCCATTGGCCTCCGCCCATCAACCCATCTTGTCCAGGTTCCTCTTCAGGCCCTCCCTACCCTCTGGCAGACTGACACTTCCCCCCAGCTTGGTGTCATCTGCAAACTTACTGAGGGTGCACTCAATTCCCTCATCCAAATCATCAATAAAGATGTTAAAAAGGATGGGCCCCAACACTGGGGAACACCACTCGTGACTGGTCGCCAGCTGGATTTAATTCCATCTACCACTACTCTCTGGGCCTGGCCATCCAGCTATTTTTAACTGAGCAAAGCATGTACCTGTCGAAGCCATGGGCGGCCAGCTTCTCCAGGAGAATACTATGGGAGACCACGTCAAAGACCTTGGTGAAGTCTAGGTAGACTATGTCAACAGACTTTATCTCATCCACCAGGCAGGTCACCCGGTCATAGGAGATGATACTGATCAGGCAGGACTTGCTTTTCATGAACCCATGCTGACTGGGCCTGATCCCCTGGTTGTCCTGCATATGCTGCGTGATTGCATTCAAGATGACGTGTTCCATCACCTTTCCTGCACCGGGGTCAGGCTGACAGTCCTGTAGTTCCCTGGGTCCTCCGTACAACCCTTCTTATAGATGGGTGTCACATTAGCAAGTCTCCAGTTGTCCGGGATCTCTCCAGATGACCAAGACCGCTGACAGATGATGGAAAGCAGCCCAGCAATCACATCCGCCAACTCCCTTAGCGTTCTCGGGTGAATCCCATCTGGCCCCATGGACTTGTGGCAGTCCAGGTGGAGCGGCAGGTCTCTGTTTCCATCTGAACTGTGGGAGGGCTCTTCCGCTCTTCATCCCAGACTTCCAGGTCAGGAGGATGAGTACCCTGAGGATAAGTGGTCTGGCTAGTAAAGACGTGCAAAGAAGTCGTGAAGAACCTCAGCCTTTTTCTTATTCTCTGTAGTCATGTTCCCCCCTGCATCCGGTAAAGAAGAGAGATTCTCTTTGGCCCTCCTCTTGCCATTAATATATTTATAAAAAACATTTTTTATTATCCCTGACCATAGTGGCCAGGTTGAGCTCATAGTGGGGTTTGGCCTTCCTGTTTTTTTCTCTGCATATGCTGGCAACTTCCATGTACTCTCTCTGAGTTGTCTGCCCCTTCTTCCACTGGACATAAACTCTCTTTTTCTTCCAGAGACTCAGCAAAAGTCCCCTATTCAGCCACATCAGTCTTCTTGCCTCCCAGTTCATCTTACAGCACACGGGGACAGCCTGCTCCTGTGCCTTGAAGACTTACTTCTTGAGGAGCATCCAGCCTTCCTGGATCCCTCTGCCCTTGAGGACTGACTCCCAAGGGACCCTCCCTACCAGGGTCCTGAACAGTTCAAAGTCAGCCCTCTGGAAGTCCAAGGTAGCAGTTTTACTGACCCCTGCTCCTGACTTCACCAAGAATAGAGAACTCTACCATGTCATGGTCACTCTGCCCAAGACAGCTCCCAACCACCACATCTCCCACCAGTCCTTCTCTGGGTACAGCAAGTCTAGCAGGGCACCCCCTGATACGCTCAGTAACCATCTGAGTCAGGAAGATGTCTTACATGCACTCCAGGAACCTCCTAGACTGCTTCTTCAGGGCTGTATTGTATTTCCAGCATATGTCTGGGAAGTTAAAGTCTCCCATGAGGACAAGCGCTGGCAATTGAGTGACTACCACCAGCTGCTTATAGAATGCCTCAGCCATCTCTTCATCCTGGTTTGGCGGTCTTTAACAGACCCCCACCAGGATGTCTGCCTTGTTGGCCAACCCTCTGATCCTTATCCACAAGAACTCTACCTTTTCATTTCCAACCCTGAGCTCAACAGCATCAAAACACTCTAATATAGAGAGCCACACCACTGCCCCTCCTTACTTGCCAAATACAGCCAGAAGTCCTCCTTTATTTCAATGTACTTTCAGTCAAGATTGGACAGGAAGGCATTGGAATCAAAATAACCATTTTTTTCCCTCTCAAGCTTTTTTTTTTGTTAAACTCGGGCATAATTTATTAAGTCTTGTACAATAGATCATTATCCAGATTATCATCATTGTGGCAGAGGGAACAAAAGATGGAGAAAAAACTGTCTTCGAGGAGCTGCCTGAAAGTTGAAATGGAGAAGAAAATCTATGTGTTAATAGAAATGGCAACCTATTCACATTGTTACTGTAAATTGTATTCTTGCTCTGTATTTAAAAAATGCTGTACTGAGCAAACACATTCTCTGTTCCAGGAGTCTGCCAGTAAGGCTTTATTTCAAGTTATTGAGGGTAGTCAAGTTCTGTTTATCTGCAAAATACAAGCTGTGGTTACAGTAGAAAATAAAAGTTTTCAAAAGGAATTACAAAACTGTGTAGTTTTGTTTTTGTTTATTTTGCTTTTAAGTTTGAAGCTACAGTATTTTCCTAAGTTTTCAGTTGTTCCAATGCAAGTTATATAAAACTTTTACATGTAGTTTTCTATGATTTGCAGTCAGTTACATTTAAAAGCTACATCTGAGGCAGCAAATTGAGGTTAATGCCTGGTTCCTGCTGCTGGTTTCTTTTTTTTTTTTTTTTAAACACAGCTTTCCAGAAAAAGTCATTCATACCTGCAAGCTAGTGCAGAAACAGTAATTTTCGTACTAAACAGACTTTTCCCAGTTGTACTCAAGACCCTCGCAATAGGATTTTTACAATTTTAAATTTGCTAGAATGGAATTTGTAGTGTTATGGAATATTTACCTAAAAGACATCCATGACAAGATTTGCTTTCAGTTGCACGCGATTATTTAAATTTATGTATTTCTGTATCTGTGGTTAAGCTGTGGATTAGACTGGCTTATTGATCAGCTCTTTAATACGTAGAGGACTAGGACTAGAAGTGAGAATTGAACAGAATAGTTCAGTTGGAAGGGGCCTACGAAGTTCATCAAGTCCAACTGCCTGACCGCTTCTGGGCTAACCAAGAGGTAAAGCATATGACTGAGAGCATTGGTCAAACGCCTTGTGAACACTGACAGGCATGGGGCATCAACCACCTTGCTAGGTAGCCTGGTCCAGTGCTTGACCACCCTCACAGTAAATTAATTGTTCCTAGTGTCCAGTCTGACCATCCCCCGGCACAGCTCTGTGCTGCTCCCATGCGTCCTGCCATTGAGCAGGGACCACGCGTCCCCTGGGAGCAGAGACCAGCACCTCCCTCCCCATTTCATCTCCTCAGGGAGTTGCAGAGAGCAGCAAGGTCACCTCTCAGCCTCCTTTTGTCCAGATCAGACAACCAAGTGTCCTCAGCCTCTCTGCAGGATGGATTCGACTCCTGCATCCTGGGGTAAAGACTGCCAGGCCCCATGGATGTAAAAAAGTTCAACTAATACAACTGGACTGGGGTCCCTTACAGTTTTGGTGACCACAAATGGAAAGTCACTGTTCCCCCAGTCATGGTCGTCCAACTCCGAGAATCTTGTAGCTCAAGATCTACCATTAATAATAAAAACTGAGGCAAAATAACCCCCATTAAGTGCCTCCACCAAATAAAGAAAACTAAGAGTGTACAGCTGTCTTCAAGAGTATTTCCAGTCTTCGACAGCATATTTTGTGAGCATGCAGAACCTCAATATTTGTACTTGCTAGATATATCTACTTTTGCTACAGACTGAAACTATTAATCCCACTAAATTTCTCTGTAAACAAACAAAAAAACAACAGGAAAAGGCTAGTTACAGCTGGGAGTTCAAATATATTTACTTTTAAATCGCTATAGCTGACTTTGGTTTGAACTTCATCTTCTGTTTTTGCTAAAAAGCGATGGAGGAATCTTAAAGCAATTAAATAGTTAAAACAAATGAGACTACATCATCTGCTTTACCAGCAAGGAGTAAGAGCTTGTTAATTGGGTATATCTAAGTTAAAAGTTGAACAGCCTCACTAGCTTCCTGCCAAACCCATCCTTTATTAGGAAATAATAATAAAACATAACGCTATTATGTGCTTTTGGACTAGTACAGAGTATAGGTGTCAGAACTAAGTAATTCCTAGCTAAAGGATGAATCTGAGCTTAACACAGGAAGTAGTAATACAGACTTCAGAACACTCGTTACTATGGTATTCATACTACTTTTGTGTCTTAGAATACAATGTGTGGCATTCTTTTACTCTGCACACAGTGAAGGAATTGTTTTCCTAATCAGGGTAGGTGCAGTTACTCAAGCAGCTACTTGATTTTTACTTGCCCAAATAGTATCACCGTTGTGTTTAAAAGCAATTTTATGTTCTACAGGGCTTACATTAGAGTTTATTCCATAGTAATCAAAATAAAAATTCCCTTTTCCCAAGCTCCATTTGGCTTCTGTGAAAAGCTTCAGCGGGTATTTCCTCTAGCAGCTCCCGGGCAAGTGATTATATATACTCTGAAAATAATTGCAGAACTAGAAGCTGGATATTTGCTAATGGTAGCTAGAATGGAGTTAAGAAAGTTTAGGGTTATAGCTGTTGAATATTTTAAATTATACTTCAAAGCTCCCCCCCCCTTTTTTTTTTTTAAGAATTGCTCAAGAGTTTGAGGAAGCCAGAAACATAACTTTTTATTTTTGCATCAAATGCAAATAACAGATCAAGCTCAGTTTACGAGGCCTGCAGAATATCGAACTGAACAAATGCATTCTGCCATGCTGTATGCACTGTGTAAGAAAACCTGGTCAAAACTTCAGTGCAATTGTGACTAGAAGAGCAAAGCAGTGCTATTACTGTTACATATTTATGTATCCTTATGTCATCAATACATTTATGGTAAAGCAGAATAGCGATCACTCTAGTGTATAAGCACTCCCATCAATCAGATTTTACACCTAAAACAGAAAGCAAAGGAATCGGTGCTAACCACCTTTATGTGGTGAAGTACAAACCCAGTGTCAAGGAATATTTTGAGCCATTTGATCGCAACAGAAGAAAATGTGAGCTGCAATTCCTTTATCTAGTAGAGAGAACTGGATATTGGACAATTACATCTGGCCCAAGGAATTCTGCTTCCTAGCGTTTGCTCAGTCTTCATCTGTAGCACTGCACTGGCCTTCAGCCAACAGTTTTTTCAAACTACTAGCAAGCTTAACTGACCACCATCTACAACCTTTCTAGCTGTTAGTTCTGGAACAAGTCCTTGTATTGCCAGTGCTTGAAACTGACATTTCTACTGAAGGTAGGAGTCCAGTTTCTTCTTGATATTATCAAAGGAATCCATTCCCATGTAGTCAGCTTGACCTTGTTCCCACCGTTCCTTGCGTTCTTCTGAAGATATGGTTGGTAATACTGGTGATGGTGTTGATACTGACATGTGGGACACTGCCTCTGTAACCTCTGCCTAAAATGAAAGGCAGAGTAAAAATACAGAAATACCTTGCATATTTAAGACAAGCAGCAGGCCATAGAACAGGACAACTAAATGGATGTTCTCATGCACAGCAACAAGCATTGCCGGTAAGCAGGGATCATGCAGCTTTCCTGGTAAAATAACAGAGTAACAGAAGTCACTTGGGGGGAGGGGAGTTTAAGTTCTTCATACCTCTCTACAGAAGCCACAAGAGAAAGCCAGAGTATAGACCAAGCCTGATAGCTGCAAATAGTTCGTTAGAAAGATGTAAGATTAAAGAGAACATATCTTAGAGATCAGTAACTTTAGGCTTAGAAAGGTTTAGAACTTAAACTGGCCCATGTACTAAGCTGAGACTGTAAAGTCTGCAGCCACCTGCTACTAAACTGTGCTTAACTAAGCTGTGCTTAAGAACTACAGTTAGAAGCATTATTTTGGCTTTACAAATATCAAGATTCATCACTGCAAGTCTACTTAAGTAACCTATTCTCTATTTATTGTAGGCCTACCCAGATTTGTTGTACCATGCAAGATCTGCATGTGAATATTGCATGCTCAGCTGAGGTTCTTCTGTTTGAGAATGTTACTAGCTGCAGCACATTAAGGATTAGGGCCCTTCTCTTTATTTACTGAAGTTACTACAGTATCATTTCCGGTGCACCATTATGCTCTTAAGTAGTTCTAGGCAAGCAGACAGCTATGTTCAAGACCACTATAGCATACTTCCCATCTGTGTTATCCTTTATTCCAAGCTTAAAAGAACAAAGCCAAAAAACTCTGCACCCCACCAGTTAAACTACACCCAGGCTTTGAAGTAGACAGAAGGAAATTAGTGAGATAGCACAAAATCTGTTGCGTATACTTAGGTAGTTTCTATAAGAACATTAAAACACATACCACGTTTACACCTGTGGTAGGTTCTTTAGCAATTCCATGCTGCTCTAATAATGGTAGAATATTAGTCATATAGGTATCCCACCACATGTTGAGGAATTCTGGGTGAACTACTTTAGGGTCATCCATATTGCCTTTTATGCTTTTTGTTTTGGAGTCATATGTATAGTTCCATGGCTTTGTGCTTCCCAGGAAATGCACCACTTTAGTATTTGCACCAAACCTGTTGAAAAGAAAACATCAAAACTCCCCAGTTTCTGCAGGTGTCTAGGAAACAAGAGTTTTGGCTGTCAAACAAATTTTTAACCTGCAGTCTTTGTAGGTGTCCAGAAAACAAATACGAATATATTTAGAAAACTAAACACTAAATAATAAAACTGCCAATGCCTACCGGGACTGAAAGCATCACTATGTAACGGGAAAAAATGCAGACAATTCTATGTTACACTAGTCAGAATACAGCCAAAACCTAACGGACTGAGCTATTTAAGTACTTACAGTCAAGTCTTTAGGTAGAGTGATGTCCATAGCTTGGGAGAGAGCAGTCTCAAGAAGCCACTGCAATTGGAACTAGTTGTAAAAGTGAAAAAGATTCTACTCCACAGTCAGTAATCCTGATAACGATGCATTACAAGCATTATGTAAAGAAGAGTCAGTAATAGAGTTACCCTTATGGACTACAGCCCTGTATAAAGGAACATCAGAAGGCCCTGCTGCAAGACTACCTCTGCAAAATAAAGCTTCTAACCTATATACGTATATATAATCAAAATAAAGACTATAATCTAGACTTTTCAGAGGACGTCTGACCTTGCTACAGGATCTTGCTAGACAGCCAATCGTTATTTTTCTAAATAATCTTACTTTGTTTTTAAAAACATTTTTTCAACACTTTTAACTCCCTTTTCAATGTGGACTTGAAGCTTTTGTCCTGTTACTGCTATGGTCTTTTGTAAAAGAAGTGTAGATAATATCCATCCCTTTTGTAGTAAAGAACTTACACTAAAAGAGACAGCATTCATTTAATTCCTCTATGATTCCAGAAATAGCATTCAGCTTGAGTCAGTTTGGAGAACAAGCAATACTACTCTCTCTAGTAATAGCGACTGTCTCATCTAGCTCATTTTGTGTCGCGTTAGGATTTCTCAAAACACTAATGAAATGGATAATAATGCCAAACTGGTTTATCTAACAGCTTTCTTTATTTGAGCATACCCTGATCATTTGGACCAGGATTTGGTTGAGTTATGCTACATACAGAGACTGTACAGGTATGTTTCAAAGACCATACAATATTCAAAACAATTTAGGTGGGGATTTTGTGCTATCGTGGTATTTGACTATTTCCATACACTATTTTGACCGTTATCGACCTTACTGCCAAATGAAAACCCACGCATGGGTGAAACAAGGTCAAGAATTCCAGTAATTGCAATTTAAAAAAAAAATATGAATACACGCTGGGGGGGGGGAGGAGTGTCAGTTTCTGGGCTCTAACTTCAAAACCCATATGTCAAGATTTGGCTTAGTAGGGCTACCTTAGCTTTGTTAACTGTGACAGCACTATTTAGCAGCCTGAGTTGTCTTCATCATAGGCTGCTGTTGCTCTCAAGAAACTTGTCATTGTTTAAAAATCAAGGCTACCTAAAACTTCTTATACAATCTCTAGTTTATGTTATTTTGTTACACTGCTTCTGCAAATGGAGAAGTGTATTCTTAGTATTCTGCCCACTAAAGACCTGTACAACAATTGACAGATGCCAGGCTTCTACTATGCCCTCAGTATCTGCTTTCTAGATAAGATGCAGTACTTTATTCTGATGTTTAAGCTGAACTGTTAAAAAGCTTTATGTCCACATTTGCTACAGCAACTGATCTGTCTTTCCCCATCTCCCAAAATTCAATGTTTTGAAGTTAGAGACCATTTATCATTACTTGGCATTTTCTTTACCAAGACTGCTGTGAAGGTTAGCCTTGCTGTACAAAGCTACAAAGAGCTTTGTTATCAATGCCAGTAGGTTTAAATTTCAGTTTATTCCAACTGCTGTTTACTGTGAGTAGCTGATCTAACCAAAGGAAGTTGTTCCACCTATCGAACAGAACATTCTACTTAAAAGCTGCACTTCCAGCATTACACTGTTTGAAGGTCTGCTGAGTTCAGTTAGGCAATCAATTCAATCACTTATATGGAATTTTCTTCATCAGGAGTCCCCAGTCCAAGTAGTCTTTCCTAGCAACAAGGTCATTTGTGAATTTAAGGTCATGTGGATAACCACCAACCAGTCATGGAAAACAGACATACTTTACAATACACGTTAGCTTATCAAATGTTGTCCAACTACTTAGTCATTCTCAGGCTTGCATAGATTTCTTTAAATAAGTATTCCACTTTTAGCATGACAGTATTTCAGATGGTGTTTTGATCACAAGACACAGTCTGACCTTGAGCCAGCACAGTCCTGCTTGTGCTAGCTGCTGCTTTAGACACTAGTAACTCGATGTCATTCAAAGATCAGATTGTTTTTTTGCAATTGGTACTTTCCTCCCTCCCCCAGCTGTCATAGCTCTTAATGAATATGGGTTTCAGTGTAACATTTCAGCTTTTATAGCTGCCCCCTTTTCTGCTGTTTAACACTTTTGAGTGACCTTGCCACTGACAGAGGGTTTACTCACAAACCAAATTTAATACTGCTAGGGAAGAGACTTTTTTTCCTTACACTGTAAGTGTGCAACAACATGGTGCCTGGCTATAGTGTTCCATCTTGCTATTACTTAAGGAACAGTCTTAGATCTAGAAAGACTGTTGGGAAAGAATTCTACCTCTATGCAAGTCCTTGTTTATTATGTTTATTTGAATAGTGGATAGGCTGATTGCAGCTACCAGTTGTTAAATGCCAAAAGTAATTTAAGTGATGAGAGTGCAAGTTATTTGGACAGGAACAATACCATCAGTGACATGCTGAAGTTCAGCTCAAGAAGATTCAAGAGCTATTGCCTTTGGCTAGAGCTCTAACTGACAGTATCCTATACTGGTGTTGCGATTCTCTCTTTTGCATGTAAGCTGTCGAGTGATGTTGATTTACAGAAAGCACATTACCACCAGGAATAAGTGGTTTAAACTACCAATAGTTTTCAAAGCTTATCTATCATCAGGAGAGTATTAATTTAATTAACTATTAATGTTTTTACTTTAAAGTAAAACTTCAAAGTAAACTTTATTTTAAAGAGTAGAAATTTATACGGTCACACTTAAAGTTTCTTTTTTTAAATGGCGACCATTAAGTTCACATTGTACTTGTTCACTATGTTACAATACATTAGTTTATATACGCTCTTGAAGGTCTTCCTAGAATTCTGAACTTACGCTTTAAATGCTGGAAGGTAAGAGTACACAGAACTGCTGCTCAAGTTATAAATAAATGGTAGATGTTTGTTCATGTCTGTTGTTGCCCAGCTGCTGAAGAAGGTGTTTAATAACCCCTGGTCTGCACCTGAAAGATAAAGGATTTATAAGCTACAAGCATACAGCTATTTTAGAGTCTTTCAGTCACTCTACCAGGCCTTCCTAATTAAGAGTTGGTAATGCAGTTTGTCATGTCCAGTAGGAGTTTGGCACTGATCCCTACAGTTCTATTTGTAAACAATCCTATAAACCTTGCAGTCTTTGAAAATCCAAAAAAAACACAAACAAAACAACAAACAGAATGAAAGTAGTAGTATGTGCAAGGTTACTTTTGGTTTTTAAGAGACAGCAGGCTACTCTCAATCCCTGCCATTCAGTTTATTTTACAGTGTTATCTTCAGGCAGTACAAGACAGCAGAAAAGACTTGACAATTGGGTACTAAACAGTTGCTTCAGCAAAACTGTAGCTCACATGACCAAGTGCTAACGATCAGTTTTATTATTTATGCTTACAGATACATGACCATGGTCTTGAAGCTGGAGTCAGTGGTCTTTGAAACCTGCAGCCCAAGATGCATCTACCTATAATGGGATCTAATAAGGAAAGCACATTCGGTCTTAGACACAGCACTAAAACAGAACCTTAATCAAATCCGTTAACAGGCAATGGAAGTTCCTAGTTCTGTACTATAAAGCTGCTGACTAACCCCTTAGTGAGGATAACCACCTAAATCATGGCTAGAGCTACAGTTTTGGGAGGGGTCAGTTTGCAAGTAGAAGTTGTAATGAGGTCAAATGAGCCTAAAGTTGTCTGGTATGTCAGTAGTAGAGTAGCTAAAAAAAATAAGCACCTGGCCCAAAGCAGACTAGTTTACAAGCAACTACTGAGAATTAAAAGCTACTTACATACCCTCTCATTCATTATTGCAGTCAATATACTTAGACTAAAGTGTATGCAATGTATTCAAGAACTGTAATTAGTTCCTCTTATGAAGGAGATTGAAGAGAGTCCCTCAACTTGCATTTGCTGTCTTCCCTCCACCTGTAACTGCATTCACAACTAGCATTGCAAAACAGGAGATAGATAGTTAAGAGACAGTATGTTTTATTTTAATCTTTAATTTTCTGAAGCACTCAGTTGCTGCTGATTCGGGAAAAAGGTTTGCTTGCTTTTCTTTGAATGACCTATAGTTAAAGTCAGGACAGTAGAAAGGTTACACCCTCGATGCAATTTGAGCAGAATTTGCTTTTTGTAACTGAAGTGCCAACACCGACACTTTGCAATTAAACTTACAGGACATACACTGACAAATACGAGTTCTAAATATCCCACTACAGCTGTGAGCATACATGCAGATTGCAGAGCAGGACACCGCAGACAGATTCAGTCCAGTAATTTCAGCCCCCTGACTTGCCTCTCTGCCCCTACGGATGAAAAGCACTTTTGAACAAGTTGCCTGTCACAAGAGATCAGAGTCAAAGAAAGCAGACAAGACCTCTGGTCTTTACTCAGTTATGAGTAACATCTCAAATTCTAACTTAAAACAGCGTTATGAATGTTTATGCTAAAAGTAAAATAATCTAGAAGATAAAGTCTTGGAGACCTCAGAACAGGTAGCTCATAATTAAAGGGGTAGCAGTGTGTTTAACTTACTCTACGTGACTTTATCATTCAGACCTGTTCCACATACTCTTTTTTTCCAGATTGCATGCATTTGTGCCAAAGCAGCCACTGAAAGCAAAGTTTAGCTGTCCTAGTTCAGACTTCAACAGTAGTCTTGTACAGATTGGCCCTTAAACATAAAATCAGGCAGTAGTTAATTAGCTACATGTCTACAGATAGAGGTCTGCTGCATTATGTCTTTAAAAGTAAAAGCAACTGTTTTAGATACCAGGGTAAAAAGCCAGAGGATTGTTTAAGTCTTATCAACAGCTCTTACGGTATCAATACTACCTGAGTTCTTTCAAAAAAAAAGAACAGACTTTTTTCCTCCTCTAGTTCCCTATTGTCTATTTGAACTTCACCTTTCTACATAAAGTAGTTGTCACTATATAAGTAGCTGTCATTGTACCATTTCTGCACAACAGCATTACATAGGAGCTATCCCTCTGCTCTAGTTTATCATCAGGAAATGCCCTGGAAGGTCTTGCATTTCCTAGTTAGTACTACTGTAGATGTGGTGCTTTGAGCTTGATTTCAGCATAACTTGGTAGATTACAGAGTTTGCATCCCTGTACCCTATTAAGGGCAGTAACCCTCCACTGATGTTTCTTAGGAAGTTTCCTAGGAACTTTTATTACTGTCTGAATCAATTTAAGTTTAAATCCACTCTCTCCAAGTTCATAAGCTCAATAACAGCATATACAGGTAGAAACAGGTAAGTCTCCACTGCCTCATTATTTAGATCAATACTACCATTTAGTAAAAGCTAAGTAAGTTTATAGCTGAAGTTAAAATTACAGTTCTAAAAATTTGGTACTTAAACCATTAACCCACCATTTTTGTTGTTAACAGCTGCAACGATGGCTACATGTTGACAACATCAAGGAAGTTTCACCATTTTGTGGCTTTAGCTCTGGAGTCAGAAAGAACACTGAGGAAGCCGTTCTATTTTTTTTAAAAGAACAGGGGCCTTAGGCTTAGAAGATGGACTTGCTAGGAGTCAAGCTTAAAGCTCAAAGGAGACAAGTCTCAGATATAACTGGAGCTACTCAGTGAGTTCCCATAAAGTTTTTCTTTTTTTTATTCCAACAGTTCAGTGCCATCCTGCAGCTTTTGTAGTATCTAGAGGATCAATTTACCTCCAACATTTGAGAGCACTCCTAGAGCTACCAACCACTGCCTCTTTAGTCATGAGGTATAGACAGACCCTTCATTTCAGTACCTATTTTCACTCATTTACCTGGTAATATTAAGCATCCAACTGAGACTTATGTTCTATAATAGGCCACACATAGGAGCCCATAAAGTTACAGGGATGATTCTACAAACTAAGACCGGCATCTAGAATTTTTACCATTTACAGAGTACTGGAAGGTAAGTCAACAAGCTGACTAATTGCCTTCAAGTAAGAGTAAAATCTAATGGTCTTATTACAGAGTTTTCTGCAGCTTTTTTGGTAAGACTTGGTTTTGTGCCACAGTAGCTACATAATGAAATTTAGTGACTGAAACAGAGAGCTCGTCATTTAGAAGCCTTCAACTACAGCAGATTTCAAGCAACGTGTGTTCACTGCAATGGTAATAGATTGCAAAGACTAACAGGACAGCAGAAGTTGGCTTCTCAAACTTAAGTCTGGCACAGTGACCAATCCTAAGTGACCTACAGTGGGTAGCAGTCAATGCTGCACACACTTGATATTGGGAAAAAGATGGTCACCATCCTATAATGATAGGAAGCTATCACACAATATCAAGAGACTGTTTTATCTTCAAATAATTTAGTTTCTTTGAAGGTGCACTCAAGTTGCTTGTACTACTCTTCCTTCCTCACAGTAACTTGAGTTAACATAGAACACCTGGCCTTGAGTGTTGAAGAGCTGAATTTATTTAGCCATGCATGAAGCATAGCACTACAGTTTCAATTTGCTCATGCATTCACTGCACTTGCTGTATCCCAAGACTCCTTGTTACGTGATTTTGCTTTGCTAATGCTTACAGCTGCCGGCTTAGAGGCCGAACTCTTATGTTATTCCAGGAAAC
The DNA here is from genome assembly GCF_040182565.1 of Anser cygnoides. Taxonomy (NCBI): domain Eukaryota; kingdom Metazoa; phylum Chordata; class Aves; order Anseriformes; family Anatidae; genus Anser; species Anser cygnoides. The sequence continues at coordinate 27,166,719 of NC_089881.1, forward strand.
CTGATGAAAGTAGTTGTTTTACATATTGGAATAATATCTTCTATTGCGATAAGATAGTGTAGTTACACTGGAGTTCAGAATTCCATCAGAGTCCCCATGATACATATCTAGTTACTGAGCCATCCCAACCACCGTTACCATTGTGGTCTAACTTACATTGGAATACAAATGAATACATACCATCAAAGCTGCCTTTCTCTGTGGCAAACTGTAACAGCTGATTGTATGTTTCAATGGAAGGTCGGTAAACAAAAACTCCAGAATTAAAACAATCAGGCCAGCCTGGATCTGGTGCTGCAGACAGCTCTTCTCTCTCAAAAAGCTCATCGATATTTGACAAAACCTAGTTGTAGGGGGGCAAAAAATTGCTTTCTGGTTTCTAGGGTAGGAATTGGGGTATCTTGTTTTAATGGATTTTGACATCCATCTTAAGACATGAAATAAAATTCTCATATTGATGCTCTTGTCTTATGGAAGACGATATGGAGATAGCGCCCACACACTACATGTTACAAGGAATTACTTAGAAATAAGTGCACATACATTTTTAGAGAGTTACCAGTCCAAACAGCAAGACCACCTCTGTCATCCCTCCTTCCCCTCAAAAATAAAACAAATCAAACACCACAAAAAAATCCAACCAACAACCCTCATACCAGGTCATGAAGAGGTACCATGAGACATGACCACTTACCATTGTGTCTGCATCCATGAAAACACACTTTGAAAACTGTGTCAGTTCCCAGCAGTGAAGCTTTGTTAACGTGACACCCAGCTCAGGTCTCTTCATTAATGCTAAGTGTGCTGAATCCCCACTATCCAGGATGTTTACCAAAATCACTTCATGAAATACTTTTTCTAGCACTTCCCTGTGGAAAGAGTTCGCGGCCAAAATTTAGTTCTATTGTTCCAGTACTGAACCACTTAACAATTCCATGAACAAAAGTGCAGTAACAGAGAACCTGGCAATATTTCTTGTGCCAGCAGTAAGAGTTGAGTACATTCGGTGGGATGCATAAATATACCTGTCAACCTCAAGGTTTCTGGTTTGTAGCGGGCACCTTTTAGGGAGCAAAGAATTACTACCTTCCCCACTCCCCCAGGGCTTTAATTGGTATTACTACCAGGTACATGGTTACATAGTACAAGCTTTCCACATGGCTTTTTTTCCCCAGGGTCAAACTAATTTTTGGTGAGTGAACAGTCTACTTTCAACAGGCAGTTAAGAAATGGGAAGTTGTTAGAGTACCTTGAGCAGGACACCAGCTGAATCCTAAACAGCTGAAAGGGAAGTTTATACAGTAATCATGACAACATCATTCCGGATTTGTGACTACTAGGGCCATGTGACCTGACCCAGTTACTGAAACTTTCTTTATCCTAAAAATCTGTAAGGGCTCACTTAATTGTCGTTCTGGGTACAGCAGCATTTTGACTCAATATTATTTTCACCTTGAAGGTGACTTAAGTTTTCAGACAGCATAGTACCTTTTTGTGGTAGATATCCAACCTTTGCTTTACCATAACTGTTTAGTTCAAGAGACATTCATGCAGCTTAAAACATGAAGTATCTGTAAAGTCTCACTATTCTATAGAGTATTTTGTACCAATAACTCCAGACCATTCGATTTGAGCCACAGAGCTTGTAAACGTGTTTTAGAACGCTGTTTTGCAAGGCTGTCTTTACACCAACAGTTTGGTACAGACAGTTGCTTCTGAATTTAAGGCATATGTTGCTTGTGGACACAAAGTATGAAGTTCCATTTAACTACCTATCGAGTAGCGTATCTATTGGTTTTCTTGCTATAGCTGTTTTAAGGGCATGGTACTAACTGCATTGGTCTATCACAGTAAGCACGTCTGTGTGATTCATCTTGAAGGCGCACAGTCACTTAATATGTTAGATGTACCTATGTGAACCATCTTTATAGCGATAAGACTGTTCAGCTCCCACAGAACTCCAGAGAGATTGATTTGTTACTGAACCACTACCATCCCTGTACGTTATCTTTTCAGAACTTCTCACGTAGAAAGTCTTGACCTGTAATCTGTAGTTCATATAGCAAGTGAGTTATTCCCCACCAACAACCCTTAGATGTGGAAAAAGCAACTTGTCAGTTCCATGCTGAGACTAGTTCTAGAGAGGCTGTAGAAAGCAGCTGTCTCAATTTGTGGTAATACTCAAATGCCTTCATGCTGCTGATTTAACATACGTGATTGCTACATTAGTTCTACTCATTTTCTTCTCCATGATAAAATCTGATTTGAAGCATCTACTAAATTTCAATAGTTTGGGTTACAATAACTCAATCCAGAATGCTTCAGATGTAAATACCAATCCCCTACTTCCATCTCCATATGCATACATACGCAGCTAATGAAGGCATGGGCAACTTTGCATTGTCAGACAGTTTTAAGTAGGGCTACAAAAGAGCAAAGATCTAGTTGAAATATGCCGTAGCTTAGTGCTCTAACTAGAGAGTATTTTTTAAATTTATCATATGGAAAAAAAAATGTTTTATGTCTGAAGCTCTTACAGAATTCCAGATAGTTTAAGTTAATTCTGCTAAGCTTAGTTCAGTTTCCAGAGTTTTGGAAGGTTACCAGCAAGAAATTTAACTTTTTTCAACCTTCACAACAGCAGCAGCTGTGGCAGTTTACTGTATTTAAGTGACCTTACCTCATAGAATCTGAGACCTGAGGAGTTATAAGTGCAGTCAACTTCCTTGTTGTTCTGTGCTGTTGCAAGGATGAACCAAGTACGAGTGCTCCTTTCACATAGGAATCATTTGTGGCTAGAGTCACAAAGGACTGGTCTGGAAGAAATTAACTTGGTCAAAGTTAGCACAGTCTGCTACTTTAAGACTAAAGACCTCTAACATGCACTAACTCAGCATTGCGCCTACCTATGTGGCAGAACAAAGCATATTAGCATTGCGTAGCTATACTTGCTATTAATAGTTTGACACATGGCAAAATGCAGTACAAAAAACGGTTGCAAGAGAAAACCAGTTGCAGTTTTCCCCACGGGTTAAATATGTCATGCCAGATGTTACAGATGATCAAAAAGGTCTAGAGATGTATTTTAGCCAATTATGTACTATTTTTAAGCTAAAACTATTAGAGGCAGTAAGCTTGCATTTTTTCTTTTTTTAAAGTTAGTAGCAGCAGAGCTTTATAAAGCTACACTGGGCTCAGCTTTGAACCCTGAAGCTAGGGCACAATAAAACTTATGTTTTGTTTTCAAATGAAAGTACGCATTGAATTAGATCTTGGACAACAGTACTAAGTCTTAGTAGCTCAGGATTTTGCAGATGAGTTGTTTAGAAAGACATGGTTGCAGCTGTGTAACAAGAATGCAAGATTTAAATGGGAAGTATCTAGTAATATGATAAGCAATTCAAGACTTGTAGCAATAGTTTTTGCTCTTTAATGCTCTCTAGAGAGGTAAGGCTGGATTGTTACTATAATTCTCTGCTCTAGCAGTACCTTAAAAATAGAAGATGCATCACTTTGCTATATACTACTTATCGAGGCCATATAATACAAGCTTTTGCCAGGGTGGGACTGACATAGGCAAAAAAGCGACCTTTAAATTTCCTTAGTTCATTGTTAGCTGTCATTACATAGCCCTTTCCAAGCTACAAGGCTTTATAAAGAAGCATGCTTTTTTCCTAACAAACTATTTTAACACTATGAGCAAAACGGTTTCTTCCCAACAATTTCAATAGTAGATTTTTACAGTAGAATTTATTTTTGAAACATTTATTTTCTTTACAGAAGTTAACTAGTTTAGATCAGGATGGGGAATGAGGGTTCTGGGCACTTAGAGACTTAAGATCAAGCATAGTAGTAAGATTAAAATACCAACTACTCTATTTTCAGGTAGTATTGTTTGGGACAACTATTCAACCCATGAAAGTCACATTTTCGCCATTTTTTTTTTGGGGGGGGGGGGGGGGGGGTAATGCCATCTAAACAGTTGACAAACTCATGTACCATAATGGTCTATAAGCTCAGCAAACCTGGTTTGCAAGCTCTAGAGCGTTTTATAGCTAGTTTGTACTTCACCTAGCAGCAAAACCAGCTCATCCCCAGAAACATTGATTCTAGTGGTCAAATGCAAAATTCAAAAATGCTTCTATAATGCCAGAAATTAAGTATTTTTCAATTCACTTTCAAGTGCATTCAGGTTCTGTGTTGCCATGTTTGCTGGTTAGGTAGCTTGCATGACACACACAGGGGTTTTACAGAAAATACTGTCAATTTACAAATGGAGTAAGGGTTAAGAAGTCCCTATTACATCTCAACTGCAATAGGATTCACTATGACTGCTTGATGGGATGAAGGTATAAGCAACTTGTACAGCATCAAAATTAGTACAGCTTTCCAAAGTTTTGAATAGAGCATATTCTCTTTTGCACATTCTCTCAACTACAGTCATAGCAGAAGTACATTCACACGCTATAAATGAATCCATACTATGGTTTAGGCAAGACCAATTACTGCTCTATATGGAAGTAAAATCTGCAAGAGATAACGTGGGAGCGATATCTGCACAGCATTCTAATTGAGCTCTCAGCCAGAAGCATACCCAGGGACATGCTTGTCTGCCCAGCCCACAGGCTGTAGCAGCTGTATGGCACAGTCTTTGCAGGGGCCCCTAACAGAGAAGAGCAGCATTCCAGAAGCCTGAGCTAGGAGCAGTCATTAGGCAGTGTGCAGGACAGTACTAGAACGTTTGCCCCAGCTGTTTTATATTTGACCCAGGAACATTTAACTTGTTTTAGATGTGCCAGCGTACAGATCCAGAGTTCTCACAGTTGTTTGTCTACTCCCCTGCTCTCCGAGTTAGGTACTGGTACCTCTCAGTCCTGAGTACAGGATTCCTAGAGACAGGAGTAACTAAGCAAAGCATGCACTGGGAGAGGCAGAGCAGATGATTTCCTGCAGCCTTCCAGATCTGAAAGTGAAACCGGCGTCGCTGACAGCTTCACCAGAAGCAACAAGGGGGGAAAAGGGAAGAAAAAGAGGCCAGGCATACTTGGAAAGGCGGCAAGGAACTGCAGAGCACCGAGACGCCCGGAAACTACGAGCCCTCTTCCGTGTCTCAGGAGAGGGTGAGGGTTTCCTCCTGCGAGCCGCTGCAGCCCTACGAGCTCCCCGCGCCCTCCCGCCTCCCTCACGGCGGGGAACGGGGCCCGGCGCGGAGCCGGGCTGAAGCGGGAGCGTCCTCTTAACCCGCACGGAGGTGCCGGCGGGCCGTCCCCACGGCCCCCCGCGGGCAACCCCGGCCCCTACCGGCCGCGGCGTCAGCTCGCCGCGTCCTCGCATCGCGGGCCGCAGTCAGCAGCCCGCCCCGAGAGCTCGCCGCTGGCAAGGGCTGCTGCCTAAAAATAGGGGCCGCCGCGGCCCGCCCTGCCCCTGCGCCGCGGCCAGGACGCGGCCAGGGACGGCGTGCCAGCCCCGCTCGTCCAGCCCGCGCCGCCAGCAGCGCTCACGAGCCGCAGCACGGGGGCCGGGTGGCCGCGAGGAGGTGCGGCACTGACCTGCCATGGTACCGGCTCCGCGGGACGGCCGCAGCAGACGCGGCGACCGCGCTCCGAGCTCTGCGCTGCGGCCTCTCCTTATATAGGGGCGGGGCCGCGCGCCAGCTGTCTTTGGCCGGCAGGCGGAGGCCCCACCCCTCGGCGGCCGGGGGACCGCCTAGGGCGGGGCCTCCGCCATGATGGCCAGCGGCGGCGGCACGTCACTCGTCTTGGGGCTGCGGGCAGGGTCGGGCGGCGCGCGAGGTTCCTGGGCAGGGGGCGAAGGGGGCGCGTGGGACCGCGGCGTGAGGGCCGTGTGTCTCCCCTGGTGCCTCCTAGGCCGCCATGGCCTGGAAAATACTCCGCTGTGCGGAGGAAAGGTCGGAGCCACGGCTCGGGCTGGCAGCGCCGCTGGCCCGGGAGAGTGCTGCTGCTGCGGCCGCCCTAGGGAAGGGGTGGGGAGGAGCTTTCACTTTAGGGTTAACGCCCTCGTGGCTCAGTTAGGAGACTGTAACTGCTATCGTTGGTGGTGCTTGGCACCTCAAGGGAGTGCGTGTCGTTAGGTAAGATCACAGGATGGTTTGGGTTGCAAGGGACTAGACCTTAAAGACCATCTCATTCCAGCTCCCTACTCCCACCCCACGCCCCCGGCATGGGCAGGGACACCTCCCACCAGACCAGGTTTCTCCAAGCCCCATCCAGCCTGGCCTTAAACACTTCCAGGGATGGGACATCCACAACTTCTCTGGGCAACCTGCTCCAGTGCCTCACCACCCTCACAGTAAAGAATTTATTCTTCTAATCTAAATCTGCGCTCTTTTAGTTTAAAGCCATTACTGCTTGTCCTGTCGTTGCACTCCTGACAGTCCCTCACCAGCTTTCCTGCAGGCCCTCCTCAGGTACTGGAGGGCCGCCCTAAGGTCTCCCTGGAGCCTTCTTTGCTCCAGCCTGAACAACCCCAACTGCCTCAGCCTGCCTTCATATGAAAGGTGCTCCAACCCACTTGTCATCCTTGTGGCCCTCTGGACTCTCATGAGAATGGAGTAGAGAGGGAAAGTCGGAGGAGGGGGGGAGAGGATGAGGAGATACACCTATAATTGATTCATGCCTCAAGTTTGGTCCTTGCAGAAATGTAAGCTGTACCTTTTCAGGAAGGTAGGAAGGGTGCTAATAACTTCGTAAGCTCTCCTTTAGCAACCTTGCTAGCGTTATAAATATTAAGACTTTAGTGCAGCTCCTTCATTAGTCACGTGGCTCTCTACGTAATAATCAAAACTGAGCAATTAAACGTGATGACGAATCGTGAAAGGCATAGACACACAAGATACTGTAACCAATTATGTGGGTTAGTACAAATAATAATGGAATTACAGATGGGATGGGCTGAGGTGGGAAGGGACCTCTGGAGGTCATCGGGTCCAGATCTCTGCTCAACAGGGTCACCTAGAGCCAGTTTCCCAAGACCAAGTCTAGATGACTGGCATAATTCTGTGGTTTGTGAGGTACTTTGTGTCCATTAAAAGTGCTCAACCCTTACTTTCCTTCAAAAACTAAAAGCCGACCCACAGAGATTAAGATCAGTCGGTTTAAAAGGTGTTACTGAACACTGTTTTTTCACTTGACGGGAAGCACCTGTAGGAGTGGAGTCTAACCAAGTCAGAATCAGGCTGCTTAAGTCTCCATTTGATTTCAGGTAAATGCTCTGATGCGTGCTTTGATATAACTACGGAGGGATAATCCAACTGCAAAGCGTCAGGTTGTTTCTCAGTTCACAACTTTCCCGTCACTGATAGAAAATCCCTTGAAATAAGTAGAGCTACTGTCATTTTTAATAAACACGTGCTCATAAGGTGTTTTGGAAGGGTCTCTCAAGGAATACAGTATGCTTTTGATTTTTATAACTTTTGAAAAGCCACAGATCTTACTATTCTTGACGTATAATTTGTTAAAGGCAGAAGTTCAAATATGTGTTTCAGAGCAGAGGTCAGGATAAAATATGTATTTCCTGTTGTCACAGAAAATGGGTTGTTAAATTGAACATTCTTCAGAGAATCTGGGTTTGCCTTTACTTGTTTGGATGGGTCCATGGCACAGAAGAAAAGAGTAGAAGCAATTCAGTGTTTCCAGAGCAGCCAAGCAGGATTCCCAACCATAATGCTTTTGGTTTTGAAAGCAGGTGGAGTTGGATTAAATGTGATGGTACCTTCACAAGTGTTTTTAATGGATCTTGGGAGTAATGGGTTGTTTGTAATGATCTGGCTTAATCTAGGTGAAGCTCCTTTGGTCTTTTCCTAAGAGGTGGAAGAAAAGCCCCTTTGAGGAAGAATGACTCTGGTGCATATCTGTTAAAGGGCAAATATGACTTTTCTTTCTTTTCCCTGCATTTGTTTGCTTTAAGACAGTGTTTTGGTGCTGTCCAGTGCTGTGTAATCCTTCATGATTTCACTTTTGAATGTTTAGTGCAGAGTGAGATGTGGTCACGTTTTTCCTGTGAATGCATGTCTAACAAGCACTGCTTGAAGTGCATTAGAAGGAAGATTAGGATTCAAGAAGCAGAAATACCTCTGGCGCCAGTGGAGCAACCAGTTTTTCTACTCCAAATTCTACAAATTTGTTCTAGAACTGTAGCTTAGAGGTCTACATTATTTTCTCTGAGAGATGGTTTTGTACTGCCAGTGCAAGGGAGAAACAGTCATCCAACCGTAGAATACTTGTTTTCCTTCTTTTGATTGCTTGTTTAGGTACAAGCATATCTGCCAAATTTTCATCTTTAGTAAGAAATACAAACCTTTTGTGACCTTTCTCTGGTCTCTCTACAGTAGCTCCACGTCTCTCCTGTACTGAGGAGCACAGGACTTTACGTAATACTCCAGGTGCGGCCTCATCAGCACTAAGGGGAGAAGTGCACATCCCTTGACCTGCTGGCAATACTTCACCTTATACAGCCCAGGATACAATAAGCCTTCTTCGCACAAGGGTACAGTGCTGGCTTACATTCAGCTGCGTGTCCACCAGGACCCCCAGGTTCTTTCCTGCAGTCCATTATCTTCCTCAAGGCAATGGCCTGCATCTGCTTTCTACCACAATAAACTGAGAAAAGTCTATCAGTCAGGAAGGGGGCTCCTTTCTAGCCTGAAGTGGCAAATGGGTTTGTTATAAAAGGATTTAAAAACTAAACAAATCCTCAAATGCGAACTGATGGACAAAAAAACCCACCTTCTACAAATTTCCTGTATATGGGTAATTATGTTTGAGCTGAGACAGTTTTCATAGACTTTTCCTAAAAACAAATTGCTTACTTTTAAAATACTAAAATCACGGAAATGCTCCCTAGCACCAACAACCAAAAAAAAGCTTTTTGAGCCTAACAGTAATTCATAAAACACCACATACAGAAAAATGTGTGAATCATAATTCTAGGCAATGCTGGTAATGTTGTGTATAAGTAGGGAGTATTAACATTTGCCAGTATGTGGTCCTTTTTCAGGTGTATACAGTTTTGACAGACATGCTGTGATGGTGTTAGGCATAGTTTGTATCTACCTCAGATAATAATTTTGAGAAGTTCTTAGTTAGCACATTTCAGCTTCGTCCAGTTTTTGCTTTGCAGAGGTGTTTCTTTTTTTTTCTCTGAGAAATTAACAGAAAAGCCACTATTGGTGATTAGTTCCTCCCCACAAACACCTCCCAGTGCCCCTTTTTATTGTGTTAAAGTGGAGCAAAAGAGAGTCATTCCTTCTGGTTTCCGTGTTATAAAAAATAATAATCAGCCTAGCTCTGTCAGTGTTAAGCTTGAAAATGTGATGGAGAAATGCTCCCTCCCTCCCCCTGCCTAGCACGTACCCCATTGTGCTCATGGTACCTGAGATTTTTTAGATGTTTGAGGTTGAACAAGATGAAAGGTCTATGGTTCACTTGTGTGACTGGTTCACACAGGCATCCATGCCCCCACACAGACTGGTTACACTTCTTTTCGCACAATCCAGACGTGCAAACTCACTGGAAGAACATAGTCGAGAATTAGCTGTCCCATAGGCTTCTAGATCAAATGGAAAAGAAGATTTATCTTTGTGAAACAAATATAAAAGGGAAAGAGGTGGAAAAAAATAAATACTTGGGACAAGTTCTCATGAGATGAGGGCTAAGATGGGTGTTTAGGAATTTTTATTGTACGCTCTGAGGTGAATTAAACACTTTGTGCATAAATACATATAAAAAAAAAGTTTCACGAACAATCAATGTATTGGACAGTTGTACTGTCCTAAGTGGATATACAGGGAGTCTGCAGAGATGTGTCATGAGCTGCTTCCTTATATACACTTGTCCCAGCATCAGTCATGTGAACGTCCACATCAGGTGCCTTAGCTCAGTGTTTGGTTCATCTACCAGTTCTGCAGCCCAAAGGTGGCCCCTGTATGCGCTCATTCCATGATTGCTACAAGACAAAGTCACAGATAATTCTTATCACTAAGGAAAACTTTGCTCCCTTGGATGGAGTCGTTCTGTCTGGCATTTCTGCTCCCAGCCAGTTTTTAACCTGTTATTCAGTCAGGCCTTCTTGCCCTCCATGTCAAATCATTCCTCAGTCACAAATTACCATTGTTGATCAGTTACAATTTGAATTTCCTCTTTATGGGAAAGTACCTAAGCCTAGGACAAGCTGATTAAAAACAAACAAACAAACAAAACCAACCAACCGAACAGAAACAAACGAAACCCTTGGCCTCAGTTTTGACGAAGGAGGATAAATTTAGGAGTAGGTGAAAGATAAGTATACAGGGCTGGGAATTAGTCAGGTAAAGTGTGTTACTTTTCAGCGTACTGCAGGATTTGGATAATTTGGGAGTAAGAGGAAATGTATTTTGCTGGATGAAGAGACAGCATTTGGAAGGAATGGGCAGAGTGCTGCCTAGCATATCAGTAGGTGAACGGTGGCACACTGAATGAGGTCTTGTGATGAACGAGCCTGTAGTCATGCAATTAGAAAATTACACCATAATGTACGTTACAAAAATCAAATTACTGTTGCAATTATAGAACTTCCTATTTTTAACAACTGAATAATATTTTAGTAAGTGTATAACGTAAGTAAAAAGACATTTGGAAATCACTACGTGCATGGTTTCAAAACACCAAATATTAAGATGTAGGTTTGAAATAGGATTTACATAGCAGTAACCAAAACTGCTGCCTCTATAACCAGACTGTGTTAAGTGTAAGCTTCTAAAGCACTTAAGAGATTTACATCCTAACTTTATCATTTTGCGAGTGGGCCTGTTCAGTCCAGGTTTAAAGTGGTGGAATTTAGTTTTTATAACAATACAACTGAAATGAGAATCTAAACGGTTGTGAAAGAGACTTTTGTGGTTTGAAATGAAGTGGTACTAAAAAATAGTAATGATGAGATCTCTGACTGCTTTCTTAATGAAACTTAGTGAGAATGTTAATTGGAGAACACAGAAACATGTACAAATGATTTCACAAGCTTGGTTTCAGTATTCACATAAGACAAACAAGGCATACGTACATGTATTTTTTTCTCTAACCTGTCTTCCACTCCATCTCTGCCTGTTCCCCTTTGCTAGTAACTATCCTGGGGAGAAGGCCACAAGACCTGATGAGGACATGTGGCCTAGAGCAGAAAGGGGTGTTTTGTTGCTGGTTCCACCCCTCATTTGCCATGAAGCTAAGGGTAGGCAATGAAGCTTTATTTCTCCCTTTTTTTTTTTTCCTTTTTTCCACTTGGGTAAAAATAAAAACTTTGTTTCTTGCTCTTTATTTGTATGGGGGAGTCCTAGTCATGTATACAAGCTGTAGGTACTACTTCCTCAGTAGATAATGGTCAGTCGTGCAGTTTCTTACTTGCACAGACAGATGTACTGAGCAGAATCTTGAAGTCTCCCAGAATGTAACACTTTCAGTACCTCATCTTAAAATACACTTAATTCCTTACTACAGGAAGTGATAAAGCTCTAAGACTTGAAGCAAATGAACTATTACATAATAAAATTCCTGGATATGTAAAGCTCCCAAAATGTGGAGATTCTACCAGAGATTTGGGAAGAAGCAGAGGTAATACTTCCACTGTTTTTGTTTTGTTTTGTTTTGTTTTCCAAGGCTTAGAACACTCCTCTAGTTCCATGCTGGAGCCATGCTAAATTTCCAGTTAGTACTTCCTCCAGTTTAGGCTGTGTAATTTTCTCTAGGCTCATGTAGAAATTAAAGATGAATTTGGATGATATGCTGGGAATTAAATTTCTGGTTAATATTAACTGAATTCATTCATTCAATTTTGGAAAAACCTTGCTAATATTAAATTCAGATGCTTTGACACCTTTCATACTGAAGAAATACTACCAGAGAAGTGATACATTAAGAATAATGCTCCGTAATTATAGTTGTCAAAGGCCTATATAAGTATTAATCCCACATCTCTGAGCGTTTAACATTTACAACATCCTTTTTTACTGTAGATCATAGGGCTCATTTAATTTAAATGAGAAGAGAGTTTACAGTATATGCTAGTGTAAAGCAGCAGCGGTGTTGGTTGGAAGGTCGTTTCAATCAACCTCTAAGGAATTGTTTAAGCGTAACACAACCAGTTCAGGCAACACTGATATTTCTCATGTGACTGTCAGACTGTGTAAAACATCAGCTATATGGATATCTGGTGTAACTGCTTTCATATCTGACCTTACTGACAAGGTCTTTTGCTCATCATATAACAGAGCAGAATGACGGGGTCTGTTCCTGGGTTCTTGACTTTAGCATGATGGTGTGCTTGTCAAGGGCTAATTAGTGGACTTTCATTACTGGAGGACTTTCAGTGGAGTTCTACCTTAGGATGTTCAGGTTTGCACAAGAAAAATGTTAAAAGATTTTGATCAGATGTCTCTGTTATAAACTGCATCGCTGTGCAAAGTGGTCTGTGTGTGCTAAACACCACCTCCCTGCTAAAATCAGTGTTATATATGATGAAGCACACAGGTCTTTTCACACTGTGGAAAAATACTTAGGCTGGACATGAAAAGAAATATATCGGGTGAGAAGTTAAAGGAGTCAGCCTTATGAATTCCTTCTTCACGCTGACTGACATGTTCTGTAGTGCTGTAAATTCTATTTAGGCGATGGATAATTGTATTTCTGTTGAAAGTCTGCAGAAAACAAATTATTGCTGTGTCATATTTACAGCATCCTTGCTGGATGTGCGGGGTAAGTTTGCCATCTCTGGTGTATCATTCCAAGTCGATGTCTCTGTGTTAAAAGGTTGATCCTTAAATTTACAGTCCGTCATGGGTACAATAGCTGTCAAATGTAGCTACCTTGCAGTACATGCCATATGAAGTTGGTTTCTGAAAACTATTTTGGCATTATATTATGAAGCTGGGCATAGTTAATGTGACAATGACTTCTTTTGTGAATTGATCTCTATATATTAGTCATGGTTCAATGGTGTTTTTCTAGCTTCATAGTTCATTCAATCTATCGCATTATTTGTAGCGTGCAAATGTTGAAACAACATCTCATGCTTTTCTCACTGTATAGTCTGTGGGTTTGTTTTTTTTTCTATCGTCTTTTATTGGGATATTTGGTGTTGCCTCACAGCTTCCAGAGTGTTCACAATGCAGATGCAGCACTTCTGTTCCCTGGACTGGGCAACAGCAATCACGTTACCCAGGCCCCACACTCTTTTACATTAGTTGTTGATAGGAAGGCAAATTTAATTATAGCTAGTACTAGTTAGGGGGAGAGAGTGGGATGGACACTTGTTTGTTTGAAAAGCCACAATTGGCATAATAAGAAGACCTGGGCTCGCTTTGGTTTTTTTTTTTTTTTTTTTTTTTTTCTGTTGCTATTGCCAGTGACTATATTTTGATGCAGAGTCTTGCCTATGAAGGTCGGTTTGTTGCAGCAGTTGATGCTGATATAGCTGTTGTGGCTGGCACTTAAGATCTGAAGCGAGTTTGAGTATGCGTTGAATCTTAGATAGTTTTTCTGTACTGCTTTTGTGACTGTATTTTTATTTGCCGTAAAAATGTGAAAAACTTGAAAGCCCTGCAATGCTTCTGACTTTATAACAGTTCATGAAGTGAACTCCACTGCATAATTTTAACGTTATGTCAGTGCTAAGTATAGGCTAAGTATAGTACAGATCCTTCCCATTCTGTGTTCCCCACTATCTCCTGGAGAAGACCTAATTAACATGACACTCCTCAAGTTTCAGGAAAGGTTTAAGGTGCATTTTTTGTTATTTGAGGTTGTTCTGTTATTGAGGGTACTATATGTTCTTCCAGTACCTGTAATTTACAAGGGATGTTCTGAGTATTTTAGATCAAATAGGGATGACTGCTACAAAGTTTCTGGGTATTATTGCTGTGTTCTCTGCTACAAGAGGCATAAAAAATTCATAGATAGGAATTCACAGCCTTTTTTTTTTCTTAGTCGAAATGTATGTTTTATAGCTCTTACAAAAACTATAGTATAGAACGATTTGTGCCATGATCTTGCTAAAAAAAAAACCACGCTGCATTTGTACATAAGTTGAACATTAATTTATTTATATGTTTAGTGGTTATAATGGTCCACTTAAGAGATACAGCCTATAGTATTAAGCGGTTAACTTTGGTATGGCTTATGTTCAAGAAGGCCATTTGGATAAAGCACAGTATCACTTATGTGAATACGTATTGAGGAAATGTGTTTCACTTAGGAAAAAGTACAGCAGAGAGTACAGCTCTGTTTATGAAGCCATTTACAATTATGGCAAGATACAGTAGAAAACAGTTTGTTTCCAGTCTTCTTTCCAGAGGCCTGGCACGTTTAATGTCCGTAGCTTCACTTAAAGGAATGTGTTTTTTTCCTTCTAGCACTTTAGATATATTTAAAGCCACTAGTAGGCTCCAAATATTATATGATAGTCTTTAACGAGACTCTTTTCTCGTGTATTAGAGAGGACAATGTGTGTTGTTTTTTTTTTTTTTTTTTTTTTTTCCTCCCTGGAGTAATACAATTGAAGGATTGAAGGCGAGTGTGCTGTGTTTTCTTAATGGTTACTATTTATACACTGGTTTTCTGTTCAGTTCTGTATTACTTCTTACCTGAACTTGGGGAGTTAAGACAGATCAAAGCTGTGCATTGGTCCAGATAAGAAGTGAAAAACGATCAAGAAGTGAGACAGCGGTAAGAGTAGCAATTTGGAGCAACTGCGAGGGGAGTAAGGATTGTGAGATGTCAAATAAGCAATAGCGGAACTCTTTTATGAACTGTGGAGTAATCCTGGGGAATGTGGGCATTAAACCGTGAAGTTGATAAACAGAGATGGACAGGATCAGAAGCTACAGATTGCAATAGTTTTTTTTTTTTTTTTTTTTTTTTTTTAACAATTGTAATCTAGCTTTTTAAAAGCAGCTTGTATTAAACTACTCTGATAGGGAAACCTGCCTAATGCTTGTCTTGTAACCTCTCATCACACCTCTCAAAGACCTCATTGACTTTGAGAGCTATTCATGATTAGTACGAGGAGTGTTTTAGTGCTAGTTGCAGCATCACGGGGGGTAAGCAGCAAAATTCAAGTTACTTCAATATCATAGAATCACAGAATATCCGAGTTGGAAGGGACCCACGAGGATCATCGAGTCCAGCTCCTGGGTCCCCAAGGGACGCAGTGTAAAGCAGCTGTTTGATTTGATTTCACTTGAACTAGGAAGGAGAGAGGTCACTTCCTTGCCAGATCATCAGGGGCAGAATTCGTCTTATTGCATAAAATACTTGGAATCATAGAATATCCCAAGTTAATTGTGACAGATCGAGTTGACATCATGTAGGTCTGAGCACAGCAGGCACTCTTGTGACTGTCAAAGCAGAAAGGCTAAACTTCCAGAGTTCTGCTAAAATCTGTTATCTAAAAAGTACTGTAAACCCACACATGAAGTAATGCCAGGGCTTGTGAAAGCTGTTCGAAGGTTATCTGCTGCATCCCTGTCCTCATGTAGTGTTTTTTCTAACAATAACCTTTGTTACAGGTGGCTTCTTAACTACAGCGTATCTTATTATGAGCATTGTCCAGTTGTGTAAAATTACACCATTTGTTCTCCCCCAGACTTGGTGATCTGTAGGAGATGACCACAGGAAAAATATGTAAATATTTTTTAGCTGAGGTTTGCACATTTTTCCGATTGCCTAGTGGTTGTTCTGATCTTGATGCGTCTCTAAAACCTTTGTCTACCTTACCCCTCCTCTTTGTGAAATAAGATGCACATTTGTGCCAAAATTATGTACGTTGTGCATAAGGTGCACAATGATTATGGGGCATTTTCAGCTTTTCACAGGTAAGGGTCCACGTTTACCTAATCACTTAAGTGTAGTCCTGGCTTTAAGCATAGGCATAGCTAATGATTATTACTCAAGTGGTTATAAAGTTTAAAATGTTAGTTTATATATATATGTATATATATATAAATGAAACTGAATCTGTGGAGTAAAAGACTTTTCTGCTCGTTGTGTATACTCACCTATCAGCAGACTCATACGCAAGCTGATCCAAACTGGGTGCCAAGCTGTGCCTTTTTTATCGCCTCGAATGTGCAATCTGCGCACCTCGGGTGTACCTTCTCTATTAATTATCTCTTACATTGTGCCACCCCATTAATATCAGTGGATGTACCCAGCAGTGCCGTGGGGCTACACAGAACGTGGAAATTTCTAGTATGTTAATGTTACTCTGTTAACAAAACTGACGTACTAGCCGCTTGCTGTTTCTATTTTTTTTTGTTTTTATTTTCAGTAGTCTCCTCAAAAGTTGTTGTGGACACGTTGTGTATCTTTTCTGTTCTTCCAGGATTCGTTCGTCAGGAAAGACGACCATGAAATCCGAGGGCTGCGGACAACCGTCTACCAGATGGTTGTTGCAGTTGCCTTTGGTCACGTCATTCGTCCCTTTAGCTCGCCCTTTCCTTTATCTCGAGTTGAATTTTTGTGCAGCGCTATGTTTGCAGTGGTAACATTGCGGCCAAGGTGTTTTCGATTAAAAACGATCTTAACTGTAATAGTGAATTCACTGGGTGTGGCTTTGTATAATGACTCCCACGATCAAAACATTTTTCTCCTTTGTCACAGACAGGAGAAAAGCTCTTTCCAGAGAGATGGAGAAGGAATTAATTATACCTCTGCCTCATCCTGAGACCAGAAGACATGGAGTAACTGTAAGCTGCGATTCTCAGGAGACGTACTAAGAGTCTCGGGTTCCTTTTCTGCCCGCCCCCCAAGGCCTTGGGCACGTTGGGTTCACCCTGGGAAGGGCACGTTGCTCAGGGCAGTTATTTCCTCCCCGAGATGATGCGGGGTGCATTTTTCTGCTGCACTTTTGGTTTTCCAGGTGTGGTTTTCCACGTGGTTCGCACTGCTTCCATTATTGAGAAGGCGGTTTGGGAAGCTGTGTCTGCCACTTCTCAGGATTTTCTGCCAACACCTGCTGGCAAAAAAAATCAGTAACGCGGGTGGAGCCACGTAGGACTTCTCAGAGGTAAGCCTTCGGCGTACGGGGACGCCTAAACTCGTGAGCCGAGCATGCAGGACGAATGTCCGTGGCACGAAGATCAAGGACGACTTCTCAGGGGTAAGCAGCTTTCCCTTTGTTTCCCCGTCCTCTCGAGAGCCCTCTTTATGATGCTTGTACACACTTCAGGCTCACAACACTCATTTTCTCCTCTACTTAGTACTCCTAGTCCCTGCCTAACCCGCCCTCCCTCCCCCCACTTTCCAAAGACCTACGTGCTCTGCTCAGGTCCCTCCTGAGGTCTTACAGATCTTTTAAATCTGCTCAGCGTCCTTTCCGGCTTGTACTGTGCCATTATTTTTTCCCTGCTCCTTTTGAGAATGTCTGTACCCTTTTCAGATTTCGATTGGGTTGGCTTTTTTGGACCCGTCTGCATAGCCTTTTGTTTTTTAGATAGTCTACTAAGGTATGTTACTTCTCCTGTGAGTTATTTTACTACAATGAATTGTACTTTTGTGGTTTGTAATCTGTTACACTCCTAGATTATTTCCACCTATGTAAAGAAAGGTTTCAGCTAATTACAGTCAAAACCAGTTTTAATTACCTACTTGGTCGTATTGTCATTTCAATAATCAGACCTGAAGCAAAAGCACAGGAATTGTTGCTTCTAGTAACACTCCACACACTGTTGAGCTAAGCCAAATAAAAAACGCAGCTGCTGCTCTCTTTATCCCTTCCTGTGCTTTGCCCTTCCTCTTTCCCAGGTGATTGGGGCAGGGTGCCAGGTGGGGCCCAATGGTATAAGAGCCGCAGGTGTCCTATCAGAGAACTCATTCTGCCTGAGCTGCTCTTTGGGGTAAGTGCTTTGTTTTTCCATCAGTCAGATGCAGGTTTTTTTTTTTTTTTTTTTTTTTTTTTTTTTTTTTTTTTTTTTAAGGTGGGTCAGAGTCTAGGGGTTGGTGCGTTTCCGAGATGAAAGAGACAAGTACATCTATTTAAAGTAACATCTAGTAGGATCATTTAAAGTAAACTATACAGTAGTAGATGCCTTTATTGCATGCAGCTCTTCTTCAGGTAATTCTTATAGTATAAGTAATTCATTTCCCATGTTTTGGTCATGATGTTTGTAGCGTGCCTGTTTATGTATGTGTTTGGCCTGGAGCTGTCCTGCCTGGCAATTAGTGATGGTAGCTGATGTGGTGGTTCATCAGCGCAATAATACATTGTCCTGAATCTTTTGGGAAAGACATCTGGTCTGTCTCTGGGCGAATACTCAAGCTCTGGGCGAGTACTCAAGGGCAGCTGGCACAGTGTCTTTTTTCTTTTTTTTCCCAGCAGTAGGTAAACCTTAGGAGGAATTTGTCAAAGGAAACAGCGACTGTCAAGTTGCTGTTCGGCAAAAAACTGTCAAGTTTTTGTTCGGCAACTCGGTGACTGGTTTGATCTGCTTCTCGGAGGTAGAGGCAAATGGACTGCTCTTTTGAAATGATAAAATAAAAAATATGAAGTTTGTCAAATGTGGCAGTGCCTGTTTGCAGTCTGTTTATTGCTTTTGCCAGTGGTAGATAACACTTATAAGGAATCGGTCAAAGGAAAGAGCGCCTTCTGGAACCGTGAAGCTCTGCGTTGGCAACTCGGTGACTGACTTGACCTACTGTCCATCATCAGAGGGAAGCGGACTGCTGTTTTGAAAATAAGAATTAAAAAAAGATATTAAAAATTAAAAAAAACTAGGGTGCTGCTCTGTGGCACCTGGAGGACTGCCACTCTGCGTGGCAGTTAAAAGAATGTGATTTGGAGATGGAGAGCAGCAGAGGTAAAGCAGCTGGGAAGACAGGTATAGGTATTGCAGTAGGTAGGCTGCGGTTATGAGGTGCCTCAGGGTGTGCTTTTCGTCTTGTTTCTGTCCTTCCGTCGTGCAGCCTTGGAGAGGTGAATTCCCCATGTTGTGGAGTGGTGCAAAAAAGGTGAGAGGGTGTTGTGGTTTAACCCGGCCGGCAGCTAAACACCACGCAGCCGTTCGCTCACCCTCCCCCCTCCCTCTCTGGGACGGGGGAGAGAAACGGGAAAGTGAAGCCGGTGAGTTGAGATAAAGACAGTTTATTAAGACAGGCATATAATAATAACAATAATAATAATAATAGTGATAATGATAATAGTATTAATAATAATAATGTGTAAGAAACAAGTGATGCACAATGCAATTGCTCACCACCCGCTGACCGATGCCCAGCCTATCCCCGAGCAGCCGGCCCCCCCACTCCGGCCAGCCACCCCTATATATTGTTTAGCATGACGTCAGATGGTATGGAATACCCCTTTGGCCGGTTTGGGTCAGCTGCCCTGTGTCTGTCCCCTCCCAGCTCCTGCTGCACCCCTAGCCTGCTCGCTGGCAGGACAGAGCGAGAAGCCGAAAAGTCCTTGGCCTGGTGTAAACACTGCTCTGCAACAATTAAAACATCAGCGCTCTTCTCATCCTAATCCAAAACATAGCACCCTACCAGCTACTAGGAGGAAAAATTAACTCTGTCCTAACTGGAACCAGGACAGAGGGTTATCGGCCCGATCAGTTTCCTTCAACAAAGCTAAGGCAGGTCTTTCAAGAGAAACAGCCTGGTTGCCTGTGCTGTACTGTGCACGCTGCTGACCTAAGCCACGCCAAAAACAGGGCTGCTGTTCCTCCTGCTCTCTTTACCTCTTGTCATGCACGGCCCCTCCCATTTCCCATGTGATTGGGGTGGGGTGCTGGGTGGGGTGCAATGGTATATGAGTTGCAGGCATCCCATCAGAGAGCTCATTCTGCCTGGGCTGCACTTTAGAGTAAGTGCTTTGTTTTTCTTTCAGTCAGTTGCAGGTTTCTTTAGGTGGTTAAGAGTCTATGGACTGATGCGTTTTGAAGTAGAGACCGGTACGCCCATCTTTGTGAGGTAACAACTAGTAGGATCTGTTAGAGTAAACCAATCTAGTAATAGGTGCCTGTATTGCATGCAGCTCTTCTTCAGGTGAGTAATTGTTATAGCATGTTTACGGATAGGACGACGATGTTACTTTGTGTTTGCTTTGTGGTTCTGGGTCCCTTATGATTTTTGCAGAATTGCAGGGCTTACTTGTGAGTCTTTGCCTGTCTGTCAAATCTTATCAAAGTTACAACCTTGGTGGCAAAGTGATGGAGCACGGTTTCGGAGGTAAGTATCATCGAAGCTCCCTGTATAAGCACGTATCTGAAAAGAGCAGCAGTAGACATGTAAGATGTAGTCTTTTTCAGGGTTAGGGACAGTTTGTTATATTTTTGGAGCTTTTGCCTGCAGTTTGGCTGGCTGTAGAGTCTTTAGACCTTGCAGCCTTCTAGATTTTCAGTGCTTGGAATTCACGTAATAGAGGTGTGCTTAGGAGGTGTTGCTGCCTAACTTGTTTTTAAGAAATGGTGGGGTACGGTTCCTCGACCGCATAAGCACGGTAGTATTACCAAGAGACTGAGCAGGGTCCCCTTTTTCATCTGTAATGGGTATGTCTGTGATTGCTGCCGTCCGGGCACGTTTTCATGCCCATCACTACAGTTACTTTACTACATCAAATAGAGTAAAATTCCAGTTTCTCTTTTAGAGGTGCTATAGGTGGCTACAGAGAATGGGTGGAAGCATCTGCCATGTGGGGTAGGTAAGAGGCTGAGGTAAAGGAGGGGATGAGAGTAACTGCCCTGAGGGTGCTGTGGCTTTTGCTGCAGTGGTTGCCTTCTCTTCTGCTTATCAGGTGCCACAGGCAAGGCGGGCTGTGATAGTCTTCAGAACAGGAGCAAAGCAGGTCACTGGAATGCTGTTTGGTTCCTGAGACAGGTGTTGTAGAGGAAAAAGCTTGTCTGGCATGGCAGCTCCTGATGGTGGTCGTCTTCGGTAGGTGAAGAGGTGCCTGAAGCCCCATGCCGTGGAGCCTGAGTACACCTCGCTGAGGATGAAGCCTGCTTTCCAGCAGTTCCCAAAACTGTGTTGAGGCTGAAATGCTGTGTCTGTGTTTGGGTTGCACCTTGGTGAGTGTAGGGATAGGAATCAAGCTGGTGCAGCAGAGGGCCAGGCTCCATTGTCCTGTAGTGTGTTTTGACCCATCAGCATAGCCTTTTGGTTTTCAGATAGCCTACTCAAGTATGTGATTTTTCCTGCGAGTGGTGTCATTACATGGAATCTTTTTTTTTTTTTTTGGCTTGTAATCTGTTATGCTCCTAGATTTTTCTTTCTATATAAAGAAAGGTTTGAGCTAATTCCAGCTGAAAAAATTTCAGTTACTTGCTTGGTCATATTGGCCTTTCAATAGTCAAAGCTGCAGCAAAAGCATGGGGATTGTTGCCTCTAGAAACACCCCAGTTCTCTTGTCTGCAGTCTGCATGCTGTTGAGCTAAACCAGATTTAAACAAACAAACAAAACCCCCCAAAAAAACCACACAGCTGCTGCTGCTCCTGCTCTTTCTACTTTCTTGTGCTTTGCCCCTCCCCTTTTGCAGGTGATTGGGTTTGGGTGCTGGGCGGGGCCAAATGGTATATGAGCTCCAGGTGTGCCATTAGAGAGTTCATTGTGCCTGGGCTGCTCTTTGGGGTAAGTGCTTTGTTTTTCCTTCAGTCTGTTGCAGGGTTCTTTGGGCAGGTTGGAGTCTATGGATTTCTAGATTTTGAGTGCTTGGAAATCACTTACTAGAGGGATATTTAGCAGAGGTTGCTGGCTCACTTGTTTTTGGGATCGTGGGATCCACTTGTGTTTTTGGGTTACATTTGAATCTCTAGACGTATCGAGCCACTTGTGTAACTCTCCAGAAGACTAAAAAGAGCTTGATTACACACTACAAGAGGCTTGAACACGTAGGCGCAGTATTACCAAGAGACTGAGCAGGGTCGTATCAGAGTTACCTTTTTCATCTGCAAAGGGAAAGTCGGGCTCTTTTTGGCGCGGCGCCGCCCGGGCTCTTTTTGGCGCGGCGCCGCCCGGGCTCTTTTTGGCGCGGCGCCGCCCGGGCTCTTTTTGGCGCGGCGCCGCCCGGGCTCTTTTTGGCGCGGCGCCGCCCGGGCTCTTTTTGGCGCGGCGCCGCCCGGGCTCTTTTTGGCGCGGCGCCGCCCGGGCTCTTTTTGGCGCGGCGCCGCCCGGGCTCTTTTTGGCGCGGCGCCGCCCGGGCTCTTTTTGGCGCGGCGCCGCCCGGGCTCTTTTTGGCGCGGCGCCGCCCGGGCTCTTTTTGGCGCGGCGCCGCCCGGGCTCTTTTTGGCGCGGCGCCGCCCGGGCTCTTTTTGGCGCGGCGCCGCCCGGGCTCTTTTTGGCGCGGCGCCGCCCGGGCTCTTTTTGGCGCGGCGCCGCCCGGGCTCTTTTTGGCGCGGCGCCGCCCGGGCTCTTTTTGGCGCGGCGCCGCCCGGGCTCTTTTTGGCGCGGCGCCGCCCGGGCTCTTTTTGGCGCGGCGCCGCCCGGGCTCTTTTTGGCGCGGCGCCGCCCGGGCTCTTTTTGGCGCGGCGCCGCCCGGGCTCTTTTTGGCGCGGCGCCGCCCGGGCTCTTTTTGGCGCGGCGCCGCCCGGGCTCTTTTTGGCGCGGCGCCGCCCGGGCTCTTTTTGGCGCGGCGCCGCCCGGGCTCTTTTTGGCGCGGCGCCGCCCGGGCTCTTTTTGGCGCGGCGCCGCCCGGGCTCTTTTTGGCGCGGCGCCGCCCGGGCTCTTTTTGGCGCGGCGCCGCCCGGGCTCTTTTTGGCGCGGCGCCGCCCGGGCTCTTTTTGGCGCGGCGCCGCCCGGGCTCTTTTTGGCGCGGCGCCGCCCGGGCTCTTTTTGGCGCGGCGCCGCCCGGGCTCTTTTTGGCGCGGCGCCGCCCGGGCTCTTTTTGGCGCGGCGCCGCCCGGGCTCTTTTTGGCGCGGCGCCGCCCGGGCTCTTTTTGGCGCGGCGCCGCCCGGGCTCTTTTTGGCGCGGCGCCGCCCGGGCTCTCTCTTTTTGGCGCGGCGCCGCCCGGGCTCTTTTTGGCGCGGCGCCGCCCGGGCTCTTTTTGGCGCGGCGCCGCCCGGGCTCTTTTTGGCGCGGCGCCGCCCGGGCTCTTTTTGGCGCGGCGCCGCCCGGGCTCTTTTTGGCGCGGCGCCGCCCGGGCTCTTTTTGGCGCGGCGCCGCCCGGGCTCTTTTTGGCGCGGCGCCGCCCGGGCTCTTTTTGGCGCGGCGCCGCCCGGGCTCTTTTTGGCGCGGCGCCGCCCGGGCTCTTTTTGGCGCGGCGCCGCCCGGGCTCTTTTTGGCGCGGCGCCGCCCGGGCTCTTTTTGGCGCGGCGCCGCCCGGGCTCTTTTTGGCGCGGCGCCGCCCGGGCTCTTTTTGGCGCGGCGCCGCCCGGGCTCTTTTTGGCGCGGCGCCGCCCGGGCTCTTTTTGGCGCGGCGCCGCCCGGGCTCTTTTTGGCGCGGCGCCGCCCGGGCTCTTTTTGGCGCGGCGCCGCCCGGGCTCTTTTTGGCGCGGCGCCGCCCGGGCTCTTTTTGGCGCGGCGCCGCCCGGGCTCTTTTTGGCGCGGCGCCGCCCGGGCTCTTTTTGGCGCGGCGCCGCCCGGGCTCTTTTTGGCGCGGCGCCGCCCGGGCTCTTTTTGGCGCGGCGCCGCCCGGGCTCTTTTTGGCGCGGCGCCGCCCGGGCTCTTTTTGGCGCGGCGCCGCCCGGGCTCTTTTTGGCGCGGCGCCGCCCGGGCTCTTTTTGGCGCGGCGCCGCCCGGGCTCTTTTTGGCGCGGCGCCGCCCGGGCTCTTTTTGGCGCGGCGCCGCCCGGGCTCTTTTTGGCGCGGCGCCGCCCGGGCTCTTTTTGGCGCGGCGCCGCCCGGGCTCTTTTTGGCGCGGCGCCGCCCGGGCTCTTTTTGGCGCGGCGCCGCCCGGGCTCTTTTTGGCGCGGCGCCGCCCGGGCTCTTTTTGGCGCGGCGCCGCCCGGGCTCTTTTTGGCGCGGCGCCGCCCGGGCTCTTTTTGGCGCGGCGCCGCCCGGGCTCTTTTTGGCGCGGCGCCGCCCGGGCTCTTTTTGGCGCGGCGCCGCCCGGGCTCTTTTTGGCGCGGCGCCGCCCGGGCTCTTTTTGGCGCGGCGCCGCCCGGGCTCTTTTTGGCGCGGCGCCGCCCGGGCTCTTTTTGGCGCGGCGCAATTGCACAATGCACATTGCTCACCACCCGCTGACCGATGCCCAGCCTATCCCAGAGCAGCCGGCCCCCCACCCTGGCCAGCCACCCCTATATATTGTTTAGCATGACGTCAGATGGTATGGAATAACCCTTTGGCCAGTTTGGGTCAGCTGCCCTGTGTCTGTCCCCTCCCAGCTCCTGCTGCACCCCTAGCCTGCTCGCTGGCAGGACAGAGCGAGAAGCCGAAAAGTCCTTGGCCTGGTGTAAACACTGCTCTGCAACAATTAAAACATCAGCATGTTATCAGCGCTCTTCTCATCCTAATCCAAAACATAGCACCCTACCAGCTACTAGGAGGAAAAATTAACTCTGTCCTAACTGGAACCAGGACCGATATCCACCCCTTATTCCATACCATTTATGTCATGCTCAGGTTACACTCTGTCCAATACATTCTAATTAATCACCATTTTCATCTATGATATATAGCAAGCATGGTAGTGATGACATACAGTATTATATAATAAACAACATACTACAATTCAACTCATGGGCTATTCTCACCCAGTATCAAATCCCCTTGAGGTACACACCGGACCTCCCCATTCTTTTGCATTACCCACCAAGTGCATCCAGGTCCCTGAGCAAAAGCAATTCCACGAATGGGTTTGCCTTTTCCCGAGGCAGGAGTAGCCCAGACTATTTTACCCAGCATGTTTCTTACGTGCACTACAGGAACTTTATCCCCTTCTACAGTGCGTAACAGGTTTGATTGGGCAGGTCCAGCTCGGTTGGCAGATCCCCTGGTATTGACTAACCAGGTGGCCTTTGCCAAATGTGTATCCCAGTTTTTGAATGTCCCAGCACCCATTGCTTTCAGTGTAGTCTTCAACAGTCCATTGTATCGTTCAACTTTTCCAGAGGCTGGTGCATGATAGGGGATGTGATACACCCACTCAATATCATGTTCTTTGGCCCAAGTGTCTATAACGTTGTTTCGGAAATGAGTCCCGTTGTCTGACTCAACTCTCTCTGGGGTGCCATGTCGCCATAGGACTTGCTTTTCAAGGCCCAGGATAGTGTTCCGGGCGGTGGCATGGGGCACAGGATATGTTTCCAGCCATCCGGTGGTTGCTTCCACCATTGTAAGTACGTGGCGCTTGCCGTTGCGGGTTTGAGGGAGTGTGATGTAATCAATCTGTCAGGCCTCTCCATATTTATATTTCAGCCATCGTCCTCCATACCAAAGAGGTTTTGACCGTTTGGCGTGTTTGATTGCAGCACATGTTTCACAATCATGAATAACCTGTGCTATAGTGTCCATGGTCAGGTCCACCCCTCGATCACGAGCCCATCTGTAGGTTGCATCTCTACCTTGATGGCCTGAGGTGTCATGGGCCCATCGGGCTATAAATAATTCACCTTTATGTTGCCAGTCCAGGTCCACCTGAGCCACTTCAATCTTAGCAGCCTGATCCACCTGCTGGTTGTTTCGATGTTCTTCAGTAGCCCGATTCTTGGGCACATGAGCATCTACATGGCGTACCTTTACAACCAGGTTCTCTACCCGGGCAGCAATATCTTGCCACAATGCCGCAGCCCAGATGGGCTTGCCCCTGCGCTGCCAGTTGTTCTGCTTCCATTGCTGTAACCACCCCCACAGGGCATTTGCTACCATCCATGAATCAGTATAGAGATAGAGAACTGGCCACTTTTCTCGTTCAGCAATATCTAAAGCCAGCTGAATGGCTTTCACTTCTGCAAACTGACTCGATTCACCTTCTCCCTCAGCAGCTTCTGCAACTCGTCGTGTAGGACTCCATACAGCAGCTTTCCATCTCCGATGCTTTCCCGCAATACGACAGGACCCGTCAGTGAACAAGGCATATTTCTTCTCATTTTCCGGTAGCTTGTTGTACAGTGGGGCTTCTTCAGCACGGACCACCTCTTCCTCTGATGATATCCCGAAGTATTTGCCTTCTGGCCAGTCCATAATCACCTCCAAGATTCCTGGGCGACTGGGGTTTCCTATTCGAGCCCGCTGAGTAATCAGTGCAACCCACTTGCTCCATGTAGCATCAGTTGCATGATGTGTAGAGGGGACCCTTCCTTTGAACATCCAGCCTAGTACCGGCAGTCGGGGTGCCAGGAGGAGCTGCGCTTCAGTACCGACCGCTTCCGAAGCAGATCGAACTCCTTCGTATGCTGCCAATATCTCCTTTTCAGTTGGAGTATAGCGGGCCTCAGATCCTCTGTATCCCCGACTCCAAAATCCCAGGGGTCGACCTCGAGTTTCCCCAGGTTCTTTCTGCCAGAGGCTCCAGGTGGGACCATTCTCCCCGGCTGCGGTGTAGAGCACATTCTTTACATCTGGTCCTGTTCGGACTGGCCCGAGGGCTACTGCATGAACTATTTCCTGCTTAGTTTGTTCAAAGGCTTGTCATTGCTCAGGGCCCCATTCAAAAGCATTCTTCTTAACGGGTTACTTGGTAGAGCGGGTTTACAATCAGGCTGTAATTTGGAATGTGCATTCTCCAAAACCCCACGACACCTAGGAAAGTTTGTGTTTCTTTTTTGCTAGTTGGTGGAGACATAGCTGTTATTTTGTTGATCACATCCATTGGGATTTGACGATGTCCATCTTGCTATTTTATTCCTAAAAACTGGATCTCTCGTGCAGGTCCTTTAACTTTATTCTGTTTTATGGCAAAACCGGCCTTCGGAAGGATTTGGACTATTTTCTTCCCTTTCTCGAAAACTTCTTCTGCAGTGTCACCCCACACAATGATGTCATCGATGTACTGCAGGTGTTCAGGAGCTTCCCCCTGCTCCAGCGCAGACTGGATCAGTCTATGGCAAATGGTAGGGCTATGTTTCCACCCCTGGGGCAGCCGATTGCAAGTATATTGGACTCCCCTCCAAGTGAGAGCAAACTGTGGCCTGCACTGTGCTGCTAGAGGGATGGAGAAAAATGCATTAGCGATATCAATTGTGGCATACCACTTGGCTGCCTTTGATTCCAGTTCATACTGGAGTTCTAGCATGTCCGGCACTGCAGCGCTCAGTGGTGGCGTGACTTCGTTCAGGCCACGATAGTCCACTGTTAGTCTCCACTCACCATTAGACTTTCGCACTGGCCATATGGGACTATTAAAAGGTGAATGAGTCTTGCTGATCGCTCCTTGGCTCTCCAGTTGACGAATTAGCTTATGGATGGGACTCAGGGAGTCTCGGTTGGTGCGATATTGCCGCCGGTGCACAGTTGTGGTAGCGATCGGCACTTGCTGTTCTTCAACCCTCAGCAACCCCACAACAGAAGGGTCCTCTGAGAGACCAGGCAAGGTAGACAACTGTTTAATGTCCTCTGTCTCCAAGGCAGCTATGCCAAAAGCCCAGCGGAACCCTTTTGGGTCCTTGAAATATCCTCTTCTAAGATAGTCTATGCCAAGGATGCACGCAGCATCTGGGCCAGTCACAATACGGTGCTTTTGCCACTCATTACCGGTCAGACTCACTTCAGCCTCCAATACAGTTAACTGCTGGGATCCCCCCGTCACACTGTAAATACAGATGGGCTCTGGCCCTTTATAGCTTGATGGCATTAGAGTACATTGTGCACCGGTGTCTACCAAAGCCTTATACTTCTGTGCGTCTGACGTGCCAGGCCATCGAATCCACACAGTCCAATAAACTCGATTGTCCCTTTCCTCCCCCTGGCTGGAGGCAGGGCCCCCCTAGTCCTGGTCAGAATCTTTGTTTCTGTGTTTAAAGGACTGCCTGCTGGAAGTTGGAGCAGCAAACTTTTCAGAGAACCCCTTTTTCCCAATTGTTTTCTTTTGCAGTTCACGTACCCGTGCCTCTAGGGTCGCAGTAGATTTTCCATCCCATTTTCTCATGTCCTCTCCATGGTCACGTAGGTAAAACCACAGGGTGGCGCGGTGTGTGCCCACCATATTGTCTTCCTTGCATAGATGAACGTTTACCCCTAATAGCTGAGACACTGGTTTGTACAGGTGGGGAGGAAAATAATCTCTCTTCAAGTTGGTGGATCTTTTCAGAAAGTTTCTCCAAAGTATTCTCTTTTAGCCGGTGGACACTGGTTCGTTCAGGTGGAGGGGAAGATAAATTCTCTTTAAGTTGGTGGACCTCTTGAGAGAGTTTCTCCACAGCCGAGACGCAGGCCTGTAGGGAAGAGGAGAGATTTCCTTCGTACTGCCGGAGTGTTTTAGTCACTTCGTTCACTGTGGGATTCTCCTCCTCTTTCCAGGTTAGTATTGCCAGTGAGCTGGCATATGATGATGGTGCACTCCGTACAAACTTCCGCCACATGGGTGGTGTACACTGGACCTCATCTGGATCTGTGGATGTTTGTGCGTCGTCTAGGTCCTTATAAATTACTTCCCGTACGGCCAATTCCCTCAGGTACTGAATTCCCTTCTCCATGGTGGTCCATTTGCCTGGTAGACATACAAGTTCTTCCTTGAAGGGATACCTTTCCTGCACAGCTGACGGGAGATGCCTCCAGAGGCTGCGAGATCGTGCTCCATCTCCAATTGCTTTGTCAATACATGCGTCCCTAGCAAGGGATCCCAGCCGCCTGGCTTCCTTGCCCTCTAATTCCACATAATTGGCTCCGGTGTCCCAGCACCGGAGCAGCCAGGTGACAAGCTGCTCACCTATACAGCGACCAAAATCTTTTCGCACATCTCGTAGCTCACGCTGGTATAGAGTCCGGGTAGTTACTGTTGATTTTTTGACATCCCCATCCTCCTCTTCAGTCTCCTGCACCTTTGATGGCCCAGCCTCGTCTTCACTATGCCCAGACTTAGCAGAAGACCGTCTGCGTTCTAAACGACCTGAGTCTCTATACCATTTTTTCACCTTGTCTACAGGGGCAACTTGCACTGCTACAGCTCGTTTCTCTGACCCAGCCACAGGGTCTGCCACAGGGGTTGGAATACCCTCTGCGGGTTCAACTTGCACTGCTACAGCTCGTTTCTCTGACCCAGCCACAGGGTCTGCCACAGGGGTTGGAATACCCTCTGCGGGTTCAACTTGCACTGCTACAGCTCGTTTCTCTGACCCAGACACAGGGTCTGCCACAGGGGTTGGAATACCCTCTGCGGGGTCAACTTGCACTGCTACAGCTCGTTTCTCTGACCCAGGCACAGAGGTGGGAGCGGCTGCGGGAGCTGGAGCGGCTGCGGGAGCTGGAGCTAGGTTGATAGTAGCATCAATTGCAGCTCGATAGGCACAAGCCAGACCCCAGCACGCTACAGTGATTTGTGTCACTTTGGAACTGCCAGAGTCATGACACTTTTTTTTCAAGCATTCTGCCAGCTTTTTAGGATTTTGCAGTTGTTCAGGGGTGAATGTCCAAAACACTGGAGGTGACCACTGCTCTAGAAACCTGCCCCTATCCTCCCACACTCCCTGCCACTCGCAACTATCCCGCCTCAAGACGGATCTCCAGATGAGATTCCTAAGTAGTTGTTTAACCCTCAACAAAACCTGAAGCGCATTCAGGAGACATAACAACAAGAGCAGGCTGGTCTGAGTATCCCAAGGATATTCAACATCTCGGAGAGCCACCGTAACTAGCTCGGGGGGATAAGAGGGTGGTGAAGGAGAAAGGGAGAGTGAACAGGGAGGGAAACATGTCTTCCCCTGCCCCCTTCACAGATTGGCTCCCTAACGAAAACAGGCAATAGGTGTAATTGCTAATAGTTTCCGAGATATGGTTTCCAAAGTATAGAGTCGATGTCAGTGCTGAGTACAAATACCAGGTTGGAGTCGTGACCAGATATTTCATCATTTCGTAAGCCATTGTTACACCACACAGTACCATAACAATCTTAAACCAGGGCCTGGAAAGGATAAACAGTGCAACAGGGAGCAGATACAGAAAGTAACGCGCTATGAAACTCACTCTGGAAAACAGGCACAGCAGACTGGAGATTAAGGCAATCAACATCGTAACTAGCAACTATTAAGCAGGTCCAATACGTATACCAATTTTAGTTCAACACGCTCTGGTCAAATTTGTCGATATCTCAATCCTTCGAGCCCCACGTTGGGCGCCAAAAGGACTGTTGTGGTTTAACCCGGCTGGCAGCTAAACACCACACAGCCGTTCGCTCACCCTCCCCCCTCCCTCTCTGGGATGGGGGAGAGAAACGGGAAAGCGAAGCCGGTGAGTTGAGATAAAGACAGTTTATTAAGACAGGAATATAATAATAACAATAATAATAATAATAGTGATAGTGATAATAGTATTAATAATAATAATGTGTAAGAAAACAAGTGATGCAAAATGCAATTGCTCACCGCCCGCTGACCGATGCCCAGCCTATCCCCGAGCAGCCGGCCCCCCACCCTGGCCAGCCACCCCTATATATTGTTTAGCATGACGTCAGATGGTATGGAATACCCCTTTGGCCAGTTTGGGTCAGCTGCCCTGTGTCTGTCCCCTCCCAGCTCCTGCTGCACCCCTAGCCTGCTCGCTGGCAGGACAGAGTGAGAAGCCGAAAAGTCCTTGGCCTGGTGTAAACACTGCTCTGCAACAATTAAAACATCAGCATGTTATCAGCGCTCTTCTCATCCTAATCCAAAACATAGCACCCTACCAGCTACTAGGAGGAAAAATTAACTCTGTCCTAACTGGAGCCAGGACACCACCCCAGTAAAACTACCACAGGGGAAGATGTTCAGGTGTTTCCCTCTGAGGGTCTGAGGTGAGGCTGTTTGGGACAGAGGAGCAGTGTGGCAGGTGGTTGCTTGTGAATACAGTGATCATTTTGTCCTTCAGTATTCCCAGGTGGCATGGGTGATGGTGGCCGTTCCTTTCGAGCTTGGATCTAACTTCCAGGTACAGAGGCAAATGGACTGCTGTTTTGAAACGAAAACATTAAATACGGGGTCACTTACGTTGTTGAGGGGTGGGTGCTAATGCTGTCAGCTGAATGTTTATCTTCTGACTGTGTTTTCCTTTGTTCAGGCTGAAACGCAGTGTGCGGTACAGGACGTCATGACCTGAACTACCTCTGGAGTGACTCTGGTGAGTGATGAACAGAGGTAGGTGTTATTTTTGGGGTGCGGTTGTCGCTGCACTTCCTTTACTACATCAATTAGAGTAAAATTCCAGTTCCTGTTTTAGAGGTGCTCTAGGTGGCTTCAGAGGACGGGTGGAAGCATCTGCCGTGTGGGGTAGGTAAGGGGCTGAGGTAAAGGAGGGGATGAGAGTAACTGTCCTGAGGGTGCAGTGGCTTTTATTGCTGTGGTTGCTTTCTCCTCTGCTTATCAGGTGCCACAGGCAAGGTGGGCTGTGAGAGTCTTTAGAATAGGAGCAAAGCAGGTCACTGGAATGCTTCATAGTTCATTCAATCTATCGCATTATTTGTAGCGTGCAAATGTTGAAACAACATCTCATGCTTTTCTCACTGTATAGTCTGTGGGTTTGTTTTTTTTTCTATCGTCTTTTATTGGGATATTTGGTGTTGCCTCACAGCTTCCAGAGTGTTCACAATGCAGATGCAGCACTTCTGTTCCCTGGACTGGGCAACAGCAATCACGTTACCCAGGCCCCACACTCTTTTACATTAGTTGTTGATAGGAAGGCAAATTTAATTATAGCTAGTACTAGTTAGGGGGAGAGAGTGGGATGGACACTTGTTTGTTTGAAAAGCCACAATTGGCATAATAAGAAGACCTGGGCTCGCTTTGGTTTTTTTTTTTTTTTTTTTTTTTTCTGTTGCTATTGCCAGTGACTATATTTTGATGCAGAGTCTTGCCTATGAAGGTCGGTTTGTTGCAGCAGTTGATGCTGATATAGCTGTTGTGGCTGGCACTTAAGATCTGAAGCGAGTTTGAGTATGCGTTGAATCTTAGATAGTTTTTCTGTACTGCTTTTGTGACTGTATTTTTATTTGCCGTAAAAATGTGAAAAACTTGAAAGCCCTGCAATGCTTCTGACTTTATAACAGTTCATGAAGTGAACTCCACTGCATAATTTTAACGTTATGTCAGTGCTAAGTATAGGCTAAGTATAGTACAGATCCTTCCCATTCTGTGTTCCCCACTATCTCCTGGAGAAGACCTAATTAACATGACACTCCTCAAGTTTCAGGAAAGGTTTAAGGTGCATTTTTTGTTATTTGAGGTTGTTCTGTTATTGAGGGTACTATATGTTCTTCCAGTACCTGTAATTTACAAGGGATGTTCTGAGTATTTTAGATCAAATAGGGATGACTGCTACAAAGTTTCTGGGTATTATTGCTGTGTTCTCTGCTACAAGAGGCATAAAAAATTCATAGATAGGAATTCACAGCCTTTTTTTTTTCTTAGTCGAAATGTATGTTTTATAGCTCTTACAAAAACTATAGTATAGAACGATTTGTGCCATGATCTTGCTAAAAAAAAAACCACGCTGCATTTGTACATAAGTTGAACATTAATTTATTTATATGTTTAGTGGTTATAATGGTCCACTTAAGAGATACAGCCTATAGTATTAAGCGGTTAACTTTGGTATGGCTTATGTTCAAGAAGGCCATTTGGATAAAGCACAGTATCACTTATGTGAATACGTATTGAGGAAATGTGTTTCACTTAGGAAAAAGTACAGCAGAGAGTACAGCTCTGTTTATGAAGCCATTTACAATTATGGCAAGATACAGTAGAAAACAGTTTGTTTCCAGTCTTCTTTCCAGAGGCCTGGCACGTTTAATGTCCGTAGCTTCACTTAAAGGAATGTGTTTTTTTCCTTCTAGCACTTTAGATATATTTAAAGCCACTAGTAGGCTCCAAATATTATATGATAGTCTTTAACGAGACTCTTTTCTCGTGTATTAGAGAGGACAATGTGTGTTGTTTTTTTTTTTTTTTTTTTTTCCTCCCTGGAGTAATACAATTGAAGGATTGAAGGCGAGTGTGCTGTGTTTTCTTAATGGTTACTATTTATACACTGGTTTTCTGTTCAGTTCTGTATTACTTCTTACCTGAACTTGGGGAGTTAAGACAGATCAAAGCTGTGCATTGGTCCAGATAAGAAGTGAAAAACGATCAAGAAGTGAGACAGCGGTAAGAGTAGCAATTTGGAGCAACTGCGAGGGGAGTAAGGATTGTGAGATGTCAAATAAGCAATAGCGGAACTCTTTTATGAACTGTGGAGTAATCCTGGGGAATGTGGGCATTAAACCGTGAAGTTGATAAACAGAGATGGACAGGATCAGAAGCTACAGATTGCAATAGTTTTTTTTTTTTTTTTTTTTTTTTTTTAACAATTGTAATCTAGCTTTTTAAAAGCAGCTTGTATTAAACTACTCTGATAGGGAAACCTGCCTAATGCTTGTCTTGTAACCTCTCATCACACCTCTCAAAGACCTCATTGACTTTGAGAGCTATTCATGATTAGTACGAGGAGTGTTTTAGTGCTAGTTGCAGCATCACGGGGGGTAAGCAGCAAAATTCAAGTTACTTCAATATCATAGAATCACAGAATATCCGAGTTGGAAGGGACCCACGAGGATCATCGAGTCCAGCTCCTGGGTCCCCAAGGGACGCAGTGTAAAGCAGCTGTTTGATTTGATTTCACTTGAACTAGGAAGGAGAGAGGTCACTTCCTTGCCAGATCATCAGGGGCAGAATTCGTCTTATTGCATAAAATACTTGGAATCATAGAATATCCCAAGTTAATTGTGACAGATCGAGTTGACA
Source organism: Anser cygnoides (assembly GCF_040182565.1). NCBI lineage: Eukaryota > Metazoa > Chordata > Aves > Anseriformes > Anatidae > Anser > Anser cygnoides. The sequence goes on from NC_089881.1 coordinate 27,200,534, forward strand.
TCATGTAGGTCTGAGCACAGCAGGCACTCTTGTGACTGTCAAAGCAGAAAGGCTAAACTTCCAGAGTTCTGCTAAAATCTGTTATCTAAAAAGTACTGTAAACCCACACATGAAGTAATGCCAGGGCTTGTGAAAGCTGTTCGAAGGTTATCTGCTGCATCCCTGTCCTCATGTAGTGTTTTTTCTAACAATAACCTTTGTTACAGGTGGCTTCTTAACTACAGCGTATCTTATTATGAGCATTGTCCAGTTGTGTAAAATTACACCATTTGTTCTCCCCCAGACTTGGTGATCTGTAGGAGATGACCACAGGAAAAATATGTAAATATTTTTTAGCTGAGGTTTGCACATTTTTCCGATTGCCTAGTGGTTGTTCTGATCTTGATGCGTCTCTAAAACCTTTGTCTACCTTACCCCTCCTCTTTGTGAAATAAGATGCACATTTGTGCCAAAATTATGTACGTTGTGCATAAGGTGCACAATGATTATGGGGCATTTTCAGCTTTTCACAGGTAAGGGTCCACGTTTACCTAATCACTTAAGTGTAGTCCTGGCTTTAAGCATAGGCATAGCTAATGATTATTACTCAAGTGGTTATAAAGTTTAAAATGTTAGTTTATATATATATGTATATATATATAAATGAAACTGAATCTGTGGAGTAAAAGACTTTTCTGCTCGTTGTGTATACTCACCTATCAGCAGACTCATACGCAAGCTGATCCAAACTGGGTGCCAAGCTGTGCCTTTTTTATCGCCTCGAATGTGCAATCTGCGCACCTCGGGTGTACCTTCTCTATTAATTATCTCTTACATTGTGCCACCCCATTAATATCAGTGGATGTACCCAGCAGTGCCGTGGGGCTACACAGAACGTGGAAATTTCTAGTATGTTAATGTTACTCTGTTAACAAAACTGACGTACTAGCCGCTTGCTGTTTCTATTTTTTTTTGTTTTTATTTTCAGTAGTCTCCTCAAAAGTTGTTGTGGACACGTTGTGTATCTTTTCTGTTCTTCCAGGATTCGTTCGTCAGGAAAGACGACCATGAAATCCGAGGGCTGCGGACAACCGTCTACCAGATGGTTGTTGCAGTTGCCTTTGGTCACGTCATTCGTCCCTTTAGCTCGCCCTTTCCTTTATCTCGAGTTGAATTTTTGTGCAGCGCTATGTTTGCAGTGGTAACATTGCGGCCAAGGTGTTTTCGATTAAAAACGATCTTAACTGTAATAGTGAATTCACTGGGTGTGGCTTTGTATAATGACTCCCACGATCAAAACATTTTTCTCCTTTGTCACAGACAGGAGAAAAGCTCTTTCCAGAGAGATGGAGAAGGAATTAATTATACCTCTGCCTCATCCTGAGACCAGAAGACATGGAGTAACTGTAAGCTGCGATTCTCAGGAGACGTACTAAGAGTCTCGGGTTCCTTTTCTGCCCGCCCCCCAAGGCCTTGGGCACGTTGGGTTCACCCTGGGAAGGGCACGTTGCTCAGGGCAGTTATTTCCTCCCCGAGATGATGCGGGGTGCATTTTTCTGCTGCACTTTTGGTTTTCCAGGTGTGGTTTTCCACGTGGTTCGCACTGCTTCCATTATTGAGAAGGCGGTTTGGGAAGCTGTGTCTGCCACTTCTCAGGATTTTCTGCCAACACCTGCTGGCAAAAAAAATCAGTAACGCGGGTGGAGCCACGTAGGACTTCTCAGAGGTAAGCCTTCGGCGTACGGGGACGCCTAAACTCGTGAGCCGAGCATGCAGGACGAATGTCCGTGGCACGAAGATCAAGGACGACTTCTCAGGGGTAAGCAGCTTTCCCTTTGTTTCCCCGTCCTCTCGAGAGCCCTCTTTATGATGCTTGTACACACTTCAGGCTCACAACACTCATTTTCTCCTCTACTTAGTACTCCTAGTCCCTGCCTAACCCGCCCTCCCTCCCCCCACTTTCCAAAGACCTACGTGCTCTGCTCAGGTCCCTCCTGAGGTCTTACAGATCTTTTAAATCTGCTCAGCGTCCTTTCCGGCTTGTACTGTGCCATTATTTTTTCCCTGCTCCTTTTGAGAATGTCTGTACCCTTTTCAGATTTCGATTGGGTTGGCTTTTTTGGACCCGTCTGCATAGCCTTTTGTTTTTTAGATAGTCTACTAAGGTATGTTACTTCTCCTGTGAGTTATTTTACTACAATGAATTGTACTTTTGTGGTTTGTAATCTGTTACACTCCTAGATTATTTCCACCTATGTAAAGAAAGGTTTCAGCTAATTACAGTCAAAACCAGTTTTAATTACCTACTTGGTCGTATTGTCATTTCAATAATCAGACCTGAAGCAAAAGCACAGGAATTGTTGCTTCTAGTAACACTCCACACACTGTTGAGCTAAGCCAAATAAAAAACGCAGCTGCTGCTCTCTTTATCCCTTCCTGTGCTTTGCCCTTCCTCTTTCCCAGGTGATTGGGGCAGGGTGCCAGGTGGGGCCCAATGGTATAAGAGCCGCAGGTGTCCTATCAGAGAACTCATTCTGCCTGAGCTGCTCTTTGGGGTAAGTGCTTTGTTTTTCCATCAGTCAGATGCAGGTTTTTTTTTTTTTTTTTTGTTTTTTTTTTTTTTTTTTTTTTAAGGTGGGTCAGAGTCTAGGGGTTGGTGCGTTTCCGAGATGAAAGAGACAAGTACATCTATTTAAAGTAACATCTAGTAGGATCATTTAAAGTAAACTATACAGTAGTAGATGCCTTTATTGCATGCAGCTCTTCTTCAGGTAATTCTTATAGTATAAGTAATTCATTTCCCATGTTTTGGTCATGATGTTTGTAGCGTGCCTGTTTATGTATGTGTTTGGCCTGGAGCTGTCCTGCCTGGCAATTAGTGATGGTAGCTGATGTGGTGGTTCATCAGCGCAATAATACATTGTCCTGAATCTTTTGGGAAAGACATCTGGTCTGTCTCTGGGCGAATACTCAAGCTCTGGGCGAGTACTCAAGGGCAGCTGGCACAGTGTCTTTTTTCTTTTTTTTCCCAGCAGTAGGTAAACCTTAGGAGGAATTTGTCAAAGGAAACAGCGACTGTCAAGTTGCTGTTCGGCAAAAAACTGTCAAGTTTTTGTTCGGCAACTCGGTGACTGGTTTGATCTGCTTCTCGGAGGTAGAGGCAAATGGACTGCTCTTTTGAAATGATAAAATAAAAAATATGAAGTTTGTCAAATGTGGCAGTGCCTGTTTGCAGTCTGTTTATTGCTTTTGCCAGTGGTAGATAACACTTATAAGGAATCGGTCAAAGGAAAGAGCGCCTTCTGGAACCGTGAAGCTCTGCGTTGGCAACTCGGTGACTGACTTGACCTACTGTCCATCATCAGAGGGAAGCGGACTGCTGTTTTGAAAATAAGAATTAAAAAAAGATATTAAAAATTAAAAAAAACTAGGGTGCTGCTCTGTGGCACCTGGAGGACTGCCACTCTGCGTGGCAGTTAAAAGAATGTGATTTGGAGATGGAGAGCAGCAGAGGTAAAGCAGCTGGGAAGACAGGTATAGGTATTGCAGTAGGTAGGCTGCGGTTATGAGGTGCCTCAGGGTGTGCTTTTCGTCTTGTTTCTGTCCTTCCGTCGTGCAGCCTTGGAGAGGTGAATTCCCCATGTTGTGGAGTGGTGCAAAAAAGGTGAGAGGGTGTTGTGGTTTAACCCGGCCGGCAGCTAAACACCACGCAGCCGTTCGCTCACCCTCCCCCCTCCCTCTCTGGGACGGGGGAGAGAAACGGGAAAGTGAAGCCGGTGAGTTGAGATAAAGACAGTTTATTAAGACAGGCATATAATAATAACAATAATAATAATAATAGTGATAATGATAATAGTATTAATAATAATAATGTGTAAGAAACAAGTGATGCACAATGCAATTGCTCACCACCCGCTGACCGATGCCCAGCCTATCCCCGAGCAGCCGGCCCCCCCACTCCGGCCAGCCACCCCTATATATTGTTTAGCATGACGTCAGATGGTATGGAATACCCCTTTGGCCGGTTTGGGTCAGCTGCCCTGTGTCTGTCCCCTCCCAGCTCCTGCTGCACCCCTAGCCTGCTCGCTGGCAGGACAGAGCGAGAAGCCGAAAAGTCCTTGGCCTGGTGTAAACACTGCTCTGCAACAATTAAAACATCAGCGCTCTTCTCATCCTAATCCAAAACATAGCACCCTACCAGCTACTAGGAGGAAAAATTAACTCTGTCCTAACTGGAACCAGGACAGAGGGTTATCGGCCCGATCAGTTTCCTTCAACAAAGCTAAGGCAGGTCTTTCAAGAGAAACAGCCTGGTTGCCTGTGCTGTACTGTGCACGCTGCTGACCTAAGCCACGCCAAAAACAGGGCTGCTGTTCCTCCTGCTCTCTTTACCTCTTGTCATGCACGGCCCCTCCCATTTCCCATGTGATTGGGGTGGGGTGCTGGGTGGGGTGCAATGGTATATGAGTTGCAGGCATCCCATCAGAGAGCTCATTCTGCCTGGGCTGCACTTTAGAGTAAGTGCTTTGTTTTTCTTTCAGTCAGTTGCAGGTTTCTTTAGGTGGTTAAGAGTCTATGGACTGATGCGTTTTGAAGTAGAGACCGGTACGCCCATCTTTGTGAGGTAACAACTAGTAGGATCTGTTAGAGTAAACCAATCTAGTAATAGGTGCCTGTATTGCATGCAGCTCTTCTTCAGGTGAGTAATTGTTATAGCATGTTTACGGATAGGATGACGATGTTACTTTGTGTTTGCTTTGTGGTTCTGGGTCCCTTATGATTTTTGCCGAATTGCGGGGCTTACTTGTGAGTCTTTGCCTGTCTGTCAAATCTTATCAAAGTTACAACCTTGGTGGCAAAGTGATGGAGCAGGGTTTAGGAGATAAGTATCATTGAAGCTCCCTGTATAAGCACGTATCTGAAAAGAGCAGCAGTAGGTGTGTAAGGGGTAGTCTTTTTCAGGGTTAGGGACAGCTTATTATACTTCTGGAGCTTTTGCCTGTGGTTTGGGTGGCTGTAGGGTCTTTACACGTTGCAGCCTTCTAGATTTTCAGTGCTTGGAATTCACGTAATAGAGGTGTGCTTAGGAGGTGTTGCCGGCTAACTCGTTTTTAAGAAATGGTGGGGTACGGTTCCTCGACCGCATAAGCATGGTAGTATTACCAAGAGACTGAGCAGGGTCCCCTTTTTCATCTGTAAAGGGTAAGTCTGTGATTGCTGCCATCTGGACACATTTTCGTGCCCATCACTGCAGTTAGTTTACTACATCAGAGTAAAATTCCAGTTTCTCTTTTGGAGGTGCTCTAGGTGCCTTCAGAGAATGGGTGGAAGCATCTGCCCTGTGGGGTAGGTAAGCAGCTGAGGTAAAGGAGGGGATGAGAGTAACTGTCCTAAGGGTGCTGTGGCTTTTGTTGCTGTGGTTGCCTTCTCTTCTGCTTATCAGGTGCCACAGGCAAGGCGGGCTGTGATAGTCTTTGGAATAGGAGCAAAGCAGGTCACTGGAATGCTGTTTGGTTCCTGAGAAAGGTGTTGCAGAGGAAAAAGGTGGTCTGGCGTGGCAGCTCCTGATGGTGGTCGTCTTCGGTAGGTGAAGAGGTGCCTGAAGCCCCATCCCGTGGAGCCTGAGTACACCTCGCTGAGGATGAAGCCTGCTTTCCAGCAGTTCCCAAAACTGTGTTGAGGCTGAAATGCTGTGTCTGTGTTTGGGTTGCACCTTGGTGAGTGTAGGGATGAGTTTTAAGTTGGTGCAGCAGAGGGCCAGGCTCCATTGTCCTGTAGTGTGTTTTGACCCATCAGCATAGCCTTTTGGTTTTCAGATAGCCTACTCAAGTACGTGATTTTCCCTGCGAGTGATGTTATTACATGGAATTGATTTTTTTTTTTTTGGCATGTAATCTGTTATGCTCCCAGATTTTTCTTTCTATATAAATAAAGGTTTGAGCTAATTCTAGGTGAAAAAATTTCAGTTAATTGCTTGGTCATATTGTCCTTTCAATATTCAAAGCTGCAGCAAAAGCATGGGGATTGTTGCTTCTAGAATCACCCCAGTTCTCTTGTCTGCAGTCTGCATGCTGTTGAGCTAAACCAGATTTAAAACAAACAAACAAACAAAAAAAAACACAAAACCCACAGCTGCTGTGCTGCTTGTGCTCTTTCTACTTTCTTGTGCTTTGCCCCTCCCCTTTCCCAGGTGATTGGGTTTGGGTGCTGGGTGGGGCCAAATGGTATATGAGCCCCAGGTATGCCACTGGAGAGTTCATTGTGCCTGGGCTGCTCTTTGGGGTAAGTGCTTTGTTTTTCCTTCAGTCAGTTGCAGGGTTCTTTGGGCAGGTTGAAGTCTATGGATTTCTAGATGTTAAGTGCTTGGAAATCACTTACTAGAGGGATATTTAGCAGAGGTTGCTGGCTCACTTCTTTTTGGGATGGTGAGGTACACTTCTGGTTTTGGGCTGTATTTGAATCTCTAGATGTATGAAGCTACTTGTGTAACTCTCCAGAGGACTAAAAAGAGCTTGATTACACACTACAAGAGGCTTGACCACGTAGGCGCAGTATTACCAAGAGACTGAGCAGGGTCATATCAGAGTTACCTTTTTCATCTGTAAAGGGTAGGTCTGTGATCGGCGCCGCCCGGGCACATTTTCGCGCGGCACCGCCCGGGTAGTGAGGGAAGGTGAGCATGTTGTCAGCCTGGTTGTCCCTTAACCGAAGTGAAGGGATGTAGTGGGTTTATGTGGCAAGGTTTTGGTAGCAGGGGGCTCTAGGGGTGGCTTCTGTGCAAAGAATCTAGAAGCTGCCCCACGTTAGGTAAGGGCCCCGCTGCTGAGTGGAGCCAATAAGTGATGTTGTTTGCGTGTCTGTGAGAGCATTTTTAAGACAGGAAAAAAAAAAAACCTCGCTGGTCCGTGCAGCAGCTGGGAGAGCAAGAGGAGTGAGGAACAGCCTTGCAGGCGCCAAGGTCAGTGAAGAAGGAGGGGGAGAGGTACTCCAGGTGCCGGAGCAGAAGTCCCCTGCGGCCTGTGGCGAGGACCATGGTGAAGCAGGCTGTCCCCCTGCAGCCCACGGAGTACCACGGTGGAGCAGGGTTCCATGCTGCAGCTGGTGGAGGAGACCACGGTGGAGCAGGTGGACCTGCACTGATGGAGGCTGCGGCCTGTGGAAGACCCTTGCCGGAGCAGATTCTGGGCCGGACCTGTAGACCGTGGAGAGGAGACCACGCAGGAGCAGGTGAGCTGGCAGGAGCTGCTGCCCGTGGGGGACCCAGGTTGGAGCAGTTTGCTCCTGAGGGATGCACCCCGTGGTATGGACCTACATCTGGAACAGTTCTGGAAGAGCTGCTGCCTGTGGGAAGGCCATGCCAGATCAGTTGACCAAGGACTGCATCCTGTGGGAGGAACCCCACAGCACAGGGGATGAGGGCATCCGAGAAGGAGTGGCGGCAAAGAAGCGCTATAGACTGACCATAAACACCGATCACCTGCACCGCTGGGGGGGGAGAAGGTGGAAGAGGGTGGTTGGGGGGGAAGGTGCTTTTGGTTGCTTTCGTTTGTTTCTCGCTTCTCTACATTGTGTAGTAATAAGCAATAAATCTTTCTATCTTTCTATGCTGAGTGTGTTTTGCCTATCACGATATTTACTGTGTAATCTCCTCGTCCTTATCTCAACTCTTGAGCCCTTTTTCCTTGTATTTTCTCCCTGTCCTTCTTTGAGGAGGGAGAGTGAGAGAGCGGTTTTGGTGGAGCTCGGTCGCCTACCCCTGTAAAACCACCACAGGGGAAGATGTTCAGGTGTTTCCCTCTGAGGGTCTGAGGTGAGGCTGTTTGGGACAGAGGAGCAGCGTGGCAGGTGGTGGCTTGCCAGCACAGTGGTCATTTTGTCCTTCTGTGTTCCCAGGTGGCATGGGTGGTGGTGGCCGTTCCTTTTGAGCTTGGATCTAACTTGCAGGTACAGAGGCAAGTGGACTGCTGTTTTGAAACGAAAACATTAAATATGGGGTGACTTCTGTTGTTGAGGGATGGGTGCTAATGCTGTCAGCTGAATGTTTGTCTTCTGACTGTGTTTTCGTTTGTTCAGGCTGAAACGCAGTGTGCAGTACAGGACGTCACGACCCGAGCTGCCTCTGGAGTGACTCTGGTGAGTGATGAACAGAGGTAGGTGTTATTTTTGGGGTGCGGTTGTCGCTGCACTTACTTTACTACATCCAATAGAGTAAAATTCCAGTTTCTGTTTTAGAGGTGCTCTAGGTGGCTTCAGAGAACGGGTGGAAGCATCTGCCATGTGGGGTAGGTAAGCAGCTGAGGTAAAGGAGGGGATGAGAGTAACTGTCCTGAGGGTGCAGTGGCTTTTATTGCTGTGGTTGCTTTCTCTCCTGCTTATCAGGTGCCACAGGCAAGGTGGGCTGTGATAGTCTTTAGAATAGGAGCAAAGCAGGTCACTGGAATGCTGTTTGGTTCCTGAGAAAGGTGTTGCAGAGGAAAAAGGTGGTCTGGCGTGGCAGCTCCCGATGGTGGTCTTCTTCAGTAGGTGAAGCGGTGCCTGAAGCCCCATCCCGTGGAGCCTGAGCACGCCTCGCTGAGGATGAAGCCTGCTTTCCAGCAGTTCCCAAAACTGTGTTGAGGCTGAAATGGTGTGTCTGTGTTTGGGCTGGGGTTGCACCTTGGTGAGTGTAGGGATGAGTTTTAAGTTGGTGCAGCAGAGGGCTAGGTTTCATTGTCCTGTAGTGTGTTTTGACCCATCAGCATAGCCTTTTGGTTTACAGATAGCCTACTCAAGTACGTGATTTTTCCTGCGAGTGATGTTATTACATGGAATTGATTTTGTTTTTTATTTTGGCGTGTGATCTGTTATGCTCCCAGATTTTTCTTTCTATGTAAAGAAAGGTTTGAGCTAATTCCAGCTGAAAAAATTTCAGTTGCTTGGTCATATTGTCCTTTCAATATTCAAAGCTGCAGCAAAAGCATGGGGATTGTTGCTTCTAGAAACACCCCAGTTCTCTTGTCTGCAGTCTGCATGCTATTGAGCTAAACCAGATTTAAAAAAAAAACAACAACACAGTAAACAGAAACAAGAAACAAACCACCACAGCTGTTGCTCCTGCTCTCTTTCTACTTTCTTGTGCTTTGCCCCTCCCCTTTCCCAGGTGATTGGGTTTGGGTGCTGGGCGGGGCCAAATGGTATATGAGCCCCAGGTATGCCACTGGAGAGTTCATTGTGCCTGGGCTGCTCTTTGGGGTAAGTGCTTTGTTTTTCCTTCAGTCAGTTGCAGGGTTCTTTGGGCAGGTTGGAGTCTATGGATTTCTAGATGTTAAGTGCTTGGAAATCACTTACTAGAGGGATATTTAGCAGAGGTTGCTGGCTCACTTGTTTTTGGGATGGTGGGATCCACTTGTGTTTTTGGGTTATATTTGAATTTCTAGATGTATGAAGCCACTTGTGTAACTCTCCAGAGGACTAAAAAGAGCTTGATTACACACTACAAGAGGCTTGACCACGTAGGCACAGTATTTCCAAGAGACTGAGCAGGGTTGTATCAGAGTTACCTTTTTCATCTGTAAAGGGTAAGTCTGTGAATACCCCTGCTGGGGCTGCTGTGTGTGCATGGCTTTTTGGCATTTGTGGAGCTCAGTTGTTTTTTGTGTGTGTGTATGTTATTACTTTCTTTTTTTCTTTTGAGAGCCAAATAGTGTGTGTGCTGAGCGTGGTTGGCAGGAGGAGGTGGGGAATTGTCTGGCAGGGGAGCTGTTCAGGACTGGTAGGTTTGGTTTCTCGGAGCGTGCGGCATCCTTCCTGTGCGATGCCACTGATTGTTGGGCAGGAACGTTCCAGCTCGTGTGTCTTAAACAACGTAGCTTGTGCAGTGTGTGTTGTGTGGCCCAGGCAGAGTTTGTCGCGGCGCTGTGAGCGAAGAATCTCAGTTTGAGCTGGTGAGCAGCTGAAGTAAAGGAGCTGGGAAGAGAGAGGTATTGCAGCAGGTACGCTGTGGCTGTGAGGTGCCTCAGGGTGTGCTTTTCTCTTGTCTCTGCAGGGGCTTCATGAAGTCTTGGACAGGGAAATGCCCGTGTCACAGAACAATGAGGGAAGGTGAGAGTTCTATCAGCCTGGTCATCCCTTATCTGAAGCGAAGGGAAGACATTCAGGTGTTTCCCTCTGAGGGTCTGAGGTGAGGCTGTTTGGGACAGAGGAGCAGTGTGGCAGGTGGTTGCTTGCAAGCACAGAGGTCATTTTGTCCTTCTGTGTTCCCAGGTGGCATGGGTGATGGTGGCCGTTCCTTTCGAGCTTGGATCTAACTTGCAGGTACAGAAGCAAGTGGACTGCTGTTTTGAAACGAAAACATTAACTATGGGGTGACTTCTGTTGTTGAGGGATGGGTGCTAATGCTGTCAGCTGAATGTTTGTCTTCTGACTGTGTTTTCGTTTGTTCAGGCTGAAACGCAGTGTGCAGTACAGGACGTCACGACCCGAGCTACCTCTGGAGTGACTCTGGTGAGTGATGAACAGAGGTAGGTGTTATTTTTGGGGTGCGGTTGTCGCTGCAGTTTTTTTAACTATATCAAATAGAGAAAATTCCAGTTTCTCTTTTAGAGGTGCTGTAGGTAGCTTCAGAGAACGGGTGGAAGCATCTGCCATGTGGGGTAGGTAAGAGGCTGAGGTAAAGGAGGGGATGAGAGTAACTGTCCTGAGGGTGCAGTGGCTTTTATTGCTGTGGTTGCTTTCTCTTCTGCTTATCTGGTGCCCCAGGCAAGGTAGTAAACCTTCCTGTTAGTAAACGGGAGAACGGTTGAGATAGTGGAATCTGGACCTTTGAGTCCTAGCTGGTCTACCCAAGCTTGTGAGCTATATGCCATATTGCGGGCCCTAAAATTGTTGAAAAATAAAAGCGGTACAGTATATACAGATTCAAAATATGCCTATGGGGTAGTACATACATTTGGTAAAATATGGGAAGAAAGGGGGCTCATCAATTCACAAGGAAAGGGTTTAATACATCAGGAATTGATTACCCAGGTTTTACAAGCTATCAGAGAGCCCAAAGAAATTGCCGTAGTACATATAAAAGGGCATCAAAAAGGCCTCACCCCTCAGGTTAGGGGTAATAATCTAGCAGATCAGGAGGCAAAAGGGCAGCATTAATGAGTATAAGAATTATAAGAACGAAGGAAGATTGCCCAGACTGTGGGAAATAATACTTATACTTAATAGTTAATATATAATAATTAATATAATAATAATATATAAATAATCTATAATAATGCTTAATATAATACTTAATACTGTGGGAAAGACTTAAAGGAATTTCCATGTTATGATTGCTGGAGTGAATGGGGAGTTGATGGGATTGAATGCAATTGTTCTGAGGAAGAAAGCCCGCCTTGTAAAAACTGCTACAAGTGCGGGCCGACTAACTCCCTGTGGTTGAATGGACCCATTCCCCTCCCCTTACTCTGTTTCACTATTACAGAAGAAGACAAGATGACACAAATGGGGGTTCAAAAAAAAAACCAAAAAAACGATAAAGGGAAATGGGTACTGCCTGATGGACGGGAAGTGTTACCAAAATCAGTAGCTATGAGGGTGCTACGGAGATTTCATGAACAGATGCACTGGGGTACTCAGGCATTGGTGGATCAATTTGCCACATATTATATGTGTATAGGGATTTATAATATAGCAAAGAGGATCGTAAATGATTGCGTAACTTGTCGGAGGGTAAATGCTCAACACATGAGAAAAAGGGTCCCGGGAGGAGGATGAGAATTGGCACATCGACCTTTTGCAAAGATTCAATTAGACTTTACTGAACTTCCGAAAACGGGGCGATATAGATACTTATTAGTTATTGTAGACGACCTCACAAACTTTGTTGAAGCATTCCCTACGGCAAGGGCCACAGCTCAAACCGTGGTAAAGATATTACTAGAAAGCATCATACCCAGATACGGGGTAATAGAAGCAATTGACTCTGATTGAGGCCCACACTTTGTGTCAAAGGTATCCCGAGACACGATGAAGGCTCTGGGAATTAAATGGGAATATCACACTCCCTGGCATCCTCAGAGTTCGGGAAAGGTAGAACGAATGAATGGTGAAATTAAAAAGCAACTAACAAAGCTTATGATAGAGACTAAAACCTCCTGGGTGAAATGTTTACCGCTTGCACTATTGAATATCTGGATATAGCCCCGAGCCGATGTCGGAATCTCACCTTTTGAAAGGCTGTATGGTATGCCTTATGATTTAGAGATGCCATCTGATCACCCCCAGGTACAGGATATCCAATTAAAACCTTATTTAATACAGCTTATGAACCGACGGAGGGAGTTGCAAGCGAAAGGCTTGGTAGCTAGATATAGCAATCCATAGGATACAACCTGGAGATAGGGTTCTAATTAAGAAATTGAAAGAAACGTCTTTAACAGCACGGTGGGGAGGCCCCTATGTTGTTTTACTTATCACAGAGACGGCTATCCGGATGGCTGAGAAGGGGTGAACGCATGCCAGTCGCGTGAAAGGACCGATCCAGAAAAGCGAATGGGAAGCGGTCGCAGGCCCTGATGACTTAAAGCTCACGTTGAAACGAACTCGATAAGTATGGTCTAACTGTCTATGTATCGTAAAAAGGAGGAGAGGGGACCCTGTTTGATCAGAAAAAGGTCGCGGTTACCTGAGAAACTCCCCTGAAGAACGCTGCTGCTGCCGAGAAGAACCTGCACCTTGTAGTTCGCTGCAACCGAACTGACAAGCGAGGCAGAGAGTGAAACGGTGGGGAATTACGTGGCCAGGTAAAGAACTCTGGAAAATGGGCCCTAGCCATTTTTTTTTTTTTTTGCGATACATAGTAATGGGTACGATTGTTTACACTGTTCCTGGGTCTGCGCACCCTCACAAACCTTTTAAATGGAGCCTGATTAGATGGGAAGATCACCATGTTGTTCAGCAGATAACTACTGCTGGGGGACTGATAGGGGAGGCATCATCTATATAAAGAAGGAAGACACTAAGAGTCCCCAACGGGTGGGACGAAATCAGAAACTGTCGGGGAGTGTTTTGAGGATTCAGCCTACACAAGCTTTTAGAATGCTAACTCCTTGTTGTGGTTTAACCTGGCTGGCAGCTAAACACCACACAGCTGTTCGCTCACCCTCCCCCCTCCCTCTCTGGGATGGGGGAGAGAAACAGGAAAGTGAAGCCTGTGAGTTGAGATAAAGACAGTTTATTAAGACAGGAATATAATAATAATAATAATAGAGATAATGATAATATTATTAATAATAATAATGTGTAAGAAACAAGTGATGCACAATGCAATTGCTCACCACCCGCTGACCGATGCCCAGCCTATCCCCGAGCAGCCGGCCCCCCACCCCGGCTAGCCACCCCTATATATTGTTTAGCATGATGTCAGATGGTATGGAATACCCCTTTGGCCGGTTTGGGTCAGCTGTCCTGGGTCTGTCCCCTCCCAGCTCCTGCTGCACCCCTAGCCTGCTCGCTGGCAGGACAGAGCGAGAAGCCGAAAAGTCCTTGGCCTGGTGTAAACACTGCTCTGCAACAATTGGAACATCAGCATGTTATCAGCGCTCTTCTCATCCTAATCCAAAACATAGCACCCTACCAGCTACTAGGAGGAAAAATTAACTCTGTCCTAACTGGAACCAGGACACTCCTAATAGCCCTAAACCACTGGAGGTTGCTAATAAATCAGTAAACCCGGAGTACGGGATTAGAAATGAAGGGGTGACCGGGAATAACATATGGAGAATCGTGAATGCTAGTTATCAGTTGTTGAATCAAACAAATCCAGACGTGCCTAGACCTTGCTGGTTATGTCTTGATATAAGGCCCCCATATTACGACGCTATTGGGGATCTGGGAGAGACCACCCGTTCAAACGAAACCGATCCCCCACAATGCAATTGGGGAAGGGATGTAGGAATAACGTTAACGGAAGTAACTGGGAATGGCAGATGCGTAGGCACGGTCCCTGGTGAGAAGTTCCATCTATGCAATATTACAGAAAATGTTACACAATTAGACAAAGAAAAATGGTTAATACCAGCAGATAACACCAGATGGGTATGTTCGTCTCTGGGGGTAACTCCATGCTTATCTTTGAAATTGTTCAACTCGTCTCATGATTTCTGTGTACAGGTAGTAATTATCCCAAGGATTCTTTACCATTCTGAGGAGTATATGTACATCCAACATGCTATGGCAAAAAAACACTTAAGGAAGAGAGAGCCTATTACGGCTCTTACTTTAGCCACTCTGCTGATTCTGGGGGCTGCAGGAGCCGGAACTGGAATTACCTCTCTGGTAAAACAATGCCAAGAATTTACCTCGTTACGCATCGCTGTAGTTGAGGATTTGGCCCGTATCGAGCAATCTATATAAGCTTTAGAGAAATCTGTGCGATCCTTATCTGAAGTAGTACTACAAAATCGTAGGGGATTAGATCTGATTTTTCTACAATAAGGAGCATTGTGTGCAGCCCTACGAGAGGAGTGTTGTGTATATGCTGATCATACTGGAGTGGTAAGGGATACAATGACTAAATTGAGAGAAGGGCTAGAAAAACGAAAAAGGGAGAATGAAGCCCACCAAAACTGGTACGAATCCTGGTTTAATTACTCACCTTGGCTCACTACACTGCTATCAGCTATAGCAGGACCTTTGTTGCTGCTCATATTTACACTAACTTTTGGACCATGTATATTCAATCAAATAATCACAATTGTAAAAAACTGATTAGAGGCAGCTCAACTTATGCTTGTGTGTGCGAAATATGAATCTCTTGAACAGGAGGAGGATGACGCGGAAACTTTAATATTGAGCAAACAAGTGCTTCAAAAATTCATCAATGAACAAAATATGTTAGAAAAAGAAAAAGGAGGGATTGTGATAAATTAGCGGGTGTTTGTTCATTGTCTTTAAAAAGAATTCAGAGAATCTGCTGAGAAGATAAGGTTTTGCAATTTACGACCTTGTTAAGAGGGAAGACTAAGCAAGTAGCTAGTGGGGAGGGGGTGTTGTATAAACGTCCTTGGTAAAACAAAGACTCTGTGAAATACTGTTTGCTGCTTTACTACCCTTGAACACGAGCACAACGCATGATCATTGAAAGAAACAGAACGAACTGCACAGCTTCAGAAGATTCAACAAGTCCTGACAAGCCGAACTTGGATGCTGACAAGCCGAACTTGGATGCTATAAAATGGCGACACTGGAAAGGGAAAGTTGCGTGCTGTGATGGAGCGGAGACTCCCCAGCCGCCCAGCGCTGTTTTGCTTGTACCTGCTTACTTAATAAATAAATTATCTTTGATAGACCAGAAAATTGCGTGGTCGCGCTTATAACATTAAACAACGTAGCTTGTGCAGTGTGTGTTGTGTGGCCCGGGCAGAGTTTGCCGCGGCGCTGTGAGCGAAGAATCTCAGGTCGAGCTGGTGAGCAGCTGAAGTAAAGGAGCTGGGAAGAGAGAGGTATTGCAGCAGGTACGCTGTGGCTGTGAGGTGCCTCAGGGTGTGCTTTTCTCTTGTCTCTGCAGGGGCTTCGTGCAGTCTTGGACAGGGAAATCCCCGTGTCACGGAGCAGTGAGGGAAGGTGAGAGTTTTTTCAGCCTGGTCATCCCTGATCTGAAGTGAAGGGAAGACATTCAGGTGTTTCCCTCTGAGGGTCTGAGGTGAGGCTGTTTGGGACAGAGGAGCAGCGTGGCAGGTGGTGGCTTGCAAGCACAGAGGTCATTTTGTCCTTCTGTGTTCCCAGGTGGCATGGGTGATGGCGGCCGTTCCTTTCGAGCTTGGATCTAACTTGCAGGTACAGAGGCAAGTGGACTGCTGTTTTGAAAGGAAAAAATTAAATATGGGTTCACTTCTGTTGTTGAGGGATGGGTGCTAATGCTGTCAGCTGAATGTTTGTCTTCTGACTGTGTTTTTGTTTGTTCAAGCTGAAACGCAGTGTGCAGTACAGGACGTCACGACCCGAGCTACCTCTGGAGTGACTCTGGTGAGTGATGAGCAGAGGTAGGTGTTATTTTTGGGGTGCGGTTGTCGCTGCACTTACTTTACTACATCCAATAGAGTAAAATTCCAGTTTCTGTTTTAGAGGTGCTCTAGGTGGCTTCAGAGAACGGGTGGAAGCATCTGCTATGTGGGGTAGGTAAGAGGCTGAGGTAAAGGAGGGGATGAGGGTAACTGTCCTGAGGGTGCAGTGGCTTTTATTGCTGTGGTTGCTTTCTCTTCTGCTTATCAGGTGCCACAGGCAAGGTGGGCTGTGATAGTCTTTAGAATAGGAGCAAAGCAGGTCACTGGAATGCTGTTTGGTTCCTGAGAAAGGTGTTGCAGAGGAAAAAGGTGGTCTGGCGTGGCAGCTCCCGATGGTGGTCTTCTTCAGTAGGTGAAGCGGTGCCTGAAGCCCCATCCCGTGGAGCCTGAGCACACCTCACTGAGGTTGAAGCCTGCTTTCCAGCAGATTCCAAAACTGTGTTGAGGCTGAAATGGTGTGTCTGTGTTTGGGCTGGGGTTGCACCTTGGTGAGTGTAGGGATGAGTTTTAAGTTGGTGCAGCAGAGGGCCAGGCTCCATTGTCCTGTAGTGTGTTTTGACCCATCAGCATAGCCTTTTGGTTTTCAGATAGCCTGCTCAAGTACGTGATTTTTCCTGCGAGTGATGTTATTACATGGAATTGATTTTTTTTTTTGTTTTGGCACGTGATCTGTTATGCTCCCAGATTTTTCTTTCTATATAAATAAAGGTTTGAGCTAATTCCAGCTGAAAAAATTTCAGTTGCTTGGTCATATTGTCCTTTCAATATTCAAAGCTGCAGCAAAAGCATGGGGATCGTTGCTTCTAGGAACACCCCAGTTCTCTTGTCTGCAGTCTGCATGCTATTGAGCTAAACCAGATTAAAGAAAAAACAAAAGAAAAACAAAAAACACCAAAAAAAAAAAACACAGCTGCTGTGCTGCTTGTGCTCTTTCTACTTTCTTGTGCTTTGCCCCTCCCCTTTCCCAGGTGATTGGGTTTGGGTGCTGGGCGGGGCCAAATGGTATATGAGCCCCAGGTATGCCATTAGAGAGTTCATTGTGCCTGGGCTGCTCTTTGGGGTAAGTGCTTTGTTTTTCCTTCAGTCAGTTGCAGGGTTCTTTGGGCAGGTTGGAGTCTATGGATTTCTAGATGTTAAGTGCTTGGAAATCACTTACTAGAGGGATATTTAGCAGAGGTTGCTGGCTCACTTCTTTTTGGGATGGTGAGGTACACTTCTGGTTTTGGGCTGTATTTGAATCTCTAGATGTATGAAGCCACTTGTGTAACTCTCCAGAGGACTAAAAAGAGCTTGATTACACACTACAAGAGGCTTGACCATGTAGGCGCAGTATTACCAAGAGACTGAGCAGGGTTGTATCAGAGTTACCTTTTTCATCTGTAAAGGGTAAGTCTGTGAATACCCCTGCTGGGGCTGCTGTGTGTGCATGGCTTTTTGGCATTTGTGGAGCTCAGTTGTTTTTTGTGTGTGTATGTTATTACTTTTTTTAAGGCCAAGTAGTGTGTGTGCTGAGCGTGGCTAGCAGGAGGAGGTGGGGAATTGTCTGGCAGGGGAGCTGTTCAGGACTGGTAGGTTTGGTTTCTAGGAGCGTGCGGCATCCTTCCTGTGCGATGCCACTGATTGTTGGGCAGGAACGTTCCAGCTCGTGTGTCTTAAACAACGCAGCTTGTGCAGTGTGTGTTGTGTGGCCCGGGCAGAGTTTGCCACGGTGCTGTGAGCGAAGAATCTCAGGTCGAGCTGGTGAGCAGCTGAAGTAAAGGAGCTGGGAAGAGAGAGGTATTGCAGCAGGTACGCTGTGGCTGTGAGGTGCCTCAGGGTGTGCTTTTCTCTTGTCTCTGCAGGGGCTTTGTGCAGTCTTGGACAGGGAAATCCCCGTGTCACGGAGCAGTGAGGGAAGGTGAGAGTTTTTTCAGCCTGGTCATCCCTTATCTGAAGTGAAGGGAAGACATTCAGGTGTTTCCCTCTGAGGGTCTGAGGTGAGGCTGTTTGGGACAGAGGAGCAGTGTGGCAGGTGGTGGCTTGCAAGCACAGTGGTCATTTTGTCCTTCTGTGTTCCCAGGTGGCATGGGTGATGGTGGCCGTTCCTTTCGAGCTTGGATCTAACTTGCAGGTACAGAGGCAAGTGGACTGCTGTTTTGAAACGAAAACATTAAATATGGGGTGACTTCTGTTGTTGAGGGATGGGTGCTAATGCTGTCAGCTGAATGTTTATCTTCTGACTGTGTTTTCCTTTGTTCAGGCTGGAATGCAGTGTGCAGTACAGGACGTCACGACCCGAGCTACCTCTGGAGTGACTCTGGTGAGTGATGAGCAGAGGTAGGTGTTATTTTTGGGGTGCGGTTGTCGCTGCAGTTTTTTTAACTATATCAAATAGAGAAAATTCCAGTTTCTCTTTTAGAGGTGCTCGAGGTAGCTTCAGAGAACGGGTGGAAGCATCTGCCGTGTGGGGTAGGTAAGAGGCTGAGGTAAAGGAGGGGATGAGGGTAACTGTCCTGAGGGTGCAGTGGCTTTTATTGCTGTGGTTGCTTTCTCTTCTGCTTATCAGGTGCCACAGGCAAGGTGGGCTGTGAGAGTCTTTAGAATAGGAGCAAAGCAGGTCACTGGAATGCTGTTTGGTTCCTGAGAAAGGTGTTGCAGAGGAAAAAGGTGGTCTGGCGTGGCAGCTCCCGATGGTGGTCTTCTTCAGTAGGTGAAGTGGTGCCTGAAGCCCCATCCCGTGGAGCCTGAGCACGCCTCGCTGAGGTTGAAGCCTGCTTTCCAGCAGATTCCAAAACTGTGTTGAGGCTGAAATGGTGTGTCTGTGTTTGGGCTGGGGTTGCACCTTGGTGAGTGTAGGGATGAGTTTTAAGTTGGTGCAGCAGAGGGCCAGGCTCCATTGTCCTGTAGTGTGTTTTGACCCATCAGCATAGCCTTTTGGTTTTCAGATAGCCTTCTCAAGTATGTGATTTTTCCTGCGAGTGATGTTATTACATGGAATTGATTTTTTTTTTTGCATGTAAACTGTTATGCTCCCAGATTTTTCTTTCTATATAAATAAAGGTTTGAGCTAATTCTAGGTGAAAAAATTTCAGTTAATTGCCTGGTCGTATTGTCCTTTCAATATTCAAAGCTGCAGCAAAAGCATGGGGATTGTTGCTTCTAGAATCACCCCAGTTCTCTTGTCTGCAGTCTGCATGCTGTTGAGCTAAACCAGATTAAAGAAAAAACAAAAGAAAAACAAAAAACACCAAAAAAAAAAAAAACCACAGCTGCTGTGCTGCTTGTGCTCTTTCTACTTTCTTGTGCTTTGCCCCTCCCCTTTCCCAGGTGATTGGGTTTGGGTGCTGGGCGGGGCCAAATGGTATATGAGCCCCAGGTATGCCACTGGAGAGTTCATTGTGCCTGGGCTGCTCTTTGGGGTAAGTGCTTTGTTTTTCCTTCAGTCAGTTGCAGGGTTCTTTGGGCAGGTTGGAGTCTATGGATTTCTAGATGTTAAGTGCTTGGAAATCACTTACTAGAGGGATATTTAGCAGAGGTTGCTGGCTCACTTGTTTTTGGGATGGTGGGATCCACTTGTGTTTTTGGGTTATATTTGAATCTCTAGAAGTATGAAGCAACTTGTGTAACTCTCCAGAGGACTAAAAAGAGCTTGATTACACACTACAAGAGGCTTGACCACGTAGGCGCAGTATTTCCAAGAGACTGAGCAGGGTCGTATCAGAGTTACCTTTTTCATCTGTAAAAGGTAGGTCTGTGATCGGCGCCGCCCGGGCACATTTTGGCGCGGCGCCGCCCGGGCACATTTTGGCGCGGCGCCGCCCGGGCACATTTTGGCGCGGCGCCGCCCGGGCACATTTTGGCGCGGCGCCGCCCGGGCACATTTTGGCGCGGCGCCGCCCGGGCACATTTTGGCGCGGCGCCGCCCGGGCACATTTTGGCGCGGCGCCGCCCGGGCACATTTTGGCGCGGCGCCGCCCGGGCACATTTTGGCGCGGCGCCGCCCGGGCACATTTTGGCGCGGCGCCGCCCGGGCACATTTTGGCGCGGCGCCGCCCGGGCACATTTTGGCGCGGCGCCGCCCGGGCACATTTTGGCGCGGCGCCGCCCGGGCACATTTTGGCGCGGCGCCGCCCGGGCACATTTTGGCGCGGCGCCGCCCGGGCACATTTTGGCGCGGCGCCGCCCGGGCACATTTTGGCGCGGCGCCGCCCGGGCACATTTTGGCGCGGCGCCGCCCGGGCACATTTTGGCGCGGCGCCGCCCGGGCACATTTTGGCGCGGCGCCGCCCGGGCACATTTTGGCGCGGCGCCGCCCGGGCACATTTTGGCGCGGCGCCGCCCGGGCACATTTTGGCGCGGCGCCGCCCGGGCACATTTTGGCGCGGCGCCGCCCGGGCACATTTTGGCGCGGCGCCGCCCGGGCACATTTTGGCGCGGCGCCGCCCGGGCACATTTTGGCGCGGCGCCGCCCGGGCACATTTTGGCGCGGCGCCGCCCGGGCACATTTTGGCGCGGCGCCGCCCGGGCACATTTTGGCGCGGCGCCGCCCGGGCACATTTTGGCGCGGCGCCGCCCGGGCACATTTTGGCGCGGCGCCGCCCGGGCACATTTTGGCGCGGCGCCGCCCGGGCACATTTTGGCGCGGCGCCGCCCGGGCACATTTTGGCGCGGCGCCGCCCGGGCACATTTTGGCGCGGCGCCGCCCGGGCACATTTTGGCGCGGCGCCGCCCGGGCACATTTTGGCGCGGCGCCGCCCGGGCACATTTTGGCGCGGCGCCGCCCGGGCACATTTTGGCGCGGCGCCGCCCGGGCACATTTTGGCGCGGCGCCGCCCGGGCACATTTTGGCGCGGCGCCGCCCGGGCACATTTTGGCGCGGCGCCGCCCGGGCACATTTTGGCGCGGCGCCGCCCGGGCACATTTTGGCGCGGCGCCGCCCGGGCACATTTTGGCGCGGCGCCGCCCGGGCACATTTTGGCGCGGCGCCGCCCGGGCACATTTTGGCGCGGCGCCGCCCGGGCACATTTTGGCGCGGCGCCGCCCGGGCACATTTTGGCGCGGCGCCGCCCGGGCACATTTTGGCGCGGCGCCGCCCGGGCACATTTTGGCGCGGCGCCGCCCGGGCACATTTATCTTAGATCGAGCTAACGAGCAGCTGAAGTAAAGCAACTGGGAAGAGAGAGGTATTGCAGCAGGTACGCTGTGGCTGTGAGGTGCCTCAGGGTGTGCTTTTCTCTCGTCTCTGCGGGTGCTTGGTTCAGTCTTGGACAGGGAAATCCCCGTGTCACGGAGCAGTGAGGGAAGGTGAGCGTGTTGTCAGCCTGGTCGTCCCTTAACCGAAGTGAAGGGACGTGGTGGGTTTATGTGGCAAGGTTTTGGTAGCAGGGGGCTCTAGGGGTGGCTTCTGTGCGAAGAATCTAGAAGCTGCCCCACGTTAGGTAAGGACCCCGCTGCTGAGCGGAGCCAATAAGTGTTGTTGTTTGCGCGTCTGTGAGAGCATATTTAAGACGGGGGAAAAAAAATAAAAAAAAAACCAAAGACGCTGTGCCATGCAGCAGCTGGGAGAGCAAGAGGAGTGAGGAACAGCCTTGCAGGCGCCAAGGTCAGTGAAGAAGAAGGGGGAGAGGTACTCCAGGTGCCGGAGCAGAAGTCCCCTGCGGCCTGTGGCGAGGACCATGGTGAAGCAGGCTGTCCCCCTGCAGCCCACGGAGTACCACGGTGGAGCAGGGTTCCATGCTGCAGCTGGTGGAGGAGACCACGGTGGAGCAGGTGGACCTGCACTGATGGAGGCTGCGGCCTGTGGAAGACGCTTGCCGGAGCAGATTCCGGGCCGGACCTGTAGACCGTGGAGAGGAGACCACGCAGGAGCAGGTGAGCTGGCAGGAGCTGCTGCCCGTGGGGGACCCAGGTTGGAGCAGTTTGCTCCTGAGGGATGCACCCCGTGGTATGGACCTACATCTGGAACAGTTCTGGAAGAGCTGCTGCCTGTGGGAAGGCCATGCCAGATCAGTTGACCAAGGACTGCATCCTGTGGGAGGAACCCCACAGCACAGGGGATGAGGGCGTCCGAGAAGGAGTGGCGGCAAAGAAGCGCTATAGACTGACCATAAACACCGATCACCTGCACCGCTGGGGGGGAGAAAGTGGAAGAGGGTGGTTGGGGGGAGAAGGTGCTTTTGGTTGCTTTCGTTTGTTTCTCGCTTCTCTACATTGTGTAGTAATAAGCAATAAATCTTTCTATCTTTCTATGCTGAGTGTGTTTTGCCTATCACGATATTTACTGTGTAATCTCCTCGTCCTTATCTCAACTCTTGAGCCCTTTTTCCTTGTATTTTCTCCCTGTCCTTCTTTGAGGAGGGAGAGTGAGAGAGCGGTTTTGGTGGAGCTCGGTCGCCTACCCCTGTAAAACCACCACAGGGGAAGATGTTCAGGTGTTTCCCTCTGAGGGTCTGAGGTGAGGCTGTTTGGGACAGAGGAGCAGCGTGGCAGGTGGTGGCTTGCCAGCACAGTGGTCATTTTGTCCTTCTGTGTTCCCAGGTGGCATGGGTGGTGGTGGCCGTTCCTTTCGAGCTTGGATCTAACTTGCAGGTACAGAGGCAAGTGGACTGTTGTTTTGAAACGAAAACATTAAATATGGGGTGACTTAGTGTTGTGGTTTAACCCGGCTGGCAGCTAAACACCACACAGCCGTTCGCTCACCCTCCCCCCTCCCTCTCTGGGATGGGGGAGAGAAATAGGAAAGTGAAGCCGGTGAGTTGAGATAAAGACAGTTTATTAAGACAGGAATATAATAATATAAGGAATATAAGGAATATAATAATAACAATAATAATAATAATAGTGATAATGATAATAGTATTAACAATAATAATGTGTAAGAAAACAAGTGATGCACAATGCAATTGCTCACCACCCGCTGACCGATGCCCAGCCTATCCCCGAGCAGCCGGCCCCCCCACCCCGGCCAGCCACCCCTATATATTGTTTAGCATGACGTCAGATGGTATGGAATACCCCTTTGGCCAGTTTGGGTCAGCTGTCCTGGGTCTGTCCCCTCCCAGCTCCTGCTGCACCCCCAGCCTGCTCGCTGGCAGGACAGAGCGAGAAGCCGAAAAGTCCTTGGCCTGGTGTAAACACTGCTCTGCAACAATTAAAACATCAGCATGTTATCAGCGCTCTTCTCATCCTAACCCAAAACATAGCACCCTACCAGCTACTATGAGCTACTTAACTCTGTCCTAACTGGAACCAGGACAGATATCCACCCCTTATTCCATACCATTTATGTCATGCTCAGGTTACACTCTGTCCAATACATTCTAATTAATCACCATTTTCATCTATGATATATAGCAATCATGGTAGTGATGACATACATTATTATATAATAATTAACATACTACAATTCAACTCACGGGCTATTCTCACCCAGTATCAAATCCCCTTGAGGTACACACCGGACCTCCCCATTCTTTTGCATTACCCACCAAGTGCATCCAGGTCCCTGAGCAAAAGCAATTCCACGAATGGGTTTGCCTTTTCCCGAGGCAGGAGTAGCCCAGACTGTTTTACCCAGCATGTTTCTTACGTGCACTACAGGAACTTTATCCCCTTCTACAGTGCGTAACAGGTTTGATTGGGCAGGTCCAGCTCGGTTGGCAGATCCCCTGGTATTGACTAACCAGGTGGCCTTTGCCAAATGTGTATCCCAATTTTTGAATGTCCCAGCACCCATTGCTTTCAGTGTAGTCTTCAACAGTCCATTGTATCGTTCAACTTTTCCAGAGGCTGGTGCATGATAGGGGATGTGATACACCCACTCAATACCATGTTCTTTGGCCCAAGTGTCTATAAGGTTGTTTCGGAAATGAGTCCCGTTGTCTGACTCAATTCTCTCTGGGGTGCCATGTCGCCATAAGACTTGCTTTTCAAGGCCCAGGATAGTGTTCCGGGCGGTGGCATGGGGCACAGGATATGTTTCCAGCCATCCGGTGGTTGCTTCCACCATTGTAAGTACGTGGCGCTTGCCGTTGCGGGTTTGAGGGAGTGTGATGTAATCAATCTGCTAGGCCTCTCCATATTTATATTTCAGCCATCGTCCTCCATACCAAAGAGGTTTTGACCGTTTGGCTTGCTTGATTGCAGCACATGTTTCACAGTCATGAATAACCTGTGCTATAGTGTCCATGGTCAGGTCCACCCCTCGATCACGAGCCCATCTGTAGATTGCATCTCTACCTTGATGGCCTGAGGTGTCATGGGCCCATCGGGCTATAAATAATTCACCTTTATGTTGCCAGTCCAGGTCCACCTGAGCCACTTCAATCTTAGCAGCCTGATCCACCTGCTGGTTGTTTTGATGTTCTTCAGTAGCTCGATTCTTGGGCACATGAGCATCTACATGGCGTACCTTTACAACCAGGTTCTCTACCCGGGCAGCAATATCTTGCCACAATGCCGCAGCCCAGATGGGCTTGCCCCTGCGCTGCCAGTTGTTCTGCTTCCATTGCTGTAACCACCCCCACAGGGCATTTGCTACCATCCATGAATCAGTATAGAGATAGAGAACTGGCCACTTTTCTCGTTCAGCAATATCTAAAGCCAGCTGAATGGCTTTCACTTCTGCAAACTGACTCGATTCGCCTTCTCCCTCAGCAGCTTCTGCAACTCGTCGTGTAGGACTCCATACAGCAGCTTTCCATCTCCGATGCTTTCCCACAATACGACAGGACCCGTCAGTGAACAAGGCATATTTCTTCTCATTTTCCGGTAGCTTGTTGTACAGTGGGGCTTCTTCAGCACGAACCACCTCCTCCTCTGATGATATCCCAAAGTATTTGCCTTCTGGCCAGTCCATAATCACCTCCAAGATTCCTGGGCGACTGGGGTTTCCTATTCGAGCTCGCTGAGTAATCAGTGCAACCCACTTGCTCCATGTAGCATCAGTTGCATGATGTGTAGAGGGGACCCTTCCTTTGAACATCCAGCCTAGTACCGGCAGTCGGGGTGCCAGGAGGAGCTGCGCTTCAGTACCGACCACTTCCGAAGCAGATCGAACTCCTTCATATGCTGCCAATATCTCCTTTTCAGTTGGAGTATAGCGGGCTTCAGATCCTCTGTATCCCCGACTCCAAAACCCCAGGGGTCGACCTCGAGTTTCCCCAGGTTCTTTCTGCCAGAGGCTCCAGGTGGGACCATTCTCCCCGGCTGCGGTGTAGAGCACATTCTTTACATCTGGTCCTGTTCGGACTGGCCCGAGGGCTACTGCATGAACTATTTCCTGCTTAATTTGTTCAAAGGCTTGTCGTTGCTCAGGGCCCCATTCAAAAGCATTCTTCTTACGGGTTACTTGGTAGAGCGGGTTTACAATCAGACTGTAATTTGGAATGTGCATTCTCCAAAACCCCACGACACCTAGGAAAGTTTGTGTTTCTTTTTTGCTAGTTGGTGGAGACATAGCTGTTATCTTGTTGATCACATCCATTGGGATTTGACGGCGTCCATCTTGCCATTTTATTCCTAAAAACTGGATCTCTCGTGCAGGTCCTTTAACTTTATTCTGTTTTATGGCAAAACCGGCCTTCAGAAGGATTTGGACTATTTTCTTCCCTTTCTCGAAAACTTCTTCTGCAGTGTCACCCCACACAATGATGTCATCGATGTACTGCAGGTGTTCAGGAGCTTCCCCCTGCTCCAGCGCAGACTGGATCAGTCCATGGCAAATGGTAGGGCTGTGTTTCCACCCCTGGGGCAGCCGATTCCAAGTATATTGGACTCTCCTCCAAGTGAAAGCAAACTGTGGCCTGCACTGTGCTGCTAGAGGGATGGAGAAAAATGCATTAGCGATATCAATTGTGGCATACCACTTGGCTGCCTTTGATTCCAGTTCATACTGGAGTTCTAGCATGTCCGGCACTGCAGCGCTCAGTGGTGGCGTGACTTCGTTCAGGCCACGATAGTCCACTGTTAGTCTCCACTCACCATTAGACTTTCGCACTGGCCATATGGGACTATTAAAAGGTGAATGAGTCTTGCTGATCACTCCTTGGCTCTCCAGTTGACGAATTAGCTTATGGATGGGACTCAGGGAGTCTCGGTTGGTGCGATATTGCCGCCGGTGCACAGTTGTGGTAGCGATCGGCACTTGCTGTTCTTCAACCCTCAGCAACCCCACAACAGAAGGGTCCTCTGAGAGACCAGGCAAGGTAGACAACTGTTTAATGTCCTCTGTCTCCAAGGCAGCTATGCCAAAAGCCCAGCGGAACCCTTTTGGGTCCTTGAAATATCCTCTTCTAAGATAGTCTATGCCAAGGATGCACGGAGCATCTGGGCCAGTCACAATACGGTGCTTTTGCCGCTCATTACCGGTTAGACTCACTTCAGCCTCCAATACAGTTAACTGCTGGGATCCCCCCGTCACACTGTAAATACAGATGGGCTCTGGCCCTTTATAGCTTGATGGCATTAGAGTACATTGTGCACCGGTGTCTACCAAAGCCTTATACTTCTGTGCGTCTGACGTGCCAGGCCATCGAATCCACACAGTCCAATAAACTCGATTGTCCCTTTCCTCCCCCTGGCTGGAGGCAGGGCCCCTCTAGTCCTGGTCAGAATCTTCGTTTCTGTGTCTAAAGGACTGCTTGCTGGAAGTTGGAGCAGCAAACTTTTCAGAGAATTCCTTTTTCCCACTTGTTTTCCTTTGCAATTCACGTACCCGTGCCTCTAGGGTCGCAGTAGATTTTCCATCCCATTTTCTCATGTCCTCTCCATGGTCACGTAGGTAAAACCACAGGGTGGCGCGGTGTGTGTGCCCACCATATTGTCTTCCTTGCATAGATGAACGTTTACCCCTAATAGCTGAGACACTGGTTTGTACAGGTGGGGAGGAAAATAATCTCTCTTCAAGTTGGTGGATCTTTTCAGAAAGTTTCTCCAAAGTATTCTCTTTTAGCTGGTGGACACGGGTTCGTTCAGGTGGAGGGGAAGATGATCTTTCTTCAAGTTGGTGGATCTTTTCAGAAAGTTTCTCCAAAGCATTCTCTTTTAGCTGGTGGACACTGGTTCGTTCAGGTGGAGGGGAAGATAAATTCTCTTTAAGTTGGTGGACCTCTTCAGAGAGTTTCTCCACAGCCGAGACACAGGCCTGTAGGGAAGAGGAGAGATTTCCTTCGTACTGCCGGAGTAATTTAGCCACTTCATTCACTGGGGGATTCTCCTCCGCTTTCCAGGCTATTATTGCCAATGAGCTGGCATATGATGATGGTGCACTCCGTACAAACTTCCGCCACATAGGTGGTGTACACTGGACTGCATCTGGATCTGCGGATGTTTGTGCGTCGTCTAGGGCCTTATAAATTACTTCCCGTACGGCCAATTCCCTCAGGTACTGAATTCCCTTCTCCATGGTGGTCCATTTGCCTGGTAGACATACAAGTTCTTCCTTGAAGGGATACCTTTCCTGCACAGCTGACAGGAGACGCCTCCAGAGACTGCGAGATCGTGCTCCATCTCCAATTGCTTTGTCAATGCATGCGTCCCTAGCAAGGGATCCCAGCCGCCTGGCTTCCTTGCCCTCTAATTCCACATAATTGGCTCCAGCGTCCCAGCACCGGAGCAGCCAGGTGACAAGCTGCTCGCCTATACAGCGACCAAAATCTTTTCGCACATCTCGTAGCTCACGCTGGTATAGAGTCCGGGTAGTTACTGTTGATTTTTCGACACCCTCATCCTCATCTTCAGTCTCCTGCACCTTTGATGGCTGGTGTAGAGTCCGGGTAGTTACTGTTGATTTTTCGACATCCTCATCTTCAGTCTCCTGCACCTTTGATGGCCCAGCCTCGTCTTCACTATGCCCAGACTTAGCAGAAGACTGTTTGCGTTGTAAACGACCTGAGCCTCTATACCATTTCTTCACCTTGTCTACAGGGGCAACTTGCACTGCTACAGCTCGTTTCTCTAATCCAGACACAGGAGTGGGAGCAGCTGCAGGAGCTGGAGCTGCTGCAGGGGCTGGAGTGGCTGCGGGAGCTGGAGCTGGAGCAGCTGCAGGAGCTGGAACTGGAGCGGCTGCAGGAGCTGGAGCTGGAGCGGCTGCAGGAGCTGGAGCTGGAGCGGCTGCAGGAGCTGGAGCGGCTGCAGGAGCAGGAGCTGGAGCGGCTGCAGGAGCGGGAGCTGGAGCGGCTGCAGGAGCTGGAGCGGCTGCAGGAGCTGGAGCTGGAGCGGCTGCAGGAGCTGGAGCGGCTGCAGGAGCTGGAGCGGCTGCCGGAGCTGGAGCGGCTGCCGGAGCTGGAACTGGAGCGGCTGCCGGAGCTAGAGCTGGAGCGGCTGCAGGAGCTGGAGCTGGAGCGGCTGCAGGAGCTGGAGCTGGAACGGCTGCAGGAGCTGGAGCGGCTGCAGGAGCTGGAGCTGGAGCGGCTGCAGGAGCTGGAGCTGGAGCGGCTGCAGGAGCAGGAGCGGCTGCAGGAGCTGGAGCTGGAGCGGCTGCAGGAGCTGGAGCTGGAGCGGCTGCAGGAGCTGGAGCTGGAGCGGCTGCAGGTGCTGGAGCGGCTGCAGGAGCTGGAACTGGAATGGCTGCAGGAGCTGGAGCAGGAGCGGCTGCAGGAGCTGGAGCTGGAGCGGCTGCAGGAGCTGGAGCTGGAGTGGCTGCAGGAGCTGGAGCTGGAGCGGCTGCAGGAGCTGGAGCTGGAGCGGCTGCAGGAGCTGGAACTGGAGCGGCTGCAGGAGCTGGAACTGGAGCGGCTGCAGGAGCGGGAGCTAGGTTGCTAGTAGCATCAATTGCAGCTCGATAGGCACAAGCCAGACCCCAGCACGCTACCGTGATTTGTGTCACTTTGGAACTGCCAGAGTCATGACACCTTTTTTTCAAGCATTCTGCCAGCTTTTTAGGATTTTGCAGTTGTTCAGGGGTGAATGTCCAAAACACTGGAGGTGACCACTGCTCTAGAAACCTGCCCATATCCTCCCACACTCCCTGCCACTCGCAACTATCCCGCCTCAAGACAGATCTCCGGATGAGATTCCTAAGTAGTTGTTTAACCCTCCACAAAATCTGAAGCGCATTCAGGAGACATAACAACAAGAGCAGGCTGGTCTGAGTATCCCAAGGATATTCAACGTCTTGGAGAACCACCGTAACTAGCTCGGGGGATAAGAGGGTGGTGGTGAAGGAGAGAGTGAACAGGTAGGGAAACATGTCTTCCCCTGTCCCCTTCACAGATTGGCTCCCTAACGAAAACAGGCAATAGGTGTAGTTGCTAATAGTTTCCGAGATACGGGTTCCAAAGTATAGAGTCGACGTCAGTGCTGAGTACAAATACCAGGTTAAAGTCGTGACCAGATATTTCATCATTTCATAAGCCATTGCTACACCGCACAGTACCATAACAATCTTAAACCAGGGCCCGGAAAGGATAAACAGTGCAACAGGGAGCACATACAGAAAGTAACGCACCATAAAACTCAATTTGGAATACAGGTACAGCAGACTGGAGATTAAGGCAATCAACATCGTGACTAGCAACTATTAAGCAGGTCCAATACTTATACCAATTTTAGGTTAACACACTCTGGTCAGATTTGTCGATATCTCAACCCTTCGGGCCCCACGTTGGGCGCCAAAAGGACTGTTGTGGTTTAACCCGGCTGGCAGCTAAACACCACACAGCCATTCGCTCACCCTCCCCCCTCCCTCTCTGGGATGGGGGAGAGAAACGGGAAAGTGAAGCCGGTGAGTTGAGATAAAGACAGTTTATTAAGACAGGAATATAATAATATAAGGAATATAAGGAATATAATAATAACAATAATAATAATAGTGATAATGATAATAGTATTAACAATAATAATGTGTAAGAAAACAAGTGATGCACAATGCAATTGCTCACCACCCGCTGACCGATGCCCAGCCTATTCCCGAGCAGCCGGCCCCCCCACTCCGGCCAGCCACCCCTATATATTGTTTAGCATGACGTCAGATGGTATGGAATACCCCTTTGGCCAGTTTGGGTCAGCTGTTCTGGGTCTGTCCCCTCCCAGCTCCTGCTGCACCCCCAGCCTGCTCGCTGGCAGGACAGAGCGAGAAGCCGAAAAGTCCTTGGCCTGGTGTAAACACTGCTCTGCAACAATTAAAACATCAGCATGTTATCAGCGCTCTTCTCATCCTAATCCAAAACATAGCACCCTACCAACTACTATGAGCTACTTAACTCTGTCCTAACTGGAACCAGGACACTTATGTTGTTGAGGGATGGGTGCTAATGCTGTCAGCTGAATATTTGTCTTCTGATTGTGTTTTCGTTTGTTCAGGCTGAAACGCAGTGTGCAGTACAGGACGTCACGACCTGAGCTGTCTCTGGAGTGACTCTGGTGAGTGATGAACAGAGGTAGGTGTTATTTTTGGGGTGCGGTTGTCGCTGCACTTACTTTACTACATCAATTAGAGTAAAATTCCAGTTTCTGTTTTAGAGGTGCTCTAGGTGGCTTCAGAGAATGGGTGGAAGCATCTGCCATGTGGGGTAGGTAAGAGGCTGAGGTAAAGGAGGGGATGAGAGTAACTGTCCTGAGGGTGCAGTGGCTTTTATTGCTGTGGTTGCTTTCTCTTCTGCTTATCAGGTGCCACAGGCAAGGTGGGCTGTGAGAGTCTTTAGAATAGGAGCAAAGCAGGTCACTGGAATGCTGTTTGGTTCCTGAGAAAAGTGTTGCAGAGGAAAAAGGTGGTCTGGCGTGGCAGCTCCTGATGGTGGTCTTCTTCAGTAGGTGAAGCGGTGCCTGAAGCCCCATGCCGTGGAGCCTGAGGATGAAGCCTGCTTTCCAGCAGTTTCCAAAACTGTGTTGAGGCTGAAATAGTGTGTCTGTGTTTGGGCTGGGGTTGCACCTTGGTGAGTGTAGGGATGAGTTTTAAGTTGGTGCAGCAGAGGGCCAGGCTCCATTGTCCTGTAGTGTGTTTTGACCCATCAGCATAGCCTTTTGGTTTTCAGATAGCCTGCTCAAGCACGTGATTTTTCCTGCGAGTGATGTTATTACATGGAATTGATTTTTTTTTTGTTTTGGCGTGTGATCTGTTATGCTCCCAGATTTTTCTTTCTGTATAAATAAAGGTTTGAGCTAATTCCAGCTGAAAAAATTTCAGTTACTTGCTTGGTCATATTGTCCTTTCAATATTCAAAGCTGCAGCAAAAGCATGGGTATTGTTGCTTCTAGAATCACCCCAGTTCTCTTGTCTGCAGTCTGCATGCTGTTGAGCTAAACCAGATTTAAAAAAAAAAAAAAAAAAACACAGCTGCTGCTGTTTGTGCTCTTTCTACTTTCTTGTGCTTTGCCCCTCCCCTTTCCCAGGTGATTGGGTTTGGGTGCTGGGTGGGGCCAAATGGTATATGAGCCCCAGGTATGCCACTGGAGAGTTCATTGTGCCTGGGCTGCTCTTTGGGGTAAGTGCTTTGTTTTTCCTTCAGTCAGTTGCAGGGTTCTTTGGGCAGGTTGGTGTCTATGGATTTCTAGATTTTAAGTGCTTGGAAATCACTTACTAGAGGGATATTTAGCAGAGGTTGCTGGCTCACTTGTTTTTGGGATGGTGGGATCCACTTGTGTTTTTGGGTTACATTTGAATCTCTAGACGTATGAAGCCACTTGTGTAACTCTCCAGAGGACTAAAAAGAGCTTGATTACACACTACAAGAGGCTTGACCACGTAGGCACAGTATTTCCAAGAGACTGAGCAGGGTCATATCAGAGTTACCTTTTTCATCTGTAAAGGGTAAGTCTGTGAATACCCCTGCTGGGGCTGCTGTGTGTGCATGGCTTTTTGGCATTTGTGGAGCTCAGTTGTTTTTTGTGTGTGTATGTTATTACTTTTTTTTCTTTTGAGAGCCAAATAGTGTGTGTGCTGAGCGTGGTTGGCAGGAGGAGGTGGGGAATTGTCTGGCAGGGGAGCTGTTCAGGACTGGTAGGTTTGGTTTCTCGGAGCGTGCGGCATCCTTCCTGTGCGATGCCACTGATTGTTGGGCAGGAACGTTCCAGCTCGTGTGTCTTAAACAACGTAGCTTGTGCAGTGTGTGTTGTGTGGCCCGGGCAGAGTTTGCCGCAGCGCCGTGAGCGAAGAATCTCAGTTCGAGCTGGTGAGCAGCTGAAGTAAAGGAGCTGGGAAGAGAGAGGTATTGCAGCAGGTATGCTGTGGCTGTGAGGTGCCTCAGGGTGTGCTTTTCTCTTGTCTCTGCAGGGGCTTCATGAAGTCTTGGACAGGGAAATCCCCGTGTCACGGAGCAGTGAGGGAAGGTGAGAGTTTTTTCAGCCTGGTCATCCCTTATCTGAAGCGAAGGGAAGACATTCAGGTGTTTCCCTCTGAGGGTCTGAGGTGAGGCTGTTTGGGACAGAGGAGCAGTGTGGCAGGTGGAGGCTTGCAAGCACAGAGGTCATTTTGTCCTTCTGTGTTCCCAGGTGGCATGGGTGATGGTGGCCGTTCCTTTCGAGCTTGGATCTAACTTGCAGGTACAGAGGCAAGTGGACTGCCGTTTTGAAACGAAAACATTAAATATGGGGTGACTTATGTTGTTGAGGGATGGGTGCTAATGCTGTCAGCTGAATGTTTGTCTTCTGACTGTGTTTTCCTTTGTTCAGGCTGAAACGCGGTGTGCAGTACAGGACGTCCCGACCCGAGCTGCCTCTGGAGTGACTCTGGTGAGTGATGAACAGAGGTAGGTGTTATTTTTGGGGTGCGGTTGTCGCTGCACTTACTTTACTACATCAATTAGAGTAAAATTCCAGTTTCTGTTTTAGAGGTGCTCTAGGTGGCTTCAGAGAATGGGTGGAAGCATCTGCCATGTGGGGTAGGTAAACAGCTGAGGTAAAGGAGGGGATGAGAGTAACTGTCCTGAGGGTGCAGTGGCTTTTATTGCTGTGGTTGCCTTCTCTTCTGCTTATCAGGTGCCACAGGCAAGGTGGGCTGTGAGAGTCTTTAGAATAGGAGCAAAGCAGGTCACTGGAATGCTGTTTGGTTCCTGAGACAGGAGTTGTAGAGGAGAAAAGCTTTCAATATTCAAAGCTGCAGCAAAAAAAAATAAACCACAGCTGCTGCTTCTCCTCTTTCTACTTTCTTATGTTTTGCCCCTCCCCTTTCCCAGGTGATTGGCTTTGGGTTCCAGGGAGGGCCTAGTGGTCATTGAGTCACAGGCATCCCATCAGAGAGCTCATTCTGCCTGGGCTGCACTTTGGGGTAAGTGCTTTGTTTTTCCTTCAGTGAGTTGCAGGTTTCTTTAGGTGGTTAAGAGTCTATGGACTGATGTGTTTCCAAGTAGAGACCGGTACGCCCATCTTTGTGAGGTAACAACTAGTAGGATCTGTTAGAGTAAACCAATCTAGTAATAGGTGCCTGTATTGCATGCAGCTCTTCTTCAGGTGAGTAATTGTTATAGCATGTTTACGGATAGGATGTCAATGGTACTTTGTGTGTTTGCTTTGTGGTTCTGGGTCCCTTATGATTTTTGCTGAATTAAGGCAAATATTATGAAAGTATAACCTTGGTGGCAGTGATGGAGCAGGGTTTAGGAGATAAGTATAATCGAAGCTCCCTGTGTAAGCATGCATCTGAAAAGAGCAGCAGTAGGCATGTAAGGGGTGGTCTTTTTCAAGGTTAGGGACAGGAGCTTTTGCCTGTGGTTTGTGTGGCTGTAGGGTCTTTAGACATTGCAGCCTTCTAGATTTTAAGTGCTTGGAATTCACGTAATAGAGGTGTGCTTAGGAGGTGTTGCCGGCTAACTTGTTTCTGGGAAATGGTGGGGTACGGTTCCTTGACCGCATAAGCACGGTAGTATTACTAAGAGACTGAGCAGGGTCCCCTTTTTCGTCTGTAAAGGGTAAGTCTGTGATTACCCCTGTTGGGGCTGTTGTGCATTCATGGCCTTTTGGTATTTGTGGACCTGAGGGTGTGTTTTTTTTTTCCTGGCTCTCGTCTCTGTGTTTGAGTCCTCTGCAAGGAGCTGTACTGTTTGCGTGTCCATCACGGATATGACCTCCTCTTTTCGTTTCTTGTAGCCCAGGGCATAGGCACGGACACTTAAATGAGGCACGAGGGTGAGTGGACGGCAGTGTGGGCCCTGAGTTGGTCAGTGGATTGTGTTGGTCTGCTTTGCCTGTTATGCAGGCTTTGGTAGCACCTTGCGACAGCAGAGTACATCTCCTGCCACGTTCCTGAGGCGCGCCAGGCGTCAGCGGTTCCAGTTCCTGAAATGCTGGAGATGCTCGGAGCACAAGAGGAGCTGGGAGCGTGATGCATCTCCTTGGGAAGTTAGGTGAGTGAAGCGGTAGTACTGGGTTGGGGAACGTGGGTCTGGGGCTTCTTGGCTGTTGGGGTAGGGGAGGAAAGAAGAGGAGTGGGTATAGACTGTTTTGTGGATTGTCATTTTTGTTTGTTCTTTCTCCTTGGTCTAAGCTACGTGACCTTGGCTCAGCACAGTAAATGGAAGCGCTAAGCCTGGATCGGGAAGGTGAGTGGAGAAAAGTTGGGAAAAGGGCATTGGTTTTGGTTTGGTAGTCTATTGGTCCCACCTCTGGGTGACTCCTCTTTTCCGGGGACGAAGAAGATGCTGGGAACATCCTAGTTGGCCTCTGTGGTCCACCTTGAGGATGGATTGTGACCCCTGAGAATTAAGTCCAGGGGCAAATACTGTGTGTTTGGGGGTGGTTGGCAGGGGAAGGCGGGCAGTTGTCTCGAGTTGGTCTATCTGACTTCAGTAGCAGAGCAGGTCAGTGGACTACTGTTTTGTTTTTGAGGTGGGTGTTTCACTAGAAGAAGTTTGGCTGGTGTGCCAGTGCCTGATGGCACTTTATTTCTGCAGGTGAAGAGGAGCCTCGTGCCGGAAGCAATGTCCTGGCTAGCCTTCGTGTTCCTTGATGAGGATGGAACCTGCCTCCCGTCATTCCCAAGCTAAGTTGTGGGGCAAGTGCTATGTTTGCTTTCGGGTTTTGAATGCACACATAGGGCGAGGGTCTGTGCTTTTAAGTCATTGCTGTGGATGGGGCCTTTTAGGATTGATCACGGTCAGACAGTGTGTGGAGGCGTGAGATTCTGTCAGGTACGGCTTGAGCACGTGCCAGGCAGGGCAGTTCCAGCTTGGTGTCTGTGTTCTGTGTTGTCTGTGCTGTGCTGTTGCTCCTGGTGCTTGGCAGGCCCTGGGGAAGCCTTCCTGAGGGTGTCGAACACTTGACCTCACTGGAATAATGCTGATGCTCAATTGGCAGCTGAGCATTTCTTGTCTTGCAGTGGGAGCCTAAAGAGATCATTTCTTCTGTGCGTGTAATTTTTTTGTATCGAATGTTTCTTGATGTGATCATCATGTGTTACGCGCTCCTCAGGTCTTGATATCCTCATTGCCTTTTTCCACTGGACGGATTAGATGGGCAACTTGTTAGCCACGCCAAAGGTCCTATGCTTGTTTCATGTTTGTAATGCTTGTTTCATCATCGTAGGGCTGATCTGAGCACTTCTTGTCTTGCAGTCACAGCCTGAAGCGCAGATGTGTTTCAGGTCTTGTGCATCATATTCGGTTTCAGATGGCATCTGTTTCCATCCTCGCTCTTGCAGAAGTCATGTGGGCTTCATCAGGAGCTCTGTCTTGGGAGTTCATTTCCGAAGCATTTTTCTTCTGGGGTTTGCACTCCCCATCCTTCTGGTCTCTTGCCTTGAAGGTAGGCTTTTTATGCCTCCATCATCCCAGTTCTGGCAGTTGCTTCCAGTCGCATGTAGTGACATTTGAGTCTCTCCTTGGGTCTGCTGCAGAGCACCTGTTCTGACTTGCTGTAGGGCTTCCCTCTGGGAGTCCTCTTTTTTTTTGCGCCTTGTGTTCTGTGTTTTGTTCGTAATGTTTGTAGCGTGCCTGTGCGTGTGTGTGTTTGGCCTGGAGCTGTCCTGCCTGGCAGTTAGTGATGGTAACTAACGTGGCGGTGTACTAATACATTGTCCGGACTGTTTTGGCAAAGACATCCGGTCTGCCTCTGGGCACGTACTGAAGGGCAGCTGGCACAGAGTCATCTCCGTGGTGTTTGGCAAATGTGGAGGGGGAGACTTGAGCTGCTTGCGAGCAGCTGTTTGCATAGTGCTTGAGTAGTGCTAGAGGAGAGGTCTGTCATTGAATCTTGAAAGCTCGCAGATGTGGAGTGTTTTTATTTTTCTCCAGTCCTAGATAAACCTTAGGAGGAACCGGTCAAAGGAAAGAGCTCCTTCTGGAGCTGTCAAGCTCTCGTTCAGCAGCTCAGTGACTGTCTTGATCTACTTCTGGGGTGCCGAGGCAAGTTGTCTGCTGTTTTGAAATGATAAAATTAGCCATGGGGTCCCTTGTGTTGTTGAGGGATGGGTGCTAATGCTGGCAGCTGAATGATTACCTTCTATGTTTTCGTTTGTTAAAGCTGAAACACAGCGTACAACCTGGGACGTTGTACCCAGAGCTGCCTCTGGCAAGGTGAGCGATGAACAAACGGAGCAGTTATAGTTGGGTTGCGGTTCTCACTGTCACTCTAAGTGACCCCTCTTTTCTGTTTTAGAGTTGTTGTAGCTGGCTTAAGAGGGTAGATGGAAGCATCTGCCTCGGGGTAGGTAAGCGGGTAGAGGTAAGGCAGCAGATGAGAGTAACTGTCCTAGCTGTGCTGCGGCTTTGGATGCTGCCTTAGCCTATGCTTTTCTTCCTCTTTCACAGGTGTCTCGCACAGGCTCAAAGGAGCAAACTGCATTCTGAAGAGCTGCTTAAGTAGGGGGGCTTGTCATGAGCTGGGTTGGAGCGGAATGGCCAAGTAGCACGAGGTGACTATGAAAGGTCTGTCTTGCTTTGCAGGTGCCATGGCAGGCTCTCCACAGAAGTGGCTGAGGATTTGAGATGAGGCCGGAGAGTGACAAGGAGCAGCACGTGCAGGGATGGTTTCCAAGCGCTGCGGTTGCTTTCTCTTCTGTTGGTCAGGTGCCACAGGCAAGGTGGGCTGTGACATCAGTCTTTAGAAGTGGAGCAAAGCAGGTCACTTGAATGCCGCAGGGCATCTGAGAAGGGTGTTTTAACAGGAAAAGTTTGTCTGGCGTGGCGGTGTCTGATGGCAGTGTGTTTCCACAGGTGAAGAGGTGCCTGGAGCCCCATCTCATCTAGCCTGCACGTGCCTTGAGGATAAAGCCTGCTTTCCAGCAGTGTGGAAAGCACCACCAGTCTGTGGTGCCGGCCCGGCCGAGTTGGAGCATGTGAGCAGCTGAAGAAAAAGAGCTAGTGAAAGAGAGGTATTGCAGCAGGTAGGCTGTGCCTGTGAGGTGCCTGAGGATCTGCCTTTTCTTTTTTTTCTTTTGTGGGTGCTTCCTGCAGCCTTGGATAGGTGAATCCCCACTTTGTGGAGTGCTGAGGAAAGGCGAGAGGGTCGTCAGCCCAGTCAGTGTCCCTAAGCAAGGTCCCCCTAAGGCAAGTCCTTGAAGTGTTTCCCCTGTTTTAGCAGGTGCTGCAGCAGGCCTTCCTCAGAATCTGCTGAGGGTCTGAGGTGAGGCTGGGTGGGATAGAGGAGCAGTGTGGTGGGTGATTACTTGAGAACACAACGATCATTTTATCCCTTTGTTTTCCCAGGTGGTGTGGGTGATACTGGCTCTACTGTTGGAGCTTGGACTCAGAGAGGAACGGGTGAGCACAACCGTATGTTGCTTCAGTGGTAGTCAGTATTGCGGAGGAGGTGGGCATCAGGGCCGGTGTGCTAGTGAATGCTGGTACGCTGTTTTTGCAGATGATGATAAGCCTGGCCATGGACTAAGATGTCTCTCAGTGCCTGTGCATTTCTTGAGGTGGAGGGAATTTACCATCCAGCAATCTGAGAGCTAAGTTGAGGGGCACCTGGTATTTGCATATGTGGTGTGGCTGATGGGAGCTGGGAGCCGGAGCAGCATGGAGCCAGCCGGCTGAATATACTTGGTGCCACTGTGAGGGTGGTTCAGGCTGGGTCACCTTCAGGCTGCTTGAGGCTGGGTCATCAGGCTAATAGAAGGAGCAGGGGGTATTTTGTAGCGTGAGTGTATGTGCCAGGCAGGACAGTTCCCATCTGTTTATTTGTCTTGTAGTGCTGCCTCTGCAGGGTGTGTTCTGTGTCATGCACTCCTCGGGTCTTTGTATCAAATGTTTCTTGATGTGATCATCATGTTACGTGCTCCTCAGGTCTTGATATCCTCATTGCCTTTTTCCACTGGACGGATTAGATGGGCAACTTGTTAGCCACACCAAAGGTCCTAAATGCTTGTTTTGTCATCATGGGTCTGATCTGAGCACTTCTTGTCTTGCAGTCGCAGCTTAAAGCGCAGATGTGTTTCAGGTCTTGTGAATCATATTCGGTTTCAGATGGCATCTGTTTCCATCCTCGCTCTTGCAGAAGTCATCTGGGTCGCATCAGGAGCTCTTGCTTGGGAATTCATTTCCTAAGAGATTTCTTCTGGGGTTTGCACTCCCCATCCTTCTGGTCACTTGTCTTGAAGGCAGGCTTTTTATGCCTCCATCATCCCAGTTCTGGCAGTTGCTTCCAGTCGCATGTCGTGACATTTGAGTCTCTCCTTGGGTCTGCTGCAGAGCACCTGTTCTGACTTGCTGTAGGGCTTCCCTCTGGGAGTCCTCTTTTTTTTTTGCGCCTTGTGTTCTGTGTTTTGTTTGTAATGTTTGTAGCGTGCCTGTGTGTGTGTGTTTGGCCTGGAGCTGTCCTGCCTGGCAGTTAGTGATGGTAGCTAACGTGGCGGTGTACTAATACATCGTCCGGACTGTTTTGGCAAAGACATCCGGTCTGCCTCTGGGCACGTACTGAAGGGCAGCTGGCACAGAGTCATCTCCGTGGTGTTTGGCTAATGTGGAGGGGGAGACTTGAGCTGCTTGCGAGCAGCTGTTTGCATAGTGCTTGAATAGTGCTAGAGGAGAGGTCTGTCATTGAATCTTGAAAGCTCGCAGATGTGGGGTTTTGATTTTTTGTATGTATTTCGTTCCCCTCCCCAGTAGAGGGGTAAACCTTAGGAGGAACTGGTCACAGGAAAGAGCTCCTTTTGGAACTGTCAAGGACTCGGTAGGCAACCCGGTGACTGGCTTGATCTACTTTCCAGGTGCTGAGGTAAGGGGGCTGCTGTTTTGAAATGATAAAATTAGCCATGGGGTCCCTTGTGTTGTTGAGGGATGGGTGCTAATGCTGGCAGCTGAATGATTATCTTCTGACTGTTTTCATTTGTTAAAGCTGAAACACAGCGTACAACCTGGGACTTCACGACCAGAGCTGGTTTTGGCAAGGTGAGCGATGAACAGATGCAGCAGTTATTTTAGGGGTGCGGTTGTCACTGCAGTTACTTAACTACACAAAATACAGTTAAAGTCCTGTTTATATTCCAGAGGTGTTGTAGCTGGCTTAAGAGAGCAGATGGAAGCATCTGCCTCGAGGGCAGGTGAGGGGGCAGAGTAAGGGAGCAGGTGAGAGTACCTGTCCTAGCTGTGCTGCGGCTTTGGATGCTGCCGCGGCCTATGCTTTTCTTTTTCTTTTTTTTTCGCAGGTGCCTTGCACAGACTCAGAGGGGCCAAGCTGCACTCTGAAGAGCAGCACGAGAAGGGCAGGCTGGTCGTGAGTGGAGCAGTGGAGCAGAATGGCCGAGTTGCGCAAGGTGACTGCGAAGGGTATCCATCTTGCTTTGCAGGTGTCATGGCAGGCTCTACACAGAAGTGGCTGAGGATTTGAGAAGAGGTTACAGAGCATCAAGGAGCGGCACGTGCAGTGACGGTTTCCAAACGGTATGGTTGCTTTCTCTTCTGTTGATCGGGTGCCACAGGCAAGGTGGGCTGTGACACTAGTCTTTAGAATCGGAGCAAAGCAGGTCACTTGAATGCCGCGGGGCATCTGAGAAGGGTGTTTTAACAGAAAAAGCTTGTCTGGCATGGCAGTGCCTGATGGCAGTGTGTTTCCACAGGTGAAGAGGTGCCTGGAGCCCCATCCTGTCTAGCCTGCGCACACCTCGCTGAGAATGAAAGCCGCTTTCCAGTAATTCAGAAAGCCAAGTTACGTCTCGGCCTCGAGCATCTGGGGCTCGTGCCTGTGCTTTTGGGCCTGTCTGTAGCGTTTGGCACCTGCATTAGTACTTGCTTGGCATATGTTTAGGCTTTTGGGGCCTGTGTCTTGGGGGGTGTGTGGAGCTGCTTGTACACCTTTGGGGCTTGCATCTGGGGGGGGTTGGGAGCTGCTTGTACACCTTTGGGGCTTGCATCTGGGGGGGGTTGGGAGCTGCTTGTACGCCTTTGGGACTTGCATCTGGGGGGGGTTGGGAGCTGCTTGTACGCCTTTGGGACTTGTATCTGGGGGGGGGTTGGGAGCTGCTTGTTCACTGCAGGGTCCTGCCTTGGGCAGGGTTTGTAGCTGCTTGTACAGCTTTGGGGTCTGCAGCTGGGGCTGGTTGAGAGGTGCTTGTCCACTGTAGGTGCCCACGTTTGGGGAGTTGGGAGCTGCTTGTACACTTCTGGGGCCTGCAGCTGGGAGGGGTTGTGAGATGCTTGTACACGCTAGGGGCTTCCCTGTATGGGGCTTTGGGGCCTGCCTCTGGGCGGGGGGTGGTTGGGAGCTGCTTGCACACCCTTGGGGCCTGCCTCTGCGGGGGCTTGGTGCCTGTGTCTGGGGAGTGGGGGGGTTCAGAGCTGGTTGTACAGTATAGGAGCCTGAGTTGGGGGGGGGGTTGAGAGCTGCTCGTACACTGGACGCCTGGGTTGGGGGGGAAGGTTTGGAGCTGCTTGTGCACCTTTGGGGCTTGCATCTGGGGCGGGGTTGGGAGCTGCTTGTACACCTTTGGGACTTGCATCTGGGGGGGGGTGGGAGCTGCTTGTACACCTTTGGGACTTGCATCTGGGGGGGGTTGGGAGCTGCTTGTACACTGTTAGGGCCTGCCTTGGGGGGGGGGGGGGTTGGGGCATGTGCCTTGGGGGTGGGGTTGGGAGCTGCTTCTACGCTGTAGGGGTCTGGGTCTTGGGGGGTTGGGGCTGTTTTTACACCTTTGGGGCGTGCCTCTGGGGAGGGTGGGGAGTTGCTTGTACACGCTAGGGGCTTCCCTCTATGGGGCTTTGGGGCTTGCCTCGGGGGGGGAGGGGTTGGAAGCTGCTTGCACACCCTTGGGGCCTGCCTCTGCGGGGGCTTGGTGCCTGCGTCTGGTGAGTGGGGGGGTTCAGAGCTGGTTGTAGTGTAGGAGCCTGCGTTGGGGGGGGGTTGGGAGCTGCTCGTACACTGGAAGCCTGGTTTGGGGGGGGGGAGGTTTGGAGCTGCTTGTGCACCCTCGGGGCCTGCCTTTGCGGGGGCTTGGTGCCTGTGTCTGGGGAGTGGGGGGGTTCAGAGCTGGTTGTACAGTATAGGAGCCTGCGTTGGGGGGGGGGGTTGGGAGTTGCTCGTACACTGGACGCCTGGGTTGAGGGGGAAGGTTTGGAGCTGCTTGTGCACCTTTGGGGCTTGCATCTGGGGGGGTTTGGGGCCTGCCTCTGGGGGGGGTGGGTGGTTGTGAGCTGCTTGCACACCCTTGGGGCCTGCCTCTGGGGGGGGGTGGGTGGTTGTGAGCTGCTTGCACACCCTTGGGGTCTGCCTCTGGGGGGGGTGGGTGCTTGCGTCTGGGGAGTGGGGGGGTTCAGAGCTGGTTGTACAGTATAGGAGCCTGCGTTGGGGGGGGGTTGGGAGCTGCTCATTCACTGGACGCCTGGGATGGGGGGGAGGTTTGGAGCTGCTTGTGCACCTTTGGGGCTTGCATCTGGGGGGGGATCGGGTGCTGGTTGTACACCTTTGGGGCCTGCCTCTGGGGGGGGTGGGAGCTGCTTGTACACTGTTAGGGCCTGCCTTGGGGGGGGGTTGGGGTATGTTCCTTGGGGGGGTGGGGTTGGGAGCTGCTTCTATGCTGTAGGGGTCTGGGTCTTTGGGGGTTGGGGCTGTTTGTACACCTTTGGCGTGTGCCTCTGGGGAGGGCGGGGAGTTGCTTGTACACCTTTGGGGCCTGTCTCTGGGGGGGGTTGGGGCCTGTGCCGGGGGCATTGGGAGCTGCTTGTACACTCTAGGGCCCTCTGGCGGGCTTTGGAGCCTCCCTTTGAGGGGGGCAGTTGGGAGCTGGTTGTACACCTTTGGGGCCTGAGTCTGGGGCGTGGGGGCTGGGCCTGGGGCCTGCACTGGGGTGGGGTGGGGTCCAGTTCATGGGGGGGGGTGGGTTGGGAGCTGCTTGTGGACAGTTGGGGTCTGCATCTGGGTGTGGTTGGGGCCTGTGTCTGGGGGTGGGTCGTGGCCCGCTTGTAGACTTCTGCAGCCTGCATCTGGTGTTTGGGGGCTTTTCTGTAGCGTTTGGGGCTTGCATTTTGGCTTTGGGATGTGTCTTGAGCTTCTGGGGCCTAGCTGTAGTGCTTGGGGCCTGCGTCTGGGGCTTTTCTGTAGCATTTTGGTCACGTGTGTGTGATTTGGGGTCTGTATCCAGGGTTTTGCCTTTTTTGTAGTTTTCAGCTTTGTGTCAGTTTCTTTGTCGGTTTCCTGGGGTTGGGGCAGTTTGGGGTTTGAATCATTAGTCAGTGTCATTAGCATCGGGGGGCTGATATGAAGGGTTAGGGTTGTGGTTAGAGTTGTTAGGGTTAAAGGGAATAAGGATTTTAGGGTGGTAAGGGGATCAAGGTTGTGGGAATAAAAATGTTTTTGCACAGAGTTACGTTGTTTAGAGGGAAGGAAGGTGGTATCGAGATATGCTTGCAGTGAGAAGAAAGCTTACCAGACAACCTTGTGAAATGCAGACAACCAGAATCCTTAGAGCAATTGGGTGGAAATCACGGTGTAAGAAACATTACCACCTCAAAGAGGAAAACAGTCAAGGAAAAGAGAAAATTTACTTGTAACAGGCCAGCAGCTGTGTATTTTCAGTGAAGCACCGGATAGATCGTGAACCTGGATTACCCAGTCAATGGGGAAACTGAAGCAAAGAATCTCAGAGCTGGTGAGGAGCTGAAGTAAAGGAGCTGGGAAGAGAGAGGTATT
Organism: Anser cygnoides; assembly: GCF_040182565.1. Classification (NCBI taxonomy): domain Eukaryota; kingdom Metazoa; phylum Chordata; class Aves; order Anseriformes; family Anatidae; genus Anser; species Anser cygnoides. Next base: position 27,243,526 of record NC_089881.1, read on the forward strand.
GCAGCAGGTACGTTGTGGCTGTGAGGTGCCTCAGGGTGTGCTTTTCTCTTGTCTCTGCAGGGGCTTCATGAAGTCTTGGACAGGGAAATCCCCGTGTCACGGAGCAGTGAGGGAAGGTGAGAGTTCTATCAGCCTGGTGATCCCTTATCTGATGCAAAGGGAAGACATTCAGGTGTTTCCCTCTGAGGGTCTGAGGTGAGGCTGTTTGGGACAGAGGAGCAGTGTGGCAGGTGGTGGCTTGCAAGCACAGCGGTCATTTTGTCCTTCTGTGTTCCCAGGTGGCATGGGTGGTGGTGGCCGTTCCTTTCGAGCTTGGATCTAACTTGCAGGTACAGAGGCAAGTGGACTGCTGTTTTGAAACGAAAACATTAAATATGGGGTGACTTCTGTTGTTGAGGGATGGGTGCTAATGCTGTCAGCTGAATGCGTATCTTCTGACTGTGTTTTCCTTTGTTCAGGCTGAAACGCAGTGTGCAGTACAGGACGTCACGACCCGAGCTGCCTCTGGAGTGACTCTGGTGAGTGATGAACAGAGGTAGGTGTTATTTTTGGGGTGCGGCTGTCGCTGCAGTTTTTGTAACTATATCAAATAGAGTAAAATTCCAGTTTCTCTCTTAGAGGTGCTCTAGGTGGCTTCAGAGAATGGGTGGAAGCATCTGCCATGTGGGGTAGGTAAGCGGCTGAGGTAAAGGAGGGGATGAGGGTAACTGTCCTGAGGGTGCTGTGGCTTTTGCTGCTGTGGTTGCTTTCTCTTCTGCTTATCAGGTGCCACAGGCAAGGTGGGCTGTGATAATCTTTGGAATAGGAGCAATGCAGGTCACTGCAATGCTGTTTGGTTCCTGAGGCAGGTGTTGTAGAGGAGAAAAGCTTTCAATATTCAAAGCTGAAGCCAAAACATGGGGATTGTTGCTTCTAGAAACAACCCAGTTCTCGTCTGCACCCTGCATGCTGTTGAGCTAAGCCATATAAATAGATACGTAAACCATAGGTGTTGCTTCTCCTCTTACTACTTTGTGCTTTGCCCCTCCCCTTTCCCAGGTGATTGGCTTTGGGTCCCAGGCAGGGCCTAGTGGTCATTGAGTCGCAGGCATCCCATCAAAGAGCTCATTCTGCCTGGGCTGCACTTTGGGGTAAGTGCTTTGTTTTTCCTTCAGTCAGTTGCAGGGGTCTTTAGGTGGGTCAGAGTCTACAGACTGATGCGTTTCGACGTAGAGACCGGTAGGCCCATCTTTGTGGGGTAACAACTAGTAGGACCTGTTAGAGTAAACCAATCTAGTAATAGGTGCCTGTATTGCATGCAGCTCTTCTTCAGGTGAGTAAGTGTTATAGCATGTTTATGGATAGGATATCAATGTTACTTTGTGTGTTTGCTTTGTGGTTCTGGGTCCCTTATGATTTCTGCAGAATTAAGGCAAATCTTATCAAAGTTACAGCCTTGGTGGCAAAGTGATGGAGCAGGGTTTAGGAGATAAGTATCATCGAAGCTCCCTGTGTAAGCATGCATCTGAAAAGAGCAGCAGTAGGCATGTAAGGGGTGGTCTTTTTCAGGGTTAGGGACAGTTAGTTATAGTTTTGGAGCTTTTGCCTGTGGTTTGGGTGGCTGTAGGATCTTTAGACCTTGCAGCCTTCTAGATTTTAAGTGCTTGGAATTCACATAATAGAGGTGTGCTTAGGAGGTGTTGCCGGCTAACTTGTTTCTGGGAAATGGTGGGGTAAGGTTCCTTTTTTTTTGAGTTATCTTTTAATCTCTAGGTATATCAAGTCATTTGCATAACTGTCCAGAGGCTTCACAAGGAGCTTCAGTACACATCAGAAGGGGCTTGACCGCATAAGTGCAGTATTATGGAAAGACTGAGCAGGGTCACCGTTCTCATCTGTAAAGGATAAGTCTGTGATTACCCCTGTTGGGGCTGCTGTGCATTCATGGCCTTTTGGTATTTGTGGACCTGAGGGTGTGTTTTTTTTTTTTCTGGCTCTCGTCTCTGTGTTTGAGTCCTCTGCAAGGAGCTGTACTGTTTGCGTGTCCATCACGGATATGACCTCCTCTTTTTGTTTCTTGTAGCCCAGGGCATGGGCACGGACACTTGAATGAGGCACGAGGGTGATGCATCTCCTTGGGATGTTAGGTGAGCGAAGTGGTGGTACTGGGTTGGGGAACGTGGGTCTGGGGCTTCTTGGCTGTTGGGGTAGGGGAGGAAAGAAGAGGAGTGGGTATAGACTGTTTTGTGGATTGTCATTTTTGTTTGTTCTTTCTCCTTGGTCTAAGCCACGTGACCTTGGCTCAGCACAGTAAATGGAAGTGCTGAGCCTGGATCGGGAAGGTGAGTGGAGAAAAGTTGGGAAAAGGGCATTGTTTTTGATTTGGTAGTCTATTGGTCCCACCTCTGGGTGACTCCTCTTTTCCAGGGACGAAGAAGATAGTGGGAACATCCTAGTTGGCCTCTGTGGTCCACCTTGAGGATGGATTGTGACCCCTGAGAATTAAGTCCAGGGGCAAATACTGTGTGTTTGGGGGTGGTTGGCAGGGGAAGGCGGGCAGTTGTCTCGAGTTGGTCTATCTGACTTCAGTAGCAGAGCAGGTCAGTGGACTACTGTTTTGTTTTTGAGGTGGGTGTTTCACTGGAAGAAGTTTGGCTGGTGTGCCAGTGCCTGATGGCACTTTATTTCTGCAGGTGAAGAGGAGCCTCGTGCCGGAAGCAATGTCCTGGCTAGCCTTCGTGTTCCTTGATGAGGATGGAACCTGCCTCCCGTCATTCCCAAGCTAAGTTGTGGGGCAAGTGCTATGTTTGCTTTCGGGTTTTGAATGCACACATAGGGCGAGGGTCTGTGCTTTTAAGTCATTGCTGTGGATGGGGCCTTTTAGGATTGATCACGGTCAGACAGTGTGTGGGGGCGTGGGATTCTGTCAGGTAGGGCTTGAGCACGTGCCAGGCAGGGCAGTTCCAGCTTGGTGCCTGTGTTCTGTTGTCTGTGCTGTGCTGTTGCTCCTGGTGCTTGGCAGGCCCTGGGGAAGCCGTCCTGAGGGTGTTGAACACTTGACCTCACTGGAATAATGCTGATGCTCAAACGGAAGCTGAGCATTTCTTGTCTTGCAGTGGGAGCCTAAAGAGATCATTTCTTCTGTGCGTGTAATTTTTTTGTATCGAATGTTTCTTGATGCGGTCATCATATGTTACGCGCTCCTCAGGTCTTGATATCCTCATTGCCTTTTTCCACTGGACGGATTAGATGGGCAACTTGTTAGCCACACCAAAGGTCCTAAATGCTTGTTTCATCATCGTAGGGCTGATCTGAGCACTTCTTGTCTTGCAGTCACAGCCTGAAGCGCAGATGTGTTTCAGGTCTTGTGCATCATATTCGGTTTCAGATGGCATCTGTTTCCATCCTCGCTGTTGCGGAAGTCATGTGGGCTTCATCAGGAGCTCTGTCTTGGGAGTTCATTTCCGAAGCATTTTTCTTCCGGGGTTTGCACTCCCCATCCTTCTGGTCTCTTGTCTTGAAGGCAGGCTTTTTATGCCTCCATCATCCCAGTTCTGGCAGTTGCTTCCAGTCGCATGTCGTGACATTTGAGTCTCTCCTTGGGTCTGCTGCAGAGCACCTGTTCTGACTTGCTGTCGCTGTAGGGCTTCCCTCTGGGAGTCCTCTTTTTTTTTTGCGCCTTGTGTTCTGTGTTTTGTTTGTAATGTTTGTAGCGTGCCTGTGTGTGTGTGTTTGGCCTGGAGCTGTCCTGCCTGGCAGTTAGTGATGGTAGCTAACGTGGCGGTGTACTAATACATCGTCCGGACTGTTTTGGCAAAGACATCCGGTCTGCCTCTGGGCACGTACTGAAGGGCAGCTGGCACAGAGTCATCTCCGTGGTGTTTGGCTAATGTGGAGGGGGAGACTTGAGCTGCTTGCGAGCAGCTGTTTGCATAGTGCTTGAATAGTGCTAGAGGAGAGGTCTGTCATTGAATCTTGAAAGCTCGCAGATGTGGGGTTTTGATTTTTTGTATGTATTTCGTTCCCCTCCCCAGTAGAGGGGTAAACCTTAGGAGGAACTGGTCACAGGAAAGAGCTCCTTTTGGAACTGTCAAGGACTCGGTAGGCAACCCGGTGACTGGCTTGATCTACTTTCCAGGTGCTGAGGTAAGGGGGCTGCTGTTTTGAAATGATAAAATTAGCCATGGGGTCCCTTGTGTTGTTGAGGGATGGGTGCTAATGCTGGCAGCTGAATGATTATCTTCTGACTGTTTTCATTTGTTAAAGCTGAAACACAGCGTACAACCTGGGACTTCACGACCAGAGCTGGTTTTGGCAAGGTGAGCGATGAACAGATGCAGCAGTTATTTTAGGGGTGCGGTTGTCACTGCAGTTACTTAACTACACAAAATACAGTTAAAGTCCTGTTTATATTCCAGAGGTGTTGTAGCTGGCTTAAGAGAGCAGATGGAAGCATCTGCCTCGAGGGCAGGTGAGGGGGCAGAGTAAGGGAGCAGGTGAGAGTACCTGTCCTAGCTGTGCTGCGGCTTTGGATTCTGCCGCGGCCTATGCTTTTCTTTTTCTTTTTTTTTCGCAGGTGCCTTGCACAGACTCAGAGGGGCCAAGCTGCACTCTGAAGAGCAGCACGAGAAGGGCAGGCTGGTCGTGAGTGGAGCAGTGGAGCAGAATGGCCGAGTTGCGCAAGGTGACTGCGAAGGGTATCCATCTTGCTTTGCAGGTGTCATGGCAGGCTCTACACAGAAGTGGCTGAGGATTTGAGAAGAGGTTACAGAGCATCAAGGAGCGGCACGTGCAGTGACGGTTTCCAAACGGTATGGTTGCTTTCTCTTCTGTTGATCGGGTGCCACAGGCAAGGTGGGCTGTGACACTAGTCTTTAGAATCGGAGCAAAGCAGGTCACTTGAATGCCGCGGGGCATCTGAGAAGGGTGTTTTAACAGAAAAAGCTTGTCTGGCATGGCGGTGCCTGATGGCAGTGTGTTTCCACAGGTGAAGAGGTGCCTGGAGCCCCATCCTGTCTAGCCTGCGCACACCTCGCTGAGAATGAAAGCCGCTTTCCAGTAATTCAGAAAGCCAAGTTACGTCTCGGCCTCGAGCATCTGGGGCTCGTGCCTGTGCTTTTGGGCCTGTCTGTAGCGTTTGGCACCTGCATTAGTACTTGCTTGGCATATGTTTAGGCTTTTGGGGCCTGTGTCTTGGGGGGTGTGTGGAGCTGCTTGTACACCTTTGGGGACTGTGTTTTGGGGGTGGGGTCAGGGCCTGCATCTGGGGGGGTTGGAAGCTGCTCCTACAATGTAGGGATCTGTATCTGTGGGGGTTGGGAGCTGCTTGTACAATGTAGGGATCTACATCTGAAGTGGGTTGGGAGCTGCTTGTACGTCTTTGGGACTTGCATCTGGAGGGGGTTGGGAGCTGCTTGTCCACCTTTGGGACTTGTATCTGGGGGGGGGTGAGAGCTGCTTGTACACTGCAGGGTCCTGCCTTGGGCATGGTTTGTAGCTGCTTGTACAGCTTTGGGGTCTGCAGCTGGGGGGTGGTTGAGAGGTGCTTGTCCACTGTAGGTGCCCACGTTTGGGGAGTTAGGAGCTGCTTCTACGCTTTTGGGGCCTGCAGTTGGGAGGGGTTGTGAGTTGCTTGTACACGCTAGGGGCTTCCCTGTATGGGGCTTTGGGGCTTGCCTCGGGGGGGGTGGTTGGGAGCTGCTTGCACACCCTTGGGGCCTTCTCTGCGGGGTCTTGGTGCCTGTGTCTGGGGAGTGGGGGGGTTCAGAGCTGGTTGTACAGTATAGGAGCCTGCGTTGGGGAGGGGTTGAGAGCTGCTCGTACACCGGACTCCTGGGTTGGGGGGGAGGTTTGGAGCTGCCTTGTGCACCTTTGGGGCTTGCATCTGGGGGGGGGTCGGGTGCTGGTTGTACACCTTTGGGGCCTGCCTCTGGGGAGGGAGCGTGGGGAGGGAGTTGCTTGTACACCTTTGGGGCCTGCCTTGGGGGGGGGTTGGGGCATGTGCCTTGGGGGATGGGGTTGGGAGCTGCTTCTATGCTGTAGGGGTCTGGGTCTTGGGGGTTTGGGGCTGTTTGTACACCTTTGGGGTGTGCCTCTGGGGAGGGCGGGGAGTTGCTTGTACACCTTTGGGGCCTGTGTCTGGGGGGGGTTGGGGCCTGTGCCGGGGGGGTGGGAGCTGCTTGTACACTCTAGGGTCCTCTGGCGGGCTTTGGAGCCTCCCTTTGAGGGGGGCAGTTGGGAGCTGGTTGTACACCTTTGGGGCCTGAGTCTGGGGCGTGGGGCTGGGCCTGGGGCCTGTGTCTGGGGGTGGGTCGTGGCCCACTTGTAGACTTCTGCAGCCTGCGTCTGGTGTTTGGGGGCTTTTCTGTAGCGTTTGGGGCTTGCATTTTGGCTTTGGGATGTGTCTTGAGCTTCTGGGGCCTAGCTGTAGTGCTTGGGGCCTGCGTCTGGGGCTTTTCTGTAGCATTTTGGTCGCGTGTGTGTGATTTGGGGTCTGTATCCAGGGTTTTGCCTTTTTTGTAGTTTTCAGCTTTGTGTCAGTTTCTTTGTCGGTTTCCTGGGGTTGGGGCAGTTTGGGGTTTGGATCATTAGTCAGTGTCATTAGCATCGGGGGGTTGATATGAAGGGTTAGGGTTGTGGTTAGAGTTGTTAGGGTTAAAGGGAATAAGGATTTTAGGGTGGTAAGGGGATCAAGGTTGTGGGAATAAAAATGTTTTTGCACAGAGTTACGTTGTTTAGAGGGAAGGAAGGTGGTATCGAGATATGCTTGCAGTGAGAAGAAAGCTTACCAGACAACCTTGTGAAATGCAGACAACCAGAATCCTTAGAGCAATTGGGTGGAAATCACGGTGTAAGAAACATTACCACCTCAAAGAGGAAAACAGTCAAGGAAAAGAGAAAATTGACTTGTAACAGGCCAGCAGCTGTGTATTTTCAGTGAAGCACCGGATAGATTGTGAACCTGGATTACCCAGTCAATGGGGAAACTGGGGAGGGTCCTGGTCACCGAGAGGAAAAAACAATTTATATAAACTGTGTTATGGAACTAGTAGGTAGTTTGTGGGACGCCTGCCATTGCAATCGTGAATAAAAATGCTACTTCACTGAGATTCTTGCCTGAGCCTATGTTATTGGTTACAGAGTGTTTCTAACAAGGTGTTAGGGTTTTAAGGTTTCAGGGCTAAGGCACTAGGGTTGGGTTTCAGGGTTAGGGTTTTCAGGGTTTAGGGTTAGGATTTTAAGGTTGTTAGGGCTGGAGGTATAAGGGTTAGGGTTTGGGGGTTAGTGTGTTAAGGTTTTAAAATATTTTGTGGTTTTAGTGTTGATAGGGTTTTTAGGGTTAGGGTCTTAGGGTTTTAGTTATGGTCAGGTATTTAGGGTTAGGGTTTTAAGGTCTTAATGTTTTTTTTAAGGTTAGGGTCTCCAGGGTTAGGGCTTTGAGAATCTTTACTTTTTGGGTTAGGGTTTAGAGGGTCTTAATTTTTAGGGTTAGGGCTTTTAGGTGTAGGTCTAGTGTGGTAAATTTTATCGGGTTAGGACTGTAAGGGTTTTTAGGGTTAGGGTTTCTAGGGTTTGTTGGGGTAGGGGTTAGGGTTAGATCCGTGGGAGCCGTAGTGTTAGGGGTCAGGGTTCTTAGGGGTTAGGCCCAATATTAGGGTGGAAGGCCAAACTAAGAGGGTGGGAGCCCCCCAAAATTGAAGGGTTGAAGCCCCAAGTTAGGGGAAGGAACGTCAAAATTGTGGGGTCCCTCAAAATTGGGCGGAAGAACTCTTAATATTAGGGGGGAACCCAAAAAAGGAGGGTGGGGGACTCTACAATTGGGGGGGACCCCTAAAATCGGTTGTGTCCCCCCCAGTTAGGGGAGGAACCCCCAAAATTGGGTGGGCGAACCCCCAAATTGGGGGGAAGAAGACTTAAATGGAAGTGTGAAATTCCAGAATTGGATGTGGACCCCCCAGAGCAGCAGTCTTCAGGGGTTTAGTGTGGTAAATTTTATCGGGTTAGGGCTGTAAGGGTTTTTAGGGTTAGGGTTTCTAGGGTTTGTTGGGGTAGGGGTTAGGGTTAGATCCGTGGTTGCCGTAGGGTTAGGGGTCAAGGTTCTTAGGGGTTAGGCCTAATATTAGGGAGGAAGGCCAAAATAAGAGGGGGGGAGCTCCCCCCAAAATTGAAGGGTTGAAGCCCCAAGTTAGGGGAAGGAACGTCAAAATTGTGGGGTCCCCCAAAATTGGGCGGAAGAACTTTTAATATTAGGGGAGAACCCAAAAGAGGAGGGTGGGGGACTCTAAAATCGGTTGTGTCCCCCCCAAAATCGGTTGTGTCCCCCCCAAAATCGGTTGTGTCCCCCCCAGTTAGGGGAGGAACCCCCAAAATTGGGTGGGCGGACCCCCAAGTTTGGGGGGAAGAAGACTTAAATGGAAGTGTGAAATTCCAGAATTGGATGTGGACCCCCTAGAGCAGTCTTCAGGGGTTTAGTGTGGTAAATTTTATCGGGTTAGGACTGTAAGGGTTTTTAGGGTTAGGGTTTCTAGGGTTTGTTGGGGTAGGGGTTAGGGTTAGATCCGTGGGAGCCGTAGCGTTAGGGGTCAGGGTTCTTAGGGGTTAGGCCCAATATTAGGGTGGAAGGCCAAACTAAGAGGGTGGGAGCCCCCCAAAATTGAAGGGTTGAAGCCCCAAGTTAGGGGAAGGAACGTCAAAATTGTGGGGTCCCCCAAAATTGGGCGGAAGAACTTTTAATATTAGGGGGGAACCCAAAAAAGGAGGGTGGGGGACTCTAAAATCGGTTGTGTCCCCCCCAGTTAGGGGAGGAACCCCCAAAATAGGGTGGGCGAACCCCCAAATTGGGGGGAAGAAGACTTAAATGGAAGTGTGAAATTCCAGAATTGGATGTGGACCCCCCAGAACAGTCTTCAGGGGTTTAGTGTGGTAAATTTTATCGGGTTAGGGCTGTAAGGGTTTTTAGGGTTAGGGTTTCTAGGGTTTGTTGGGGTAGGGGTTAGGGTTAGATCCGTGGTTGCCATAGGCTTAGGGGTCAAGGTTCTTAGGGGTTAGGCCTAATATTAGGGCGGAAGACCAAAATAAGAGGGGAGGAGCCCACCCAAAATTGAAGGGTTGAAGCCCAAAGTTAGGGGAAGGAACGGCCAAATTGTGGGGTCCCCCAAAATTGGGCGGAAGAACTTTTAATATTAGGGGGGAACCCAAAAGAGGAGGGTGGGGGACTCTAAAATCGGTTGTGTCCCCCCCAAAATCGGTTGTGTCCCCCCCAAAATTGGTTGTGTCCCCCCCAAAATTGGTTGTGTCCCCCCCAATTAGGGGAGGAACCCCCAAAATTGGGTGGGCGAACCCCCAAGTTGGGGGGAAGAAGACTTAAATGGAAGTGTGAAATTCCAGAATTGGATGTGGACCCCCCAGAGCAGTCTTCAGGGGTTTAGTGTGGTAAATTTTATCGGGTTAGGGCTGTAAGGGTTTTTAGGGTTAGGGTTTCTAGGGTTTGTTGGGGTAGGGGTTAGGGTTAGATCCGTGGTTGCCGTAGGGTTAGGGGTCAAGGTTCTTAGGGGTTAGGCCTAATATTAGGGTGGAAGGCCAAAATAAGTGGGTGGCAGACCCCCAAAATTGAAGGGTTGAAGCCCCAAGTTAGGGGAAGGAACGTCAAAATTGTGGGGTCCCCCAAAATTGGGCGGAAGAACTTTTAATATTAGGGGGGAACCCAAAAGAGGAGGGTGGGGGACTCTAAAATCGGTTGTGTCCCCCCCAAAATCGGTTGTGTCCCCCCCAATTAGGGGAGGAACCCCCAAAATTGGGTGGGCGAACCCCCAAGTTGGGGGGGAAGAAGACTTAAATGGAAGTGTGAAATTCCAGAATTGAATGTGGACCCCCCAGAGCAGTCTTCAGGGGTTTAGTGTGGTAAATTTTATCGGGTTAGGGCTGTAAGGGTTTTTAGGGTCAGGGTTTCTAGGGTTTGTTGGCGTAGGGGTTAGGGTTAGATCCATGGTTGTCGTAGGGTTAGGGGTCAAGGTTCTTAGGGGTGAGGCCTAATATTAGGGTGGAAGGCCAAACTAATAGGGTGGGAGCCCCCCAAAATTGAAGGGTTGAAGCCCCAAGTTAGGGGAAGGAACGTCAAAAGTGTGGGGTTCCCCCAAAATTGGGCGGAAGAACTCTTAATATAAGGGGGAAACCCAAAAGAGGAGGGTGGGGGACTCTAAAATTGGTTGTGTCCCCCCCAAAATCGGTTGTGTCCCCCCCAGTTAGGGGAGGAACCCCCAAAATTGGGTGGGCGAACCCCCAAATTGGGGGGGAAGAAGACCTAAATGGAAGTGTGAAATTCCAGAATTGGATGTGGACCCCCCAGAGCAGTCTTCAGGGGTTTAGTGTGGTAAATTTTATCGGGTTAGGGCTGTAAGGGTTTTTAGGGTTAGGGTTTCTAGGGTTTGTTGGGGTAGGGGTTAGGGTTAGATCCGTGGTTGCCGTAGGGTTAGGGGTCAAGGTTCTTAGGGGTTAGGCCTAATATTAGGGAGGAAGGCCAAAATAAGAGGGTGGCAGACCCCCAAAATTGAAGGGTTGAAGCCCCAAGTTAGGGGAAGGAACGTCAAAATTGTGGGGTCCCCCAAAGTTGGGCGGAAGAACTTTTAATATTAGGGGGGAACCCAAAAGAGGAGGGTGGGGGACTCTAAAATCGGTTGTGTCCCCCCCAAAATCGGTTGTGTCCCCCCCAATTAGGGGAGGAACCCCCAAAATTGGGTGGGCGAACCCCCAACTTGGGGGGAAGAAGACTTAAATGGAAGTGTGAAATTCCAGAATTGGATGTGGACCCCCCCCAGACCTGGGGAGGAATCCCTAAACTTGGGGGGGACCCCCAAAATTGGGGTTGAAGCCCCAGATCCCGGGGAGCTAAGCCCCAAATTAAGGGAAGGAACCTAAAAAATGTGGTGAGAACCCCAACATTGGGGGAAAGAACCTTAATATTAGGGTGGCAGGCCAAGAAAGGATGGTGGGGGGACTCCAAAATTGTGGGGGGCTTGGAATTGGGGGGAATCCCCAAAACGGAGGGGGAACCCCAAAACGGAGGGGGAACCCCAAAACTGGGGGGGGTGGGGCGAAGCACCAAATTGGGGGAAGGCACTCCAAAATTGCGGGGAAGAACTCTGAAATGGAGAGGTGAAACCCCGAAATTGAGGGGAAACCCCCAAAACGGCGGGAAAACCCTCCATAAACACAAAACGAAACCGGTAATGTAACAGAGCAAAAAATGGCGTCCTACGGCAAGCTGCGAGGCTCAATTTTTTGGGGAGTGCTGGGAAATGTAGTTCTTGGGCACCGGGTTTCCGGGAATCCATATTGTTTTCCCAGAGCATGCCGGGAGATGTAGTTCTCGGACACTGGGCTTCCGGTAGGCCATGTTGGTTTCCCAGAGCTTGCCGGGAGATGTAGTCTTCCGGCACCGGGCTTCCGGGAGGCCATATTGGTTTCCCAGAGCATGCCGGGATATGTAGTTCCCGGGGCACTGGACTTCCGGGCGGCCATGTTGGGATTCCGGTGCATGCCGGGAGATGTAGTTTTCCGGCACTGGACTTCCGGGCGGCCATGTTTGTTGCCCATAGCATGCCGGGAGATGTAGTTTTCCGGCACTGGACTTCCGGGCGGCCATGTTGGTTGCCCGTAGCATGCCGGGAGATGTAGTTCTCGGGCACTGGACTTCCGGGCGGCCATGTTGGATGCCCAGAGCATGCCGGGAGATGTAGTTCTCGGGCACTGGAAGTCCGGGCGGCCATATTGAATTAGGGTTAGGGTTAGGGTTAGGGTTAGGGTTAGGGTTAGGGTCTAGGGTCTAGGGTCTAGGGTCTAGGGTCTAGGGTCTAGGGTCTAGGGTCTGGGGTCTGGGGTCTGGGGTCTGGGGTCTGGGGTCTGGGGTCTGGGGTCTGGGGTCTGGGGTCTGGGGTCTGGGGTCTGGGGTCTGGGGTCTGGGGTCTGGGGTCTGGGGTCTGGGGTCTGGGGTCTGGGGTCTGGGGTCAGGGGTCTGGGGTCAGGGGTCAGGGGTCAGGGGGGGGGGTCAGGGGTCAGGGGTCAGGGGTCAGGGGTCAGGGGTCAGGGGTCAGGGGTCAGGGGTCAGGGGTCAGGGGTCAGGGGTCAGGGGTCAGGGGTCAGGGGTCAGGGGTCAGGGGTCAGGGGTCAGGGGTCAGGGGTCAGGGGTCAGGGGTCAGGGGTCAGGGTCAAGGGTCAAGGGTCAAGGGTCAAGGGTCAAGGGTCAAGGGTCAAGGGTCAAGGGTCAAGGGTCAAGGGTCAAGGGTCAAGGGTCAAGGGTTAGGGTTAGGGTTAGGGTTAGGGTTAGGGTTAGGGTTAGGGTTAGGGTTAGGGTTAGGGTTAGGGTTAGGGTTAGGGTTAGGGTTAGGGTTAGGGTTAGGGTTAGGGTTAGGGTTAGGGTTAGGGTTAGGGTTAGGGTTAGGGTTAGGGTTAGGGTTAGGGTTAGGGTTAGGGTTAGGGTTAGGGTTAGGGTTAGGGTTAGGGTTAGGGTTAGGGTTAGGGTTAGGGTTAGGGTTAGGGTTAGGGTTAGGGTTAGGGTTAGGGTTAGGGTTAGGGTTAGGGTTAGGGTTAGGGTTAGGGTTAGGGTTAGGGTTAGGGTTAGGGTTAGGGTTAGGGTTAGGGTTAGGGTTAGGGTTAGGGTTAGGGTTAGGGTTAGGGTTAGGGTTAGGGTTAGGGTTAGGGTTAGGGTTAGGGTTAGGGTTAGGGTTAGGGTTAGGGTTAGGGTTA